>NC_133560.1:5195727-5820727 GCF_048773025.1 Camelus bactrianus | reverse complement strand
CCCCTGGGGAACCGGCTGGGTCGACCCTGTGTTGCAGGTTGAACTGTGTCCCTCAAAAAAGGATGACATGTCCTAAACCGCCGTGCCTGTGAACGGACCTAACTTGGAGACAGGGTCTTTACAGACGGAATTGAGCGAAGATGCACTCATCCCGGACTAGGTGGGCTGGTATTCTTATAAAAAGAGGGAAATCCATACACACACTGGGAAGGTGGTCATGTGAACACAGAGACAGAGATGGGAGTGATGTGGCCACTAGCCAACATGCCTGTGGCCATCAGAAGCTGAAGGACGCAGGGAAGGCTCCTCCCCTCAAGTGTTTGGAGGGAACATGGCTCTGCCAACCTTGATTTTGGTCTCTGGCCTCTGGAACTGTGAGAGAATACATTTCTGTTGTTCTAAGCTGCCCGGTTTCCATGCTTTGTTATGTCAGCCCCAAGAAACTAACGCACCTGCTCTGCCTTCAGGCTCCAGAGCTGGGCACGTGCAGCCAGTCCAGCCAGGGCCAGCTTCCAGCCCATCACCTTTGGGACCAGATGGTGAGTCCTGATATTTTTGGCTCAGGGAGTGCCTAGGTCACCCCCCACCAAGGTGACAGGGGCTGTGAGGTGAAGACCTGGCACTGGCCACTTGGCATGGCACAGGAGCATGGATGGCTCAGCTGAGCAGGGCAGATGGGGAAACTGAGGCCCATCGGATGGCAGGGCCTGGCACGAGGCCATCCAGCTAGTGACCACCAGAGCCAGATTTAGCAGGGAGACCAACCACCTGGTTTGTCCAGGACAGAGGGGTTTCCCGGGATGTAGGATTTGTGGTACCAGTCCTGGGCACCCTGGGACGAACTGGAATTGACTAGATTTATGTCAGTTACACAAACATTGGCTCAGTCTTCTCTGTGCCAGGTGCTGGGGCTTGGGGACAGTGACTGTGTGTCAGACACATCCATTCCTAACCTCAGTGTAGCGGGAGACAGTCACAGGAATAACCAACAAAACGAGGAAGCCTCGTCTGGGACAGCTTTGTTACCCGCCTCGCTGGGTTTAGTCCCTTTCTGTGTCTCAAAGAGCCTCCGCGTAAGCCCTTGTCATCAGGCATCGCGGTGGGCCTGGGTGCCACCGCGCCGAGCCGTACACGGAAGGGACGGTGTTTCGTCCTCGTCACGGTCCTGTGCAGCAGGGCTCTGGTCGCCCCGCCGCACCCGTGAGGGAGCTGAGACCTGGAGGTGACAAGTAACTCACTCACGCACACACAGAGGTACAAAGCAGACGCAAAGACCCTATCTCCAAGTTAGGTCCCGTCACAGGCACGGGGGTTTGGGATGTGAACATCCCTTTCTGAGGGACACAGAGCCCTGTCCTGTCTTGTGCTCACTGTGCCAGGAGGGAGGGGGGCTTCGTCTGTCTCCCCGCCCCCCACACTGGTGCTAAGTCCAGGCCCAGTTCTGCAGCACGATGGCTGAATTGAGTTGGAGTAAGGAGACCGCCGAGGAGGGAGATTAAGGGCAGCGGGATTCTGGGGCCAGAGGCGGCTCCTCAGGGGCTTGGTGCAGGCTTCCTGGAGGCAGGGCCGCTGGGTGGTCCTTGAGGTGGTAGCATTTCCCATGTGCCAGAATGTCCCTCCACTCTGTTCACATGACTGTAAACCCAGGCCCCTGTTTTCTGGACCTGAGCAATTCCACCCGAACCCCGCTCAACCTGGAGGTCACCCAGAGAAGTCTGTGTGGAGGGGACTTTGTAACAGAGACCAGGGGAGGTGGAGGGGCAGACAAGAGCCAGCCACAGGCAGAAGGAAAACACAAAATGCCATGTCCACTGTGACCTTCTGGCCTCAGAGTTTCAGCTGGGGCACCAAGGGACTGCGAGAGCGTCTCCTAGCTAACTTCCTTCCTTCCTTCCTCCCCATCTCTTGACTTTCTTCCAGCTTTCAATTCTTCCTTCCTCCCTTCCTTGCACCCTTCCATCCATCCATCTGTCCTTCCTTCCTTCCATCCATTCTTCCATTGATCCATCCATCCATCTATCCATCCCTCCCTCCCTCCTGCATCCATCCATTCATCCATCCATCCAACCATTCTGTTCCATCCATTCATGCAGGAGCTTCTGAGGGTCTAGCCCATGGCCTGCATCTCTCTGGAGGCCAGAGGAGAATGCAGTGAAACTAAGTGCATAGCTCGGAAAGTCACCTGCCACAGCCCCAGGCCTAGAAGCACCGAGTTCCAGCTCCCCAGGGCCGAAAGGGGTCCAGAGTGCAAGAACGCAAAGTCCCAGCCTGTCCATTCTGCCCTTGGGGTGGAAGAAAAGCAGCACAGAGCGCCAGTGCCAGGATTGACACCTCAGTGCAAAGGCTGCGGCCTACCCTCTGGCCCCCACGCCACAGCCCAGCTCCTGGGCCATAAGCTGGAAACCCTGTGGCTGCCACGTGGCACCTGTGCCCCAGGAACGGGAGGCGGAAGAGACGGCAGACTCGGCGTCTGATTCCTGGCCCTGCTGCCTACTCGTCGGTGACGGGACAAGTGAGGCCTCCTCTCTGAGCCTCGGCCTCCTATTCTGGGAAGTGGCACTACTGCAGCCTACCTCATGGAACAGCTGTCAGAATTCAGTGGGGACATGGAGGCAAGTGCCCTCATGTGGCAGGTGCTCGGTGAAGTGAGGGCCTGCCTCTGCTGTCCTGGTTTTCCAGCTTCCTGGCTCCTGGGGGACAGGCTCACCTGCCCTGGGACTTGAG
Organism: Camelus bactrianus; assembly: GCF_048773025.1. Lineage (NCBI taxonomy): Eukaryota > Metazoa > Chordata > Mammalia > Artiodactyla > Camelidae > Camelus > Camelus bactrianus. Next base: position 5,818,003 of record NC_133560.1, on the reverse strand, counting down.
GACTCACCTGGTTAAATGCAGCAGCCCCTGCGCCAACCTCCCCGGGCCCCAGCCTGACAGCAAGGACAGCTAGCTGGACGGGACACAGCCGACAGCGCGGCCGGGGCCTGAGCACTTCTGCCGCAGGGGGCGGAGGCCGGGAAGGCCTGCCGAGCGGTGCATGCGTGCACCTCAGCCTGCCCCCAGACCTGACCACGCTTCCCTCTGACACAGCCTCAGAGTGACTTAAAGTTTCAAGAACAGCAATCTGTTCTGTTATCCCTCCAGCGGGAAACAGGCCTCCACAAGCCATGGCAGGGCCCTGTCTGTGTCCTCCCAAGTCCCTGCAAGAGACCAGACTGAAAGGGCACAGCAAGCCTTGGCGTCTCCTCCCCACGGAGATGAACAACTCTGACCATCAGGCTGGTGACAGGTTTCAGTCCAGGAGAGCACGGCCATCCCAGGGCCTGTGCGTGGCTTCCTTTATCAGAGGCCACTAGGAGGATTTACAGGAGAATAAAATGGATCAGGGTGAGCGAAGACCCCTCAGATGCAAACGTGTAAGAACCAGACCTGTGAAGATGCAATCTGAGCGGCAAGAAACTTGGTTCAGTCATTTCCCAAAACACAAATTTGATGTGAGGCCATATCAATGAAGGTATTGCGTTTAGAGTAAGAAGGTGTAAGACCCTAGGTATTTGGAACCATAACTGACCTGAAACAGAGGGACTCTGACAAATGGAGCTGTTCAGAGAACAAAGGGGCCCAAGCGGGTCCACAGTACGGCCGGGCAGGCCTGGGGCTGTTGGCTCTGGAGGACAGGGGGAGGGGCCCTGGGCGCTCTGAAGGACTGGTGGGTGGAGGAGGGAACAGCCTCACTCTGTGTGGCCCTCCAGAGAGGACAGTCTCAGGTGGCTGACACAGTCCCACAAGGTTCCAGTTAGAGCTGCTTGGGGGTGGGTTGATCTGTTTGGGGAGGAGGTGAGTTCCCTACACTGGAGGCCTGTAAGCAAGGTGACATGACTATTACAGATGCTGTGGAAGGGCAGGGGGTTGGACCAGGTGACCTTCAAGTCACCACTCATGTTCTCTGAGGCAGCGGGTCTGGAGCAGGGAGGAGCTCTGTGGGCCAGGCACACTTCTGACCTACCTTCTCCCGGCTGCTGTGGGCAGTCAGGGAGCGGTGGGCTGCCCCGCGCAGGGCTGTCCTGTAGTTGCAGAAATTCCCTGTTGGGTCCATCTGGTGCTGGAAGGAGACAGGGAGGCACTTGGGCAGCTGTGTCCAGGGGACGGCGGGCGGCATTCTGCAGCCCAGCAGCCTCACTTACCTCGAGGATGAAAAACTTGGCCGTCTTCACTTTGGCCCAGGTCTTCTTCAGCCTTGAGACAGGACTCATGTTCATGCCAGCTGAGAGACAGAGGGCTGAGCTGGGGCAGGGCCGGGCTGAGGGGAGCTGTTCTGGGCCCAAAGACCCCCCCCCCCGGCTCCCTCGAGCAGGCGGCCTCCTCTGTGAGGCCCTCAGCTGGCCTCGCCCCTTGGGCTGCACCCTGGCCAGGGCTGACCTTTGTGGTAGCCTCAGCTTGCCAGATGGTTGGGCGGGTGGGTGCTAATGGACACTGTGTCCAGGCGGGCCTGGCTTCTGTGTGTGCAGGGCCCTGGTCCTGGTTCCCACCACACTGGCTCTGTGCTGTGACCAGGGCCTGGTTTGGGCCCCTGCTCTCTCTGGATCTGGAGACACACTGCCAAGCTCTCAGCAAGCACCCTGAGAGGGCTGGGCTTGTCTCAAAAGGGGCACCTCCCCCGGACCTCCGGGCTGGGGGGATGTGGGCCCAGCCTGCAGCCCCTCCCGCTCAGGAGGCGTACCCTGGTCTGCACCCCTCCTGCCTGGGTGCCCCCACCCCACCCTCCTGGGAAGTGTGGCGGGCCCTGGCCAGCCGGCCCACTCACAGATGATGGCCATCAGGGAGTTGAAGTTGCCGATGTTGAAGCACTCACGGGCCACGTCGATGAAGAACTCGATCACCTGAGCCCTCTGTTTCTTCTTGGCTGGCTGGGGACAAGGTACCTGAGCCTCAGTGATGAGGTGTCCCACCCTGCCCCAACCAGACATCCTGCTTACCTCTCCTGTCCCTCATTAACCTTCTGCAAGCCCATTTCACAGCTGGGACTCTTGCTGGCAGGCCAATTGTAGCCCAGGGGCGTTTTTGTTTTTTTTTCTTTTTGGCCCTGGGCAGAGCCAGCACAGAGCCCCCTGATACGGAGGGTCAGGTCAGGGCTGGTGGGGGATACAGGAGCCACCTGCAGCATGGGAGGTGCTGGGGACCCCCCTCATGCCGTCCTTTTCCCTCAGGCCCAGCTCCAGAGCCCCCGCCCCCAGAAGCAGAAAGCACGGCTCCCTCACCGATCCTCCAAGCCTGTTCTCCCTGTCCAGGGTCGGGGGGCACATGCTGACCCTGAGGCCCTGTCCCCTGGCAGCCCTGCCGCTGCTTTCTGTCACCTGACTGCATGGCCCCAACCCCAGCTCCTGTCAAGTGCTTGAGACCCCCACCTCTGCTGGCTCAGAACCACCTCATGCCTCCCCCGGGTGCCCTAAGGGCTGCCTGACACCGGGGGGCTCAGTCCAGGCTTCACGCAGGTGAACCCCATCCTAGCTGCCAGGCCAGCGATGTCACATCAGAAGCTGGGGGTGGCCGGCACAGAACCCCATGCTGTTCTTTCCACACAGACTGCCTGTCACCAGGCGCTCAGCAGTGGTCCTTACTGCCACCAAGAAGTGTGCCGTGGTGTCTACAGAGTTGTGACATCCAAACCTCCTTAAGAGAGCCGCCCATCACAGGTGCCACCCTGTCCTTTGCAGGGCAGCCTGCAGGGTCACGGTGATGGTGATGGAGCCCGATGGCGGGGGACAAGGGCCAACCACTGGGGCGGATGTGGGCCTCCGACAGGAAGCCTCCCACAGGCCGAGGCTCACAGGTGGGCGCCTCCTTCTGAGCCTCCGCCCCCTCCTCTGTCACAGGTGTTGACCCTCAGCCTCTGCTTCCAGAGACCCCCCGACACATATGCTGCCTCCGTTCTTCCTGAGAGGGAGGCCCCTGGGCGTCGCCTGACCGTAGGAGAGGGGCTCGGGGGGTGGGCAGGGTGTGGCCCGGTGGGGCTGAAATCGGCGACGAGCACATTCAGCCCAGTGCTGCCTGGGCCTCCCGCTTTCCAGGAGCAGCCCGAGACCTGGACTTTCAAAGCGCAATCTCCCGATTCCTGAAGCTTGGGTTATTTCTACCTCTAAATCCCGAGTGAGCCAAATGGAACTCGGGTGCAGGCCAGGCTGCCCCAGGCAGCCAGATACAGGAAGAAGCAGGGCCCGCCCCCCTCTCCCTCTGCAAGCATCCCTCTGACACCCTCTGAGACTGGCCAGTGGATCCACGCCAGGCTGTACCCAGAAGGGAAATGTCACTCCAGGCAAGCCAGGTGACACTTGTGTCCCAGAGGGTGCCTAGTGTGGCCCTGAGGGGCGTGGAGACAGATGGGTGCCCGACGCCCTTCCGGGTCCCTCCCAGGTCGGCTCGTCTCAACCCCCTGGCCACCTCTGGCCACGCCAGGCCAGGGCCCCGGCTTTCTACGCACCATGCAGATCTCAGTAGCCACGAGGTAGCACAACCTGTTGAACCATTTCACGTAAGCCTCCAGGTTGTTAGTCTTCTCAGTGAAACAAGGCTAGGAAAGACACAAGGACCAGGCTCAGGCTTCTCGGCAATAACTTTTTGAACATGAATAACTTTTTGAAGCCAGGCACGAGCGCTATAGGCAATCTGGGAAATGCTGAAACCTCAAAACTATCCACAAACACTGGTGATTCGACAGGATCCTTCTAGTCTTTTTTTTCTATACACTTAAAGACGTAACTTAACGTGATGTATACACACATATATATCATATACCCACGTAACTTAACATGCTGTACATAGGTCATATGCCGACAGAGTTAATCCTTATTAGTCACAATTTCTGTTTGTGAATCTGTCTACTCCCTAAAATCTCACTTGCAACCCCCAGATTAACACTCACGGCACTTGCCGGTCACGGGGGGACACGCGCAGAGTGGAGGCACACCTGAGGCACCAGTGTGCCCGTGCACCCCCACCGAGGCTGAGCCCGGGGCGCCCCGCCTTCTGGTTCCAGCCCCCTCACTGTAAACACGTGTCCTTTTGGCAGTCTACTTAGTGTCAGGTTTTTGGCGCATTTTTGTGCTTTTTGCTGGTGATTTCACCACTTAAAGTGGCCCAAGCACCACGCTGAAGTGCTGCCCAGTGTTCCCAGGCGCACAAAGGCTGCAATGCGCCCTACGGAAAAGATACGCATTAGATGAGCTTCGTTCAGATACAAATCATACTGCTGTTGGCCGTGACTTCCATGTTATTAAATCAGCTACGTATTAAATACAAAGTCTTTAAAACAGAAACACAGGTAAATCAAGGTTATGTATTGACTGGTTGATGAAAATGTTGTGACAAGAGGCTTGCAAGGAACCTAACCCTGTATTTTCCCCAGAAGCAGCGTCTTGGCATTTGCTCACTCAGTGTTCATGATGACCACAGGACACAGTGACTGCAGATAAGAACCACCTGTGTCTGTGTGTGTTTCCCTCTCTGTAACCGTACATAGATTCCTACATTTCCCCCACACGGACCTTTTCATGTGCTATAAACTATCCTTGGGAAACATAATTTTAAAAACCGACGTAAACCAGTCCACTGTATTAAGTTACCACGATTTCAAACAGTCCAAAAAAAGGTAATGAAAGGAGGAAAAAAAAATCCAGAAAAGGTAAAGAAGACAATTGCAATATACAATGGAAGACAGTAAAACAAATCCCTACAGAGCAGTAATTACAACCATTGTCATTAAAAAAAAAAGAACGTAGCATATCTTACTAGTAACTTTTATATTGGTCACATGCTTAAATTATATTTTGTACATACTGGGTTAAATAAAGTCTATTATTAAAAATTTAAAAAGTCTAGTCTTGCTATTTTCAAGAGATACACCCCAAATCCAAGGATGCAAGTGAAAAATAAACAGAAAAATACATATGGCAAATATCACATAGCTCTATTAACATCAGACAAAATAGACTTTAAGGCAAAAAAGACTCTAAGTAAAAAGTGTTAGGAGAGTTTAAAGGGTAACTGTATAATATAAAAGCTTTGATTTATTGAGAATATGTTACGAGTCTAAATTTCTTTGCGCCTAATAACACAGCTTCAAAATATGGAGGCAAAAATATCTAGAAAGGTAAGTTCTTGATAAGGAGGAAGTTAAGAACACCTGTTCATTAAAAGACACAAGAATGAAAATGAAAAAGCAAAGCAACCAACCAGGAGAAGAAATTGGCAGCATATTTAGCTGACAAAGAATCACTCACCAGCATATATTTTAAAAAACCCACACAAAACCCTTAAAAATCCTTAAGAAAAAGACAAATCACCAATAGAAAACTGGACAAAAATCAGAAACAGGCATTTCATAGAAGAGAAAAGAATGTCCAAAACACACGAAAAGATGTTCTGTTTGACGGTTTGACAAAAATTAAGAAGTCTGACAACGTCAAGGGCCAGCGAGGCTGCAGAACAAGCAACTCCCTGCGGCAGCGAAAACGACAGCCTCCCCGGCGTCTCCGGGCCACTGACAACGCCTAATACAAGGCCAGCGCTATGTAAGTAGCCGCCTGGGCGCACAGCAAATTCAAGTTTTGCTTTTCAAACTTTCCAGAATTTTGTGTTTTTCTAATATTTTTGATCTGAGGTTGGAGGAATGCGTGGACGCAGACCCCGCAGATAGGAGGCAGGACTGCCGCACACAGGAGTCTGACGGTCGTCTCGCGGAAAAGCGCCAGCGGAACTGACCTGTGGGCTGGCCTTGACTGGTGGAACACTGCTCTTACTTGAAAGGACTGACCCATTATGGTCACTCAGACTTCAGTATTTGGCTGACATTTCCTTGAAAATCAACAGAATGAGCCTGTAACTTCAAGGAAAGCAACTGATACTATTTGTCACCAAATTCAAGTTTTCAGGAGAAAATTGGGAAACATATAAATCATGCCTCTGGAGCTTGACTTCCTAATACTTGAGAACTTTTTTTATTTTTGCATGAGATCAGTAGTGATGTTAATGAATATAAAAATATCATATAATGAAATATGCCAACATTCGGAAGATCTGCTTGATTCAGCAAAACTATATTTTCCAAGTGGCCAATCACATGCCTGTCACAAAATCATGGACAAAAAGATCACTCAGGGTGCAGGACGGACCAATGGATTTTAATGTCATAGAGTATTTTCTGGTTCCAAATTGCAACCAATCTTAAAAAAACTACCACTTGCTGAATTTTAGTGTAGTGTCAAAGAAGATCGTTCACAATTATCTGAAAAGGCTGTAAAATACTCCTCCCCTTTCCAACTACGTGTTTGTGTGAGGTTGGATTTTTCAACCAAAATAATGCACATCAAGAGACTAAATGCAGTATTAGATTAATAAGAGAACCCAGCTGTCTTCCACTGTCAGTCAATAAAGAGATTTGTGGAAATACTGTGAAACAAAATCAGTCTTCTCAGTAATTTTTTATTTTGGAAAACAGGGCTATTTTTCATAAAATATGTAACTTATGTTAACATATAATGGGTTATTATTTTTGAATAAATAAAAATTTTAAAACTTATTGGCTTTACTGGCTAATACAATAAATGCTGGTTGATATTATTAATCTACATAACCAGAAGTTCTTTGAAGTCCTCCATAGTTGTTAAGGGTGGAAAGGCATCCTAAGACCAAAGCCCTTGAGAACTGATGCCCTAGGAAAAAATGTCCCTTCATACGTTGGAAATACTTAAGAATGCTCACAGCAGCAGTATCTGTAATAGCCATGGGGCTGGAAACAACCCAAATCTTCATCCCCAGTAGCGTGGGTAAACAGATACCACGTGCAACCTCGATGTATTTCACAATAAAAGAAATAATACTTGGAAATGGCCAAAGCCCCAAACAAAACAAAACAAAACAGAAAAATACCCACGAGGAGCAGCCAAGTCTCTTTTCCACGCCTGCCCCCAGCCCCAGGCTGGGCTCCCGAGAGTGCCCAGTACTCCTAGAGACTGCCCACACGTGTGCGAGCAAATGCGTATCACGCACCCCCTTTTTGCTGGTGCTACACGGACGGTCACACACTCTGTCACCGCTGTTCATTCTACTTTCCTCCCTCGACGATGGACCTTTGGGGATTATTCCACTCCTACAGTTGCTCTCATCCTTTTTAAGAGTTGCCTAGGGTTCTACGTATGGATGTCGTAGAGTTTTTAATGCAGACCCCACGGATGGTAAGGTAGTTTGCTTCCAGCCTTTGGTCATAAAGCCCAGAGAGACAGCCCATGTATCTTTGTGCACGTGGGTGTGCATATCTTCAGGATGAATTGTTAGCTGTGGGAAGCTGGGGTCCAGAATGTACATTCCGAGTGCTGACGCACTTGCCCTGCTGCCCTCCAGAGTGGCCGTGCCAGTTTCACCCCCTCCGGCCGTGGATGAGTGTCCCTCCCCCTACACATGCACACCCACAATGTTTAACCTTTGCTTATCTGAGAGGTGAAATATGATTGTACATTTAGTTTGCATTTCTTTTACTAGGTGCCAGGGCTGAAGACAGAATGGTTTCTGTTCTGGTTCAGATTTAACTCCTTGATAAGCACCAGGCAAACCGCTGGTTGGGCTGTGAGAAAGGAGGAGCCGGCTCTCAAATTCGGTCTGTGGACCATGTCCTGAGCGCCTGGCGCACCTTCAGAGGGAAGAGTGTGCACCCATCCGTGGGCAGCGCGCACCAGCTCTTCCCCCGAGTGGCCGCTAGAGGGCACCGGCGCCCACCGAAACGCACCGGGAGGGCGCACGGGGGTCTTGCAGCGGCCCCGGTGCGCCCTCCACCCTCCCCCTCCCCACCCTGCCCTCCCCTCCGCCCTCGCTGGGTAGGTGACCTGGCCCACCCTCCCGGGCTTCCCCGGGACTCAGAGCTGAGGGTCTTGGGCTAGGGACAGGGTGGAGTGGGCACGGCCGCTCCAAGCCCAACTGCTCTGCTCTAGGCCCCTCCAATGGGGATCCCCCACAGGGGCCAGAGGGTAGGGGTCACTGCTGGGACAGTCCATCCAAGGGCCTTTTACCTTTGTGCTGGCCAGAGGGTCCTTGTTCACGAAAGCCTGGACAAACTCCTCGGGTCCAATGTGTTGAAGTCGTTCCTGCACCAGAAGGAGAGTCAGGAAAAGGGGAAGGTAAGGGGAGGGAGGGGGTGCCCCCTGGGGGCCTGGCATGGGCTGCGGCAGCTCCCTGTCTCAGCCCACCTGCCTGCTCACTGGGCTCCACGGTCCCGTTCTGGGTTGTCATGGAGCTCAGCAGTGTCCTGAAGGGGGCAGCCCCCCTTTTCTATGCCGAGGGGCTACTGCAGTTCATGAGGTGGGGGAGGGGAGGCAGGGTTCAGTGTCCCCATGGGGAGTGCTTGTGGAATGTGATCCTAGGAAACCAGGCTCGACATTGGGTAATTGAAATGACCTGCTCCCTCCAGGGTTGGCCTAGTGGCTAAGAGCATGGAGTCTGGGGCAGAATTGAATCCTGGCTCTGTCCCTTCTGCTGTGTGACTTCTGGTAAATCACTTAAACTCTCTGGGCCTTGGCGTCCTCATTTGTGAAAAGGGACTGAGACTAGCACCTACCTGACAGGGTGGTGGGAAGATAAAATGAGAGAGTACATGTACGTGTTGAACACAGTGCCTGGAACCAGCAAGGGCATCTTAAGTGCTGGAGGTTTAAAAGAAAAGAAATCTACCCGCTACCTCCCTCTCTCTGGGGCAGGCCCTTTGCGCTCTGCATCTACAAGGAACCCAGTATGCTGAAGGCTAGGCCCCGGCATCCCCTTCACAAACAGGAGGGCTGTCTGGGCTTCCCTGAAAAGCTGGGTGGGTGCAGTGTGACTGTGAGTCCTGGAGGGGGAAGTGAGGCCCTCTTTTCTTTCCCAGGCGCTAGTTGTGACACGGTCACACATCAGGAGGTGTCAGAGCCAGGATCTGAACCCAGGTCCTCTGTCCCAGGCCTGGACTCTCAGGCAGGCCAGAGGTCAGAGTTGGGTGGGGCTGGCCCCTCCAGCCCTCCTGTTCCTCACCCCAGGAGCGGTGAGAGACTGCTCCAGAGTCAGGGCTCTCTGGAGACGCCTAGTTGGCCCTGAAGAGATGGGCTCAGGCCATGGGTTAGTCTGAGACTGGGGTGGGGGGGGCAGATGGGGGGTGGGGGTGTGGCCAGCTGTTCTCAGTGTTCTAGGCTCTGGGTCTGGCCAGAGGGCGGCATGGGCCTGCTCACCAGCTCCACGTGGGTCAGCTGCTGGGCCAGCGTGTAGGGGTCACTGCAGATGTCCAGGAGCTCCCTGTGGATGGAGGCCGGAGGCTTGGTCCTGTAGGAGATGGGCTTGTCGGCGCCCAGCAGGCTTTCCGGCCTTTGGCCCAGAGCCGCCAGCTTCTGGTGCAAAGCCTGCAGGAGCTGATGCACCCTCTTCCGGTAGGCCTGGAGCGGGGCGGAGAGAGGCTGCTCAGGCCTGGACACCCGTCTCCCCACAGCTAATATCTGAGGCAGGCAGGCTCCCCCGCCGGCAGGGATGGGCTGCTCCAAGGCGTGCCCGCACCTGCCCTCACCCTGAAGCAGGACCCAGTCCAGGGCAGGCTGGGGTTGGGGCCACCGTCAAGACTGGCTGGGAGAAGCCTGCAGGATTATCAGGGGAGCCAAGAAGAGCACACATCAGGGAGGGTGACCAGGGTCCACAGCTGCCCTGGCCGTGTGGGCGGAGGGGTGGGGGGATGGGCACTGCCAGGGAGCTGGAGGGAGAGGAAAACGAGACGTGGAATGGGCTCTGCCCAGGGCGCTGGCCCTTTCCCCTCCTGTCTGCCCGGCCTAGCTCAGAGAGGCCTTCGCTGACTGGCCTTGCTGTCCACCCACTGCCCCGGGCAGTCCTTCTGCAGCCACCCTGTGTGACTTCCTTACAGGACCACTGTGGGAGACGGTCAGGGTGGTTTACTCCGAGTGATAGCTAGGCAGGGGCAGGGAAGACTGCTGACCTCTCTCTGTCACAGCCCAGGGCATGCAGTGGACACTTGATAACCGTTTACTGGACTGACATCCCTCATCACATAGCTCGGATGGGATTTTGACCCTGGGCTTGGCATAGGGACCACCCTTTCATCCCAGGGGGAAACTGATTATCACCCCTCAAAGACCCGAGTTTCCTAGGAAGGTGTTACTAGACTAGCTGGGTTTACTAAGCAAGAGTGTCCACACATTCCCAAAGGTTTGGTCGGTAACCCACGGAACAGGGCCCCCCCCCGACCTGTCCACAAATGGCTCTCCCAGAGGTGGAGTCAGCCCCCTTGAGCCAGCAGCCGGCCTGGGAGTGGTGGTGGGCATCCAGGGCCTGGCTTCCTGGCAACAACGAGGTGTCAGGCAGACAGGTGGAGTGTCCAGCAGGGCCTGGTCCCAGAGGCCTCGGAAGATAATGGCTGCTGGACAGTCAGTACTGCGAGGTAATTTCAGGTAGAAAGAGGGCACTGTCTTCATGCTGCTTTGAAACAGACCCAGAGGCATTTGCAGATGGGGCAGAGGGCTTTCCCGGGGAACTCCATGGTTCCTCAAGTCCCTGATGGGGCTCAAAGGAGCACTAAGTCCAGCCCTGGTGATGCCCAGAGCTCTGGTGGTGGACATGGTATCCCAGCCCCTTATGAAAGTTTCTCTGTGGAGTGGCCAGGGCAGCTGTGGCAGAGCCCTCAGGACACAGGGAACCCTGACCCAAACCCTAACACTCACCCTAACCCTAATCCCAGAGCCGTGGAGGGCAGACCCAGGGCACCCAGGGGTTGGCTGGGCAGCGTGGGGTAAACTGAGGTCCGACTCTTCCCTTTGTCACCTATGGAAGAAACATCCCCACTCAGCTTTGCTGCATACAAAAGCATGGTCAGCACGCTGCCTCCCAGGTCCTCATTTGAGTGCTGGGAAGATGTGCGTTGAGTCCAGCTAGAGCCAGCCCCAGTGACACAGTCAGTCACCGCTGAGCCCCACCTGACACCTCCACCAGCCCCCATCTCTCCACTGCCCAGCCAGTTGTCTTGGGGTGGCCACACTGGCTATTGAGTTCCCACATCTCCACTCATCCCTCCAGCACCCCATCTGGCTCCACCCCCGTCACCATCAGACGGTCTCCTGCTGTCACCCCAGACTTCCCGTCATGAAAGCCAGGGGCCACATCTCAGGAGTACCTGCCTCAGTGGCCCGGTTCCTCCTGCCTTGGGTTGTTAGCAGGATTGTCTGTCTGCACTGCGGTTGGATGCTGAGTTCCTCCTGCCTCCATCTATCCCTCTCTTTTCCACTTAATTTTTTTCCCAGTGGTGTTAACCTCCAGCTTTTCTGTTGGTTCTTTCCCAAATCTTCTGCCTGCCTCCCCTCTGAATGTGGAGATGCTCTTTGACCTCTTTGACCTCCTCTCATTTTCTCAGATTTCTATGCCCTGTGGCCATGGCCTGGGAGATGTCAGTGAATCTGGGCAGGCTCGGGGACCCGGGACCTATCACTGAGAATGCCGAGATGTTCCTGGTCAGGAGCCCACATCTGAAGCACCAGGGAGTGCCCAGCATGGCTCAGCAATCCCCTGGTGGCTCAGCTGCCCGCCCGCTGGGAGGACAGGGGCTGGCCTGTCTTTGCGATCGTTCCCACGGAGCCTGGGCTGTGTGCACAGAGCTGGCTGCCAGTGCAGAGGTCATCTCTCCAGTGGTGGCCTGCATGGTGGCCATGGTTCTCCAGGTGCCTCCATCCAAGTTCTCTTGGACCGGTGTTTTGTGATTAGAACCCATTTCTGGCCAGACAAGTACTGGCCCTTGTTTATGGGGTTTCCTGAACACGCCCACCCGAGCCAGCCCGTGGCCGATGTCCTATGGGCTCAGCCCAGCTGCACGGGCAGGAGCCCTGCACCCCCCAGCTGGCTACCCCTGTCAGCTTCCCAGCACTCACGCCCTTGTGGGGAGCAGCAGCCAGCTGTGCGAGGAGAAGGCAGGGCCAGTCCCTGGGAGCACTGCCTGTCACGCCCGCCTCCTCCTTTGGCCAGCCCAGTGGGGGTGGCCAGGGCACCGCGGTCCCCCTGTCCTGTCTCCCTCTGGCCTTCCCTGGGATCCCCCAGTCTCCCTCAGCCTCGGCATTGGCCTTCCTGAGCTGAAGCTGCTGAGCCCAGTCTGCTGGGAGCCTCCCCCCAAGGAAGGGTCTTCTGCCCAGCAGAGGGTGGCCCGGAGCAGGCACCTTGATACAGGGGCTGGGGTGGAAGGCTTGGATGGATTCTCCAGGACCCAGAGTCATGGAAAATGGCCTTCTCAGCTCCCCGCCGGCCCTCTTGTTCTCAGCTACCGAGAGGAGGTGGAGAGCACAGTGAGGGCATGAGTCTTCCGGGAAACGGCAGAGGGGGCAGGAAGAAAGAGAAAGCGGTCGCCTTTCACAGCCACTTCGATGGGAGAGCCTGACTCTGCCCTGGCCCTCTACTATCTCCTCCCCACCGCTGAGCAGCACTGTTCTCCTCACAGCCCTGAGAGGGGGGAATTATCATCTTTCCTCTTACAGAAGTTAACCGAAGGCTCAGAGAGGTTAAGTAACTTGCCCAAAGACACACAGCTCTGAAAAGGCTTGCGCTCACCTCACTGCATTGTGCATAGCACTTTATATCATTTGATCCTATCCCTGTGTAAGAAATCCTTTACAAGATAATGCTGTCATATTTTTGGAGCAAAAGATATAATGTCTATGATTTGTTTAAAAAATAATTTGGAGGGAGGGGGAAGTGTGTGAGGGGATAGAAGAAACAAGTTTGGCAGAACGTTGATACTTGTTGAAGCTAGGGGATGTGCACACAGAAGTCCATGGTTTCTATTGTCTGTCTGTGTATGTTTGAAATGTTCCATAACAAAAGTTCCATAAAAGTTCAAGATAATCCCCATGTGTCTGAATTTTGGGAGGAATTTGTTCCTCATCATAGCTCACATTCACCGAGTGCTGAAATGAGAGCACGTGTGACTTTAGAGACTTTCTGACGCAAAGCTGTGCTGTGGGAACAGTCATTATGTCCATTTTACAGATAAAGCTGAAGTTCAGAGAGGGAAAGTGTCTTACCCAGAGTCACACAGCTGTGGTTCCTGAGCCTGGATCTGGGCTCAGGAGGTCTGACCCACACCCCATGTTCTGAGTCCTGCGGCCCTGCCCCACCAGTTTGGCTCAGGGCTCACCAGCTCCTTTCCAAGCTGAGGCTGTGCCCGTGCTGGGAGGGCTGCAGCCCACCTGTAGCATTCAGGGGCGAAACAGCGCCCATAGGACATCCCCCTGAAGCAGGTGCTTTTTGGGGCAGGGCAACTAGGGGCTCACAAAGACACACGGGGCGCCCCAGCCTGGGTCTGCATGGGTGGGTGGGCAGCTCACACTACTCAGCACACTTAATTGTATTCCAATGAAAGGAATAAGAAATGCCCCAAGTGAGTTATTTCTGCTCTGAAAACCCACACCTGGTGGGTGACTGCTTTCAACAGCCCATTCACGGGTCTTGGTTGGAGCTTATTTTCATAGTTAAAAAAGAGTGCCTAGCACAGCCCTGACAGATTCTTGGGTGGTTGGTAAGGAGGCACTGCTTCTTGAGGAGACAAGCCCAGGACTTACAGCTGTCCCACACCACCATGGCCAGAATGGCAGAGTCTGCCTCTGAAATGGCTCCACCAATGGCAGAGGTAGGTCTGATAAGGGAAGATAATCCATTTGGTCAATGGCTTAGACCTCACACTGCTTGAAAGCCTATTGGGGGTGGGGGTAAGGAGATAACTCAGGAGAGTGGGCTCTCACCCCACTACACGCCCTCTACTCCAACCATCCATCCATCCATCCATCCATCCATCCATCCATCCATCTACTGTCCCTGCACCCATCTCTTCTCCACCCATCTGTCATTGCCCACCTCCCCTTTTATACAGTCACCCACCCACAGACCCATCAATTCACTGATCTATCCTTCCCTCCATTCTAACATTTGCCCTCATCCATCCATCCACCATCCATCCACCTATCCATCCATTTGCCCACATATCCACCTACCAACTCATCCATCCATTCATCCATCCATCCATCCTAACCATGTTCTCACCCACCCACCCACACCCATGCACAGACATCCACCTGCCCCTTCACCTGCTTTCCCATCCATCTGTTCATCCATGTACCCACTCACCTAGCCACTATCTCTGCCTTTCTCCTCCACTTCTTGCCATCAATCTTTCCACATCCACTTATCCCATAAATCTACCTGCCTACCCAACCACCCAAACATCTCTCTTCCCGGCTCCACTCATGCATCAAAGTAGCCAACTGTGTACCCAGCCAGTCAGTCAGTCCGTGTCTCCCTTCCCTGCTTCATCCTCCTAACCCATTCAATCATTGAGCCTTCTCTGACTGTGCTGCATCCCACAGCAGGTGGATCCCAGATGATCAGGGGATGCAAAGGAGGAGGAGGAGATGACCCTCACCTCCCCGAGCTCTCCAAACAGCTAACTTGCCTGCTATATGAAATGATCCCAGAGCAGAGCCTCCTCTTCTGAACCCAAGTTAGGCTTGGACTTTATGGCCTCCTGTCGCCCAGCCTGCCTGTGCAGTTTTCCCTGTGGCTCTGGCTGGCCCTGCCATGATCAGACCCACTTTGGGGCCTGTCGCTAGCTATCAGCTTGCCACATTCAGTCTCTTCCCAGTGACATGCACTCCCTGCCAGGGTTTCCACCCTAATCCTGGGAGGCAGGGATTTTGATTTCCTTTCACCTTTAAGTGCCTTCCCCAGAGTAACGCAGACGGGAGAGCAGGGCAGGACGTGGGGCGCAGAGGCACCTGATGCCGGACACTGGTTGCACCCCAAGCCACTGGGGAAGCAGGCTCTGCCCGGCCGGCCTTGTGGGTCACTGACAATGCCTGACCACGCGACCACAAGAGTCCACGAATGGTCTTCAATCGCCTGCCCTCTGAAGCCACTGATGGGAGCAGGACAAGAGAGAGATCCAGAGACCAGGCCTGGAACGGGAGGCCTGGCTTCCCTGCCAGCTCTGCAGTGCCTGACTCCCTGATGCGGCAGAAAGGGGCTGCTTTCAGAGGGGCTGCAGCAGGGAGCGGGGGGCCCAGGGCAGGCCCAGGAACGGGCTCAGGCCCTGGGTGTGAGGGAGGAGACATGGTGCCGGTGCGCCCACCTCGTCACAGGGGGCAATGCGGCCCACCACGTCCTTCAGGTGGCCGATGGTTGACTCCTCCTGGAAGTCCCGCGGGAACGTCTCTGTCCACTCGGCCAACAGCTGGAGCAGTTTGGGGCCAAACTTCCGGACCCGGGCCTGCAAGGCAAGCCGAGGGTTGTCTGAGTTTGGTGAGGGTTTCTTAGGAGGTGGGGTGGGGGTCACAGAAACAGCCAAGTTCCCAGCTGACCCCGCCCCAGGGCTCGGGGAGAGCACCTGATCAGTGTTGGCCAATCAGGGCAGGGCACACCCCCCATCTTGCATTGTGATTGGCTCACAGATGGGCATATGACCTAAGCTAAGCCAATGAGATCAGGTCGTTTATTCGTCGGGATCCTCTTTTCACAGGATTGGGAAGGGCAGACTGAGCCTGGATCAGCAGAGGCTACCTGTCACTGTGCAGAGAGCCGGCCTGAGCCAGTGAGGCTGGCCCACAGGACTACGGAGCAGGTGGTCTTAGGGGGAAAGGCCACTTTTTAACGATGTTTGAGCCCCGGGAGTCAGCGGTACCTTGAGACTTTGCAGTTACATGAGCCAGTGAAGTCCCTTTGCCTTAGGCCAGTTGAATTTGGGTTTCTATCATGGGACAGTGGAGCCCTACCGACACGTGTATAAATAGGTGGCCGCTGCCAGTGGGATCTGGCCAGGGACAGAGGAAAGGAGGTGGGGAACTAAGGGAAGGCTTGGGCGCCAGTGAAACCACAGAAGATGGAAGGGTGGAACAGAGCGTGATGGGGGCAGGGAGCCCGGCAAATGCTGCAGGGCCATCCCAGGCCACAGATGGCACGGGTCCTAGTCATGGGGCTCTGGGGCACCGGATCTGGGCTCAGTGTGAGCTCAAGGGCCCCCCTGGGGCATTGGAAAACCGAACTGGGGTTAGAGGTTCTGACTGTCCTTTCTGGCTCCGGGCCTCTGACAAGTCAGAAACCCCTGTGGGCTCCTTGTCAGGAGGACAGGGGCAATCACTGCCTCTCCAGGAGGCTGGTGCACAAGGGCACGGCAGGGGAGAGTGCGTACACTCAGAGGCCCCCCTGCTCTGCCCTGCCTCTCACCTTGTCCAGCACCGGCTTGTCCAGCTGCTGCTGCTCGATGCACAGGTGGCAGACCCGGGCCAGGAGCTCCCGGGGCTCGATGAAGAGGCGGGAGCTCAGCAGGAAGGTGAAGATGTAGGCTTTCTGGGGGGACATGGGAGAAAGGCATCACGTGCTCACAAAGGCATGGGAGGATGTGCCTCCCAGGCTATTCCACCCCCAGCCCCGGCCCTGCTGTCTCTCCCACACCTGGTGGAGGACAGCCCGTTCTGCGGCCCCTCCTCCCCACTGGGTGGGTCACCCACCTCGGGGTAGTAGTCAGCTGTGGGCACGAGTTGCTGGATTAAGGTGTCCAGGGAGGCTGAGGATGGCACTCCATCCAGGAGGGGCTGCCTGGCCTGCTCGCCATCCGTGGGCTCAGTAGGGGGTGGGCTGAGGCTGCCCGGGGTGACCATGTCGGAGGTGCTCAGTGTCTGGGGCATGCCTGCCTGCAACGGCAAGGGAGAGTTGGACCTGCTGGTCCCCAGGGATCCTGGCTGGGTGGGGCCTGCCTCCCACAGGCACTTCTGTGCCCACCTGAGCCCAGCAATCACTTCCTGGGAGGGACCCCTACCCCACAGCCACTGCAGCCCCTAGGAACCATCTCTCCTCTACTCTTAGTCCAGACCTTTTAGGGACTGGCTCTTTCCAGTACCTACTCCCAACCCCAATGAAGGTTATTTTTGACCAGGCCTGGACAGTCAGTATATTCTGCCTGCCGCTGACCACAAGAATGAATCAGGAGTGGACCTGATCCAGACTGGATGGCTCAGATGCAGTCCTAGAACGCTGTGGCACTTGGAAGCTCTTTCCCCTGGGGACCCTGAGCGGGTGGAATGGCACCGTTGGGACCATCTTGTCCCCACAAAGGGTCAGGAAGTTGAGAACATTCCTGAGGTCAGTGTGTGAGGCCCTGGATCCTGCTGTACCTGAAGCTGTTCTGTGGACTCCTCCATCACATGAGCCTGTTTAAGTTGAGTTTCTCTCTAGTGCAGCCAAATGGCTGTCCTCTGTAGCCTGGCATTCCAGGCTCTTTGTGCGTAGGACCTGCTGACCTGTCCAGCTATGCCCTCCTGCTGGAAGGCTCTCCCACCATCTTCAATTCTCCATCCCTCTGGGCATGGCTGATACTCCTCCTCCTAGGCGGAACCTTCCCTGCTTTCCTGCTTCCCTGCAGCAGCTCCTCCAAGGCTGGGCCTGACTCCTGGTGGGCACCAGCAGATCCTCCTCATCAGCATTGTTGAGTGCTTGGGGGCTGCTGACGCCTGGGGCAGCGAAAGCCCACCTGCGCTGTTACATGGCGACGGCTCCACCCAGACCTCCTGCAGGTGGCGCCAGAGCACGCATGTCTTCCCACCCAGCACTGAGTCAAGGGCCTGGCCTGCAGCAGGTGCCCGCCCACAAGTGTGCAGAGGAATGTGCTTCCTCTCAGGCTCTTTCACAGATCCCTACAGGCCAGTGCTCCTGAACGAAGCCTTTGGGGGCACTCAGGGCAAGAGTCCTGGCCAAACCTGTGACTGTTCAACCATGCCCCCATGACATTCAAGTCAGCCTGCAGTCTTAACCGTGGGGTCCTGCACGCTCACCACAGGGGCCTTCCAGGGATCAGTGTCCCCATCACCCTGCTCATCTCACCCCTGCTGCCCTCATGACAGCTCCTGGTCCTGGCCTGTTTCTGACTTATCCAGCCCCCCTGGGTGACCTGGTGGCCCTGGAAGTAGAGACAGAGGACTTGAAGAGTCAGAGCTGATGTGGGGGATCAGAGGGAGCCCCACAGAGGGCTGTCTCAAGGGTGTGTGGGGGTGGGTGTGGGGACTGGGTTACAGTGTGGGGAAGGTGTGGGAACCAATGTGGACAGCAGCCTGGACAGTCCCAGCCGTGGGGAAAGCCACAGCTTTATTTTCACCTTCCCAGTAAAGGTGTAAGTGTTCAATTTTCAGCTGATGAAACTGTAAAATTTCACAAAATTGCCTCTTGTCCATCATGGCAGGAAGGCTCCTGGGCATGCGGGCAGGCTCAGTGGGGAACAGTGGTCAGCTCTGGGGTGGGGCCGCCTCTGCACCACACCCAGGGCCCGGCACCTGAACCTCATTCCACAAGACAGAACACTCTTGAGGCCAGCAAGTTCTGCTCTCTCCTACCAGGCACCTGCCATCTTCTCCCTGCAGCCTGACCCAGATCCCGGTTCAGTTTTCTCAAAGATGAGCCAGAATCAGAGGTGGATGTGATTCTGGAAACCTCTCTGCTGGGCAGGGTGGTCTGTCAGATGGTGTGGGTGGGGCTGCAGGCGTCCTTTCTGGGGAAGCCAGGATGTCACAGCTTCAAGAGATGAGCTGGGAAGCTTCCAGAGCATCTCAGGCCTGGCCTGATACTGGGGGCTGAGTGTGGGGTGCTGGACACACGGTGGGGGTGGGGGTGGGGGTGGGGTTCGGACCCAGCTCGATTCTGGAGCAGCAAGTCACTGAGGCCAGGGGTTGGGTGGAGCTGGGGGCCAGGACCGCTGGGACTCACAGGGAAGCCCAGAGAGCAGATGGGCAGCCCGTGTTGCCCTCCCTCCTCCAACCCCCCATCACGCCGCCAGCTGGGCCCTGGCCTGGGCCTCAGTGCATGGGCTGTCCTCCTGCTGCAGCCTCTGGTGTCCTCCGGCTGAGGGTCACGTATGCCTGCGTGGGCCAGCTGCTGGCACCCTCTCGGCACAGCAGATGGCCAGGACCTCTTGGAGGCTGTCCCACTGGAGCTCTGCAGGGTGTGCCCGGGGAAGGGGAGAGGAGGGCGATGGCTCCCTGAAGTTAGATGTTTCCTTGAGATAGGGTGGGCGCAGGCAGAACCGCGGCAGTGTCCCCGCCATTCCTCCCGCCCCTCCTGGCAGGTGCGCTGGCGGACACCCTCTTCCCTCCAGCAGGGGCTCCAGTCGACCTGTGGGGGTGGGGGTGCCCCGCTCCCCCACACACTGTCTCCCATAGTAACTGATTTTGTTGGTTTCTCACCTACTTTTCCAGAGCTTCTTGATGCAAATACAAGAAAATATGAACACATATATTCCTCTTTTCTGTCCTATTACACAAAAAATTAGCACATTGCACCCACTCTCCTGCGCTCTTTTCACTAACAGCACATTTTGGACATCTTCCCATGCAGGTGCAGGACAGAGCACCTCCATGCTTTTTATTTTTCAACCGTCCCACAGTATTCCATTGTTTGGATGTCCAGGGGTAAATTTTTAAAAGCCAATGAGGAAGCAACGCAAATGTCCATCAGTGGATGAATGGGTAACAAAATGTGGTGTCTCCGTACGCTGGAATACTAAAAACCTGTCATTCCGTGCAGCCACCTTTATTCATTACTTTAGCTAGATCTTCTGGATAGCTTGCTGCAGCTTCTTCAGTTAGCACTGGCTGCTTCACCTTGCACTTTTGTTATGGACTCGGCTTCTTTCCTTAAACCCATGAACCAACCTTTGCTAGATTCAAACTTCTCTTCTGCAGGTTCGTCACCTCTCCCAGCCTTCACAGAACTGTAGAGTTAGGGCCTTGCTCGGGGTTGGCTTAAGGGAATGTTGTGGCTAGTTTGAGTTTCCATCCAAACTATTAAAACTCTCTCCGTATCAGCAATAAGGAAGTTTCACTTTGGCATCATTCGTGTGCTCGCTGGAGCCGCGCTTTTCATTTCCTTCAAGAACTTTCCTTTGCATTCACACCATGATTATCTGTTTGGTACCAGAGGCCTAGCGTTTGGCCTGTCTTGGCTTTTGGCGTGCCTTCTGCACCAAGCTCAATCATTTCTAGCTTTTGATTTAAAGTGAGAGACGTGTGACTCGTCTTTTACTCGAATACTTCGAGGCCATTGTAAGGTTATAATTCGCCTAATTTCAACATTGTTATGTCTTGGGGAACAGGGACGGCGCAGGAGAGGAAGAGAGACAGGGGCACAGCCTGTTGGTGGGGCAGCGGGAATATGTACATTTATTGATTAAGTCTTTATGGGCCCGGTTCATGGTGCCTCAAAAGAAGATCACCGTAGCAATGATAATAATAATGACAAAGCTTGAAATATTGTGAGGATTAACAAAATGTAACACAGAGACATGAAGTGAGCACATGCTGTTGGAAAAAATGACTTGACGCAGGGTTGCCACAAACTTTCAGTTTGTAAAAAATGCAATAAAATAAGGTATGCCTGTATGTAGTAAACTTTCACACTCTGTATAGAACCATTATTTTTCACCACTTCAAGTGAAATACAGAAAACACAGTCACCATTAGGTGGCTTTACCCTCTCTCATTTATATTGTAGCCACCTCATGCGTTACGTCTATATACACTGAAGACATCATCTGACAATATTAGCATCTTTGTTTTCAACCGTCAAACATATTTTAAAAATTCAAAGGGAGAACAGTCTATTATATTTACACAGGCATTTATCCTTTGTCGCCCTTCCTTCATTCTTGATGTTGTAAGTGTCCTTCTGGTGTCATTTCCCTTCTACCAGAAGCACTTCCTTTAGCAAGGTAAAAGAGCAGGTTATTGGCAATGAATTCTTAGTTTCCCTTCACATGAGTGTTTCTTGTAACAACTCCATTCTTGAAGGATCTTTTCAATAAATACAGAATTGTGGGCTGACAGTTCTTTTCCTTCAGCACTTTAAAAATATTGTTCCAATGGAATACTACTCAGCCATAAAAAATGATAAAATAATGCCATTTACAGCAACAAGGATGGCCCTGGAGAGTGACATTCTAAGTGAAGTAAGCCAGAAAGAGAAAGAAAAATACCATATGAGATCATATGTGGAATTAAAAAAAAAGACAAATGAATTTACATATAAAACAGAAATAGACTCACAGACATAGAAAACAGACTTGCCAGAGGGGATGGGGGTGGGAAGGGATAAACTGGGAGTGCGAGATTTGCAGATACTAATTGGTATATATAAAATAGATAAACAGGTTTATACTGTATAGCACAGGAAAACACATTCAATATCTTGTAGTAGCTCATGGTGAGAAAGAATATGAAAATGAATGTATGTGTGTTCACGTATGACTGAAGCATTGTGCTGCACACCAGAAACTGACACATGGCAAACTGACTATTCCTCAATAAAAAAAAAAATCGCTGTTCCAATCACTTCTGACCTCTATGGTTTCTAGTGAGAAATTCAGTCATTTGACTCATTCTTCCCCTGTAAGTACAGCATCATTTCTCTCGGCTGATTTGAGATCTTTTTCCTTTGTGTTTAATTTTCAATGGACTGATTATTATGTGTCTGGGTCTAAATTTATTTGTGCTTTATTCTGTTCTGGGGTTCTTGAACACGTGGATTTGTGTATTTGACTAAATTTCAGCCATGATTTCTTCAAGTATTTTTTGTGCATTGCACTTTTCCTCCTGCCTTCCTGGGACCCTGTTGACATAAACGCTAGACCTTTTGCGGCTGTTCCTCAGGTGCCTGCAGCTCTTTCAGCTCCCCCTGCTGTTCAGGCTGGGTAATTGCTCTGTTGTACGTGTATCATCCTAGAACCCGAATGGTGGTGCTTAAAATTAGTAGATGTTTTAGTCTTTCTTAAAATTAATAAATGTTCGTTTTCATTATGTTAATTTTTGATGGTCATGTTTTATTTATGGCAAGTGATACTGGTGATATAGGCAGGACTGTAAAATTTCATAACAGAATATTTCCACTTTAAGAAATGAATTGACTTTATTGAAAATAGTGAGCAGGACTACACCAGGCGGATCTGATTCTTTGCTGTGCCCCAAACATGCCATCCACACTCGGGCCTCTGCTAAGTTTTCAACTGTTTCCTCCATGTTAGGAGACCCCTCTTCTGTTCCTCTTGAAGGCCCAGCTGCAGTGGCCCCTCCTGGAAGAAGCCTTCAAAAATGCAGTAGACGGGGCGCTGGGGCCAACACATCTGGAGGCGCCACTAGCGGAACTGAGCAAAGAAAGGGTCCTCTGAGCGGCGGGGGTTATAGAGACAGACCTGGGAAGCGCTGGTCGCTGGGAAAGGGGGCATGAGTGGCAGACGATCGTGAGCTGAGTGAGTGCCAGCTCCTCCCTGAGCCTCAGTTTCCCCCCATGCACAATGGGGATGCTAAACCCGCATAGGCATGGAGAGGCTGTGAGTGACGGTGCCCAGCACAGCGCCGGGACTCGGTCAGAACCCTCACTGGCTACATCCTATGATGACATACCTCTAAAGTCCTTCTCATGGCCCATGAGGGGGTCCCGCCCACTGGGCTCCCAGCCCACCTCTTCGACCTCGTCCCTGATTCTCCCCTTGCACACACTGCTCTGTGCTTCCTGTTCCCTAACTAGGAACACCCTCCTCCAGGCTGCCACCAGGCTGCCCCCCTCTTATCGCCCATCAGAGCCTTCCCTGACCACGGGTCCACGTGCCACTCGCTGCCCGGTCACTCTCCACCCTGGGCCTCGTTTCGTGTTCTGGTGGCATGAAGTTATCATGTGTCTGATTTACTAGTGTGTCTCTTGTTCTCCCTGGGGCCGCAAGCCCCTCGGGGCACGGCTTTGTCCGTCCTGCTCATGGCTGCTCCCCCAGCCTGGCGGACACTCGCTATGTGAGTGAGTGAATAAATGAATGAGTAACAGTCACTAGGAGGTGACGCCGCAGCACCAAAGAGGGGCAGGGAAAGCGCTCAGTGGCGCCTGGCAGCAGCCGAGGCTGACAGGGGGGCCCATGCTGCTCCTCGGGGCTGGCCAGCCAGGCGACAGCTGCCGGGGAGAAGTGTGGCCCGTTTTGTGAGGGGGAAACAAGCATCTTATTTACCACAGAGAATGAATGTCAGACTCTGTGTGAATAACACATGTGCCACTGAGATGTGTGAACTGAGGACCCAGGAATGAAAGCGCTAACTGTTCCTCAGCTGAGATTCTTGTCACTCCCCCAGCCCCCTGCTGAGAGGCACAGCCCTGCCTGCCCTGCCCAGGCCCAGCCACTTTGTCCCCCTCAGGGCCACCACCCCTGATCAGGCTCACCACCCTCCTGTGACCGACCAGAGTCAGCTGTCCCCAGGTTCCTCTCCTGTTGAACCTTCTGACGGCTGCTGTGGCTCCAGCCCTCAGCTGAGCCTTTCTCTGTGCTGCTCCCAAAGGAGCTGCCCTGGCAGCCAGGTCGTGTCTTTCCTGCTCCCTCGTCCTCAGCGCCAAGTCCCAGGTGTGGGAGCTGCCCCAAGGCTGGGCCCCCTGCTCTCGGCCCCCGCCTCACCTCATGATGTGTGTGTCATGGGTGGGGTCAGGATGACCTCTCTGTGGCCCCCACCCAGCGAGAGCCTGGAGGGAAGGGGCTCTCATAAGCAATGCAGAACCCTCCAGATTGGGGCCCTCGAGTCCCAGAGAGCTGGGGACAGCCGGGTCAGAGGGCCACCGGTTCCAGGTACAGGGACCACACTGTGAGGCATGGGCCATGGCCTCCCATCTTAAGCACCCTGGGGCCGGGCCCCAGCCCAGGAGTGGGATCCCCACCCCTTTAACCTCCTCAGGGAGGGGGCACCCAGTGGGCAACAGGGGAGGACAACCATTCTCAGCTCAGGTTTCGTGGCTTCTGAGCTGCAGGGGCCTGGGACTTCCAGCTTCCACGGCTGAGCCCTGGAGGCAGGCCTCAGGTGGATTTGGAAGGTGTGAGCCACCTGGGGGGTCACAGAGCCCGGGGCCTGCTCACCCAGAGGGGGCAGGGCAGGGGGCGCCTCATATTCAGACACTGCAGACTGGAAGGAGGGGCAGTCAACCAGGACCATGGTCCCCGCGCCGCCCCCTCGTCCCCCATCCACGAGGACCACGGGCCCCGCCCCGCCCCCACCCCCCCACGCCCCAGAGTCGAGCACCCAGCACCCCAGCAAGCCCAGAGCCTGCCTCTGTGCTGAGGGGTTTGTTTCCAGTCGTTCAGTCGCCAACAGCACTGGGAGCGTCTGGTCCACCGTGCTCGGCACCCACTGCCCTGTCTCCCCGCTGCGGGTCAGCCTGGCCACCCGCACACCTGCAGGAACGCAGCCCATGTCTCCCTGTAATTTGAGGCAAAAATAGCCAATCCCATCTCCAAGTGTCTGCATGAGTCACCCACACCTCCTGACAAACACCTCTCAGGCGCTTTCAAGGACGGGAAACAGCTGGCAAAAATAAACGCTTTGCTTTTTCCTCCCTGCGGCTTCTGGGATTCGTTTCAGAGTGATCAGACTGTGAGGCGTGGGGATGTGCTCCGTCGGGGTGGGGCAGGGCAGGGAGGGGGTTCTTCTCCACGCCTGGCAGTGGGACAGCCCCCCTCCCCTGTGTGAGCCTCAGTTTCCACACCTATAAAGTGGGCTCATAATAGCCACCCTCCCCTCCCCTAAGGTGCATCCACTGGGGTCAGGAGCAGAGTCCGTGCTCCATCGGTGTGGTTCTGCCCACTCAGTGATGAGAGGCACGCAAGCTCCTGTCATGCCCAGATGGCCGGGTGGTCACCCCGGCCTCCTCCCCAGCCTCCTTCAGACAGGAGCTGCCCCCTGGCCTGGGCTGCCCGGCCCTCCACTGCCCCTTGTGTCACCCGGGCCCCTCTCTGAGCCCAGACCTCAGGGCCTGGCCAAGGGCACCTAATGTTGTCCAGATCAGGGCCCAGGAACCACAGGGTGGCTAAGGAGGCGGCGCCCGGAGGTGCAGGGATCCCTAGCAGTCAGGACAGAGTCCGTGGGGTGTGTGTGCAGCTCCCAGATGCTGCTGCCCCCAACTCCTCCCACCAAGGCCAGCCAGGGCCTCCCTGCTCCGGCCTGAAAGAGCTGGACCCACCTGCTGCCTTCCCCGGAATCCCTGCCGGGCCTCAGCCCGGAGCTGGGGCTGCAGCCCACCTGGCTGTCCTCCCCACGTGTGCAGCCTCCCGCCCTGAGCCCTCCCCTGCCCACCACCCTCCCACTCCTGCTCCACGCCCTCGCGCTTGCCATACCCTCCTCCTCCTGGATGACAGAGGCTGAACTTCAGCCCACTGTCCTGTCCTCCAGGGAGCCGGCCTCAGTCCCCCTGGCCGGCCAGAGCACCCTTTCTGGGCTCCCATGCCTTTTGCACAGCCTTCGGGGCACGTGTGTCCCAGGGCAGGGCCTGCGCTCCGTCTGGCTCGCTCGCCTACTTGCTCATAGCCAGGGAGGGTCTGGTTCACCCCTCTGTCCCCAGCACTGGTCCTGGTGGGCACCTGCCCAATGGTCTCTCCAGGTGAGTCACCTGAGGTTGACAAGCAGCAGCCCAGGTGTCCTGCCCTTTTAAATGGGGAATCTGCTGACCGGATTTACACAAGAGCTTTCACAAGAACCAGCATTTCTGCCTTTCCTCAAGAGCTCAGAATTGCTGGTTCCCACCTGCTACCTGTCCCTCCACCCGGGGATGCCGCCGCCGCACTGTCCCCATCACCTGCCCACCCTTGCTCTGCCTGGGTCTGATGACATCCTCTGTGGCCGCCTGGTGTTAGGGCACCTCAGGGGACCCTGGGCAGGGGTCCTGGCATCCTTGGACACACCGGAGGCCAGACCGTCACGCTGACCACAGCTGTGGGGGCCACATGCATGGACATCACTCCTTGGGGCCATTTCCTTCTAGCTAGAGATGTCTGTCAAGGGTCTGGAAAATCTTAATGGACAGAGAAATAATTTCACTTCTCCCCTGAATTTGGAAATCTGGGGGAAGGAGTGAAAACACGTGGGGTGGTCCCAGAGAGCCGGGCAGCTGGGTGACCAGATGGGGCTGCACCTCCCCACCCCGCCCCCACGGACAGCGGGAACTGGAGAAGCCGCGCGGCCCAAGTAGGGCCTGGGTGACACCCAGCAGGGCCACTTAGCTGAAAATAACTCTGAGAAGCGAGAAGCTGCTTTTAAATACTTCTCATTCTTGCTATAAGAGTAGGATCTCACAGCTGAACTTTAACAAATTCGTCATCGTCTTTTCTGGGAAGGACGAGGGAAGATGAAGTCATCAGTGTTGTAATAAAACAAAGAAACACACTGTTTTTCTCTGGCTTCGCTCAGGAACGTGGAGCAGACGGAGAAAAGGCCCTTGTCGGAGGGGCCGGGAGGTGCGTGCGTGCGTGCATCTGGGTCTCGCAGCCGATGGCTCCACTCGTGACCCTGGGGCTCGTCCCCGGCCAGCACCGTGCGGCGTGTGCGCAGACATGACGGGGAATCTGCTTCCTTCCAGACTTGCTGAAAAGCAGCTTGGCTGTCATCTGCACTTCACAGAAGGGGCAACTGAGGCTCAGAGAGAGGGCCTGACCTGTGCTGGGTCACCCAGCTGGATCGTGGGGGGACAGGATGGCCCCCAACTCTTCCAAGGACCCAGACGGACGTTTGGGCTTTACTGACTTTGAAGTGGGTCTGGGTAGCCCACACTTGGGGCTGACCTGACTTGGGAGGGTCTCCACGCAGACCCCAGGCAGCCCGCTTGGGGAAAGGCCCAGGCTGGAGGCCGGGCTCCACAGAGCGCAGGTGCCAGAGGCTGCCCCGGGGCACAGCGTCGACCCCGGGAGCCGGGGCAGAGCAGGGCCTCCCCAGCCACCGTCCTGAAAGATGGTCACGGAGGCGATGGTGTTAGAACCCTGTGTAAGAGGCCACTTGGCCCCTTCTGCAGAAGCCAGTGAGCTACTCAGGCTGAGACCTCCCACCACTGGAGGGAGGGCCATCCTGGTCAGATGCGGGCACTGGACACCAGTCCCTGCCCTCAGCACCCAGAGGAGGCTGGTAGTCACCAGAGTCACTCCTGGAAAACGCAGGTGTCTGCGTCCCGCCCCAGCTCGTGGACAGCCCAGGTGGTTCCGATGCTCAGCCAACCAGATCCTTCACCCAGAGGAGTCTCAGATTTGGGGACTCACAGACTACCATCCACCTGGGGCCCTTAGGCAAGTCTTGTCCCTTGCAGACCTTCCTACTAAAATGGACACGGTGCAACGCCTCACTTGCAGGCAGGAGGGTATGCCATCATGCACCAGACTCACAGCCCAAACGTGGTTCACACACCCGAATATTAAGAAAGCACAACAATGCCCTGGCAAAAAGGGGGAAAAAGGGGACAGCCAGTTTTCCCTCCAACAGATGCATCAGACTGTCTGGCAGTAGCAGCAGTGATGGGGGAGGCAGTAGGAGGGATCAGAGTGACAGTAGGGGCCCCAGGTCACCGCCCTGCCCCCGCGTGGACTCCTCACTCAGCCCCTGCTCCATCCACGCCGCTGTTCTCAGCCTCCTCATTTCAATGAGGCGACCGTGGTTGAGTGACTCGCCCCTGCAGTGCAGGGAGCTGGGGGAGCCACGCCATGACCTGGGGTGTGACCCAGAGCCCAGCTCACCCACCTCCTCCACTCTGGGCCTGGGCCACACAGGTCAGCGCGTGGACTCCCCAAGGGGGGCTGGAGGAACGAGGATACCCACTGGGAGAGGTCTTCGCAGGGCTGGGGACACCTATATAGGCCAGGTGCTGGCAGGGTGACATGGTTGGGGCTCTCCCGGGCACACCTGCCCCAGGCAGCCCCTTGAGTCCCCTAAGAGCCTGTCTCTGGCTCAGGACCTTCAGGACACAAAACCCTTCCTTTCAGCATTCACTGAACAACACGCTCTAAGGTCACTTTCATGATGTTTCCAGGCCTGACCACTCTCTGCACAGCTAGTCACTTAATTACATTCTTCATATGAATTCACATTTTAAAATTAACATCTTCCTTACCAATAATATCTGTGAACTCATGGGTCTAATGTGCTGGCCACGTGCTTTTTAAAATGCCTTGAAATAAACATGTCAACACATAACAGTGACTGAACGGCGGGCAAGCTCTGTTGAATTCAGTCCTCAGCCCAGCCTGAAGACACAGTGTTGCTGGCCCCTGAGGACAAAGGCTGTTGGGTGAGGTAAACTATAGGGCCTCCAGCCCTGGGGTCCCTTAAGTGAATCAACCTGCCTCTTCAACATGCCTGAGACCTGCAGGGACCTCTGTCTCTGAGCCTCGGCTGGTCACACTCTCCAGCAGCAGGGGGCCCACGAGATGGAGGCCGCAGAGGGCACCCCCTCCCCTCGGCACCCCCACCCTGTGGGCTCCAGTCCACGGAGGGCCGAGGGGCACCAAATGGTCAGCCATGCTGACTGCCTGCTTAATCGTGCAAAGACCTGGCTTGAGCGGCTGTCAATCCTGTCATTCGGACAACGACATCCAGGCTCTGTCCGGGCTGTCAGGCCAGCCCAGGCGCCACCTATCACCCTCCGGGCCCTGCCAGGATGCGCGGGGAGGCATCACGGCTTGTGCCAACGGGCCCTGCTGCTCAGGTGACAGGGGCCTGGCTTTCTGGGACTAATACTTGTCCTCAATAGAGATCCAGCCACACAGACACTCTGAGCATTGCCACTCCAGCAATGGCAGCTGGTAGGGCCCCCTGCCTGTGTCTCCTCCAGCCCTAAACCGTCAGCCTGGCCTCCTGGAGGAGGGGGCTACAGACAAGATGGGCTTCCAGGGATGGCGACTTTGCCAGCACGTGGGGGACCAGGATGCGGGGCGAGACCCCCAGAGGGAGAAGGAGTGGCTGGGTGAGGGGCAGTGAGCTTGGCCTACGGGCCATGGAGTGACTGCAGCTACTTCCAGAAATACCCACTCGTGGGGGAGGATGTCTCTGGGGTCGTCTGTGCATCAGCGGCCTGACCCTCTCCCCCTCTAGGCCTGCCTCCCACCCGGTGGGTCTGGGGCCTCAGTAGCCTATTTCAAGCTGAGTTCAGTGAGTGCGGGTGCTCTGCCCACCCAGCAGTGTCTCCAAGGAAGCAGGCTGTTAACCGGCTCCAGTTTGAGCCTCCTCTCAGTTCCAGCAGCCCCCGCACAGGCCCTCAGAGGAGTGTCTGCACAATCCGCCCGGCCAGGCTGCAGCGGCACGTGGACCGGGGAGCCGGGAGCGGTGAGTGAGAGGGAGGCCCAGGCTTGCCTCCAGGGCCCACACCCAGACCTGGCCCTGCTGCGGCTGCCCAAGCTCGCGGGCCTCCGCGGCTTCTGCCTGCCCAGCGTCTGTCCCTCCTTCTGCCAACAGCATCCATTCCATACGCCATCTCTTGCCTGCGGTGTGAGGGCACATGGCCCGAGTGGCCACCTGGGGCAGGAACTGCCTTGGCCTAGATTACTTTGGGGATGGACATGCAGTTCTGGCCCGGCCCCTCAGTGCACTCCACCCCCAGGCTTCAGGATAGATTCATGGGTAGGCATGTCCCTTGGGGGGTGTGCACCAGACAATTCTTGGGACACTTCTTTGGCCTGGCTGCTGCCTTCAGACACTGAGACTTGCAAGGTCGCCTCTTCTAAAACCAGCACTCCCACCACTGCTCTTTGAGTTCCAAGACCCAAACAATCAGAAGACAAACTGCCACTCGGCGGCTCAGACTGGCACGCACGCTGCACTGGCACAGCACTTCACAGTTTTCCCTTCACAGATGTCATCTCTCCTGGGTCCTTGGTCCCTGCCTATGTGCTCAGGAGCTAATAAGCCCCCACCCCAGGCTGGCCACCAGGAGGCAGCCTAGAACCCGGCTTCTGCCCAAGGGACGGCCAAGTCCACTCCTACATGCAGGGCCCCTGGGGAGGGTATCAGCTTCCCTTCCAGCCTTAGCTATTGTTGCTGGTTTGTGTTTTAACTTTGTAGTGAGGTATAGCATACATCCTGAAATGCACACACATTTCAAGTGTGCAGCTAGGTAAGTCCTCCCAAAGTGAACACACCTGCACAACTGGCACCCAGATGTAGAAACAGCACATTTCCAGCTCCTCCAAAGTCCAGCCTGGGCTCCTTTCCACTCACTGACCTTCAATTCCAACTGGAAAGAAAAATGAAGAGGGAGCACCATGTAGGAAACCATCACTGGTAAAGACAAAGCCTGGGACGTGCAGCTTCCAGAGGGGTCTGCACACTGAACGCAGGAGAGAGAAGGCGAGGGGGGGCCCCAGTGCCCTGCCCGTGTGCCGTGGTGGGCAGCACGCCCGGCGTGGGGCTGCCCTGCCCCCCTCCCATCGCTGGGGGTCGGGAGGCCTGCTCAGCCTCAGTCCCACCCCGGATCTACACAAAAGAAGCGAGAACACGGTAACTACGTGGGTAAACAGAAAGACTTTCTTTCTTTTCATTTAAATAGCAATAGTAATTGTTCAAAGCAAAAATAGTGTGGTGTGGGGTGTATAAATCTGTGGAAGTAAAGTGCATGACTACGGCACTGTGATGGGTTGAATAGTTTCCTACCAAAAAGATATGAACTTCTAACCCCCAGTGTCTCCAAATATAACATTATTTGGAAATAGGGTCACTGGCAGATCAAATTAGCTAAGATGAGGTCATTGTAGAACAGAATGGGCCCCTAATCTAATATGACTGGTGTCCTTATACGAAGATGGCCATTTTTGAAGACACAGACACACTGGGAGGACATCATGTGACAATGAAGGTTAAGATCAGAACCAAAGACTGTCAAAGATTTCTGACAAACGACCAGAAGCTAGGAGGAGGCACGGAAGGATTCTCCTATTGGTTTCTGAGAAAGCGTGGCCCTATTGATACCTTGATTTTGGACTTCTACCCTACGAGTGAATAAATTTCTGTTTTTAAGCCAACCCAGTCTCTGGTTCTTTGTTACACAGGCCTCAGTAACAAATACAAGCATAAAGGCTGAGAAAGGAGAGCGGAAGCACCCTGCTGTGAGGCCCTACATGCGCAGCAGCATAGCATCACTTGAAGGTAGACTGTGCTAAGTTAAAGATGTGGTGGGAAGAATTCTAAGATTGCCCCTCAAGTTCCCACCTCCTGGTGTACATGCTCGTACAATCCCCTCTCCTTGAGTGTGAGTTAGACCCACGAATATGATGAGTGGCACTCCTGTGATTAGGTTATGTTATATGGCAAAGGGGAAGGGAGTTTTACAAATTTAATTAAGGACCTTAATCAGTTAGCTTTGAGCTAAGCAAGATTATCCTGGGTGAGCCTGACCTAATCAGGTGAGCTCTTTAAAAGAAGGTCTAGAGGTCACTCACATCAGAAGCTCTCCTGATGTCCCTGAAAAAGTAAGCTGCTGTGAGTTCTACAGCTGCAAGGAAATGAATTCTGCCCCCATCTACATGAGCCTGGAAGGGGAGCCTAAGCCTCAGACGAGATGCCAACCCCAGACTCATGAGACTCAGGAGAGAATCTAGCTAAGCTGTCCCTAAAACCCGACCCATGGAGACTCTAAAATAATAAGTGTGTATTATTTTATGCTACCAAGATTGTTTTAATATTTTAGGCAGCAACAACAAAAATAATACAGTGTATATTATGACACCTAAATCAAGCCCTAAAATATAACACAGGGATAAAGCTAATAAATCAACAAAGGGGATAAAATAGGATCATTAAAAATACACAATTAACCTGAAAGAAGTCAGAAAAAGAAGGTAAAAGGGTCAAAGAACATATAAAACAAATAAAAAATAAAGAGCAAGACAGTAGATTTAAATCCAACAATATCAATAACCACCTGAAGTGTAAATGATCTAAACAATCCAATAAAAAGGCAGAGATTTTCAGACTGGATAAGAAAGCTAGAACCACACAGAACCCTCTCTTTAAATATAAAGACACAAACAGAGGAATAGTAAAAAGATGAGAAAAGGAAAGAAAGTTGGCATGTCTACATTATTCTCAGACAGAGTAGATAAAGAGGGCCACTTCATAGTGACAAAGGGGTCAATTTATCAAGAGGACAAAACCATCCTAAACATGTCCTCATCTAGACACAACATTGTAAAATGATGATAAATCAATAAAAAATGTTAAAAAAAAGAAATGTCCTCATCTAATAACAGAGTATCAAAATACAGGAAGCAAGAACAGATAGAACTGTGAGAAGAAGCAAACCCACAACTGTAGCTTAGATTGTAATACCTTCTACTCAGTAATGGGCAGAAAAAGGAGACAGAAAATCAGGAACCCTTAAACATCACCAAGTAACTTAAACTGATTGATGTTGATAAAACCCTTCACACAATAACATCAGAATACACATTCATTTCAAATGCACATTCAACAAGATAGACCATATTCTAGGCCATAAAACAAGTCATAGTAAATTTAAAAGGACTCAAGTCACAGAAAGTATGTTCTTTGACCACAAAGGAATTAAATTAGATATAATTAACAAAGATATCTGGAACCCCCTCAAATACTTGGGAACTAAACAATACACTTCTAAATAACTCATGGATGAAACAAATTATAAAGGAAATAAAACATATTATGATCAGAATAAAAAAATACAACATATCAAAATATGTGGGATGCAGCTAAAGTAACACTTAGAGGAAACTTTTTAGCAGTAAATGTCTATATTAGAAAAAAGTAGATCTCAAACCATGTACTCACGCTGATGACCTCAGCTTCTAATTTAAGAAACTAGAATAAAAAGAGCAAATGAAACCCAAAGTAAGCAGAAGAAATGATCATATACAGAGCATAAATCAACAAGGTAAACAGCAGAAGAACAATAGAGAAAAACAATGAAACAAAAAAGTGTTCTCTGAGAAGATAAAAAAAAAATTCAGTAAACTTCTAGTCACACTAGTCAGGAAAAAAGAGACACCACAGAACTAACCAGTATCACCAATGAGAGGGGTGACATTAATGCAAGTTCTAAAGACATCAAAAGGATAACGGACAACTTTACACCAACCGACGATTTAGATAACATGGGAAAGTTTCTCAAAAGATACAAATTGAAAAATCACAAAAGAATAGGTAACATGAATAGCCCAATATCTGTCAAAGAAAATGAAGTCAAAGCCCTTTCCATCAGGAATAAGAAAAGGATGTCTTGCTTTCACCACTGCTATTCAGTATTGTATTGGAAATTCTAACGAGAGCAATGAGACAAGAAAAAGAAACAAAAGCCAGAGGCACTAAATTTAAAGGAAATGGGGGGAAGGTATAGCTCAGTGGTAGAGTGTGCGCCTAGCGTGCATGAGGTCCTGGGTTCAACCCCCAGTGCCTTCACTTAAAAAAAAAAAGGAAATAGCAGAACTATCTTTATTCAGAAATGACATGATCCCACACGCGCAAAGCCCCAAACAACCCAAAAAAACTACTAGAGCTAATAAACAAATTCAGTAACGTTGCAAAAATACAAGTTTAAGACACAAAAATCACTTGTGTTTCTATATAGCAGCAATTAGCAATCTGAAAAGTAAATTAAGAAAACAATACTTATTATAGCATCCAAAAGAGGAAAATACCTGAGAATAAATTTAATCAAGAAGGTGAAAGACTTGTATATTGAAAACTATAAAATAATGTTGAAAATGTAAGAAAACCTAAATAAAAGGAAAGACATACTATTGTAAAAGCAGCCATACTGCTCAAAGTGATTTATACAGTGTAATCCCTACCAAGATTCCAATGACCACTTTTTTGCAGAGATCCAAAACCGATCCTAAAATTCATCAGATACTGTGAGAACAGAGTTGGAGTACTCAAAATTCCTGTTTTTAAGACTTACTATAAAGCTACAGTAATCAAAACAGTGCAGTACAGGCATAAGGATGGACACACAGAGCAATGAAATAGCATCAAGAGTCAGAAATAAGCCCATACATTGACGGCTAGCTGAGTTTTGAAGAGTGCCAAAATCATTCAATGGGGAAAAAGTCTCTTCAACAAATGGTGCTGGGACGAGTGGATATTCATATGCAGAAGAATGAAGTTGGACCTTACCTCACAACATATACAAAAATTAACTCAAATTGGATTAGAGACCTATATATGAGTTAAAATTATAAAACTCGTAGAAGAAAATATAGAGGGAAAGCTCCATGACATTGGATTAGGCAATAGATTTGTAGATATGACATCAAAAGTGTAAGCAACGAGGAAGAAATGGATAAATTGGAGTTCACCAAAATTAAAAACTTGTGTGCACCAAAGGGCATTATAGAGACTATAAAAAAGACAAATTAAAGAATGGCAGAAAAGATTTGCAAACCATATATCTGATATGGGTCTAGTATCCTTGAATATGTAAAGAACTCCTACAACCCAACAACAAAAAGACAAACAACACAATTAAAAAAAACAAACAGACAAAAGGCTTGAATAGACATTTCCCCAAGGACAGTATACAAACGGCCAACAAGCACACGAAAAAATGCTAAGCATCATTAGTCATTAGGGAAATACAAATCAAAACCATGATGAGATACCACTTCACATCCACAAGGATGTCCATAATCAACAAAGTGGAAAGTAGTAAGTGTTGGTAAGGATGTGAAGAAACTGGAACCCTTCTTCACTGCTAGTGGGGATGTAAAATAGTCAGCTGCTGTGCAAAAGAGTTTGGTGCTTCCTCAAAAAGTTAACCAAATACTTGTACATGAATGATCACAGAAGAACTATTCACAATAGCCAAAAGGTAGAAACCATCTAATAGTCCATCAACAGATGAATGGATAAACAGTGTGGTATGTACATACAATGGAATATTAGTCAGCCACAAAAAGTAATGACGGACTGATACATGCCACAATGTGGATGAACCCCAAAAATGTTAAGTGAAAGAAGCAAGACACAAAAGGTCACATACTGTATGATTCCATTTCTATGAAATATCCAGAATAGGTACACCCGTAGAGCTGGACACAGATTAGTGTTGCCAGGGGCTGAGGGGAGGGCAGAATGGGGAGCAGCTGCTTAATGGGTATGGGCGTTTATTTTGCAGTGATAAAAGTGTTTGGAAACTACACAGAGGCTGTGGTTACACCACCTTTGTAATTTACCATATTAACAGACTGAA
Source organism: Camelus bactrianus (assembly GCF_048773025.1). Classification (NCBI taxonomy): domain Eukaryota; kingdom Metazoa; phylum Chordata; class Mammalia; order Artiodactyla; family Camelidae; genus Camelus; species Camelus bactrianus. Next base: position 5,782,807 of record NC_133560.1, on the reverse strand, counting down.
AAAGAAAAACCATATGATCAACTCAAGGATGCCAAAAAGCATTTGACAAAATCCAAAATCAATCCCTGATAAAAAACTCCCAGCCATCCAGGAACAGGAAGGAAGTTCCCCAACTTGATAAAGGGCATTTATGAGAAACCTACAGCTCATATCATACCTAATGGTGGAAAATTGAATGCGTTCCCCCTAAGATCAGGAGGAAGGCAAGGAGGTCCACTCTCATTACTTCTATTCAACATTGTACTGGAGGTTTCACTGGTGTAATGAGGTAAGATAAAGAAATGAAAGGCATCCAGATTGAAAAGGAAGAAATAAGACTGTCTTTATTTGCAAATGATGTGACCACCTATGCTGAAATTCCTTTGGAATCTGTAATAAGAGCACTGTAACTGATACATGAGTTTGGCAAGGATGCTGTATACAAGATTGACATACAAATATCAATTGTATTTCTATTTACAAGCAACAAGATATTAGAAATTAAAATTTTTAAATATGACTTACAATAGATTAAAAAAACCACTGAAGGCTAAATTTGAGAAAAGATGTGCAGAAGATCATGAGAGAGTGGGGTGCTGAAATCAAGACAGACCAAGCGATCAAAGAAATACAATAGAGAGTCCAGAAATAGAGCCACAGTTTATGGTCAATTGATTGTTTAAGAAAATGCAAATGCAATTCAGTTGAGAAAGATGGTCATTTCAACAAATAGTGTAGAAACAATTGGTTATCTGATGCAAAAAAAATTGATATTGATCCATTCTTCCCACCATAGACAAAAATTAACTCAAAATGGATCACAGATTAAGACCTATACCTATAAAGTTTCTAGAGGAAAACATGGAAGAAAAATCTTTGTAACCTTGGGTTAGATAAAAATTCCTTAAACACCCAAACATAAATGAAAAGAAAAAACTGATAAAGGAGACTGCACCAAAATTAAAAATTTCTGCTCTTCAAAAGATACTTCGAAAAGAATAAATGGCAGTCACATAAGGAAGGGAAAATTTATAAGTCATTTACTGATAAAGAACTTGTAACCAGGATATATGTACGGAGATCTCAAAAGGCAATAAGAAAACAAGCCTGATTTTCGATGTGCAAAATATTTGAACAGATATTTCCTCAGAGGCGATACACAGATGGCAAACAGGCATAAGAAAAGACGTCCAAGTAACCAGCCATTAGGGAGATGAAAATTGAAACCACAATAAGATCCTATTAGAACAGCTAAAATGAAAAAGACCGACAATACCAAATGTAGCAAGGAAGCAGATCAACTGGAACTTCCATACACTGCTAAGGGGTTCAACCACAATGGAAAAGAATGTGGCAGTTTCTTAAAAGTTAAACAGGAACTTCCCATATCACCTAGCCATCCCATTCCCGTGTATTTATCCAAGAAAAACGAAAGCATATAGTCACACAAAGGTGTGCTTGTAAATGTTCACAGGAGCTTGCTTTATAACAGTCCCAAATCATAAACAGCCTAAATGTCCATCAGCAGGTGCAACAGATACATGTATGTGATTTTTATTGCTGCGTAACAAATACCATAAACTTAGAATACAATTACCCAAAACTTACACATAAATATATTACCTCCCGGTTTCTTTGGGTTGTGATTTTGGTTGGGCTCTCTGCTCAGAGATTCACCAGGCTGAAATCAGGGTGTCAGTAGGGGCTGCCATCTCATCTGGGCCTCAGATTCCTTTCCCAACCTCACTGCTTGTTGGTAGAATTCAGTTCCTTGCAGTTGCAGGACTGAGGCCCTCCGCTCTAAGAGGCCACCCACCTTCTGTACAGCATGGTTGTCTGCATCCTCATGGCCAAGAGGAGAGTCACTCTCAGGCTTTAAATCTGTCTGACTTCAGGAAGAATCCAGTCCTTCCTTCAGGGTCCACTCACCTGGTTAGGTCAGGCCCACCCAGAATAATCTCCCTTTTCATTAACTCAGTATCAACTGACCAGGGACCTTAATTGCACCTGCAAAATTCCTTCTGCCATATAATGTAACCTAATAACCTCAAATCTCATCACGTTCAGAGGTCCCTCCTACACTCAATGGGAAGGGGTGATCCAGCACATGTAACAAAAGAGTGGGAATCCTAGGGCCCATCTTAGAATGCTGCTGACCACATAAACAAACTGTGGCACATCCAACCAATGGGAACCCTGCACATCAATGAAAGGGGAGAAACTGTTGATACACACGACATGGATATACTTTCATTACGCCTAGTGAAGGTAACTAGGTAGAGACGTTTATTACTTTGTGGTGATGGTTTCATGAGTGTTTACATATATTTACACGTATCATGAGTGTTTACTGTATGTCAATTATACAGATGTTTAAAAAAAGATGTTTCTAAAACCTGATACTTGATAGTTATTGGAAAACATATTTTTCAATTTTTCAACTCTAATTTTTATGAAACTGAAATACAGATTAGTTATTTATGATGAAACTTAATATTCCAACTGAGATGTGCTGTAAGCACAAATGCACACCCGAATCTTGGAGACAGTATGAACTAGCGACGGAAAACATCACTGGTAACTTGTACGTGGGTTACACATGGCTAACATTTGGGATAGGTTTGGTTACATAAAGTATATTATTGACCTTAATTTCACCTTTATTAATGTGGCCACAAGAAAATTTCAAAGTACTCACTCGTTTACCCCATGATGTTCCTACTGTGCAGATCACATGACTTGCCTAGGGAAGTACAGGGGACAGACAGACAAGAGCACTGACACCAGAAGGAGACAAACAGCCAAATCCAGAACATGGGACATTCTACAGGACAGACGTCCCCGTTTCTCTAAGAACTCAATGCAATGAAGACCCCCCCCAAAAAAAAATCCCTAAAAAAATAAACGCAGGGGGAAAAGGACTATTTATAGAATAAAAACGACTTAAGGGTTATAAAAACCAAATGCCATGTGAGAAACTAGCTAGGACCCTGATTTGAACCAATCAACTGTAAAAACACATTTCTGAAGTAACTGGGGCATCAAATTCTCAGATAAGATAAAGAAATTATTATTAATTTCATTAAGTGTGCCACTGGCATGGTGCTTATAAGTAAAATCCTTATCAGCCTCTAGATGCATATCATAGTCATGACAGGGGACATGACAGGGTGTCTCGGATTTGCTTTAACCACCTAAAGGTGTGGGAGTTCAGATAAAGGAAGAAGGACGGTGAGTTAATAGTGTGGGATCTGCGAGATGAGTACATGGTGGTTTGTGTTTATCCTATACTTTACATGATTAAGTTCTGGAAAATTTCCATGAGAAAAGGTTAAAAAAAGAAAAGTCTGTGACTTTCTCCCTGAAAGCCCCAAGGGGCCTGGGTGCCATGGGGCCTTGGGCTGCCCTCCCTGTCTGAGCAGGGGATGAAAATGGCACAGGAAGGAATGCGGGGCTCCCTCATTACGCTGAGTGGCAACACGACTGACCACATTTCATGTACGTACCGTGCACCTGTCAACAACTCTGCTCGTGAAATTGGTGACCGTGCAATCACCTTATTCTTCTTCTCATACTTGCTGTTTACAAAACGTAAGTACGTTTTCTCTGGCAAGCATTTCAGAACGGCAACATGCAGACACTTAAAGTCCTTTTCATCATCCAAAGTGCTAATACAATTTGGCTGCGTTTATGCAGAAACATCTGTTTTCAAACCGCAGGCCGCTGGGGACCTGCAATTCACATCTGGGGAGCAGCTGTCATACACACTGTCATCTCAGCCTGCTTAACCCTTTCCACAGCCTGCCCTGCACACGTTCACGCAACCACCAAGTGTGCAATGTTTTATTCTGAAGGGGCTTCTCAGAACAGCCGGTCGTCAGAACCCCGGAGCTGGGGAAGCCCCTCCCCGCGGACTGGTAGGGACTGCCAGGAAACGTGAGGAGACTGGAGGGTTCAACCATCTCACAGAAATATGTCACAAGTGGATCGCAGCTCCTGACCAAGGCTCCAGAGCCTGGGTGGTCCGATGGACGGACAGACAGATGGTCAAGCAGAGAGTGGAGGTCCCACTCATAAAGGCCCAGGAGAGGGCAGGCCACACGGCTCGAGAATAGCCCAGACTGTAAACAAACATCGCAGATCACAAACTGCATGGACTGAGAGCCAGGGCCCGTGTTGGCTGGATTACCCCACAAAGTCGCCTTGTGTCCCCGAGCCTCTGTCTCCTCACCTGTAAAGCAGATGGAAGCTGCTGTGGGAATTACCTGAAGCCACAGGTGCACAGTTGCTGGCAATGAGCAGGTGCTTCAACCATCAAAGAGAGAGAAGTGGTCATTTTATTATAATTATTTAGCCAGACTCATGCGCTTTTGAAAGTTGTCCAGATTTAAAAACCAGAAAAGTGAACAATTTACTGACCAAATGAACTCTGCAGGGGCAAAATTTAGCTCATTCCGAGGCTGTGTCCTTCCAGCCCTTGGCGAGACCCCTGCGTGTAAAGCAGGAGTTCACCCATTAGAATGATCCCTGGCGCGGGGTGGAAAGGCCTCTGACTGACAACACCGAAGTCTGTGTTAGTTTTATTCAAAAATAATAAAACTGAGGTGCCCCCGCCCACGTTCATGGCCCTCTCACAGCTTAGTCCGTACACTCTTCCTGGCTGAGGCTGTGTGGTCTGACAGTTCAGGGAGCCCTTGGTGGCGGTGCCCGGGGAGTAACACCTTAAGGAAATCACAGAGACGACACGACTCGCACAAGAGGGCTCCTTTCTGCAGGGAGCTCCGTGGGGCAAAGGGGGGTCAGGCCCCCTCACACCGTCACTACCAGATGTGAGGGAGGGAGGCATGCTGGGTCCCCAGGAGGAAAACGGAACGAGCGCACAGCAGGCGCCTGCTCTGCACCAGACACCAGCCCCATTTGGTGTTTGAAACCCAGAGTGATTCCGGGAGTGTAAGAGCAGGCACGAAGTGAGGAAGCGGTGGGCTCAGACCCTGGCCTCTGGGACCTGGCCTTCTGCTGTCTCTGGTTCCCTGCAGAATGTTCAGGGGGCCTGCATGAAGAGAACCCCCTTGAAGTAGAGCCGGGCACACAGGGCCAGGCCCAAAGGCAAGGGAGTAGGAGGCAGCCCCCCGAGAGGGCACAGTGACACTGACAGGAGGGAGATCGGGAAAGATGCCTGAAGGGACGTAAGGGAAATTGAGGCCAGAGCCCAGCGCTTCCACGGGACACCCAGGAAAAGCCTTCAGCCCCCAGGGCCCAGCCTCTCCTCCCAGCACCCCTCCCCGCACGCTCCTGGAAGACGACTTGGCCTCCAGGAGGGCACAGGATGGCAGGTGGAGGGGGGTGGACTTCTCTTCCTAGAGACGCATCACAGTGTGTAATTTTAAAGCAATTTCAACCTCAAACCCTTAAGCTAAATCAAGTTTAAGGAAAGAGTCCAACAAGTCCAGATTATGGGGAAAAAAATCCTGTAGCGCCTTCAAAACATTAGGAAAGATGAACAAAAAATTTGGAAAAAATACACAAATCATCTGCTGCGGAGTAAAAGACTGTAGCAGACACAACAAACAAGTGCAGTGTTTGATCACTGACTGGACCTTGGACGTAAGAGTAAGGCCCGAAGGACATCGCTGGGCAACTGCTGACAGCTGAGCATGGACTGTTTATGAGAAATATTTTGGTGTTAACATTAAGTTTCTTGAGTGTGTTACCAGAGTAGAGGTTTTGTAGGAGGACATCCTTGTTCCAAGGAGATGCCGAGGCATTTGGGGAGAGGTTATGATTTCAGTAACTGACTCTCCCATGGTTCAAAAGTGATGAGCACTGAGATACAGCACAGGCTGCAAGCTGTTTCCAACGGACGGAGTCAGGTGAAGCTGGATTCACCATTCTTTATGAAGCTTTCCAAGTAAAAAGTCTGGGGACAGCTCCAGGTCCCCATCGATAACGGCAGGCACCTGGATCCAAACCTCTCCATTCAGATGATCCAGGAGAGCAAATGAACCAACCACATCCAGCCCAGAACGTGGCCAGGAGACAGGCTGCTGCCCGCCCGAAACTGATGTGAAGCAGACCCAGCCCGCAGAGCCCGCTTCAGAGCCCGCTGGTGCTGAGGGTCGGGCAGAGACTGGGTGGAAAGGAGGAGCAGGGAGCTGGGGCCAAGGACCTAGACGAAGTAACAGCAGAAGGAGGAAGTCCCACCCGCAGGGGAAAGTTCTGAGAGCAGGAGAGAGACCGGGTGGGTGGAAGCACGCGTACTGGGGAACTGAAAGGGGACAACGTGTGTGGGGCCAGAGGTGGCTGTCCTGGAAAGGCCCTGCTTCAGGGATGTGGCTCAGAAGTGGAGGTCCTTGGAGGCCTGGTGGTAAGTGGATAGGAGCAAGCAGCAAGGAAGGAAGTTCAAGGACCCACAGAAGCAAAGTGAGTGGTAAACACAGAAGATACATAATCGCTCCCAAGTCCTAAAGACACCAAGTAAGGCGACTGCAACTTCTCTAAACCAGCAAAAGAGGGCACTCTTGAACTAAGAAACATGATGTTACCCAAACCCCAACTCCCACCTACATTCACTTATTTTTCTTTTGAGGGGGAGGTAATTGGGTTTATTTATTTGCTTATTTTCTTACTGGAGGTACTGGGGACTGAACCCAAGACCTAGTGCATGCTAGGCGTGCGCTCCACCACTGAGCTGTACCCTCCCCACTACATTCACTTATGACTACCAGTCCCAGCAAACCTAAAAAAGATATTTCTAAGTTCATAGAAGACAATAGACAATACTTATACGAAACCAATTTAAGGAACTGAGTCATTCTCTCCAAAAACTAATTTACATGGGAACAATGTAGCAACGCCCCCAACTTGAATTGCCCTCAGAAAACATTCAGATACTGAAAAAGAAAACAAACAAAACAAAAAACCTGAAGTATAAATCTGAAACCTCAGAGCAGAATGGACCAAAAAATAGGTAAACATGAGACTAGAGTTTCCCAAACTCAGGAAAGCAAGTCAAAGACAAAATCAACTCAGAAATGAACATTAAATTAAAAGCTCTCTTAGGGAGAGTAGAGTTGACTGAAAATTTTATAATATGCATTGAGGAAATTAATGAAAACAACCTCAAAACAAAAGCAAAGTAAAGATAGTAGTAAAGAGAATCATAAAGTGACAGACACAAGATACAGGCAAAAGAAGATCTAGTATACAGACATGTTGGAAGAAAACCAAAATAATTAACACTTAAAGTTATTATCCAAGAAAAGCGTCTAGCAATGAAAGAAGACTTGAACCTGCATATTCAAAGCTCCCACCCAAACCTGAGAAAATCGATCTCAAATGGTCAACTCCAAGACATTTCCTGGTAAAATGATTAGACTTTGAAGGTAAAGGGAAAAAAAAAACCTTTGGAGTGCCAGGAAAAATGATCAGGTCACTTACAAAGGGAAGAAAACCATGTTTATTTCAGATTTCTTGTCAACAGCATGTAAGAAACACCACCCAGGGCAACATTTTAACAGATGCAAGGAGAGAAAGTGTAGGTCAGGATTTTATAACCAGCCAAGCTATCCTTCAAGTGTTGAGGGTACAGAAAACAAGCCCAACATGAAAGAAGTCAGGGAGCCCTTCCTGCAGACCCCATCGGAAGCTAAGCTTTATCAAACCAAGAGATGCCTGGGGAAACCGGAAAAATATATATTAGCAAAAAGAACCCAGCACCATTGTGGTGGGCAGATTTTAGGGTGTCAAGGATCCCTCTGTCTCCTGGTGTTCATGCCCTTGAGTGTGGACGGAACCTTTGACTTTGCTCTAAACAACAGAATATAGCAAAGATCATGGGACACCACTTCCGTGATTCCCTTGCATAACACTCCATCTCGCAGGTTTACTCTCGAGACTCTCCTTGCTGGCCTGATGGAGAAAGAGGCCATGCTGGGGAAGCCCATGTGGCAAGAACCACAGGTGGCCCTTAGGAACTGTGCGTGGCCCAGAAGCCGAGGGCAGACTCCAGCCACCCACCAACAAACACTTAAGCTCTCAGTCCTACAACCACAAAGAAATGAAGCCTGCTAACAACCACGTGAGTGGAAAAGCGAATCCATTCCTAGTTGAGCCTCTAGATGAGGACCCAATCCTGCCCAACACCAGCAGGAACCCAGCTAAGCCATGGCTGGGCTTTAAATCCACGGAAATAGGCACTGTTTTAAGCCACTAAGTTTATGGTAACTTGTTACACAGCAAGAGAGCAATAGGTAACTAGTACAGTCATATCAAAATATATCATGGCCAAGCAGTTTCTATTTCAGGAATGCTAGGATGGCTTAATATTCATATTAAGAAATTTTATGTATTGTTGTTTGCCTCACCCTCATCTTTAACCTGATATTCAGACACCGATTAATACAATGCATCTTATTAACTGTGCTAAGGAGAAATATCATAATTATCTCCACAGATGTCTTCAATAAAAATCAACACCCATTCCTGATTTAAAAAAAAAAACAATAAAACAGGAATTAACGAACACTTCCTTAAAAATGTTGTATGTGTATATATATACATATGCGTATGTGTGTGTGTGTGTGTGTGTGTGTATATATATCTCCTAAAGTCAGCATCTTCCTTAGTGTAAGAAGTATTAGAGACCTTTTTACTAAGGTCAGGAGCAAAATAAGGATGCCCATTATATCCAACGTTTAATACTGAATTGGAGGTATTTAGCCAATTTAATTTGATAAGAGAAAGCAATTAGATGCATAAAAATCAGTAAAGAAGTAAAACTATTTCAATTTTCAGATGGCAGAATATCTGAACTATCTAAAAGAATTAATGATAAAACGAACAATAAAGTAACTTTACTGAGGTAGATAGATAGAAAACAGCATACACCCAGATAAAAATCAGTTACAAGATATAAAGGAAGAAAAAGCACTTACAATAGCAATAAACAAGGTAAAATACTCATGAATAAATCTGACAAGGAGTGTGAAGAAATCTTCGAAATGCTCCCCAAAAGTGGTCTTGACCAAATAAAAGATTAGTCTTAAACACAAAAGAAGACATGCCTTGGGTTTGAATAAGATGACTCAACTTCATAAAAACATTCATTATCCTGAAGTTGTACAAATTTAATCTGATCCTAACAAAAGAGACCAGGAACATGCTGGAATGGCGAGGAAACCGCTGAAATCAAAAGCAGTGGGGGATCAGCCCTCCCAGCTACCACAACACAATAAAAGGGGTTGAGTTCAATCTCTCGCCTCTGTTGCAGCAGGTGTGGATACGGTCTTCCTTGCCGTGCACACACACACACACACACACACACGCACACACACACACAATGCTGCCATAATTCCCACCATGTAAGACCAGCGCGCGAAGAGACAGCCCAGAAGTAGGTCCAGCTGCATCTGGATGTTCCATATGATACAGGTGCATTTCAGGTCACTGGAGAAAAGATGGCCTTCTATTTTTTATTTTTAATGGAGGTCCTGGGGATTGAATCCAGGACCCTGGGCATGCCGAGCATGCGCTCTACCACTGAGCTACACCCTCCCCACCCAAGATGGCCTTTTAAATACGCTGTTGGGGTAAAGAGACAGACATTTGGGAAAAGACTAAATTGGATCCATAAACTAAGTACAAAACCAAACAAGGATTAGAAGACATGGGTGAATTCCACCACAACTGGGTGTCAGAAAAGCCTCAAGGATTCAAAGTCTAGAGGCAATAAATGAAAAGAGCAATTAAATTAACTGTCTAAAAATAGAAAGCTTTTAATGGCAAAACCCACCACAAACAAAGTAAAAAACCCTGATACACCTGGGAGACACATGTGCAATATGACAGAGATAAAGCACGAGTATCCTTAATATGTACTTTGAACAAACTTTCAAACTCAAGGGGAAAAAAATCCCCTCAAATCCAATAGGAAACGGACAAAATATATGGACAAGCAATTCGCAGAAGAGAATCAAATGACTCACAAACATATGAAAAGTATAATTTCACTCAAAATAATAGAAATGTGAATTAAAATGCATTGAAATACTACTTCCTGGCTCTCAGATTCACGAGGCTGCGGGGGCCACAGACACTGTCATACGTTGCTGGTAGGGGAGCAGAATCTGGGGAGGGGAGTTTGGGAACAGTTAACAAAATAAATACTTATTTACTCATCCTTCTTGGCATTAAAGATATGCCTTCACAAATACAAGCAACCTATGCACAAAGTTATCCATCATTCCATTATTTTTAATAACAGAGGCCAGGAAAATAACCAAACGTCCATCCTTTAGACACAACTGAATAAGGACAGCAGAGCCGCAGACTGGAGTATTATGTGGCTGCACAAAAGGATGAGGAAAATGTCTATGAACTGGTAAGGAGATTATTTTTAACTGAAAAAAGCAAAGGACAAAGGAGATGTACATGCTAACTTTTGCGATGATGCATAAATAGCTTGTTTTGCAAAAGAGACCCAGGGAGGATAAACCAGAGACGATTTCAAATGGTTACCCATGGGGCGGGAACACGGAGGAAGAGACATGGGCGGGACTAAGACTGCTGAGTACAGCTGTTTTTGTTTTTTCTTTTAGTTTTGACCTTTGAACCATGTAAAACATGTTTTGGGAACCAATGTTTTACATGGTTCAAAAAATAAAATTGTATCATAAAGGCTAAAAAGAAAAATATCAAATTGTGTGCAAACAGAAACGGATGAAGCTAATGGTGTATCGAATTGGTAACATTCTCACATAGTGCTGACAATCCAGCCAGAGAAACCCTGAACGTGACCTGGTGGGTTTCGGTTGGTAGTGATTTGGATGCAGTGATCCTGAAACTGTTTTGGGTGTATTCTAGGATTAAGCAAATTATTACATACATTGATGTTTTGGGAACCAGGTTCTTACCGTGGGAGAAAAGAGATGGAAATACTAACTTTTAGTTAAAAACAAAAGAAAGAGTTTTGGCTTAGTCCACTGAGGAGGCCTGGAGCCAATGATGTCCAGGTAGCAATGAGCACATCTAATATACTCAGATACTGGTTTCTAAACCCCCCTCCCCTGCACCCCACTGAAAGTCACCGAGGCTTCCTGGAGAAGTGGTTGGCTCTAGGTCTGGGTCACAGTACAAGTGAGAGCTGGAATAATGCTCAGAGACTTACAGGAACATGTCAGAGATCACAGAGACCAACCTGAACACCAAGCATCTCACCTCTGCAAACTCAGGGCACGTGCCCCTTCCCGAGCTGGACACAGGGATGTCTGAGAGCGGCAGTGCGGCACCCAGGAGGATGCAGGAGTGGGGCAGTGCTTGAGACCAAACCAGGCTCCCCTGTCCATCAAAGCTAACAACCCCCACACCTGCAGAAGACCCCGCCCTTCTCATGCCCCTCGCCCCACCAGGATGGCAGCCTCCATGTCTGACCATTGGCTTATCCTTGAAAGTCCCTGGTGGACTCCAGCAGCCTCCTCCCTGCTGCCTCTCCTGCCCCCTACAGTCTCTCCACACCCCCCTCAGGGGCATCCCTTTCAATACTCAAACTCTAAAACCCTCTGGGGACTGTCAACTGCACCAAGAGGAAAACCCAAGCCCCAGGCTTCCCCTAACTGGCTCTGCTCCAGCCCCTCCCATCCACCACCTGTGCCTGCCTCAGGGGCCTTGCACCTGCTGCTCCCTCCTGCTTTTTTTGTGGGCATCACACACACATCACACATCACAGCCAGTGGTCACTGCTCAGAGACACCCTCCCTGACCGGGCCAAGGGTCCCCTCAGTCCCGAGTCTCCAATCTAATCACCCTGTTTTATTTTCTTCCTGGCACTTATCTTCTAACATGACCTTGGCTTTTCCTTTGATTACCTGTTCAGCTTCCCCCTCCCACACCTGCTTGTAAGCACTCACTGGGGCCAGGAGCGGACAGCAGCCATCAGTGGATGCTCCAGGTGAGTGAGCGGACAATCCCAGGCCGCCCCTGTTACCTGGCACAGTGGCTGGAATCTGGCTTTTGGAACCTGTCCTACCACGGCTGAAATCCTACTGTGCCACTTCGTAGTCCTGAGACCTTGAACAAGTCCTGTCACCCAAGCCTCAGCTTAAGATGGAGACACGGCACCTGCCACACAGGTGAGTCTTCCCAGGGCACTTCTCTGGCTCTTGAGTCAGAGCAGAACATCTGCCTCAGAGGCCCAGGAGGTAGGAGGGAGGGGGCTGGGACGAGCCCCTCCACCACCCCAGGCTGCCTCCTCTGTCTTTTCCACACTGCTCTCCACACTGAGCTTGGGGCAGGGTGGGGGGCACCGCCTCGCCTCCTCCCCTCCTGGCTTCCCTTTCCCCACCTGAGCACAGAGAGGAGTGGACTACGGGTCCCCGGACCCTGCCCACCGTCACTGAGTGAGGGACACACGCAGAACCTGGAGCTGACCCCCACGGTCCCTGCAGGCGCTCTGATGGCAGCATGGAGCCTTTCCTCAATTCCATCGCAGCTTAAGAGATGACAACACCATCTCTCCCCACGGACAAGGCCCTTTCCCTTCTTCACAAGCACTGGGAGGGCAGTCTCGCTGTTCCCATTTCACAGACCAGGAAACCGAGGTCTAGTGCGGAGGAGGCCTTGGGTCCGGGCTGGCTTCTCCTACCCCCCCGAGCGGCTGAAGAAGCTTGCTCGTCGTGCGGAGTGGGGCGGCGGGGCGCGCGCGCCGGAGCCGGTCTCCCGCAACGGCGGCCGGGGGTGTGCCCTCCGCCGGTCCCCTCCCGGCCGCCGCCCGGCGCCCGCACCCGCGCGCCTCGCAGCACCCACCCCCCGCCGCCCAGCCCCGCGCCCCGTCATGCGCGCGCGCACCTGTGCCCCGGGTCAGGCCCGCGCGCCCCCGCGCCGCGGCCGGGACCTCCGCCGTCCCGCCGGTCTCGCCGCCCCGCACCTCCGCGTCGCGACCTCCCGGCGCCCCGCCACCCCCGCAGCCCTTCCCCAGCACCCCTTACCCGCGGCGCCCCGAGTCCCGCCCGGCCGCGCCCCGACTCACCGGCTCCCGGCGCGCCCAGTCCCCGGGCCCGGCCCATGGGCAGCGCCCGCCGCGCCCGCTGCGAGCCGCGGCGCCGCCGACCCGGGCCGCCGCCCGCCGCCCGCCGCCCGCCGCCCGCGCGGCTCCCGGGCACAGCCCGCCGTGCTCTGGCGGCCGACCCCAGAGCTGCGCGGCGCGGCGCCCCCTCGCGGCCACACGGGGAAGCGCGGCGCGGGCGGGCGGGGCGCGGGGTGGGGCTGCGGGAGCCCCTGCCTCACGGGCCCCCTACCCACGCCCTCGGCGGCCTCGATACCCGAGAAGTCTCTGCTCAGCAGGCCTCAGTGTCAAGGCCAGACGTCCAGCCCTGCATTCAGGGCCTCCGCTGTGGCTGACTTCCCACCTCCGTGGAGGGGGACCCATTACAAGCGCCAGATGATGCCAGCCCCTCAGAGCATGGCTACTGCCGGACTCTGCACGCAGAATGTCCCTCCGACTCCCTCACCTGAAAACCCCCTGGCACCCTAACACCTGGTTCACTCCCTTTCCTCAAGCCTGGGCCCTGGCCACTCCTCTGGGCCCCCTTGCTTCTGCGATGGCCACTGGACTGCAGTGGTTTGGCTGCGTGTGTCCCTGCCTGGTGGGCACAGGGTGGGCGTGACGGGGCGGGAAGGCTGCTCATTACCCCCTAAACCGCCCCTGGAGGGGAGGGCGGCTGGGCAGGTCACCACCGCGAGGACCCTGAGTGCTAGGGTGACGGTGCGCTGTGCCACTCTCAGCATGGGGCAGGGGCCTGGACACGATGGGCTGACCTTCCTCGGCTGGCTGCACCGGGACGCTGGGAGTTTCATGGTTTGTCCCAGCGTAGAGGTCAGGACGTCTGTTCTCTGCTCCAGTCAGGGCCTGCCTGATGGAATATGGCAAGTGACTCAACCCAACCAGTTTAAGCAAATAATACACTGGCTCATAAAGCTTTAAAGCCAAGGTACTCTGCTTGCAGAATAGTTAGACCCAGGAGCTCAAACGTTACAAGTAGGAATCCACCTCTCCGTCTCCCAGACCCTCCATGGCAGGATGGCCCCCAGCAGTCCTGGGCTGACACCCCCAGAAAGAGCACATCTTCCTGATGGTTCCGAGGGAGCCCAGAGCTGCCGCACAGGCTCCAAGGAGCCCGGCTCAGGCCACTTCCACAGACCAGGAGGATGAGGAATACAGGCCTAGGCGTCACCTCCTGGGAGCCGGGGTGACGTTGGCCGTGGTGCTAACCCTGCAGGTGGAGGAGGGCCCTGCGCCAGCACGCCCTGGTGCTGTTCCCAGATGACTGGTCAGATAAAAACAGCACAGTCCAGCACGTGTCTTGCACAGTTGGGGAAACTAAGGCCTGGGGACAGCAGGCATATATCTACCTAGGGGACGTAGATGTATTAGGGCCAGTGGGTTGAAAGGGCTGGGCAGGGAGGCAGCAGAGCCCGGGGACAAGGCCAGGGCCAGAGGCTGGTCCCAGGGAGGGTGATGCCCGAGACCAAGGGCCAAGGGCCAGGTTGTGTTGAAGGGGAAGGGGAAACAGAGGCAGGAGGGGGGAGGCTTGCCCCCCACCTGTACACAGATCTGCCTCTGGCCTTAGGTGCTGTGGCCAGTCCTGAGGCCAGCACACCTTCTCCAATTCTCAGCCCGTGCTCCCAGCCCTCAGGTCAGGCCTGGTGTGCCTCCCAGAGGCATGCTGGGGCTCTGGGGAGAGAAGGCTGCAGGAGAGGACTGGGGTGCTCTGGCCCACTCACTGTGACACGCTGGGACCCAGCAGCACTGTAGGGCCCGCTAGCTCTGTGTAGCTCAGAGGAGCAGGGCCAGCCTCTCTCCCACCACCCCCTCTGTGGGCAAGGGCCTGGGGACCGCTGAGGCACTACTGCCACGCTGGGTGCAGCAGGGCACAGTGCTTGGCGGAGCAACCGAAACCCGAGGCTGGACTTGCTTGTGGCCACAGCACCTGTCCCAAGCGGTTGCGTGGGGCAGGGCTATGCCTGAGACAGGGAAGAAGGCTGTGTCTCCTGAGGTCCCCTGTACCCTCTCCTGCTGCCCGGGAGGTCAGGTCTGTGTCGAGGGGACAGCACGTGCTGTTGTCAGCACCACCTGACAGCTCCTTGGGCCGAGCCTTGAGGCCAGCGGGGAGTTCTGCTCTGAACCGCCGCCAGCTTGGGGGACACTGGCTGCAGGTGCCATGGGTGGACCCTGGGAGAGGTCCGGCCCTGTGAAGGCACCACATTTCCCCAGCCCTCTCCCCAGCCTAGCCGCGTCCATCAGGTCTCCTCAGCCTGCCCTGCCCCAGCCCACCTCTCCACTCTAGGACACAGCCAGGGACACATCCCCAGAGTGTGCTGTGTTGGGACAGAGGGTAAGCTCTTGTTCACCCTGCTCTGCCCAGCCCTGCCCTGAGACACGCCTCTGGGGGATATTTCCTGAGGGCCTAGTTGTGCCGTGCGCCATGCTGGGGGCTAGGATATCATGGTGAGCAGGGTGTGGGGTTCTTGCCGCCTCAGAGCCCACAGCTGAGAGAGGGGAGACTGAAAACTAATTACACAAACAGAAGAGTAATAAAAAAATAAAGTATCATTTCAGAGAATGCTAAGTGCCATAAAGTCACCAACACAGGGTGAGGTGGCTGAGTATGTTGGGGCTACTTTGGATGGGAGGACTCAGGAAAGGCCCTTCTGGACACATGGGGTTTGGGCTGAGACCCCAATGAGGAGCCAGCTCCACCAGGTCTGTGGGAAGACTGTCCTGGACAGAGAGGATAGCAGGAGCAAAGGCCCTGTGGCCAGCAAGGCACATCACATGTTGTGAGAAAGGAAACCGGTGTGCCTAGAGAGGAGGAGAGGGTGGGGAAGAGTGCAGAAGCCCAGGTGGAAGGGGCCAGGGCCGCGAGGGTGAGGCGCTGGGGCTCTGTCCTTTGGGGCTGGGCCAGGGCCAGGCTCTGCCCCAGCTCTGTCAGTGGCGCCCCCAGCAGATAGGCTGCTGTGACACCCACGTGGCCTTTCCCAGCGCCTCCAGCCCCTGCCTTGGTTGCTCATGGCCCTGATGGCACCTCCCACCCACGTGACTCTGGGAGCAACTGAGTTTGCTCCAACAGCCCAGCACTGGGATGGCAGGGCTGGGGTCCTCGTCCACTGAGGAGGCCACCCTGGAGCTGCTTGCTGCATGGAAGGTGCACATGAGGGAGGGCAGCAGGCAGGGGATGTCTGGAAAGCACAGAGCCTGGGCAGGGGCAGGGGCCAGGGGAGAAGACACAGCACTGAGGATGGGAAGATGAGGAGAACGTGTGAGGCGCGAGGGGCAGCACGGGCCCAGCCAGGATGGATGGGGGACTTTGCTGAGACTGTGGGGCCAAGGGGATATTTGGGGGCATTTGGAGGTGGCTGGACTTGTGGATACAGTCTGGTGTGGGCTCTCCTAGGTGAAGGAAGGAGATCCTGGGGCCCAGCTGCTGTAGACACTCAGACAGTGGCTGGAGTGTGAGGGCCCCTGTGGCATGTCTGCCCCAACTCTCAGCACAGCTGGAGCAGGTGACCCAGGAACAAGGCTGACACCACGTGTGCTGCCAAGCAGTGTCCCCAGTAAAATCAGAGAACAGTAAGGGAAGAACTTCGGCCTTTGGCCCGTGCATTTTGTGGGTGCAACCCATAACTCAGCCATTCTTGCGTCTGGTGAAAACTCTCCAAACTTACTATCCCAGGAGAGGGTGAGGCTCCAGGAGAGAGTCGTCACGTGGCCAGTCACCGGTGGGGTCACTGCTATGGATGGACAGGGCATGTCCCACTGAAATGTGTGTGTTGACTGTGAATCACCTGTGACTTATACAATATTGTACATCAGTTATACTTCAGTAAAAAATCTACTGTGTATAAAATAAATAAGGAGATATTGTGTAGCACAGAGAACAAAGCCAACTCTTTATAATAACTTTAAATGGGTGTAATCTATAAGAATTTTGAATCACTATGCTGTATACATGAAACTAGTATTATAAATCAACTATACCTCAATTAAAAAAAAATCCTATGTTGAACTCCCAAGCCCCAAGCTGATATTACCAGGAGGTGTGGGGCCTTCGGGATGGGGGGTGTGAACGGGCCCTGAGGGTGGAGCCCTCATGACTGAGATTAGCGCCCTTATAAAAGGGACCCCAGAGAGCTCCCCTCCCCCTTCTGCGAGGCGAGGACACAGTGGAAGGCGGCCGTCTGCGACCTGGAGGAGGGCTCTCCCCGGAGCCTGGTGCTGCTGGCGCCCGGACCCCGGACTCCCAGCCCCCAGAACTGTGGGAGAGAAGCTCCTGAGAATCAGCAGCCCCCTGGTCTGGGGTAACTGGACAGCAGCCTGAATGAACAGCCACATTCAATGGCTGTTTATAGACCAGGGCCCTGACTGCCCACTGAGTCTGGGCAGGGGTCGGGGAGGAGAGACAGTGAGTGCAGGCGTGTGCTTGTGCATGTGTAATGTGTGAGTTGGTGCGGCATGAGTGTGCACGGGATGTGCGGTGCATGTGTGTGGGAGGTGAGTGGGGGCCTGGTCCCCCATCACAAAGCTGCAGGCTGGGCTGGCCTCAGGACAAAGGCGGTCATTACAGACGGGGCCCCTGGGAGCAGAGCCTGAGACGAGGTGCAGGTGGTTTATGCAGGATGGGGCCCCAGGGGGCCGAGGAGAAGCAGGGAGGGTGCAATAGGCAAGGGGGACCACCCACCAAGGGCGCACCATTCGGATGGTGACCATCAAGGCTAACGAAAGCCTAGACCGTTTACGGAGCTGCACAGGGAGCATGTCAGTGCTCCCCTGCTGGCTGGAGAATTTACCCGCGTCCCTGGCACTTCTGGGCTGCGCCTATCTGCAGGCTGAGTGCGCTTCCACATCTCAGGCAGAAGCCCTGAGACAGAAAAGCCTGAGCTTGGGGTGGGCCACTCCGGCACGCGCCCAGAGCCGTCCACCCAGCTGCGCTGAACGCAGGGGGCTGAGGTGGCGGCTCAGAGGGCAAAACGTGCCTGCCAGTCCCCCGCTTGGGACGCTCACACTCCCTCGGGTCAGCTTCTCCTTTGCCACCCCTCCTGGGGCCCCCTTGCTCGCAGGTGGCAAACCTGGGGGCGGCCACCCTGGCAAACTCCTTCCACTGCCTGCTGGTTCAGTGGCACGAGGAGCCCAACGTGGCCCTAAGGAGAGACAGGGGTTCAGAGGAGCCTGGGCCCGGGGGCAGCGTCCAGCAGAGCCTAAATCTGCAGGCCGGGAAAATACCTCCTGAGGGTCCTCACAGCCCAGGCCCAGGGGACAGCTGTGGCATGATGGGCCCGCCAGGCTCCTGCGAGGTCTGGTGGCATCAGCCTCCTCTCCCCCCGAGTGCCCTCGGCCCCTGCCCCACTTATCCAGGCGGCCAGATCTCACCGTGCGTAGGAACCCCCTGGGGCACTTGAGGAGAGGCATCACCCCAGGACCCCATCAATACTCAGGTTTGGGGGTCTGGGTGGCCCACACGCTGTGTTCGTAACAAGAGCCCCAGGTGATGCTAATGCAGGCAAAAGATGGGGCATACTTTGAGAAATGCTGATTAAAACGGGTACAGGGTGATCCCTCCCATCTGCAGTGGGTGGAACCATGGCCCCCAGGATGTCCACATCCTCACCCCCAGACCCTGTGAATGTGCGACCTCACACGGGAAAAGGGACTGTGTGGGTATGACATAGTTAGAACTCTGAGACGGGGCTATTACCTTGAATCTCCAGGGTGAGCCCCCTGGAATCAATGTGGCTTAAAAGCAGAAGAGGGAGACAGAAGGAGAGTCAGGGAAAGCGACGTGAGGAGGGACGCAGGTCAGAGAGATGGCATTCTGCTGGTTTTAAAGACGGAGCAAGGGCCATGAGCCAAGGAACGTGACGGCCTCTGGAAGCTGGAAAAGGCAAGGAAACGAGCTCCCCGCCCGATCCTCTGGGAAGAACCAGCCCTGCCGACACTTGCGTTAAGCCCAGCGAGTCCCAGGCGGGACTTCTGACGCACTGTAAGAAAATACACTTGCGTTGCTTTGAGCCACTCAGTTGGTGGTAATTTGCTATGGCGGTTATGGGAAACTTGGATACCACTTCACAGTAGGGGCTCAGAGAGGGCAAGCGGCCTGTGCACGTGGCACAGCAGAGCAGGGGCCCAAACCCCATGTGCTTCCCATGGGCTGCCCTGCGTGGGGTGGAAGGCAGGGAGGTGGGGGTCAGGCTGCTGCCCTCTGCGGGGCCCACAGCTGGGCAGAGTGGATGCATATCGGGCCTTCCTTGGGAGCTCACGTGCAACACACATGCCCAAGACTGCCAGGAGCTTGGGCTCAGGGTCTGTGCAGGGCCTGGGAATTCGCATCTTCCAGCCATGGTAACACCTTCACAGCTTCAACATGGTTTACAGACCTTCAACTGTTTAGAATCCACCAGGCGAAAAGGCACAGGAGGTGGTTTTAGGACATCCAAATGGCCTACATGTGATGCTGGCAATGTTGATCATGTAAATAAAAGTGTGTGTGAGCAGTGTGGCAGTGGGAGCCCAGGTTTGAGAAACAGCCATGTGGTCCACTGGCACCCATGGAGGCTGCCGCGGAGACAGTGACATGTGGCCCCAGCTGCATCGCAGCAGGCTCGTTCCAGGTGGGAGGAAGGCCGGGCGGTGGCTGGACAAGGGCTGGAGCCCCTCTGGGCCATTACAGCCACGGCTGAACGACCTGCAGGGTTGGAGCCTCCTTCACCCGGGCAACTTCTTGTCCTTAGTTGTCAACGCAGCCGGATTAAGTATTTGTGTCTTATTTATGGGACACAGGAGCCGCTCAGCCAGCCTTTGTTGAAAACGAAGGGACGGTATTTGGTTGCATGAGGGGAAGAGGGGACCACAGGAGGGGTCCTGGAAGTGGGAACCCTGGGGACACATCCCGGCCCAGCTGAGGAGTCAGACGTAGTCCTGCAGAAGGATGCATTTCGACTTTGCGCAGAGGTGGAGGTGTGTCTGGGGAGTGGGGCTTTTGCCTCTGGCTAGGCTGCTAGCCTGTTTCTAGACTCGAGGGGAGGGGGTTGATTGCAAGGAGCCTCGGTGGGCTTCCTGCCTGCACTCAGCAGGGCTCAGCCTCACTCCACGGCCCCGCAGCACTCAGGAGGCCCGCACCCTCACTGCCGCCACCGCCACCGCCCTAGCTCCCCCTGGTCCCCTGGGTTGGCAGTGGCCCCAGCAGCTGTTGCACCTTGCGTTTCTCCGTTAGCTTGCCCGCACCCGTTTGACATTTGCTGCATCCTGCTCTTCCCAGAATAAGCCCTGCCACCCCTCAAAGGAAGCTCTTTTCTGTTCAGTTTTCTGAGAGTTAAAACAAAACAAAAATAGTTTTTTTTGAAACAGTTGCGTTGAGTCACCCTGGTATTCGGAATAAACCATACAATCTTGGATTCAGTTGGCATCTATGAAAAGGGCATGGAATCTTGATCTGTTTTTATCCAATTTTGGAGTCAAGATTAATCCAGCCTCCCAAACTGAGTTGGGTGGCTTTGAAAATTTCAGATAAGATAGTGTTTGTTTCTTGAAAATTAACTAAAACCTGACCTGTGAGATTCATGGCTCCTGGAGAGTATTTGGGGGTGCGGGGGATACCCTTTCATTACCATCTCACTTTCTCTGACGGTCACGGGTCCACTCAGGCTTCCCGGAGGCTGGCCAGAGCGCAGAACGGCTCACAGCGTGGGGCCCGGCCCTGGCGCCTCCAGCCTCAGACCCCGTCTCTACAAACTCCGGCTCTGGGAACTTAGGTTTTCTCCCGGCCTCCGTCTCCCCCACTTTGCAATGGAGACAACACCGACCTCGCAGAACTGCTGAGAGGAGTAAGTAAGTTCCTATGTGTGCTGTGCTCAGTATCCTCGTTCTCCCTGAGACAATTTCAGTGTGTTCCTGCAGGAATCTGCTCTTGGGGACGACTCACTGGTCAGACTGCTGCAGATGATCCTTCATGTCTACCACAACTTTCCTTTTCCACTTTGTATGTTACCTGCATATTCTCTTTTTTTTCCCCTTGATCAGTATTGCCAGAGGTCGACCTTATCGATCTTTTGGTTCTCCCAGTTTTTTCCTCATTTTTATTTTCTAGGTTCTCACCCCTGCCATCACGTTTACTATTCCTCCTTTTCTGTGTCCTCTGTTGCTCTTCTGTCCATCTCCTGAGTCGAATGTTGAACTCATTTAAAAAAAAAAAGAAACACCTCTCTTGTTCTTGATAAATGCACTTAAGCCTGAGCTGGGTCCTGTATCTAACCTGACTCGTGCTGTTCTCCTGAAGCCGTGCACTTTCAGGAATTTCCTAATTTTCCTTGAGATTTCCTCTTTCACCCAGACTGCGTTCAGCATATTGTTTAGTTCCTAGATGTGTGAGATCTTTTCATACTTTGACTTGTATTGCATTATTATAGGAAAACAGTTGTGTGTTTTTGACTTTGGAATTTACTGAGGCGTCCTCTGTGGCCTGGTAGCTGGTCAGTTTCAAGTGCTGTGTATGACCAGAAGGGGTCTGCCTGTCGGCCGTGACGTCCTCTGTGAGCCCACGCTGAGCAACTGCGACATTCCAGTCTCCTGGATCTTTGCTCATTTTCCATCTGCTTGACCTGTCAGTTTCTGAGAGGATTGCATTCAAATTTCCACTACATTTTTTGATTTATTCCTCCCCATGGTACTGTCAACCATTAAACACACACACACACAGATTCTTTAGTAGGTTTCTCTGAAGTCATGTGGGCACATTTACCCACACGAACGCAACCTATTATAAGCGCTACTAACACATCAGATGTTAAAAAAAATCTGGTTGCTGGCAAAAAAAATCAATGGGGGGAAATCAGTGACTTTACGTCAGCATAAATGCGTGTACATAGGAACATATGCATCTATATACGCAGACGCACACACATGCATGGGTCCTGTGTGTGCACAGATGGAGAAAGTTCAAGTCCATGTAGCAAAATGCTAACCTTTGGGGAGTTTGAGTGAGGAAAGGAATACAAGAAGCCTTTAGACTATTTTTGCAACTTTTCTGTCAGTCTGAGAAATATTTAAAAATAAAAAGTTAAAAACTTAAAGGAATCATCTTTAAGGAGATTTGGCCACAGTTATAGCAAGTTAAGTCTCAAAAAGAATGACTGGGAAGACTCAAAGAAAAAGCCAGCCAGAGATATAAACCCTCCTGGGCTAGCATTTGAGGTAGGGGTTGCTGAAGGCAAGGAACAGGTGTGGAGCCACCATTGGCCGGAGCTCACCTCGGGGCCACCAAACAGCCCTGGCTGGTGCCAGGAAGCTCCTAGTGCCTGCAGGGTGCCAGCGAAGGACGTCAACTGATGGCTGAACTAATGAAATTAGTTCATGAAATTCCTGCTCCTGGCAAGGGCTGTCACCTGGGGTCAACAGCACGGGACACGTGGTAGACGGGCTCCTCCTGCTCACGCAGATGACTTTCTAGTCATAAGAAAAAGGACTGTGGGGCAGAGGATTGGACTGGCATTACCAGAACCCAGAAGTCAATTTTAGCATCATCGACAGTGGGTCAAAAAGATATGAAGTGTTTGTCCTGTGCTGTGAGTTCATATAAGGGACACAATATCACTTAAATGTAGTATAACCAAAACACGGGGGTGAATCTGTCAACCTCTGGACGTGCCTTCCAGACCCCGGAAGCACCGGAGACGGGCAGCATGGTCAGCGCAGCCCCCCAGAAGCAGCTGCGCAGCTAGAGGATGCACATCCTGCAGGCCAACCTGCCTGGCACCATATGCTGGTGTCAGGGAAGATGAGAAGATGCTTCAGAACATGACAACCAGAAACCAGACACCAGGAATGCAAGGGCTTGGCTTCAACTGGATCCTGGCAGGACACACCAGTAAAGGGCTTTGGGGACACTGGGGAAACCCCAAGACCCTGGGTATTAAATCAGGCAAATACTTAAGGACATACACAGTTGGAGACCATTCACTGACAAACGTAGGTTATAAAAAGCATGTACGGTATGACCTCATTTGGGCAAAAAACCAAAACAAACAAGCAAAACCCCCAGATGTGTATGTGCCTACAGAAAACTATCTGAAAGATGCCCAGGAAAGCTCCGACCTGGTCATCTCTGAGTGAGGAATACGACGTGTCTTTTCTCCCTCTCCGCTTTTCTCTAATTCATGTATATGTATGTTGCTTTTTTTAAAAGCGAGCAGATGGAGGAGAGGAGGTGGAGAGTCGGAGGTGGTGGCTGTAGACTGCTCCTCATTTCTGCTGTGAAAGGGAGCAACTCAGGGGTGATGCTGGGTTAAACAGCGTTTTCTTTTTAACAGGGGTGCCCTGAACGTAGGGAATGGCGGGACAGAGCGGGGAGAGTGACGACACAGGAGAGAGGGGACTGTAGGAGGGAAGTTCCTGAAAGGGGCAGGGGTGACTCCCCAGTCGGATGGGAGCAGGGAGGCTGGGGGAGGGGGGAGGAGGCAGGTCAGCACTCGTTGCCTTCTATTCCTCTATAAAGTACAGTTATGAAGCCATCTCTGAAAATACCTGAGAATAAACACAGCTGAGTGCTGCTGCTCAAATAGGTATTTTTTTTGGAGGGAGGTAATTAGGTTTACCTATTTATTTATTTTTAGAGGAGGTACTGGGGATTGAGCCCAGGACCTCGTGCATGCTAAGCATGCACTCTATCACTCAAATAGTTAGTCTTAACAGCATCCTTACTATGCTAACTTGCGGCTTAAAAACACTCAAGAAATCAACTTTGACCTGGGGAGCCGTGCAAACTTAACTATTAGTGAAATTCTGCATGGAACGTTAGCCCAGATTAAAATCAAATAAGAACAAAGTAGCATGACTGCTATTAGCTGAAAAAAGGCAAGCTATGCTCAGGACACTAAACCTCTGACGTCACGCCCAGCTTGCGCCGGCTCAGCCAGATGGACACAATTCTGTAATTAGCAGGCCACCAGAGGGCAGCCTGGCATTAGGTCCCACGGCCCCTGTGGAATCACAGTCACGTAGACTTCAAAATACATCATTTTATTCACGCAGAAACAAAATAAGGCCATCACGTGTTCCTGCCCTGCTCCCTTGCCCTGTCACTGACCTGTGGACACTGGCACAGCACCTGGTCACATTGCTAAGTGGCCACAGGATATCAAAAGTGTAGCCATGGGATGGGGAGCTGGGGCTCACCATCTGCTCCTCCCAAGAGAAGGTAAAAGAGTGAACTCTGAGAACAAGTGCACGGAGCCATACTCACTTCTCATCCTGAAACGTGACTGGTAAGTAGACTGGACACTGCTGCTACGTGTCTTCATGATTTCTACGAGGTGTCCATCAAGACCCTCTGTTTCTGACCTCCTGGCCAGATAATACTCCACATGGGCTGAATGACGGAGCCGTGGAGCTGGGAGTCCCACTGAGGAGGCTGGGGCTGCCTTAAGGCTCCGTCCTGACACTCAGGGCTGTGACTCGCCTCGTGGGTGAATTTTCAGAAGGCACGCTCATGTTCATAAAACTGATGAACGTCACAAGCTGGCAGAGAGAACGCTTGTGAAGGGCAACAGAATCGGGATTAACTGTGACATCACAAAGCCCAGGAACTCTGGTGGACCACGTGCTCCAAGTGTGACATGGGTGTTCCAGCTAAGGCCACCTGAGGCCGTGTTAACCAGCAGGGCCTGGTTTGGAGGGCGCACTGCTCAGGCTGGATCTGGAACATGTTCACTTCTGGGCCCATATTTAGGGTGCACCGAGGTGGTGAGGCTCTGGGGGCTTTTCCATATGAAAGAGGGTTCGGCGAACTTTGAGTTTAAGCTAGAGAAGGGAAGTCTTGGAGCTTACCTTCCCAACTAAACGTATTAAAGCCTGTCGCATGAAGATGGGTCAGACTCACCTTATTTCACCCAAAGGAAAGGCCTGGGGCCCGTGGGTAGAACTTGTGGGAACTAGGTTTCAGTTTAGTTTAAGAAAGAACTTTCTAACAGTCAAAACTACAAAAAATTAGTGGGAAGAGCATTCCCTTCATTAAAGCCATCTGAGCAAATGCTAGGTGACCTCTTCAGGGTGGTTCCCGCCCCGAAGGGCAGTGTGAGCTAGAGAATCTCTCCGTCCATTCCCACCCTTTGGGAAATTGAAGTGCTTAGAAGAAGTGAAGTTTAAAGCACCCTTATGAAAATTCTAAGAGAGTCACAGGGAACTTTTGGGAGAAAGGGAGAAAATATTATTGGAGAATCAACATCTTAAGGGGATTTAAGTGAAAGCCAAGTTTATTTCAAACCTCAGCACAGAACTACTTCTTTAAAATGAAGAGATGTATTTAACTGTATGTTTCTGTGAAGTTTGTCTGATAAGCCTACAGTTCCTTTCACTCTCGCACCTGAGTTCCATGTGGGAGGAATACTGGAAACGATCCATCTCACTGAACAGAGCCCCACACGCTCTTTTTGACATCAAATAAGATAGCCGACTAGTGCCGGGGCTCAGAGTAAGGCTGTCCCTGCATGCCCCCAGGTCTGTGTGCGGAGGTGTCAGCGCTCCCAAGGGCAGAAAGGCCAGCAGAGCCCTCCTGCAGGCTCTGCTTCCAGAAAGCGGCTCTTAACCCCGCCTACCAGGGAGCAGGGTCCCCGGAAAGCCTGGCCCAATTCTGTGCTCGTGGCTCTTTTCTAGGGAGAGGGTCACAGTTTTCACTGGATTCTCAAAGCTATTCATGACTAAAAGGAGACGGAGGTCTGCATGAGGGTGACCACTCCCAGGGCAACCCTCCCAATGCAGGCCGGTGAGGACACTGCCAGGCAGGGGTTGGAGAAGTGACTCTGGAGTTCCCTTCCAACACTCAAGCCCCTCGGCACAGAAACGGCAGAGCGAACAGCCTTGTTCACAAGGACTCCTGGGCCCCAAAGCCTTGGCTCTTCAAACCGTGAAGGAGCCCTGTGGGCCCTGAGGACACAGCAAATGGCAAGTTCCCTGTGGCCAGGACAGGCACAGACCTCTGAAATCATGGTCGTGTTCGGCTGCAAAGAGATGTTACCGGCCACTGCATCACTGTTACTATTGATTTTGTTACCAAAATATCAGTAACCTTACACTTAAATTCACACGACTAGCCACAGAATCTTCAGGAAAGCACGTATTAAGTCATTTTGAAATATTACCCCTCTTCCCACCAAAAGACTCCCACCTACCGACCCGTACTACTTACATCAATAAAGTAAAAGCATTTTAGCACCGTCTACGCTGAAAGCGGGAAGTGGGTAAGACGGAGAACTGGAACCCAGGTCAGTATCAGAAGAGATGCTTTCCTTCTCTAGAGACCTTTAAAGGTAAGATTGAAGCTCATCTATGTGGAATGATTCTAGTCCTTTTAAAAAGAGAAAAGACAGCGAGCCATTGAGGGCCCTTCTCTTCCTGTGGCTTCACGTGGCAAACGCCCTACAGCGCCTCGAAACCAGGAGCGAGCTGAAAGACGCTCACGCCACGCACAGGACCACAAGGACACAGCCGCCATGCGGGGGCCGTTACATGACACAAGGAGGGACGGACTGGC
The DNA here is from genome assembly GCF_048773025.1 of Camelus bactrianus. Taxonomy (NCBI): domain Eukaryota; kingdom Metazoa; phylum Chordata; class Mammalia; order Artiodactyla; family Camelidae; genus Camelus; species Camelus bactrianus. Next base: position 5,756,261 of record NC_133560.1, on the reverse strand, counting down.
GGGTCCTCCTGGCCTCACCTGCTGAGGAAGCAACGACACCAGTATGCCGAATGCTCGCTTTCGTACTGCGTGCTTTGGAAGACTTAGATGCAGGAATCTGCAGAATATTTTCAGTAAGAGATCTACAGAAATGTTTTGCTTTTCGATTTAAAAACGTTTGCTGATGTTGATTGAAATGACAACACTCCGTCTACCTGTGTTCATGTGAAACCTGTAACCAGAGATGGTGGCATAGAAATCCAGGCAACTGTCACTTAGAACACACACACACTGGACGTGCTGTGCACTTCTCTTTTAAAATGTATTTGTATTATTTTCACCAATCAAAACACACACAGTATATTTTATTATAAAACATTAGGCAATGTTACTTCAGAGATATGCAATCTGAACGGTCACACCTGTGTTTACTACCAGCATGAAGCACCGGAGTTGTTACATTAGAAATTGACCAGACGAACTCGCACATCATTACCATGACTCACACAGCGTCAAATCCGGATTAAACCAGTATCCCATCCAGTGTTCCAACCACGGACTCTGGGTGTCAGTAAGGGGCCCGGCCGAGGGCTTTCCCCTTTCAGCACTGTGGCTCTGAGTCTCCCGTCCCAGAGGTAAGTGCAGAGCCCTGTTCCACCTCCTGCTTCCACAGCAGATCCACACTGAGCAGGCTGTGTTTCTAGAATGCTCTCCTACTCTCACAGACTGTCTGCTCTCTGGAACCCGTGCTTGAAATCAAGACCCGACATAGGGAGGCAGTCATTTCCTTCCTGACTGAAAACTAAGTCAACAAACAAAACAAACCTAGTCCAGATTCCAGGCTAATAATAAATTACCTGGTTTATAAAAATATGTGTCCAAAATAGTTACTTCCAGGGTTGTGTACAATATAAATTACAAAAATAAAATAGAAAAGATGAAAAATTGATCAGATTTTTCAGTTCTTTCTCCAACACCAGCGTTTATCCACGGAGAGCAGTTTGAAGCCACCACACTGCACCAGGACCCCAGCACGTCTCGGCTCGGGGGGGGGGGGGCTCTGACGTGGGGTGAGGTATTTCTACGGAGCTCTGCTGCCGGCAGCCCTGGGCCTGTCCTGGGTGCACTCACCGCGCTCTGATGGACGGTGGCCTTGGCAGGAAACCCATCCGCGCCATCACGAACTCCACCCGTGAATGCACAGAGGAATGGCTGAGCAGAAAGCCCCTCTGTGTGGCACCCAGCTCCATGTACACACAGCTCCTGGCTGCACGTGCCAGCACCCAGACTAAGCAGGGCCTCACCGGACCCTCAGCACCCCTGCGCTGCAGGCACAGAAGCCCAGGGCACAGAGCGCATTTTAGAAACTCTCCCCCACCTTGTATTGTTTTTCTTCGTAAAGACAGATTTAGTAAAGTCTTTTTAAAGAGCGTGTATTAGAGAGGAGGACATTTGAAGACATTTATGTATGTATAATGACAGCTTTCTTCACTAAACCACAGGCCTCCAAAGCCAAAATAATCCCAAGCCATGTAGCAGGTGTTTCTGCCTCAATCCGAGTTAGTATTTCTATCTTACAGTTGAATGTGTCTAAACCTCACAATACAGAACTCTTTAGTATTTCAGTATTAATTTTGTTCATCAAGGGTTCCAGTTTCCAGTGATAAGACCAACCAGTAAGACACAGCTGGTACAGAGAGAATCCTGTATTTTAGGTAATATTTATAATAAACTTTCTCATCAAATTCCTCCTCAAAACACATTCTATAGAATGTGAACAATGCTGACCCAATAGCTTCCAAAATAATTAAACACAAGATATGAATTTGTGGCAGAATAAGCTAAAGGGAAAAGCGCCCCGAGCACAGGGAGCCAAAGCGTGACCCTCGTGACTCCACTTCTACAGTGACACTTCAGCACTCGGCGCTTCAGTGAGTTCTGAATAAGCTCCGTGTCAGGAGGTCTGAAAGCATCAATTTCAGGTGAGCAGTTTTAAATCAGAAAACATTCCACAGTTAGTCATTACTCCTCAGGACATTGCCTCCATATCCCTTAGAAGACCTTTCCCAGAACATTCACGGACTTCCCTTAGGAAAAGGAAACGCCTCCCCGAAGTGGAGGGCAACCACAAACAGGCATTCTGAATCAGCTTGCTTCCTGAAACAGGCCAGAGGGGGATGCATGTGGTTTCTTTCAGAAAAGAAACAAAACTGAGTAAGAATGCTGTGTTGGATGAGAGAAATGCTGCCTTGTGAAATCACGTCTCTTACCTCGAGGGACAGAAGGTAAGGAAGGACCCAGTCTGGCCTCAGGCGAAGCAAGCACTTAGTAACGACAGCAACCATCCTTAGCGATCACTGCAAAGTTCTGCTCTACCAGCAGGTGGCGGGTTCAGGAATCTACACGCCATCACATTATTGACACTGGGCACTAGGGGGCTGACGAAGTGGGTGAAGTTCTAGACAGCATTCCCTATTAACCGTAAGTCCAGAAGACCAAGAAAAAGGAGAGGGCGTAGATAGGATTTTAAAGTTATACGTGTCTTAAGCAGCACAAAACAAAACTTAAAATCTTACCATGCAATAAAGCTGAACGTACAATCACCCAGACTAAGACAATCCAGAGAAAACAAAGTGTCCTGGTTTTAGCAGTGGTTATTCTCAGCCCCAAACATGACAAATTTAAGAAAAGTTACATTTTAATTTATTAAATAGATTTAATTATATTCCTTCTGAAATACAAAAGAAAATAATTCATACCCTAAAAGAAAGTAAGATGTGATAATATGATGGCCAATTAATACACATAAATCTGTTTTTTCTGGACAGACGCCAAATCAGTGAAGAGGATTAAGAGACAATTCTAGAAGCAGCACTACCTGGAAGATTATTTGGCTTTTAAATACTGATTTCCAAAGTGCTAGAGGGCAAGTCCAAGCGAGCACTTGCGGTCACATGCATGTAAGTCCCAACAGTTACTGTGGACGAGAAACTGTTACTATTACCACACAACTTAAAAAAAAAAATCACCTATTCTAATTGCTCACCTGAAATGATCTTGAACAAAATCTCTAAAAGTGTAATTTGCGCTTTTTTCTTCAGACATAATCTGCTTTACTTTATAATCTAAGCAAGGCAAGCCTAGTACAGCTGAGTAGGGGCAAGGCATCGTGTTTCTTACATGCAGAACATGGAGTTTTTCTATTTGGTTCCATCAACTCCCAAGCATTTCAGGCCCATGGAAGCGAGAGTTCCTTCACTGATGACAAGCTTGCTATTTCTAACTTATCATCGACAACCTTCGAGGGGTCCCGTCGAGGCGTCCAGACTGCTGTCTGTGTCTGAGGCCAGTGTCTGCTCAGTGGACATGGATGAAATGTCATTGATAGATGACGACTGAGAGGGAGTGGCGTTGCTACTTACTGCTGCATCTGTGCTAAGAAAACCAAATATAATAAAATCTGAGGCACGACATTGCTGCAAATCCAGGCAGTGAGACTTCCGGCCAGTTCTCAGCTCGGTCCTCCTGCAGTTCCCTACACTACCTGTCAGCATACGCAGGGAGTTAGCTGCCTGTATATTTTGATTTTTCCTGGAGTCTTTCTTTAGGCTCAGAATCCCAAATATTCCTCTGTCTTTCCCTGTAACATTCTCTTTTTCTTCTCAGTGGCTAAACATCATATATGTACTCCATGTATTATCATGTTAACTAAAAAAAATACCTACTGGTTTTAAAAAGATATTAAAAGAAAATTGCTAAATTTATCCTAAAACTATTCAAGTGTCACCAGATATTTCATTATAATCATAAAACACTTAGTCCAGGGAAAAAAGCATCAACCTTTGGAGAATTCTTTTGCAATAAAAATACCTTCTAAAATAAGAACTGCATACAAGCAAAAAGATAAAGAGAAAATTTAGCAGACTCTTGCTCATTTTACTTTTGCTTTCTAAATCCCCCAAACTGACACTTTAATAGGATTTAATAGGATGAAACTCTCCTATTTCCTACTATCTAAATTTTAGTCTAGTTTGAGTAAAATTAAAACATCCAGGCTCTCAGAGATCAGTGATACCTCCATGCTTGGTTAATTCATGCTGACATTACATCAGCTCTAGACCCTGGATACACGTGCCATGTTGAATATAAAATTCAAGAGTAAGAAGTAAGCAGCGCACTTCGTACTCACACGTGCGTGCGCGCATGTGTGTGCGTGCTTTCCAGTGGGCGTGGAGGTGAGAAAATAAATACAACTAAAAGAGGTCTGTTTAAGGAGGAACTCTCCGGGACACGAGTTAACACCATATGTATTATGTGTCTAATAATCATAAAGTTACCTAATTGTTAGTCAGACTTCTACTACTAAGCAGATCAACTAGATAGATGGGAGAATTACAGGAGCAATTCTCTCAAAAGTGAACCAAACTCTACTTTATCTAGATTCACCTTCGTTTTCTTTTTTAGCTGGGTGGGGCCGGTACCCAGAGGGTCCTGCACACTGAAAAGCCTTTAAATTCAATTTCCTTATCTCTAAACAGAACTGACAGCAGCTGTTGCAAGGATGAAACAAGAGTGTTTGTAACAGTTAGTTTGCTGCCCAGCTCATCAGAAAAATGTTAGCTGCCACCACCTGGACAAACCAAAAAGGGGACGACTACTGCACACGAGGAGTTTTCAAATCCAACACTGGCCAAGTGGGCACGTGACACCCTGCTGCGACTTACAAAAACCCAACAGGGAAAGAAGAATGTTATATAATCAATCGATTAAAGCAATCACTAACCTGAAGGCTGATCCTTTACAACACCATTCTTGCTTCTTTCTTCCCAATCCATGACTTCTTTGTAAATTAGCTCTTCAAACAGAAATGCAAGTTAAAATGCTTTATCAGTTTCTTTGCAACTCTAAATCCTGCTTCTAAATCAACTGGAACCACTCCAAGGGCACTGTGATGTGTTATTTTAAATTGTGATAGACAGTTAATTCAGTTTACCTATACCAAACCAAAACATCCATGTTTGATGCATTTTATTTTTTTCAACCTGACTATCCAGGCAGCCAAAAGTGTAGGGTAGTTCTGGACCGAGAGAGAGAGGGGACTTGGGGAGAGGAGGTGAGAGGAGGGGAGGGAGAGAGGGAAGCACCAGCAAAGTGGCTCTCACAGAAGAGTTTAAAGCAGTGGATGTTCTCACACCTGTTTGCAAGTGTTTTTCTCCATCATTACCTGTGGTTCTCCAAATGTAACCCTCCAGATTGGCCAGAATTAATCCAAGTATCTAAGGTTTTTCTTGGCTTCAACCTCAGTTTTCCTCAATTTTCATTTGTAATAAAAACGAATTACCTATTAAGTAAGCTAATAGGGGGCTCCAAAAATTTTGGTATTCGTGAAATAAAATTAGCACATTGCAAGCACTCAGTGAGGCCTCTGGGCCACGTGTTGCCCAGGCGCGTGGCTGTGTGCACGCTCTGCTGAGTGTGTGCACACGCAGGGCGTCGGTATCCCGATGTCCCAGGGAAGGGGGCCTCGGGCAGGACACACCACCACGCTTGACCTGCGCCAATCACAGTTCCCAATTACTAGTGATTCTGCTTCTTAATGAAAAATTTTTGGTTCAGCCTGTTTATTACTGCTTTAGTTCATTGTGGGTTGTTTGGTTAATCTTATAGTGGTAATAATAACTATTTGCATATTTTTGATCTGCAGTTTTCCCCAGACTCTCCTTTAAAAAAAAAAGAACACGTATATAACTACATGGATTACAAGAGCAGCAGGGGTTTGCGTGACCCCAGCGGGGTCTCCCATGTCTGCTTTATGGGGGCCTGTGGATGGGGGTAACTGAACATCGTGCAGCATGTTATCAAGGTGAGTGCTATACAGCTACTGAGCTTAGCTTACAAGCCAAGACTGCACAATGCAAGACTGCGTGAAAGCCTTTACTTTCTCTTTTGAGATAATATTCAATTCATACATGCTCCTCTCCAATTCTGTTATTTTCAAGTTTTTTTTCTGCTGGGAGGTGGGGAGAGAGAGGGGAAGTGGGCTGCAGGGTCTCCTGCCCCTCCCTTAGGCTATTGTCAAAGCGCGAAAAGCTGCCCCTGTTAAAGGAATGTCATAAGGAAAGGTTGAAATAAATTCTGTCTTTACCTTTCCATTCTTCGATTGCATGTTCTCTTTCTTCCAACTGGGCATCATAAATTTGAGGTGGTGGCTGAAAATTAAATTACAGATAAAATCAACAGTTAAAAAAATAGTGATGCATGAGGAAAAAGGTAGAATCACTTGTAAAACTTCTTAAATACTTATAATAGGAATGTGGTTTCATTCAATATATAGTTTATTAAAGATTTCTTCATAAGTATGATATTTACATCAGTTTCAGAATCAAAATAATTAAGGAAGAATTAACCAAAACAAAAATAGAGGTATTATGGTCCTCTTAATAATCACACTCTAAGGACAACTGCCCAAATGTAATGGTAAAATTGGCAATCGCAGGCTGCTTCCCAGAGACCCCCCCTGGACACAGCACTGTGCTAGGAAATACAGAAGCCGCAGAACGCACTTCAGGTTTACATTTTTTCCTGTGAGGACTCCCAGATTCAATCCCCAATTCATAAATGGCTGTTCCAAAACTTTGCTTAAAATCACGTGTTTGTAAATTGGATTCTTTTCATACAAAACAATGGTTAAAATGGTGGTTAAATCCATAGGCCAAGACATAAAAATGTGTTCCACTGATGGCACAAAAGAAGCACGCCACTGTGTGGCGATGGCACTTGCCGCTAAAGGTCATCCGCACCAGGGCTGCTGCAGAAGAACACACAGGAGCGTCCAACTCTGAAGTGGAGCGCCCCCCGCAGGTCCCTCTAGGGAGGGACGAGCACACTTGTGATTTTCAGCACGTTTCTCTGGCCTGGCTGGGTGCCTAGACAAGATGACGTAAGAAGGCCCAAGGCCCGGGTACACAAACGGATGCTCAGAAAAGGTGCTGCTATGATCACACGTCATCACCTGCATAAATGAAGACGACTTATATCAACACAGCAAAGCACGTCCACGCCGAGGTACTCTGAAGGGAGCTCCTGTAACAAGGGTCCCAAAGGGGCTGCAACCCCCATCACACGGCCTTGTTGTAATCCGGATTTCCTTTACATACAGGACTTGCTCTCTTTTTTTTTTTTTTAACTGAAGTATCGTCAGTTACACTGTGTTAATTTCCAGTGTGCAGCACAACTTGCTGCTCTTATGTAGCCATTCCAGATGGACAGGAGACCCCGGGAGATGTGTGCCCTGCCTCTGCACAGAAGTGTTTTCAAAACAGCTGCTTACCGCTTCTGCTTCGGCCGGGTCATACCAAACAGTAATGTAGGGGTGACGCAGAGCTTCGTCCACAGAGATGCGCTTGTCGGGGTCGATCACTAACATTTTTGACAGTAAGTCTCTGGCTTGACTTGCTAGGGTGAAAACAAACAGTAGATTAATAAACTAATGCTAATCAGAAAAATCACACAACCAAGAACCAAATGCGACAGCACAGACAGAACAAAAATGTATTAACTTGAGACGTTTTGGACAGGTTCAAGGTGATTAGAGTCTTCTTCTTTAAGAGTAGGTCAAGCAGCCACTTTCCCTACAAACCAGGCTTTTAGATGTGCTTTCAGCCTCTGAAGCCGGGAGGGAGGACAGGCCCAAGGCTGAGGAGCCAGGACCAGGGAGGTGCAGGAGCTGAGCTGAGGGTGGCGCTGCCGAGAGCGCAGGCGTGAAGCACAGGCCAGCGCTTTGTCTTGATGTCGTGTCAAAATGAAATTAGGACAGACCTTTTAGGCCACGCAGTGATTTCATACTTGCACAGTACAGAGCACTCCACAGATGCCTCTGCTCTGCCTACCTGTATACAAAGGTGGCAATATACATTTTGCAAAAAATAATTCTAGAGATTAGTAGTTAGAAACCCCCCCCCAACAATTTCAGTGACTCTGCAGGCAAAGGAGGGCTGGGGCTTTTCTGACTGAGGCACAGTTTACCTTGATGTGGAGAGAAACAAATCTCTTCTTTCCCTTAAAAAACATTTTAGTGATGGGCACAGGGAAGGGGAGGAGGAGCCTTTTTAAACTGAGCCATAACATGGTCTGAGTCTTCAGCTGGGCCGGGTACTTTATTCAGGCACTCTTTACATCTGAAGGCTGAATTCCAATTGCTATAACTAGCATGAGTCTTTCAGACTGATGTAAATGTTTTGATTCTGACCAAAGGCTTCAGTTAAGTCATCTTACTGAGGACAAAACTTCTGGGGCTTTAAGCTTTCTTTCCGAAAAGCCTTCATTCTAGCCTGCAAACGACTTTATTTGAGGGTTTCAACTGTTTTGCCTCCCAGCGTCCACAGGTTTGAGAATGCAAACATGAAAAAGTGAAGGCTTCACCCAGATTACGAAGACAAGGACAAGAAAAGAGGGTATCTTACTCTTAATTTTGTCTCGCTCAGATTCTGATGGGAATATCCAATCTGGAAAGAGTTCTTCAAATTTGATTCCAGGATACTTTGGCCTGTTTTCCACGTAATTCCTCACAGTTGGCTGAAGTTTCTTCATGAAGTCTGCCGATGGTGTTCCTAGCTGCTCAATAACTTTATTCCACTGATCAATATCTAAGGAGTCTCTTGAGGAAAATACAACTGAAACGCCTTATATTCATGTTACGTAAAGCATCACCATTCAGAGAGCAATTTAAATTATCTTTATACCTAGCAACAGTTAACTAACCAGGCCACCCCACTGGGTCAGCAGAAGCATTTTGTTTTGTATTTCTTTATTTAAAAAAAATTTTAATGGAGGTACTGGGGATTGAATTCAGGGCCTCGTGTGTGCTAAGCATGCGCTCTACCACTGAGCCTACCACCCTCCCCCTCTCCCCCCCAAATTTGTGTTGTTACTAAAAAAAAATTTTTTTTTAGCAGAAGTATTTTGAAATACCATTCAAATAAGGTTTGGGTTTCCAAGTTAAGACCATTTAAAAAAACTCTGCATCTTTATAAACTCTGATCACAGTTTACTAAATCAATACAATGAAGTCTATATGCCTTCCCATTCTAGGTCAAAATAAAGTTATCTTGTAACTAAAGAATACCTATGACTGAATGTTTTAACCGTGAAATTAGATAATTACGTGGGCAAATTGAAATCAGCTCTCATACTGAAGCTCCCTAAGGTAGAGAGATCCCCCTAACTCCTCAGTTTACAGCTGGAAGCCAGCCCTGCCAGGCAGTCCTGGTGGCATGGGGCGCACAAGGCAGGGGCAGGAGCCAGGGCTCCGGGCTTTCTGAGACCTCGTCACATCCGGTCCCACTATAGTGGGCTTGCACGGAGCAGCGGCAGCTTTGAGAGGTCGGTCGTCTGTTTTACTTGGCGCTGACCATCACTGCAATCGAGGAATGTGTTTTATTTCCTTTCAAAGTATGTCACCTGGGTTTCAGGCTCCATTGTGCCTTAGACACTCATCAGGTGTTGGGTGGGCAGCCTCCCTCAAGTCCCATCTTCCTATTTATAAACTGTACCCAATACCAGCTTTGCCTCTCACTGGGGGCTTGAGAGAACTGGCATGAAGCATGTGTCAAGTGATTCTGAAACCATAAAAACTATTCGAGAGAATGCAAGCCAGGGGAATCAAATGAACAGTGACTTAAAAAGTGACTGAGGTATGTCTCAGAAAATGAAATGATGTCACTGTGAAAGAACCAAGGGAACAGACACATGTTCCTAAAAGACCCAAAGAGGAGGTCCTCTCACCTCTCACAGTACCTCTCTTCTTGCTGGTGCACTGTCGCCATTCTGCTCTCCCCTGGAGGTTTTCATCACCAATCAAATATGATTTCTTTCCCTCCCATCTTAAAACAAAAGCCACTTTCTTTCGGCTGAACATCTGTGGCTTAGCTACCGTTTCCATTTGCAGCAAAAAAAGAGTGGTCTACACGCGTGTCTCGAATTCCCAGCCTCTCATTCTCTTATCAGCCTTTTCTCCTCTCACCTCATGAACTCTGTGCCCTTCAAGGTTGCCAGTAACCACCCCTCCATCGGTGGTCAGTTCTCAGGCCTCACCTTTTTGACAGAGTCAGGGAGCCTGCTCAGAAACCTGCTTCCTGGCCTCCAGGCTCCGTCGCTTTCTGGGAGGGGCCAGGCCAAAGCTTTCTCTTCCTCACACGCCACATGGGGACAGGAGGTCCTTTTCTACCCCAAGTGACGAATCAAAAGCAAATCTCTGAGAACCACAGTCTGGTTTCCAGAATCTTTTTCTATCCTAGTAGCTTTTAATCTATTGTTTGGAAAACTTGGCAAAATTGTCTTTGTAAAATGATGTTAATCTCTGTGTGTGTTTTGAGAATGACACTGGGTGACCTTACATATAAAATTACTAATTACTCACATTGCAAGATGTTAATATGTAAATTAAGAATTTAAAGTCACTTAATGCACCAACAATTTTCCACACTTTTCATTTCTGTACTTTGTGAAGGAAACAATAAAAAAAAAAAAAAGCAAGACACAAAATGAGTAAGAATTGAGTCAAACTGAATGTTAAGTAGATACTTCTTAATTATTTTTTTTTAGAATCCATCAACTTTTCCCTTTTTAAGTGAGTTTATTTGCAAGTTAAAGACCTCCTTATTTACAGTTTGAAACAACTGAATCTAAGGTAAGGCTGTGGGAAGTTGCTAGAAAATTTATTAGAACAAAATAAAATGTTGCATTTAACTTCACACAGAATCTGTGATGTGAAAAATGTCAAGGCAGGTAAATAAAATGACAGGAATAAAATCTTTTCATTCCTTGTTGGTGTTGTGAAGAAGTTATATTACAAGAAAACCACCCTCATAAAATTATAAAAAACTAAAATTACTTTGATAAAACACATACAAAACATTAAATGCTCAGCTTCATTTCTTGGGAAGAGAACCATCAATCTGCCAACAGACAGAGACCACTTTAAGCTTTCATAACAAAACACAAAATCAAAGACCAACAAAAACAGCAGGTGGTTAGAACACAAATGAAAAACAGGATAAGTGAAGAACCATGTTAGGGTAAAAGATACTGAGATGGAAGAGTACGAGGAATATGAGAAAAGAAAGCTGTTGCGATGATTATGTTATCCATTCTCCTTTATGCTGTGTCATTAACATGATTTGCTGACCATAGTATAAGTTAATTTTTTGCATTTTATGTTTATTTAGACTTCCCCAGTGTGTCACAAAATAACCTTGTAAGTGGATCTTCTGAAATTTTCTGTAAGATGTCAGCGGAGTAACAAACAAACAAAATTTAACATTATTGTTTCCCACAAACTTTTCACTTTAATCTTTTTCATTTATGTCTTACGTAGTGTGCATCAGTTCTTACTTTGGGGGGAAATATTTTGCATCCTGATAACTAATAAAATAGTATTGGATCAAATTACACAAGGATACTGGCCTATTAGATCTAGACAGCAACTTCCTAGATAGTTAAAGTAACTGAATGAACTAAATAAACAGTATTTTCATTTAAATATCAGAATACATTTGTCAGAGTAAATAAATGTCTTATAAGCTATTCTGATAAAATTAAGAACTAATATAAATTGGCTTAACTTAACTCCACGCTTCAATAAAATTGTTACAGGTAGTCAAGTAAAAAAGAAGACAGAAAATTGAACCATTTGGCTTGTGACACTAACTTAACAAACATAATCGAGACTTCCCCAGAACACAGCCTAGAACCGCGACACGTTCCTCTGGAGCGCCCGCCGCCCTCGCTGTCTGTGGGGAGCACGGCCGGGGAGCCCCGGGAAGGATACGGTCAGTGCCTTGGAATATGACACACCCTTTCACCAGCTCTCCCATGATGCAACCCACTGACCAGATATCAACTGAAAATAAAATGAAATGATAAAATTATGAAGTGCCATGAACAAAACAAAGGTGAGGAAAGGAATTCTAACAGGGCGCTAAACACACAAATATGGAAAATAAATTGCTAGCTAAGGGTGGACTTTTCACACCATGTGAAAGATTGCTGACCTCTGTTTTAGCCTTCAGTTTGCAGCAATATGGGCTTTTAATGCCCAAATTCCAATACTTCATGGCTTTAAAAACAAACAAAGCCCCCCAGATAAGAAGTGCCTGTCTCCACAAAACTGTTCCCAGATACACGCCCGTCCCCGCCCCCGGCCTCCGTGGCCAGCGCCGGGTCTCTCCCTGTGAAGGATACAGTCTCTTCCTGGGAACAGGACTTTATGGAGGACCATTTCTGCCATGATGCACCCGACAGACCAGATGTCCACTACCAAACACCAGGTGATTAAAACCAGCCAGAGACCCCCACACGTCTTTTCTCAAACCCCCTCCCAAACAAAGGCAAACCCAGCCTGTCTGTGGAGCATTTGTAAAACATGTACCCCAGAACTCCAGAACGGTCCTTCTACTGTCAAGGCGACGAGGCCTCTTGGGGCAGGCTTGTCTGGGCTCCAGGGGAGGTGGGGCCAGGGCGCCCCACCTTCAGGCCATTCACCCTCTCCTGTGGGGGCCCGGCTGCGCCCCAGGCCTCAGATGCCCAGGCAGAGGGCTAATGAGGGCCTCTGCTGGGGGGGCGGGGTGGGAGAGGCTCCCGTGACACAGGGGACCAGCAGCCCACAGCTGCGGAGTCAGCGTGGGGCACAGGTTACAGAACACCTGAGTAAGCCTGAAGCACAGCTCACTTCAGGTGACTTGGGCGAATTTTAGACTCCTTTTTTCTTTAAACAAGTAAATGTAATTTAGTTCTTTTTGACAAAAGCTAAGTTTCAAAGAGCTGTGATATTGCTAGAGTAAGTTTTGCTGTTAAAAACAAAACTAATTTTACGCAAAAAAGCATGTTGTATTCTTCCATTTACGTAAGTTTGAAAATAAGCAAAACCAACCCACGGCGCTAGATGTCAGGGTCACGGCTTCCCCGGGCGGCTGAGGCCAGAGGGGCCCGGAGGGGCCCGGGTGCTGCTGGCTGCGCGCGTGAGCTCCCACTCAGCTGCACGCTGGCACTTTGCCCGCTTTTCTGTAGGTATGTCACAGTCGTGATAAACGTTCAAAAATATGAATCCCAAAAGTGAATTTTTAAAGTGAATAATGTTAACCAGTGGAAATATAAAACAAGCGATGTCCTATCCAAGGGCTGTGACAGTCTGCCTATTACACAGGCCCCACGTACACCTCACACAGTTCACGGGAAAGAGGGGACGCTAGGGCTGACCAACAGCGCCATCTCTAAGCACCTCGGCCTCCTCCAGCTCTGTGTGCACTCACCGTTCTCCTTGTAGCCCATGCCCAGGATGACCTCCGGCGCCCGGTAGTACCGTGTCACCACATAGGGGGTCATCATGAAGTTGGTGCACGCTGTGCGGGCCAGGCCGAAGTCAAGGATCTTAAGGGTGCAGTCTGATTTTACTACGATGTTGCTAGGTTTCAGATCCTAGGACGGAAATGGTTTAAATTAATAAAATGGACCAAACAGGCTAAGGAAACAATCTCACATTGCAGAGGGTTTGTGAGGTCAGTGACCACTGCAGTACGAGAGAGGGCTGGGAGGAGGAGGAAAGTTAGAACTGAGCCCTGGATTTTGGAATCATTTCGGAAAATCCTACTCTCAAATGAAACTAACACAGATCAGCCTAGACAGGGAGGATGGTGGCCCTCACCCGTGTGGGAACCTCAACACCCCTTCTGAGAACTCCCACAACCCCTCCCCCTCCCTCCCTTCACACCTGCTCAGCCTTCAGTTCCCAACCGGCTGGCTCTCCCCTCCTGTCCGAATTAGACATAATTACTAATTTAAATGTTTGCTAGTAGCCACCTTAAAAAGAATGACTAGAAATAGGTAAAGTTAATTTTAATAATATATTTTCTTTAATCCAATATATCTTTCATAGTATTACCATTTTAAAATATAACCAACGTATAAAAATTATTAATGAGCTATTTTGCATTCTTTTGATGTTGTTGTTACGGTCTTTGAAATCCAGGGTTTATTTACATTCTGAGTGCTCAGGAGCAAGTGGCCACACTAGCCTACCGAACAGCACAGGGTCAGGATCCTGACCCTGGAATCTTCCAAAGGCGTCTTCTTTTCTTGGAAAAAGAATCCCGTGACCCCCAGCCCCAACTTCCCATCCCTCCGCTGGGACCACCACTCCCCACCACACACACGCCACCCTCCAAGCCCCTCCTCTGCCCCTCCCAGTGCGGCTCTGGGCCGGGAGGCCCTGGCGGGCCCTGGCTGTGCTCTCCGCACGGAGCCTGACAGCGGACACTCAGAGAATGTCTGCCGAGTCAGCAGCACACTCCACCACTCTCAACAACAGCTTAACACCACTTCTGCGGTTTTTCCCTCATTTCTTCACGGCGATCCTCCACGCCCCAGACTCCTCCTCAGGCCACAGGAATCTGACTCTTGCTCCAGTCTGTAAACACCCTAGAAACTGTGACTTTAAATTTTTTTTGGTGGGAGGGAGGTAATTAGATGTGATTATTTACTTATTTTCAGAGGAGGTACTGGGAATTGAACCCAGGACCTCACGCGTGCCAGACAAGTGCTCTGGCACTTGAGCTGTACCCTCCCCGCCGAAACTGTGACTTCTGAACAATCCACACCTATTCTTTTCACAAGTGCTTTCCAATGTGTAGCAGCAAGATCAAACTGCTGCACAGCAAGGCCGGGGAGATCTTTAAGCAGTGTTTCAGGCCCAGCGTCTGGCTGAAACTTTCCAGTTAATGTGTCACCAACAGGCATAGATGTGCTCGAGACAGTGACACCTTCAAGTGTTACCAGGATAAGCAGAAAAACATTTAGAAGTTACGTTAGCTAGAATTACGTTTCATTGGTGCTAAGTGCGTTCTCTTTCCAAACTTCCTGGATTCAGTAAAATATAACTTATAAATATATATTGCTTTAAAACACTGAAAATCCCCAGCAAGCCCCAGGCAGATGCACCAGCCCCTGGCTGGTCCCAGAGCGCTTCCCGACGGGAGGGAGGCCTGAGCGGGGCGCGACCACCTTCACTGTAGCTGCTCTTCTGCACAGAGGAAAGCCAGGAGGCAGCCCCTTCCCATGAGGAGCCAGGGGTGCAGCAAAGGGAAAGCAAACCAGTTTGTTCAGTTTGTTTCTAGCTTCTTTTTTTTTAAATCAAAGAATACGGTAAGAACAGGCATTTTAGAATACAAATTACTAACAGATAAAATAATGCTCCACTCCAAGAAATTTAAACAAACGACAAACAAAAAATCCGAAAACGAGGCACCGCCACGAGTCTCTCTCTGGCCGTCAGGAAAGGAACGGCAAACCCTGTGCTGGAGGGAGCAGCAGAAACAGAGCCCTGCTCACACGGCGGAAGGGATGGCAACAGGTGCTTTCTTTTTAGGAGACTGATTTTTTAACAATTTGAAATGTCTGTACTTTACCGCCCAGCAGCCCCGTGAACTACCACGCAGCCACGTGGACAAGCTGCCAGGCAGCCTGATGAGCTGCTGAGTAAATTAGAAACCACGTCCATCCAGCCACCTGCACCGGTCAGAAGATCGTCCTCCTGCACTGGTTCTGTGGGAACAACGCACTTCACTGCCACCTGCTGGGAAATTACTATATAGAACGCGAACCCGGCTGGGAAAGGTACAGACAGTCGTCGCGGCAGGACTGGGAGTGGAGGCTGCCTCCCGGCACGTGCCAACAGCGAAGTGCCTGAAGAGGTCCCGAGGCTCCCGAGGGTCCCCACATACCCAGCTGCTCTCCCTCAGCCTCCACACGCTACGGCTTTCCAAAGTGAGCTGCACTCGCAGTTTGAAGATGACGAAGTAAAGATGGTTCTGCCCCTTCAAATTCTGAAGACCATCCCAAACAAGGAAAACAAGAAACAAACACTAAAACAGAAACGACACCTAAATTGAGGGGCTTGACCCACAGCGTGGGCACGGCTAATAGCGCGTGGCAGCCTGGGGGCAGCCAGTAAGGGTGCATCTGGAACCAAGAAAGGACAAGAGCGGGGGTGGGGGTTGAGGGCCTCACCCCACAAACCGTCACCATTCCTGGTCAGTGCTCAGGTCCAGAACCCGCTGCCTGAAGAGATGTCCCTGCACACTGTGACAAGAGTCCACTCTGACCACTTACTCAGATGACTACACGTGGGGACAGGAGGCTGAGACATTTGGAGAAGTACTGGACACATGTTCTGAGTGGACAGTGAAAGTCAAAGACCCAGAGCGACATCTTGCCTCCCCTAGCTGGTGGGGGGGGGGTTGTGGATGCCAGGTAATGAATGGAACTGCTCCAGCTCTCTTTCATCTGTATTATGACACAGGCCCAGGGCAGAGCTGTGGACGGACTTAAGGCTGTGAAAGGGTTCCGATCCCCTTTCGCAGTCAGTGTGGAAGACAGCACCTGCCCCGGGTGGGCGTTACCCTGCTCTGGCAGCAGCGCCGTGCCCAGCACGGCAGTGCGATCAGGATGCCACCTGGTCGGCTTCACTCTCTAGCATTCACCGAGTTTCTTCAAGGGCTGGACTGGTGAGTTGAGCTGGGACGTGAGAAGGACCACCGTCCTGGCATTCTTTAGGTTTTAACGGCAGCACTGACCTCCTCCATCTCCCCCACCTCCCAGAGTTCCATAATGCTTCTGAGTTACTGTCCTGAGGGGCAGTTTCAGGTTTCCACTCGGCCTTCTCCATCATGATAACTCTTACGTCACAGGCCAAAGAAACCAGTGTAGGGGTCACTCCAACTGTCAAGCATATCAGTTCCAATCACACACTCAGGGACTGGGGACATGACCGCTGGGTGGGCCCATGGACGCAGTGGCCCACTGTGAGCCACCAGTCTTGGACCCCTCATGAATGAAGTCTGGGTCACCTCCAGGTAAGGCACAGAAACCCGCCGAGGTGATGGCTGAGGGCACGGATGACACAGAAGGGGGAGGACAAGTACCTGCCATGGCCCCGAGGTCAACTGTACTGACAGGAGCTAGAGTTTGTCCCTTCGCCTCAGGGAGGAAGGCCCCCGAGGAGTCCGAGGGGCTGCTCCTGACCTGTGTGGGGAGTAGAGCTGAGGGGCGCAAGGGTGGACGGCAGTGCCATGAAAATGCTTCTTTGGCTCCCCACTGTGGGAAGGCAACTGTAGACACCCCACCGTGGTGCCCTGAGCCCCCGCCCTGCTCATGACAAGGCCAGACATCCCATGGCTGCTCCTGGCCAGTGGCTACAGGACAGCAGACTCTGACAGGCAGCTCTAGAACTCAGGGGCCAGCAAGCTCTCTGAGAGCCACGCTGCCGCCTGCTGCCGGCCCCCAGCCCTCCTTCACGCCCTGCCTGGCCCCCTGCCGGCCTGCCCACCTCCTCTGACTTGCTCCCGCTCTTCTCCCTCACGGGCCCTCTCCCAGTGCACCTCTTGCATGTCTAACGCCATTCCGGTCCACTAATGCCTTCCATGAAAAACTCTGCGTGCTCTATGGGGATGCAAAGTGGCCGGGAGGAATAAATGGCTTGACTGAGTGAAGTAAAATCCAACCTCGGGGAGTGGCCTACAGAGAGGTGATGTGGACCATGATACCTGGGAAGTGCTCAGGTACTCAGAAGGCAGGGGGAGGCAGGGAGCAGGACACAGAGGGGTTTTGTGGGGGAAGGTTCACATAAAAGCCAAGGCCGACTTCCTAGACCCCGACTCCACCCACCTTCTTCACTCCTATTGGCCTATTATCTAGAAAAAATGAAACCGAGTTTCCAGACTCAGGCCCCAGGCACAATGTCAACAGATGTGCTGGTATGAGGCACGGAGGGGACGGGTGAGGGGCCTAGCCTGAAGGCAGGGCACCATGCTGGAGATCTGCATTCTGCCACGTGAGACCCCCAGCCCCACCCGACACAGCCTCTCACCCCAGCAACCAGGCTGACCTCCCTCAGTCATGAGGCTGGAGGAGCCTCTCTAGAGAAACTAAGCGATGCCCACAGAAAAGACCTTCAAACAGAGACACCTGTGGGTGCCCACTGCCCTGGAGAAAACCCCTCATTCAACCATCCCAAACCATGCACTTCCACTTGGGCTTCGAATGCTTCAGTCTTTAAACACACACTAAAAAAAAGAACTCAGGGGAAAGAAAAACAATGCAGGCAGCAATAAAAAGCTTCAAAGAAATTTTATCTTCGTAGAGATGAAAAGTGCCTCCATGCAAGAACAAAATGCTGTTTACAACAGCCAAGACATGGAAGGAACCCAAGTGCCCGTCAACAGACAACGGGATTAAGATGTAGGGTATATATAGACACGAGGGAATATTATTTGGCCAGAAAAAAGAATGAAATACTGCCATTTGCAGCAATGTGTATGGACCTAGAGAATACTATGCTTAGTGAGATAAGTCAAAGAAAGACAAATACTGTATGATATATCACTTGGAACCTAAAAAATAATACCAATGAAAGTATATACGAAACAGACTCACAGATACAGAAAACAAACGTGGTTAACAAAGGGGGGAGGGAAAAGGAGGGAAAATTAGGGGTATGGCATTAACAGATACAAACTATTATATATAAGATAAGACACAGGGAGTTACCATACAGCTAAGGGAATTACACCCATTATTTTGTGACAACCTATAATGGAGCATAATCTGCAAAGAGCCTCACTCACTGTGCTGCACACCTGAAACTAACGCAGTATTGCAAATCAATTACACTTCAATTGAAAAAAAAAAAAAGAACAAAATGCTACAAAAAGGAACTTTTAAAGATGAAAAAGAGTTCCAACTAACTGGTACTTCAGAAAAGGACAGGATAAAGAACACGTAAAGAAGGCATTCTGAAAGAAATAACACAAATTTCCCAGAACTCTATGGCATACCCTTCCAGACCGGAGTGCCCGCCAAGTGCCTACCACATTAGTGAAAAAATTCCATCTCAAGGCATATCACCACATTTCAGAATATAAGAAATAAAGAAACTTTAAAAAATGTTTCTAGAGATAAAGCAAAACCCAAACCAGGGCACTTGCAAAGGATTAGTAACAACAATGACATCAGAAAGTCCAAAAGCCACACTACAGCGCACTACAGCAGGGCACTGCATTTACAACTCCGAGGGCAACTGATCTGTAACTAAGAACTCTATATCCAGCCAAAGCACTGCTCATGCGATAGAGCAAAGCAGAGAGTTTCAGGTATCCAAGGTCTTGAAAAGTTTACCTCCCAGGCACCACTTCTGGGGAAGCTACTGGAGGATGTGTCCCACCGAAACAAAGCAGTAATCCGAGAGAAAGGGGTCAGGAAGCAGGGACCCCCAACGTCAGAGAAAGGTGGAGGAAATCCCCAGGAGCATGCTGGGGCGAGGGCCAGGATGAGGCCCGTGCATCAGGTCTGGGCGCAGCCAGCCCAGGAGTGAGCAGGACCGCAGCTCCAGGAGACGCTCAAACTGACGAAACAGCTAAGGCACCTGGATGCAGTGAGAGAAGACTTAGACGCCAGGCAGAAAGCGGAGGGTAAATTAGCAATAAGGACCTGCAAAGCCACTCCCTCCTTAAAAAAACAAACCAAACCAAACAGCAAAGGCCAAAACTCTAATAAATAAGAGACAAGAGCTGTTAGCTCTCAGGACAAGAAGGTGAGAGGGGAAGAAATGCAATCATGGCATAAGCACAGGCTCGCGGTGAAAGCTGCCGACAGGTCAGGACGGTGCAGAGCACAATACGGGGCCGACCCAAGCCCGGCTGTGCTGTGCCTGTGCGGGGGGCAGGGAGACAGGAAAGGTGGGGGAAAGGGTCGTGACTGGAGAGAAAGAGCCAGATCGGCACCGCATGTCCCCACTGAAGATCACCAAACAGGGCTCTGAGCATGTGCTGTCAAGACTGCGGAGAGCAGCACCTAAATCACAGCTAAAAGGACGTAAGTAGTTTGCTTCTGGGGAGAAAGAAATTAGAGGGAGGAGGTGGGGCCTCTTTCTAAGTTTTTGTGGAATTATTTGACCCTTGATAAAAATAAAAGACAAACCAACAAGTCATTCAGCAAGTTGAAGAACAATTATCTACCAGATATTCCTATTTTGAAAAATCTAAGTTAAATAGGACATAGGTACAAACAGATATGCTGGTATTAGCATCAGTAAGAAGGCGTGTTAGGATCCACTTTGGAAGGAAACACACCCAGCTGCTACCCCTGGCCTCCTCTGGGGGACAATGCAGGGCTGGGGGACTTCAATCCATTTAATGTTTCTGAATAATACAAGATAAAAGTGGTGGGATTACACGTTTTTATTTTCCAAGTAATTAAATGTTATGTTTAGTGTGAAGTCATCTTAGTCATAAGCGTCACTGAACGTGTGTCTCTATGCCTGCGGTACAGCACGTGGGAGAAAGGAAGGAAGAGTTCACAGAACACTGTTAACACGCTGAAGGCTAGCTGCAGTTCGTCACCTCTTGGGGCCTGGAGGGGTGGTGGGTGAGCAAACAGGGGTCTTACCTACCTTTCCCACGATGAGCTATGTGGTACTGTCACAGCAAACACAAACCTGGCAGGCCCACAAATGTGTCAACAGGAAGGCACAAGACAAGCGGAGGGAGACCCAGCAGGGAGGTAAACGGGATGGAGAGGTGCTTGGCGGACCATGCCGGGCAAGCCACAAACTTCTCTGGACCCTATGTGACCTTCTGGTCCGCAGGTGTGGGCCCAAGCTGCAGGGACCTGACGTCCCCTAACACAGGCACAGGTGAGCTGCAGCTTTTACAAGGCCCCCTGGAACGGGTGGACACTGCTTCCCCTCGTGTCTGTGGGCCCAAGAGAGGAGAAACAAGCAAGACAAACCATTTCCTTTAACAAAATTAATAAGGCCCGCCATATTGAAGCCTAGTAATCTGGGAACTTACTCTAAAGCACGGCTGGTAACACAAAATACGTTTAAGAGATACTGAGTGCCTTAGTGCACATAAAGGTCTGCGAATATTTTAGGAAGATAAACAGAATGTTATGCTGGGAAATCTTTATTTTTAATTGAAAAGACCAGTGTTACTGTTTTTCAAGCATATTCGTCAAACAGAATGTATTATTTAAACTGAACACTTGGTGGCAGCAAAGGCTGTATTTTAAGTGGCCAAGGTCAGGGAAACTGTGCCAGGCCCCCAGCAGGCACCGGGAGGGCCAGGGCCGGCCTCAGGCCACAGACCTCACTCAGGCCTCAGGCTCACAATGAGGAGCAAGGGTTCAGCGTCTCTGGGTTGCTGGGCTCTGCAGCCACGTTCGGCCACTGTTCAGTAGCTGTGGTGGAATCAACCTTTCCTGGCACCCACCAGATCCAAAAGAACTCCTACTACTGTGAGAGCAGGCAGAGAGCCAGATATGAGCAGAGAAAGGGGGACACAGACCAAATGGCGGGAACTGGGCAGGAAGGAGGGCCACAGGCCAAATGCAGGAAGCCACACATCATGTGAGCACCAGGGGTCCCTGGGGAGAGAAAGAAGAGCAGGAACCTTTGCGCTGATAAGTGGTCACATCTGGAGGCCAACAGAGAGTGCTCATTATGCCTCATTTCAATAAAATTAGCCTTGTAGATCAGAAGTCCCCATCATGCACCGACGCCATGACACTTCCGATCCAGACTAAATAAAGACAAAATCCCTCCTCCCTTTGGGAAGGTGGAGGTGGGCTGAAAATCAGGGCAGATGACCCCAGACCCCTCCCTCCCTAGTGAATATTATTCTGCCCATTCATTTTTACACCCTGTGTAACCAACTTGCCAGAGAAACTTGGGGCAGCAGCTCCCCTGAGCTGCCCGCTCTCCCTCTGACAGTGTACTATCCACCCTTTAATAAATCCTCACTTCAGTTTTCCACTATGTCTTGTCTCTGAATTCTTTCTGGGACGGGACAAGAACCTGGAACGCCGGTTACATCCACCGGCAACACTACTTCACCGTCAATAATCTCTCTGTTCTTTTTTGTATGAACAGGCTTCACTGTTCTTGTCCCACTATCTTCTTCCCCACACAGACTTTAGTTCAGAGAAAACACGACTTCTTGCTGTTGAAACATAATATCAAAAGATGGTCTGTCAACAAAATTAGTATAGTAATAGTTTAAAGAATGCTAAGAAGGTTTCCAAAAAAACTGTATTATCTCTGCCTCTAGCCTCACTTAATATTCTACTTGTTAAAAAAAAAAATTATCGTGATGTTCTGCTCCCACAGCGGCACAAGTCAAAAAATAACAAAAACTCATAAAACCAGCTTAGAGAATTTCTCTCCCTGGTTTTTAAATATACTCTCCGACAGCACAGGCAACACCATCATTCAAATTCCAGCCCTGGCCTAGCCGAGAAGGAGGTTTGCCTGGACCCTCTCCAAAAGCTCCCAGCAGTATGGCTGGGCTGCTGGACTATAAGGAATGGATATTTGGGCCTTATGGTAATTCACATAAGATTTCTCAAGCAACTGTATCATGTACTACTTGGTCTCTAACTTTTCCCCATTGCAAATTCAAATTCCTTGCTGATTAAAAATGGGTTTCAAATATGGCAGAACTATTAACAGCATGTGAATCTGGATAAACAGTATTTGGAAGTTCTTTGCCCTATTCTTGAAATTTTTTCTCTAAGTTTTACGTTACTTCAAAAGAAAACCTTAAAAAAAAAAAAAACCCAAGAAGTACTTTTCTGCAGTACTAGACTGAGCAGCTGGCTCACGCCTGCATCCAGGGTTGCTCACAGCAGCCCGGGCAAACCAAGTGTTCCACAAATGTCTTCTCACCTCAATAGCATTTGGAAAGGTAACAAGATTTCATATTTTATTTGGATTTTCAACACTGACACATTTAAAAAAAATATTAAGTTATTTTGTATCTGGAGATTATGACAACAGAATGACTGATTAAAAAATACGGGATCACTACTTACTCTGTGAATTATGCCAGCTGAATGCAGATGTTTAATGCCACAGAGCATCTGGTAAAGAAGGTAGGACATTCTTTCATGATCCAGCTCCATATGAATAACCTGACACAAGTTAGCATCCATTAATTCCATAACCAAATACCTGAGGAAATAAATGATCAGCCATGTACACATGAAAATTATTCAAAATTCCTTTATGGTTATTAAACCAGAATTTTTATGAAACAGTAATAACTTACCACCAAGTCACTGCACTGGCTAAAGGTAAAAAAAAACAAACCAAAAAATTTCTCTAAACATTTATAATGTATCTTGAAAAGAAGCAAATGTATAATGAAACTTTGTAAAAGTTTTCAAAAAATAAAAATAAAGACAACTAACCACAAAATGCCTTTAAAGTTAAACACTAAACAATTTTGATATCAGAGTAAATAGAATCTCAGACATTCAAATTCTCCTACATCTTAACATTTTTGCTATAGGATCATTCTTATCAATATAGAAACCATGCTGTTACTTCTCTCATCTTAAGAAAAATTTTAACCTTACTTCACCCAACCATCCCATATTTTTGCTCTTTGCAAGCAAAACTCCCCAAAGAGGTGTCTATACCTCCCAGCTCCAATCCCCCCCCCCCCCATTTTTCCTTAACCCGACTTGAATCAGGCTTCTGCCCCGACCACTCGGCTGAAACTGTCCTCAGCGCTCCTGATGGCTCACATGTCGCTAAATCCAGCGGCCAGTCCCAAAGCCCCTGCCGACAGCGCCCTTCTCCTCCCTACACCTTCTCACTGTTGAAGTGCCAGCACTTGGCCCCTGGCCTTCTTTTCTCTAACTGCACTCGCAGGCTTGTTGCCCTCCTCTGGTCTCTGGTCTCTGGTCTCAGGCTTTAAATACCATCCATAAACCGGCAACTCCCAAACGAATACCTTCAACTCAGACCTCCCTCCTGAACTCCAGGCTCACGTATCTAACTGCTTACTTCACAGTTCCACTTGGGTGTCTGAGAGACATCCTGAAGTCCAAGTCCAAAACTGAGCTCTTGGTTCTACCTTACCCCGCTATCTGTTCTTCCTGCAGCCTTCCTCATCTCAGTTGAGAGCACTTTTATCTTTCCAGTGCTCAAGCCGAAACTCCAGGTGGTGTTCCCAACTTCTCTTTCGTGCACACCACACATCCTCTCTAAGAGCAAACATTATGAATCCACCTTCAAAACAGCTTCAGCATCCAGTCTCTGACCTTTACCGTCACCACTGCCCTTCTGGTCTAAAAGCAGCCGCCATCTATCTCACCAGAACTGCCACAGGAGCCTCCTGACTGGTCCTCTGTGCCCTACTGCTTATAGTGGGTTCTCAGCCCAGAAACCCTTCAAATGTCACCGATCCAGTGAGGTCCTTCCCCAGCCACCCTACTTAAAGCTGCAGCCTGGCTCCCAACGCCCAGCACTTCTGACCCCTCACCCGGCTCCGCGGCTCCCACAGCGCAGCCACATCCTGAGGAATGACACCATCTCTGTATTTGTTGTGCTGACTGTCTATCTTCCCCGGCTTTCCTGCAAGCTCTGGGAAGGAGAATGACCACCTGCAATTCTTCAGTAATAAAAGAGGTTTTGCCTGTTTTGGTCACTAAGGTATGACAAGTCCAAGGGAGTGCCCAGCACGTGGCTGGCAATCAAAGACTTGCTGCATGAAGGAACACATCAATAAACTTAGGATGAAGTTGGGCGTTATATCTCAATAACAAATTAATACTTCGTTGTTAGTTAAGACAATTCTATTTCAGATTTTGGAAACACAATATTTAATGACTTACCCATTTCAAATAATAATTGTAAACATCTGGACCCTGTAGGGGATTGTACTCCTGGCTTTCAGGGGATTGGAGAAAAACATTGCACATTTCAGTAAAGCATCAGCAGGACTAATGGCACTACCTGCGCTGAAGAATTATTTTCATCAGCCTTTATCCGTTATTGAAATGATAACTATCCAGGCATAAATAGTTGAATATTACTACCCATTTTCCTTAATATTTCTCTTCCACAGAGAAAAGTGGCTAAAATATTAAAAATGTTACTGCCGCCTACATCTCCTAAGTAAAAAAAGCAGTTATTTTCTTTTCTAAACTTTTGGTCTTTGATTCACAGTGTATTTACTGAATAAAAATGATACTTACACATCTTGAAATTCTTCTAGAGTTTTTTGTGGTGTAAACACATTTAACAAACTAATTATCTGAAAAGAGAAAATTATACCTCAGCATGTCAAATGCCTCTGCTTGATTATAAAAGTCAAGTTTAACATTAAAATGTACTCAAACTGGAAAAAAACTACAGTAGAGCTCAGTATTTATCACTGTTGTTACTTTTACCAAAACGTTCTGTCACATGGAATTTGAAAAAGGTTAAATGATTAGGATTCTCACCTTGGAAATAAGATGTACTTTTAATCAAATCACTTTTATGTGTCCCCAGTAACTTAGTATTATAGAATTTTAACATATAATGTCTTTCCGGCTCTGAACATAAAAAAATAGCAATTACTGGTAGAAAACCACTAAATAAAGCAGTATGTTAACTCTAAACTTAAACACAATGTCCAAATTTCTAAAATGTTTTGAAATATGAAAGCTAAGCTTATGTTTTTGGTGTGGTAAAGATGAAGTGCCTCATAACATTATGTATTTACTTAAGGAGGGTTCTAGAACTGACCCCCTGCAGGCCTTTGTCCTGGCGCCCCAATGGTTCAACAATTAACCCTGCTGCTGGAGCACCAAACACGAATTCCCGATCATTTAAATGGCTGAGGAAAAGATGAATTCTTCAGTAAACAGGATTGGAGTGGCTGGCTAGCCAAGGGAAAAAATAAAACTGGATCCATACTTCAATCTTTACACCAAGATAAACACAAAATGAAACAAAAATTTAAATCTAAAACATGAAACCATGAAACATTAAAATATGGATAAACATTTGCATAATTCTGGTGTAGAAAAGCCTCTTCTAAGCATGACAGGAAAACTAGGAGATTTGATCACATTAAAAAAAAATCAATATGGCAAAAATAACCTAAATTAGGTCAGATGGAAAAGAAGTGAGGGTTGATTATACAAAGATCTTCTATAAATGCATAAGAAAGAAACCAATAGTCCTAGAGAAAAATGGACAAAGGCCATGGAAAACAAGTTCTCGAGAAATAAAAATAAATGGCTAATAGAGATATGGAAAGAAATTCAACCTCACAAGCAAAAATAAGGTGTCATTTGTCATCTATCAGTTTGGTCAGGTAAAACGAAAAAATCAACATATGTAGTACTGGGGTGTTTTGACATAAAAGACACTGTCAGACACTCATTGAAAGTATAAAACTGACAGTATTCCTTGAGGTCAGTTTGTCAGCGTACGTTAAATCCAGAAGTGTGCATACTCTTTGACCCAGCAATCTTGGCCAAAAAATTCACCTGGACAAGTGTGCAAAGAGGCACGTGTAAGGATGTTCATTGCAACACTGCTTATAGTAGCAAAAACTAGAAACAATCTAAATACCTGATAAGAGTTGATTGGTTAAATAAACTATTATGCACCTGTACTATGCAGCCACTTAAAAAATGTCTTATATCTATGTTCACTAATGTATATGAGCTGTAGCAACATTCTACTAGGGAAACAGCAGGATATATAATAACATAACTGACCTTGTTTATACATAAAGGATGCTCACCAAAATGTTGATGGCAGTGATCTGTGAGTGGTGGGATTCAAGGATTTTTGCTTTCTCATTTATACTGTTTGAATTTTTAAAAATAATAACCATATATTTTTTTGTAACCTGAAAAAATTTTTTTACTTTTAAAAATTTATTGTAAAATAAAGCATTGGAGAAATTAAAAACAAACTCAAACCACAGACTCAAAGACTGAACCTATCTTAATTTCATGTTTAATGTCTCTACACTAGAAAAATCCAGCATAAACGTTACAACAAAGGGAGCCCACAAAGTTGAGTGTAATCAAAGACTTATCGCCTTGCAACAGAAGGAGGTCACAAGGGAGGGGATCTCCAAAGCCCCTTCCAAACTTAACATTTTACAATTTTATAATGTGACAAGGTTATCAGTCATGCTCAAAACAATGCTCAAGGACCAGCAGTAGAACATAAATGTGCCTGAGAGCCTCATTTCCTAGACACACTGTTTTCCTTACATTTCCAGTGCTCCGATTTCTGTGGAGATGCCAAGTAGAACTATCTTGAACATAACGTTATCTAATAACATTTACTTAACTAAAAGTGAATATGTAAAAGCTACTTACAGAACAATGTTTTTCTAAAAATTACTTAGATGTCTCCCAATTTGTCAGGCCAATACCGTTGGCACTTTATAGACAAAGAAATAGTAAAAACCAAACGGTTACAAGGTGAACTGACATTCCTACTCCTGTGGAGAGACCGACACTCCTGTGGGGCGTGATGCCTCTTGTTCACTTCAGTATCCCCAATGTTGACTGAGAATTTTATCAATAAAATGTAACCATTTAAATAATATTTTTATCCCTAGTTTATCCTAGGTCTAAACTCAGTGTATTTCCAAAGACCCAGGTCGACTGTCACATCATTTGACATTAAAGTATACAGAGGAAACAGACATAACTTACATTTTTATGATTGACACATTTTAAGAGGACAAGTTCACGATAAGCTCTCTTTGCATGAGTTTGATTCTGAAAGGGACGGCTTAGTTTCTTGACTGCAACATTTATCCCAAGAACTGTATCAAAAGCAGCACTATAATTAAGAAATACAAGCGATCCATTAGAATGGTATTGGAAAATACAGCAACGAGGAAGGTACATTCGACGTATTATCTTTTTAACGAATAATAAATAGGGGGAAATACTTCTGCCTGCTCCCACCAGGGTACTCCTAGCCATGAAGGGCAAGGTGGGCTGGCTAAGAGTGCAGGATGGACGGACTCCTCTGCGGGGCGCCTGGCACGGCGGCTGCAACTAGGATTTGACTCAGCGCTCCAGCGCACGTTGATTTTTCATTACACTAGTGGAGATTATTATGGTCAGAAGCAAGTAACTTAATACAGAGCATGTAAGACCAGTCAAGAAACAAAATCTTCAGTTTAAATATGCCAGTAAGTTGGGGAAAAAAAGTCGCTGGTATTATAGAATAAAACAGAAGTATATTTTGGAGTGTCCCAGTAGGGGAAATGGTTGAGCTCATGGGAAGAATATACTCAATCTAAGTTTTGATTGTGTTTTTCCCAGATGAAAGAATCTATAAAGAAAACAGAAGCCAAAATCTCAGCTCATGGTAAATCCCCAAGATACAAAAATCTCTAATGTAAGCAATTGCTACATATAAAATTCTACTAAAAATACCTCCAAACTACTATGGCAAGAATAAAATCTTCTAGAGGCTGTGTTTCCGGCATCTCAAGTTTCCAGTTGAAAGTGATGATTCATTTTCCTCCAGAAAATAGACAGGAAAAACTGAGGGCCTTTTGTACCAGTTTCAAACTAGCACTAACAGCACCACTGCTGTTACTACTGCCTTTTGACCACGCACCAGGGGTTAAAAGCTGCTAAAGGCCATCTGAGAACCTAAACACCATTTAAAATATTGTTTCTATTTATTTATTCTATTCAATTTATAACACTGTTTACATTTATTCACTTCTATTAATTTTTTTTGTGTGCAAAACTCTAACTTAATTCAATTTTAACTTTTTTTTTTAATTGAAGGCTGTTGGCTGTAGCATTTGCTTAAGAATTATTAGAAACTTCATATGTTACTTTGGACTTATTTTTTCTTTAATTCAGTTCACATTATGTGTACCTGTGTACACAGATGGAAAATCACATGCCTATATGCAAATATAATATTTACATGAACTATAAAACGTTAAAAATAAATCTGTTTGTGAAACGCATCATTAATATATACATGTGTGATTTGTACTTATATATAGATTTCTCAGTCTCAGGAATTTAAAAAGACACACATTTTTTTGGTCTCCAAATTTCATCCAGTGAGCCAAATGGACCAATTCTGAGTGTCTAGTGGACACACGCTTCCCCACTCTAGTTCCAACTCCAAAGAGTAAACCTTTACCACTATTTCCTCATTTATCAACTTTAGAAATTATCTATGTGCTTATGAAAACTGAGGATTTAGTCACCTAGTTGAAACCCCCAACTCTTCCTAGTTCTTTTGTTCTCATGTTATTTTTAACTTTTCCCTTGGTCACCCGTGTAACTTTAAGGTGCCTAAACTTGTTACATCAACTTTCAAAGGAACTTCAGTTTGTAAAATGAGAATATTATAGTCCATCTCCTTTTCCTCCAAATTTCTGTCTTAAACGGTCAAACTTGATAACACATCTATTTAATGTATATAATTAAGTCTTCTGTGTTTCTTCTTTAGGATGTGTCTACAAGTTGAAATTGCTAAGACACAGCGTACGCGTACGTGCGCATGTAAATATTACCAATTGCAGAGCTGGGATCACATTTTGTTTTCTGAAGCTCACCTGACCCCTGCTGCCACTCATAAGAGAATGAGATTGTTTCCAGCATCAAGATCAAATGTATCCTCTTCTTACATTCTTACATTCCATCAGCTGCTCAAACACCATGTCTTTTTAAATTTGTTTTATTCTTAGACTATAACTTTTTCTAGCTTTTCCACAAGTTTCTAATAACCTATTTTTTTCTTATTGGGAAAAATAAACCCTTTCAAAGCCTATCAGTAGGACTTCCTACCTTCTTAACTCACATCATGTATTGTTTGGAATCTATTCCATTTTTTGGGAAGACATTTTTTCTTGGAGCTTAAAGACCTGCTGTGCAGCTGTGGCCCTGGGACTCCTTTTCACTGGCCTCCACGGTTTCTTGTGTTACACGTTCTTGTGTTCTCTTTCTTGTTGGAGTAGATTCTCTAGGAATTTCTTCAGGGAAAAAAAAAACGCATGGAAGATAAACTGTCCTACCCTGCCCTCATCCTGATAGCTTGTCTTCTAAGTTCAAAATCAACTTCCTCTTTGGAACTCCACTGATTTCCAAAGCTGAGTGTTGTTGGTGAGAAGGCATAAGCTTCTAATATTCATCCTTTTGCGTCCTTTTTTGTTTCCTCAGCTCAATGAAAAGAACCATTTTTGTCACCATCTCCGCACCCCTCCCATATCTCCTACTAATCACTAGCCCTCGGGTCCCCAGAGGTGACAATCACTTCTGACTTCCGTGATCATCACTTGCTTGCCTTTACCAGCTAAACATGTATCTTCAAGCCCCCGCACGGTTTATTTTTGCCTGGTTTTTGAAATCATATGTCTGGCTTCTTTCACTCAGCATTATATTTGTCATCCGTTGTGTGAAGCTGTAACTCATTCTGCCGTTGCTATAATGTTCCTTTGTGCGACTATATGACATAAAGTTGACACTTTGGTTGTTTTCAGTTTCCAAGCAAAAAACACGGTCATCAACATTCTTGTACGTGGCTCTAGGTCCCCTATGTATGCATTTCTATGAGTAGATAGCTGAAGTTGGAATCGCATACACTTTATTTTAGTAGATAATGCCAAACTGTTTTCCAAAGTGGTTTGTCCTACTAATTTCTAGGCATTTGATTTTTTTTGTAGTATACTGACCCTATGTCCTGCAAGAGGGCTAAGCATACCCATTAATTTAACAAAAGGGATGGGAGGACGGGGTGGGGGACACTAATCCAATCACAAGAGCCCTTTAGGAGCAGAGTTCGCTCTGGCTGGTGGGAAGAGGGGCAAGTCAGAGAAATCTGAATCCTGAGAAGGACTAGACGTGCCACTGTTGCCTTAAAGATGGAGGGGGTCACGTGAGAAGGACTGTGGGAGCCTCTGGGAGCACAGTGGCCCCTGACCAACGGAGAGGAAAGGAATGGAGACCTTGGACCTGCAGCTGCAAGGAACTGGGTTCTGCCAACAACCTGAACACACTTGGAAGCAGACTCTTCCCCAGGGCCTCCAGGTAAGAGCCCAGTCCAGTGACATCTTGATTTCAGCTTTGTGAGATGCAGGGCAAAGGATCCAGGCAAGCCCAACCGGATTGATGACCTACAGAACTATGAAATTATTAATGAGCATTGTTTTGTTTTAAACCACTAAGTTTATGGTAATTTGTTATGTGGCAACAGAAGACGAACACACCCTCTCTCTGTATTTTTTTCCCTTTTGTTGCCTCAGGCTTCATTCTGGATTTTCTTCCCCTCACCTACCTTTCAGATTACAATTTGCTCCTCAGTTATGTTCAATAGGCTGTTAAACTCACCCACTAACTTCATAATTCAATCACTATGTATCTTACAGTTCTATTATTTCTCTTTATAGTTTTTTTAAGTTTTCATTTTCCACCAAAATGTTTTCATCCTCTCTTTTAGCATCCTGAATATAACATCATAACTATTTAGAAGTTTGGCTCCACTAATGCCAATAACCCCTGTGTGTCTATTTCCTTTCTCTGCTGTTTGTGCTGGATTTGTGAATGTTGTCTAATCTTGTGTGACTAGCTATTTTTAATTATGTGCTGGACCTTGAACTTGCAAAACTGCTTGCTGTCTAGAAATAATCTGATACCCAGTATGATGTTATCTTCCTCCAGGCTGAATTTACACTAATTTCTGCTGGGTACCTGAGGGCACCAGCAATTTCAGTTTCCCTCACTTCAAGTTTGGCAAATGAGATGATGTGAAGCTAAGTGGCAGTGCCTGCAAGGGCCTGTTTCTTTCTGGCTCATTCTTACTTCCAGAACGCAGCCCTTCACTGTAGCCAATTCAAACCCAGGGGCGCTCACAAGGCCCCTTTAGAGACTCCTGGACCCGAATCCCTGTCTCCAGGAGCCCACAACCCAGTCCAAAGGACTCTCAGTCTCTTGAGCTGCCCACTCCAGGATTTTCAATGCCCTCAGGAGAAAGACCGCCCTCAATCCTGGGCTCCTCTTGTCAGGCTTCTCCGTCCCCGGACCCTGGCCTAGTAATTCTTTATTTACCTCCTTGCTCTCTAGGGGCAGATGCTGAGCATGGGGGTGGGGGTGGGAATGTGAGGAGCCAACAGGAAAAGCTGTTCCACAGACACACTTGTAATTAACACCTCTATTTCTAGCCACCTGTTTCGTCTTTGTTTTCTGTATCTGCCATCTCTACAACCTCTCTGGAATTCTCCTAATGACACATTGTCTTCTTTGTTGTAAATGTCTCGTCTTATTCTCACTGCCTCTGCTCTGCTTCATCTGCATCAAGTTTCCAGTTGCTTTTTACATTTCAGAAACTTGTTAAGTGTCCTCATAGCCACTGATTACTGTCCTCCTGGTCTCTCCGTTTAGGTGTTTAAGATCTACCACCTTAAATTAGAAGTTCCAAACCATTTATTTTAGAGGCGACACTATTAAGGTCCACAAAGACACAAGCATTTGTCCAAGGTCACAAAGAACTGCTGTGAGGATCCGAGCTGGACTTAGAATTCAGTTCTCCTGAACCACAAACTTCCTCCACCTCGAACCATGTATCTTCTTTATCACAACACAGTTTTGTTGTGGACATGATTTATTTACATTCGTAGAAGGTAAAGCAGTGTAAGAACAGACCAACACTCACACCTGCGCAGAACCGGAGGAAGCACAGAGGAGTAAGGGCCTCACCAGCCATTCCTGTCAAGGCTGTAAATCGTCACTTCTAAGCACCGTCGGATAGAATATTCAATACATTTTTTTTTAAAGTTAAACATTTCATAGAACTATTTCATAAAACAAATAGTCTTTACCAATTTTGGTTAAACAGCTTGAGATTTTAGAAGGAGAAAGAAAAACTGTGTATGAAAGAAATGTACACACATTTTCCCCACAGAGCTTCAATATCTTGCATTTAACTCTACTGTATAACTTAGTTAATATTTATAAATACTTCAAATGATAAACATTTTAAAGCTTACTTCCTAATTATTTTTACTAACAGTTTCAATGAACAACAAAAACTTACAAACAAACAGATCAAAGACAACTGTAAACACAACTCAAAATCAGGAGTCAGAATATTTTGTTTGGACCCTAGCTCTTCCGTTCAACCCTGCACCTGTATCAGTGCCTGCACTGCGGTCTACCTGCACACCTGTCCCTGTGTCGTTACAAAGCTCCAGTTTAAACAGATGTTTAACAAGTTTTATACACCATGCAGTATTGCTACAATGATATTTTATTTCTCAAAAATGTAAAAGCCCACATGCCCCCTATATTAGTTTCCTACTGTTGCTGTAACAAATTACCACAGATTTACTGGTTTAAAACACAAATTTATTCTCTTACAGTAATGGAGAGAGAGAGTGTGTGTGTGTGTGTGTGTGTGTGTGTGCACGCATGTGCAGGTGCTTCAATCAAGCATTTGGTTCAATCAGAGAGGAGACTCTATTCCAAGCATGAGCTGAGATTATCTGGGGATTTTCCACAGATAAGTCTTGAAAGACCGGGGTGGTGTCTGGACAGACTGGGGTAGGGGTCAGAGGAGACTCCAACCAGGAGATGTGCGTGGGATGGGCATGGAAAGAACCTGCCGCATCTGCAGGGAAGGGACCATGGAGAAATGAGGCAGCTAAAAGTTAAAGCTTGACGGGGGGGACACTCAGGCCCTCCCGTCACTGATGAGGAAGGAAGGAGTCTAACTGGAACCATGCTTAGTTTCCTGCTCTATCCAAACAGCAGAACAAGGTAAAAGACCCTCTTCTTGCATCATGTACAAAAAAACAAAACAAAACCCACCACTTTTCTTTTGACGACCTTAAAGCAAAATGCCAGCGTCCAAGATGCTGTTCAAAATAGAGCAGGAAAAAAAATCCCCCCAAGACATGTGGGGGAGGCATCGAAGGGAAAGTTCCTCTCCTGTACCGTCAGTTCAGGACGGCCACCACTGCTGGCACCACCACTGCTGCAGTTGACAGGACCATGTCTCAAGCCCAGAAGGAGCACGAGGAGCATGTCCCCAGCGGAGGGGAGCCGGCGCAGGCCCTGGCAGAAAGCAGCAGTAAAGCACTAAGGGAAACCACGTCTCATCTCATCTAGGCCTGACTCTCAGGATGGCACCTCCTCTAAAAGCTGGACGAAAACATCCCAGAAGCCTAAGAATAATTTTCATAACTGCACAAACATTCCTAAAAGATAATACCAATAATCTGAATCATGTTAACTAACCTCTTTTTCATGCATCAGGAAAGTTAACCCAACTAAAAGGTTTTGATCTGGTCATGAGTAGCGGACTTGGGTTACAAAGTGAAGTGAATAATTACATCAAAGATCATAAACCGTCTGCTGTGCAGAGGCTCATTAAAAGCTACCTTAATCAGTTCAAAGTAATGACTTCTTTCTTGAGCAGAAAAGAGCAAAACCCAGTTTTTGATCTGTCCTTAGAATCAAAATTCAGGCTATGGCAACGGGGATTTGTGAGATGCGAAGTTAGGATGTTAAAATTTCAGCACCTACATGTATGTGAGGTGAAAGTCGCTTCTAGAAACATTAGTAAAATTGTCATAAAATTATTTAAATAGAAATATTAAGAGTTAGGTGAGGACTGTTAAGATTCTGTCAATATACAGGTCAAGTTACTGCAAGAAAATGACAACATATGTTAATGCATGATGTAACATGAAAACACTATATCCAATACTACAGTGTCAGAGTTTAACTGCCATTAAAATGACAAACATCCTTAGCTTAAGGTAACCTTCAGTTTACTTTTTTCAAAAAAATTTTAAGGTGAAATTCACATAAATATAAAATGAACCATTTTAAAGTGAACGATTCAGTGGCATTTAGCACATTCACGGTATTGTGCAATTACCAACTCTATTTAATTCCAAAAGATTTCCCATCACCCCAAAACGCAGTTGAAAACTTTGCAGTCGTGCCCCGTTCCTCTCTCCCCCTCGCCCCCTTGAACCACCAAGCTGCATCTCTCCCTATGGATTCACCTACTCTGGATACTTCACATAAATGGACGCACGTAGTAATACCACCTTTTATGTCTGGCTTCTTTCACTTAGTATAGTATTTCCGAGAGTCATTCACCTTGCAGCGTACATCAGAGCTTTATTCCTTTCTGTGACTGATACTCCACGTATGTGTGTGACACAATCTGTGCGTCCAGCCATCTACTTATGGACATTGGGGCTGTTCCCGCCTCTCAGCTACTGCGAATAGTGCTGCTAGGACACCTGCACATGTACACAAGCCTCACTTGAACTTCTGTCTTTAGCTCTCCTGGGTGTGGATCTAGGAGTACTTACTGGGCCATGTAATAATTCTCGGTTTAACTCTCTGAGGAACCATCAAACTGTTTTCCATACGTGGCTGCCCCGTTTCACGTTCTCACCAGCAATGTATGAGGACTCTATTTCTTCACATCCTTGAGAACATTTGTAGTTTTCCATTTTGCTGATTATGGCCCCCTAGTGGGTGTGAGGTTGTACTGCACTGCAGCTTTGACTTGTATCTCCCAAATGCCCAACACGAGGCACCTTGCCCTGTGCTCGCCGGCCGTAAGTCTTCTCAGGGGGGATGTCCATTCAAGTCCTTTGCCTGGTTTTTGTTTGTTTGTTTGTTTATTTTTTAATTAGGTTTTTGTTTTTGTGCTTGAGTTGTAGTAATTATTTATATTCTGGATACTGGACTCTTATCAGATAAATGATCTGCAAACATTCTCCCATTTTCTAGGTTGTTTTTCACTCTCTCGATAGTGTTCTTTGAGGCACAAAAGTTTCAGTTTTGATGAAGTCCAATTTTTTTCTTTTGTTGCTCATGCCTTCGGTGTCATTTCTGAGAATCCAAAGTCTTAAAGCTCTCCCCGTTTGTTTTCTTCTAAGAATTTTATGGCTTAGCCCTTATATTTAGGTTACTGATCCATTCTGAGCTGACTTTATATGTGATGTGAGACGTAGGAGTGCAGCTTCGTTCTTTTACATGTGGAGATCCAGGTGTCCTAGCACCATTTGTTGAAGAGATTGTTTTTCTCCATTGAATAATCTTGGCATCTTTTTTTTTTTGAAAGTCAACTGGCCACAGATGTATGGATTTATTTCTGGACACTCAGTTTTTAAATTTTTTAAAAAAATTCAGAACTTTCCATCCTATAATTCTACCACCACTTTTACCAGAGAAGGTTCAGCTTATAATGGTGTATTTGGAGTTTCATTTCAAAATTAGAATTTTTTAATGAAAAATACACATCCATAGTGAATAATTTCCTTATTAAACATTTCTTTAAAATACAAAGTTGAGACGTCATATATGCAAACTGGAATCAAAACTAATCTTTGAAAACAGTATTTTATAAAGTAGCATGTGATTTTATTGTTATTTACCATGTTGTAATGAAGTCATTAATTTTAACTGCCTACCCCTTATAAAGCCTTCCATTTTATAATTAATTATGAACTTCTAGTCAGCCTCTTAATGTGGTTATTACATTAAAAGTCCTTGATATCAGTCTTACTTAATTACCTGTGTCAAATTACCACCCACTTTCAAATAAGAGATGA
The DNA here is from genome assembly GCF_048773025.1 of Camelus bactrianus. NCBI lineage: Eukaryota > Metazoa > Chordata > Mammalia > Artiodactyla > Camelidae > Camelus > Camelus bactrianus. The sequence continues at coordinate 5,719,815 of NC_133560.1, read as the reverse complement.
ATTATGTATCAAAAGAATGTTTTATTGTCTAGAACTTTTATTAACATCAAAGCACCCTAATTTGAACTATACATTGACTTTAAAACTTCTGGCACACTGGGTTTAAGTACCAACACAGCATGCTATCAGCTGAAGTTAAGATCACCACTCTTTTAGAAGCAAGCTGGGCATTCCTTCCAAACAGCTCCTCCTCCCTCGTTAGTTTTTCTGGGACTCTCTCTGAACTGCCATCTCCTCGTAGCTCCAGGGCCTCCAACTGCCCGGGCCAAAGAAAACAGCTAGCTCCCCTGATCACAAGTCTCTTTAACAGGCAGATCAGTGACTAAGCACTGATACAGTCTCTAAACTCAGCGTCTCTAATGGAGACAGAAACTCACTGCCTGCTGGAATATCCAGGTTCTCTTTTATCTTGAATCCCCTCTGCCTACAGGCTGTAATCATTGGATGTTTAGCTTCATCACAGTTTCTTTTAGATGCAAAGACAATCTTATTTTTATTGACCAAAAAGAGAAGATAAAGTTTTGCCCAGAAAACTGAGAGAGAAAAAGTTTGGGAAGTGCTGATAACTGTAGTCTAGAAAACATGTGAAAAACTTTACCTTTAGCTGGCCGGTGATGTCGCGGCAGCTGACTGTCTTACCATGCAAGAGACTAAGGTTCAGAGTCAGACCAACGGTTCTGACGTCCTGGGCTGGACACATAGTTGCAGTGAGACACCAAGGAAGAGACGGCCAGCCCAACCCCTCATACAGCATCCCTTCCTGGTTTATCCATGGGGTGATAATGACACTGACTGGCCTCATCCTGCCAATGAAGGGCAAGGCACTGCCAAGACGGCGCCTAGAAATGAACAGGAGTGATCGGGAGTAAAAGGGGGGGAGGGGAAAGGTGGCCGGGATGAAGAAATGAATAAAGCTCCAAACTTCCCGTACAACTCACTGTCATACCTATTGCTCTAATATCACAATGACAGGGGGAATGGAAAAGAAAAACAAAAACAAAAACAAAACAAAAAAAAAAGAAAGAAAAACTGCTACCTATTTAAATTTATGCAGCATTCTAAGAATTTGAGTTTGTATCCTAAAACCTGACTACATATACCTAGAGCAAGAGGTTGACTCAATTTAGCTTATAAACCTATAGCAAAGAAAAGGGTCTTTTTATCATCCGTGTTTCTAAAGCCTGACGATTCAGTTCTACATAGTTTTTATTACAACAAAAGCTCAATCCGCGCTATTGAAACAGACCACACTTACCAAACAATCCCTTGGGCTCCAGACCCAATCGGTTTCAACTGCTGGTAGCGCTTGAGGACAGAGAAAGTCGAGTCTGCCACCTGCACACTGTAAAACTGACCATCGCATTTACTGTCACTCATGATGCAGTGTCATGTGGTATTCTCCAGAGCTGGTGCTGCCGTCAGGTTCCTTGAAAGAAAAACAGGATGAACACGCATTCTTACTGAAATTACACATGCACGGCTCACTTAACGGCGTTTCAAATTGATTAAGACAACGTGGCTGTAAGTTGATATACTCAGACCAAGTTCTGAACTTCAGCGACACACACAAAAAATGCAAAGACATTTTAATGGTACAAGACTACCATGAAAGGAAGGCACCTTGAGGCCCTGCATGATCACATTTTAAGGGACTGGATGAGGAAGTAACCTCTGGAGAAAAGACTGTGCACACTTTGACCAGCTGTGGCAAGGCCATGCCAACACGTGATTCTCATCAGCTTGCTTCCTGTGAGACCAGACTATGCCGAGCTGTCTCAACCCGAGATGGAGGCACTCTGGGCGTGCTGCAAAAGGAACGTGCCTACAGTTCCCGCAGAAGCACAAATGGGCCAGTCTTCTGCTAAGTCCACAGATTCAGGTTAAAGTGATGAACCAGGAAGCAAGTCCGAGGCTAAAGTGACTGTAAAAGTGGGAAGTTAAAGAACAGGCTGTTGGAGGCCAGGTGACACCCGTGTGTGCAGTGCACGCCCACGAGAGTGTTCCTGCCATGCGAGGTGGTCCCGCCCGGGAGGAGCCAGCCCACGCCGCCCACTCCCCGCATCACTAGTGGGCTTCAGCACAGACAGCCATAGACAGAGAACTGTCACAACCGACAGTCAATGACACGGGCACTACGATGTCAGTCACGAGGCCTGAGTATTAACTGGCAGCCCCAGAGCAGCCTTTCTGTGCTTCAGACAGAGGCTGAGATTCCCACACAGGCAGCTACCTCTCCTTGGCTCCCTGGCTCTCGTCTGACAATGTTTATTGCAAAGTTAGCAAGCTCTTTATTTTGGTCATTTTTTTTAATGAAAAAGCCAAGAATAAAATCAGATAGGTAAAGATTCTATATGGTTTAAAAACACAGAATTTGAATTTTATTCTGCAGCTCCAGAAAACCCCCGCCTGCTTGCTCCAACACCTAAACCTTACTGCCCACCCGCTGAGTTTTCTGGAGTGATGGTATGTATTTCAACATGGTGATGTCTAGGACTTCCATAAAACACAGAAACAAACTGATTAATAAGAAACCTGAGTGAAGAATTTAAATCCAATGAATAGTTTCTCCAACTGACCTTTGCTTCATGCTTTTGTACCATTCTCAGGACAGTGGCTAAGGCACCGCTTTTAGGATCATTGCGACTGGAAGCCGTTACGCACTGGCCAGGGGTTGCCTCCGGAGGCCAGCACTGCACCAGACAAACGGACATGTGACTCACGACGACCCACGGTGGGAGCATCAGCCCCGAGCTACACTGGAGTGACCCCAGGCTTAGTGTGTTGGCCAAGCCATGCTGCTGTGAGAAGTGGACCCTAAGCTTTAGGAGGGCGAGGGCAGGTCTGTCTTGCTCACCGTGGCATCTCGTACTCCTAGGACAGGAGGACAGGGAGGGCCTGGCCCCTGCGACAGAGTGAACATTCAGTAAACCTCTGCTGATTTGACCCATAATATGGTACCTAATATATCCTCACGATGCCACTCCATTTTACTGACATCTGAATGAATATCCCTTTCTAAAGATGAATTTATAGTTTTTAAGAGGCTGAGACAATTCAGCTCAACATTTATGGGGTGCCTTTGTACAAGGAAGTGATTAATTTAGCAGGCGTAGCAAGACCAGCCAGGAAGTTGTCTTGAAGTAGCACCTCATTCACTATTTGGGAGGAAACTGAGAGGAATGAGTCTGTTACCTACGCTGTAAGTCACAAAGAGGTGAGGCCATAAGCAAGACGTAAACAAAGGCAAAAGGCAGAGGAGGTTCCACCCACCAGCAGGGGTGCAGAAGACAAGGAGAGCTTCATGGAGGAGGGGGCCTTTGCCCAGGACGGTTTTGCCAGAGACGGAGAACAGAGGCACAGAGCTCAGGCTGACTGTGCTCAGGCATGGTGAACTGCTCTGCTCGACCAGTGGAGCTCAAGTGCAAAGGATCAGAGACAGACTCGGTGCGAGGCAGGGAGCCACCACAACCGGCGCCTTCTTTGCCATGTTGTGATGTACCAGCAGTGCTGGCCATTCATAAGGCATTTCTTGAGCACCACTGTGGACGAGTTCCCTTGCCAGAACAGACAGCAGTTGCCTGCTCTCTAGGTTCTGAGCTTACAGAGAGCACACACTGTGGGTACACTCAAGGAGAGACCCTGATGTAAGCACAGCCCCACACCCCAGGATGGAGGCTGGGACGCGGGAAAGAGAAGCAGCATGTGCAGAGAGCTGGAGGGGCCTTCTGAGGGTGACAGGTCATTTGAGATTCGGCGTTGCTGGGGAGTGGGCGAAAAAACTGGACAGAGAAAACAAGACCAGATCAGCACTGGCCCTGGAAGCCACTCGGAGCCACTGGGGCCTGGGCCTGAGGGCTGTGGAGGTGTCAAGGCACGAGAGGCTCGGGCTTGCTTTTTTCAGGGGTCACTCGGGAAGCTGAGGACGGGATGGATTTGAGCGGGTTGGACTCAAGACAAGGAGACCTGACCGAAGTGGCAGGTGGGGAAAAGAAGGAAATGCATGGCTTGGAGGAAGCATGGACGGGACTTGCCCTGCAGGAGACGAGGAGAAATGCGGGGGAAAGCCGGAGGCAAACAGGAGTTAGCTGCAGAGCTGGGGAGCTCGGCTGTAGGCAGGTGAAGCCTGAAGTGGCCAAGGACAGCATGACGGGCCCAGGCTGCAGGGCTGCTCCAGGATCCGCTCCTCCCTTCCTTTCAGGAGCAGCAGCCATCCTGTTCCAGCTGGACACGCGGTTGCCCAACAAGAGACGACGTCTGGCCGCTTTCCTGACATTCAGGTGTGGCCAGGTGACCAACTTCTGGCTGATGGGATGTGAGCAGAAGTGATGGATCCTACTTCCAGATATTTTTTTAACAGGAAGCTGCTTGCTTTCCCATCTATCTTTCTCCCTGCTGCTTGCTGGGGGATCAGTGGTCATAAACCCAGAGATGCAAGTCACATGCTGAAGATGGCAGAGTCACTCACCAGCCAGAGTTGTGAATGACCTTGTGGCACAGAGCTGCCCCCCATTCTGGCCCGCCTGCCCACACTGAGATTGGCACAAATTAATCTCAACCTTGTGGAGCAAATCTGGAGCCCTCTCTGCTATGGCTGCTGTAACCAACACCCTGACCAGTACAGGGCTAGGTTAGCTTTTGTGCATTTGAGGCATAGATGATAGCATTAGGTCAAGAATTAATATAATTTCACTTCAAGATTTAAAATAATTTTAAAATTAAAATAAGTTGCCCTTGCTAGGCAGAAAAACATCACCTAAGAGAGAACCTGTCCAAGCCACCTCCTCTGTCGAGCTTGGGGTCAAAGCCACCGCCTCTGTTGAGCTTGGGGTCAAAGCCACCTCCTCTGTCGGGCTTGGGGTCAAAGCCACCTCCTCTGTCGAGCTTGGGGTCAAAGCCACCTCCTCTGTCGAGCTTGGGGCTTCATTAGATCAAGAGAAAGAAACTCAAGGCCACCCAAGAAAGCATGTAATTTCGCTATTAATGAAATCTACTCTCTCGAGATTGTATTTCAACAAAATGGACCTCAACTGAGTTTCAGAAGACAGTTTACAAATCGAGAAGTGTAAGATTTCTTCATGCAGTCATACTACCAACATACTGAAGCGGCAGACGCTGCTGTAACCCCCCTCCCCAGCCAGTGCTGGCTCCTCACCCTGGCTCCCAGCGTGGGACCAGCACCCCCCAACGCTGCCTCTGCGCTGCGCAGGGCCCACCTGGCTGCACGGTCACTCGGCTTCTGCAGGGCTGCCTCTGCCTCCCTCCCTCGGGCTGGGGGCTCCTCTAAAGTAGGGTGGGCCTGTCTTCCCTCTCATACGACACTGTTTGATAAACTGAAGGGAATGTCCGATGTTCACCAGTGATTCACTGAGAAAGCCTCTAAGAGGACACACTCTGCTCCTGTAGACCTGAGGGTGGTGAGTGGACACCTCGAGGTTAGGCACTGGCCCAGCCTTCGCTGAAGGCATCTGGCTCATGTACACACACGCTGCCCCCTCAACTTACCGAGCTGCTTTGATGAACACTTGTTAAATGAAATGCTCTAATCAAAAATCTCTGTTTCGTCAAGACTAGGGACTCCTGCAGAATCCCCTCTAGGATACTGGAGTAAAATCTACCCACTCTCTAAATAAACACTGGGCAGGAGGAACATTCTTACCTGCTTAGAGCACAGAGTAAGAAATGCTTTAAAAATTGTTTCTCTTACAGTTACCAGGGGGGAGGAGGGTGGGAAGGGATAAACTGGGAGTTCGAGATTTGCAGATACTGACTAATACATATAAAATAGACAAACAAGTTTATATTCTATAGCACAGGGAACTATATTCAATATCTTGTAGTAGCTTATGGTGAAAAAGAGTATGAAAATGAATATATGTATGTTCATGTATGACTGAAGAATTGTGCTGCACAGCAGAAACTGACACATTGTAAACAGACTATACCTCAATAAAAAACAAAAAGATTTAGTCATCTGTCTGCTCAAACATTTAAGGAAAGTAGTGCTTCAGAATACTCAAGGCATGCAATCTTTAAATTAACTGATTGCTATGTTTAAAAGCAGATTTTCACAATCACCCTCTTTGTTTCAATGCCTGCTACTGAAAGCTTTAATCAAATTGTTCTTCTTTTTTCCTACTTTAATTTCTATTGAAAATAGCCTAGCACAACAATTTAGTCTTTCTTGGATAACCAAGAATCTCACAGCATCTCAGCGTCATCCTTCACAACATGGGTTCTTAAGCTTCAGTACATACCATGATACAGAATAACAACTAGTATTTGGTTATCGCATGGCCCGCAGCTGGCTCCTAAAGATCCAGCAAGGATTCCTCCCATCGGCCCCTTGCAGTCGCCTGGGGCTGTCAGGTCTCCCCGTGTCCAGCCCCAATGCCCAGTGTGCTGAGTAAAGGCCTTCTCACGGCTCCTTGGACACACCAGCAGCTGAGTGTTCTCCCAGCCTCCATTCCTGATACCTCCAAACCACTGCACACGCGCCAAATGAGAAAGAGAGGCACGTGCACGTGCAAACCTGCACACGGACACTCAGCTCAAAGCGGAGGCGCTCCAGGTGCTCCCCAGCGGTGAAGGCAGACAAACTGCTGCGCACTCATACCACCCAGCAGTAAGAGTGATCGAACCGCTGACACACAAGGTAACTTAGGAAGGTCTTGAGGGTATTGCGAAATTTTAGTGATAAAAGCCAATTTCCGAAGGTCAAAGTGGTTGCCAGGGGTGATGAATGGTGCGGAGGGGCAAGGCAGGTGGTGTGGCTACAGGGGGTGGCACAAGGAGGTCTTTGGGATGACGAAACCGTTCTGCATCTTGGTGGCGATGGTGGTGGTTATACGCACCTCCACGTGTGATAAAATGACACAGGGCTGCACAAACACTGCAGCAGTGCTAGCTGCCTGGTTCTGATCCTGCACTGTAGTCATGCAAATATACAGCCACGGGGGGGGGGGGGGGTGAAGGGTGTATGGGACCTCTTTGTGCTATTTCTGTACTTTTTTGTGAATCCATAATTATTTCAAAATAAGGAATTGAAAGAGTTGTTGAAAATATGCAGTGATCACACTGTTCTGTGTTGAAATTCCTTCAGCAGTGACTGACTGCCTTGAGAGTAAAATTCGAATCCTCAGAACAGCAGAGGAGCGCTGCCAGCCACTCCAGGGTAGTACCAGACCGCCTGGGAGCAGCAGACGCTGGCCCCCGCGCACCTTCAGGTCTCTGCCTGAGCTGTTCCATCTGCCTGAAATGAATTCCCCCTCCCTTCTGCTCTCCTGGCCAAACTTCACCCTCCAAAATCTAACCCAAGTGCCTGCTTCTCCTCCCAGTTCTCCTCAACGGGCCTTCCCTTCAAACTGTGCCCAACACGCCCCATCTTTTTGGCACCACAATGTATGTTCATCTGCATTGCAAGTCAGTCTCTACTTCTACTGTAAGAGCCCCTCACGGGCAGAAGATGGGTCTGATCCATTTCTCAACCCTCTGTAATTACACAGCGGGTGCCCAGTAAACACCTGTGAAGGCAAAACTAAGTGGGAGATACATGGGGTAAGGCAGCTTGGTGCAGCACTTAAGATCAGGCCTCTGGAGTCAGAGGGCACTGGGGCTGCCGCTGTCTGGGTGAGTGACCTTGGCGAGTGGCTACACTTATCTGCAGAACGGGGAGGAGCTCAGAATCAACCTCACAGGATGACAGCCGGACAGTGCCCAGTGCAGGGCAAGGTCTCGGTGTCAGCTGATCTTAGGACAGATATGACCACACCCATCCTACTTATCCAAAACAAATGTTTGCTCATTCTGAAAATGTGAACTGAAAGCTGGCAAGGGCACAAGCCGACGCCATGGTTGATGGAGGTGAGCACCCCAGTGAAAAACACAACAGCCAGAAGGCAACGTACAGAATTTACTCTTCATTTTAGGGTGTGGCAGGCAGATGATGTTTCAGGAAAGTTTTTGAAGAGATCTGCTTCACAAAATTTAACAGTAGCTATGTTTCTGAGAGTTATGAGTTTGTAAAACAGATCTGATTCCAGAATCAGACATGGGGGATTTATAATCTGGTGTGGCACCCTCATGCCTAGATGTGCTAAAATCAAACCAGTAGCAGCATGAGTTCCAATATCCAATATTTAGTCTAACAAATTAAATCATTTACAGTTCTGCAGAAATATATGTGTATATATATTTTTTAAAGGAAAAGGCGTTATTTTAAAAGCAATCATCACCGATTATTCTTTCTCTTAGCTTCACTGAAGGGCAGTGGAGATGTGTTCTTTAAACAAATTGGTCTAAAAAAATAAAATGTTTTTTAAACAAACCCCCAAGTTCTTCCTACCCTGGCCCATGGAAAGACAAACTAACAGGTGGTTTTCATACTGTTCATTCTCCTAATAGCCAAATAATTCAGTTACAGAAATACTTCAAATTACAGCTTCAAAACAGGCAAGAACCTATTTAACACAAAGACAGTTAATATTGATGTCTTGCTTTCAAGGGGGAAAAAAGAATTACCTCTTTAGTAATTCATACATCCTTAGAATCTATTTTTACTATCCCTGAAATGTTTTAGATTATGTAGTTTTTGGTTAAGAAAGATACTAAGGTAAAATTAGCTAGGGGGAAAAGGAGTAGAATGTTTTATAGGGCCCCAAAACAAAAAAGTCAAATGGAATAAAATAAAATGTGTTGAATTTCCCCTTCAAATATTGAGTGAACACTTGGCTGTAAGGAAGTCCTATGTTAAAACGGGACTGCTCTTCCTCGTTACTTTTATAGCTATTAATTTACATCCCAACGTTTTCCAAAGAGGATTTGAGGGGCTAGTTAAAAATGTTTTAACTGGTAATCCAAAGGCTGATATAAAATCTAAAAAGATCCATAGTTCTTTAAAAAAAAATATAAGTTCTTACTGGGCAAAAGACATACAAAATCACCTCCCCACCCCGCCCAGTAACACGCCCTCCTAATGAATCAGTGGGTCTAGGCACAGAGTGCCAACAGCCCCTAACATCACAGTGTGAGCCAACCAAGCCCACCTGCCACTAGAGGAAGAGGGCACCCCACCCGGAAGGCATCCTGAATCCGACCAAGCCTCGTCTAGGTCCAACGACAAATTTTCAAGAAATACAGAAAAACACAAGACATTACACTGCAAAGAGGCAATCAGTAAATCTCAGTAATGGAAATGCTCTTGCTTCAACAAATAAAACAGGGAAAACAAAAAACAGAAATAGAGGGGGTAATTCTTTTTTACCCCCTTAAAAGAAATAGAGGGGGGAATCTTAAAAGACACAGCAACCGATGACAAGGTATGGACCTTATCTGGATCCCGGTTCCAATAAAGAAACTATTAAAGAAACCATAAAAGTCATGAGATAACTGGAGATTTGAATACGGGCTGGCTGTCTGATGATACTAAGGAATTGTGGCTTTCCAAGTTTAAAGCAATTCTTATTTTTTAGAGATACACAGAAAAACTTACGGATGAAATGACATGACAGTTAGGATTTGCTTGAAAATAACATGGGGGTGAGCGTGTGTGGATGATGCTGGCCAGGAGTTGATAACTGTTGAAGCTGGATACTATTCTGTTCACTTCTGTATATGTTTGAAAGTCCTCATAATAAACAGTGATAATAAAGACTGACAGTGAAACTAGCTCATACAATCACAAAAGGCCAAGTACAAATGCAGTTATTCTTAAGGAAAATTATGTAAAAATGTCACCTTCTTAACCAGGAGTGAAGTGTAACTACACACTGAGATTAAAAACAGCTGCCCTACTGCCAAATCAATAGTGTTAAGAAAAAATGTGATTTTGTTTTACCTTATGCATCATGAAAACAATTGGTTTACTCACTATTAATTGCTTCATCTGACACTTTTCTTTATCCAGAAAATTAAGGTTTTATTTTAAATAGACAAATGGAGGTGTAGCCTCTAACATTTATTTCGAGGGGGGGGGCAAATAAACACATTTTAATCTGTCAACAAATTATTTGAAGTCCTGACACACTGAAAATTAAAATTCTCAGGAGAATCAAAGCTCTTCAGAGAAAACTATGCCAAAATAGGATTCTTTTCTAACCCTGCAGGATCCTTTTGAAGGGAGGGAAAAAAGGAGGGTTAAATGAAGACGAAGGAAAACATTATCTAGACTGGATGTTGTTCTTCCAGAACAAAGTAAGAGCCAGAAGAGAAGACTCAGAGCTGAGGGACCCAGGAAAGAATGCTTATCTGGGGAGACCTAGGTTCAAATTTCACTTTCCAGCTGCTTGCTCTGAAACAGAGTGCTGAAACTCTAGGAGCCTCTGTTTCCTCATCTGCAGAGATAGGTTCCAAAGTTCCTTTCCCAGAGCCCAGTGACAATTAAATGAGAGTACCTGGCCAAAAAGGGCCTACCTCTCCTGGCCTTGGGTTACCTTTCCAGCTCATTCCAACTCTTTCCTCCCACACAACCTGCCCTGGAGGTCAACAATTCTGCAACCAAGCTGAATAAGGTCTGTATTTTACCTAGCTCACAGCATTTAAAACATTTTTAAATTAGCTGCTGCCAACATTTAAAAATCAAAACAGTATAAATGTAAAAGTCAAATTCTGACTTTTAAAACATTCCTGGGTGAGCTGGGTCTGATTCTCCAGGGTCCCCACTGGGCTACCTTACACCTTACCCTGCATGCTGACTCCTGACCCTACATTGGGCAAAAGTCGTTCCTTTGCCCTGCCCCTGCCCTTTCCCACTGCTTGCTCCCCTCCAACAAATTTCTCATCACCACTCAAGGCCCATCATCTCCTCTGCAATTCCATGGCACAGCCCCTCCTCAACCTCAACAACAAGCTGTCCTGCCACTGTCTATACGTCTGCCTTCTCCACTGGCTCTTGGGCTCTCTGGAGGAAGGGACCCTGTTGCTATTGCCTTTGTGTCCCCAGGGCCAAGTAGAAAGCCTGACCTAGATAATGCAGAATTCAGTAAATGTCTCCCAAATGTGTGGAAGGAACTTAGAGCTAAAACATTATAAAAATATAACATTTTACATCACAGCTTGTGCTGACAGTTACCAAATAAAGGGGTCAAGGATATTAAAATGTTTCACAAAATGAGAGCAAGCTTCCATCTGCATACAACTTTCACAAGTTAGTCGGAAGTCACTAAATGAACAGAGAAAGCAGAGGCAACAGGCGGGCAAGGTCATTCATTCATTCATTGAACTGACATTACTGAGTACTTACTGTGTGCTTTCTAAGCACTGGGGATAAAGCAGTCGACAAATCAGACAACTACCTGTTTTCATAAAGCTACATCCTGGTGGGAAAGACTGAAAATAAACAGACAAATCAACAGAATAGTTTCAAACCAGATACTAGGAAAAAGATTCAACAACATGAGATAGAATGACTAAGGGAGGAAAGGATGGTCAAGGAAGGCCTCGTGTAAACAGATATCTGACCAGAAGAAGGACCAGAAGGAGCCAGCTGCACAAAGATCCCAGAGACAATGCCAATCATTGGAAACAGCAAGTGCAAAGGTCCTGAGGTATGTAGAGCAGCACATTCAAGGCAGGTAAGATGGGCAGGATAGGAGAGCAGTGCTCTGGGTTGGAGGGAGTGGTGGTGGTGGGCAGGGCCCGCTCTGGCGTTGCTGGGCACTGAGTGTGCAATGACGAGGCACTGGAGGAGCGTGAGGATGGGGGATTCTGGGCGGATGGGGAGGGGGTTCCTCGCACACTCACACCAGCCAGGGGCAGTATCCCGCTCAATTTTCCACAAATGTGCACTGGGCTCCTGACCAGGCGCTTTCACAGAGATTCATACAGCTTGACAACAACCTTGTCCAAAAGGGGAGACATTTCCCCCACTTTCCCGAGGGAAACACCGAGGAACAGCGAGAGTCAGTGCCTCAGCCAAGGTCGCGGGAACCAGACCCCAGGCTTCTGGAGCATCCGGGAGCGGGTGTGCAGCTGCGTGCCAATCGGGAGGGGTGGCGCCTGCAGACCCCAAGGCATGTCTGCCGGGGCCAGACCGGGGAGCCGGCCCGCAGCTCCGGGCCAATGACAGCCGGGCGGGAGCGGGTGACTGCGGCAGTCCGGAGGACAAGGGGCGGCGGCCGGGGTCGCCAGCACCGCGCAGCCCCCGGTCGGCCCCGCAGAACCCGGCCCGCGCCCCCGCCCCCGCAGAGCCCGGTGGCGCGGCCCTCCCGCCGCCCTTCCCCGACGGGGCTCGGCCTGAGCAGTCCCCGCCCGGCCTAGCCCGCCCGCCCGCGGGGCTCACCTCGCCTCCCCGCCGCCGCGCCAGGGGGAGAGGGCCGGCGGGCGGACTGGCGGCGCTGCGCGCTGGCCTCGCAGCTCCGCTGCCCGGGGCTCGGCCGGCCGCCCCGCCCCGCCGCCGCCGCCGCCGCCGCCGCCGCCGCCGCCGCCGCCGCCGCCGCCGCCGCCGCCGCCGCCGCAGTGGGTGTGAGGGGCGCCGGGGCGCTCGGACCCTTCCGGTCTGGCTCCCTTCTCCTCCGCCGCCGCCGCCGCGGCGCCCTGCCTGACCGACCCTCGCGCCGACCAATCAGCGCGCGACAAGCCGGGCGGGAGCGGCCAATCGCGCCCGGGGGCGGGCGGCGCGGCCGGGGCTGCGGGCGGAGCCAGGGCGCTCGGTGCCGGGTTCCGCGGGGATCCGCGCTCCGCGGCCGCGCAGTCGTCCGGGGCTGCGCCGTGTGGACGCGGGCGCGGCTGGGCGCGCCGGCTGAGTTCGCTGCTGCCCTTAGGGGCCCGCGGCGCGGCGGCCGAACAGCTAGCCGGGAGGCGATGCAGAGGGCAGGCCGGCGGGACCGAGAGCCGGGCCGCTGTGCAGACTGGCGGCGGCGAGGCAGCCAGGAGGAGGACAGAGCTGGCACGTGATGGGGAGAGCCCGGGGCGAGGGGAAGCTGGGGACCCCGCGTGCGATGGCTCCGGGAGGCGGGGGCGGCGAGGGAGCGGGGAGACGGGGGCTTGGATTCTGCGGCTAGCTGTGAACGGGTTTGTAGGGGTGCGGCCAGAAGTTGGGGAGGAGATGGCCGTGTGCAGACTAGTGTCCCTGGCAGGTCAGTGACAGAGGGGAGGGAAGGACAGGCTGGTGCGTCTGGGACAGAGGTCAAGCGTCTGCTTCAGAAGAGAATGGCAGGGTTGTAAGTGGGAACGCAGTGCTGAGGGCGCCCTGAGGCATGGGGTTTGTTCACACTGACCACCTTTTGGGGCGTCTCCTGCAGTTCTCTGTCATCTGGGTTGGGCTTCTGCAGGTCTCGAGTCGTGTGAGATGAAGGGAGAGGCCAGAGTAGTGGTTGTTGCTGGATCCGTGTTTGGATAAGCAAAACTGGAAGTGAGGCACGGAGGCTGGATGCACTGGGGAAAAGCTCAGAGGTCCGAGGAGGAGGTGAGGGAAACTGGACTTCGTGTATGGGGAGAGTGGGAGACTGTGGAGGAGGGGCAGCCCTCAGAGGGTGGCCAGGACCGTAGGGTAACCAGGGCAGGGGCCAAACTGAGCGGAAGGGACAGGACCCTGGGTGTGTGTTCGGGGCGGGTGGGAGTTGAGGGGATGGGGGGCTTAGAGGGGATGGCAGAATTTGAGGAGGGTGGCAGGGCCCAGGGCCCTGTGACCCAGGGCCAGGCTGGGGACACCAGGGCCTCAGAAGAGGAGTAGGGTAAGGGAAGGCATCTAGCTATGGTGTCCCCCTTAGGCCGTGCTTACCGTGGCCACCAGAATGAGTTTTCTAAAACTGAGCATGGCCCGTCCCTGCATGAAATGGTAGCTCCTGAGTGTGGCCTGTATTAAGGAGAGCCCACCTGACGGGCCCCTGCCCACACCAGCCCTACCTCAGCCTCATCTGCCACCTGCCCCAGGTTCGCGGCAGAAAACAGGGAAGCAAAAGTTGCCGCCATCAAGGATTATGGGAAACTAGTGAAATCTGACTGTCTTTTACAAAGCTGTGGTTTTACAAAGGAGCCCTCATGGGTGCTTCTCAGATTAGGTAGGGGCACCCATTCTCAGACACACGCCGGCCCTGACTGTGCAGCACTCACCCCATGCCAAGTGAGGACCGAAATTCATTGTACACATACATACCCCTATGCATATTCCACGCTGAGTTTTCTGAAAGGATTCTGCTTTTTTCTGGCTTATGAAATACAGTGAGCATGTGTCAGGTGAGGGGCTGGCATGCGCACAGAATTCTGGTTGAGGCCAACGAGGGAGAAGATCCTGCCACACGTCTGATGGCTGTGTCATGGGGCAGGGCGCGCAGGGAACACACGAGCACGGCTGACAGCTGGTCTTGTCTGCCAGGTGGGGGAAGCAGTTGAGAAAGGCCTCTTGGACTGGAGGAAGCCCCAGCTGAGGCTGGAAAGCCAGCAGGAATGGGCTGGGGGCCAGTGCTTCAGGCTGAAAGGACACTCGGACCCAAAGGTTCAGAAGTGAGGACCAGCATGTATGTTCAGAGACCCACACATCACCTGGTCCTACGGGAGATGGAGAAGGCGGACTGGAGAGTTAGGAGGGCTTTGAGGTGTGTGGACTGGCACGGCTGGGTAGAGGCCCATAGGCTGGCTTCAGCTCACTGATAAGCCTGTTTAACCCAGAGAGTTGTGGGGGTTTTTTAAGTTTTTTTAGTTGTCAACATTTAAAACTTGGGAGCTTCACCTTGAAAAATCTCAATTGTTGGTTTCTCTTGAATAGTTGAAGCTCTGGCAGCAGTTCCAGTTGAAGCTGGAACTGAGTGGCAGCTGCCCCTTTAGGTGAGACCCTGCAAATTCACTCATCCCTTACCTGCTGGCCTTTGTGGGTAAAAGGCAGCTCTCATGGGGCATTAAGACAGGACATGAGCAATGTGATTAGATGTTTATTTTGGAAAGATCATTAGGGCACGTGAAGTTTCAGGGATGAGGGGGTTAAGTCCACAAGACGAATTAGGGAGCTATTGCAAAGGCCTTTGTGAGGGAAGATGAGGTCTGGCCTGGGGCCAAGCAACAGATGTCAAGAGAAAAGCATGGATTTTAAAACTATTTCAAGACTTATTGGAAATGCAAATGAAATTACAACCCATTATTACTACACATCCCATTAGGATGGCTTTGTTAAAAAAAGACAGTAACAAGTGGTGGTGGTGATGTGGAGCAATTGGGACTCCCAGACACTGCCGGTGGGAAGGCAAAACGGGACATCCGCTTTGGAAAACAGTTTGGTAGTTTCTGATAACATTGTGCCACCCAGAAATCCCCTTCCTGGATATGTACCCAAGAGAAGTGAAAGCATGTTCACACAAAGAGAACGTGAATATGCATAGCAGCTTTATTTGAAATAGTTAAAAAGTAGAAACAACCTGTATGTCCATAATTCTGTGAATGGAAAGACAAACTGTGGTGCGTCTGCCGCGGGATGTTACCTGACCGCAGAGAGGGCTGGCCTGCTGATGAGTGTGCAACACGGGTGAGAGCTAAAAACATCGTCAGTGAGGCGGGGCGGCTGTGTAGGCTCAGTGGTAGAGGGTGTGCTTTAGCACGCGTGAGGCCCTGGGTTCAATCCCCAGTACCTCCATTAAAAATAAATAGATAAATAGAATGACATTCTCCAGGAACATCTATGTTGCAGCAAATGGCATTATGTTGTCGGTTTTTATGGCTGAGTAGTATTCCATTGTATAAATAAACTGAATTACTCTCCCTCCCACCCCCCAAAAAACTTGAAAACATGGTGAGTGAAAACAGCCAAACGCAAGACTACACCTGCTGTGACTCCGTTTACACAACAACCTGGGAAAAGCAAAGTCAGATCAGTGGTTGCCAAAGGTCAGGTGGGGGTGAGGGGAATGCCTATCAGAGGCCACTAGTGAATTTTGAGGGGTGATGGGTATACTCTGTATGTATTTTAATTAGAGTCGTCGTCATATGTCAAAACTCAGAACTGTGCATCTAAGAAAGGGTCACTTTTTGTGTATGTAAATTATACTAAAATAAACTTGATGTGAAGGAAAACTGCGAGGTGGAATTGTCAGGCCTTAGAGGTGGGATGTGGGGGTGAAGGAAGAGAAGTCAGAGAGGAAAGCACGGCTTTGTTTTCAGAGTGGGGACTTGTGCCCTGGGGCTCAGCCTTCTAGCGAGGCCCTCTGGGGCCTGTGTCTGGCTGCCCTGCCCTGCCCTAGACTGGCTGCTTGATGCTGCAGCCAGTGGACAGCCGCCGAGCCGCCCTGCCTCCCAGCCCATGTGGGCCTCTTCACCCGGCTTCCAGTCAGACTCTGCACTTGGCTGTGCTCCTCCGGGCAGGGGGTTAGCTTCTCCGAGCCTCAGTTCCATGGGGAGTGGGCGTCGGTGGGGACCCCATCCTGATGGGGATGCTGCGAGGACTCAAGGAGAGAAGTACCAAACTTAGGGTGCAGGCCTTACAGGCAAGAAGTGTGTTACTGTTGGCGTGCTGGCCTCCTTCACCCCTCCCCGCTTTTCCTTTCCTCCCGGTCCCACTGCCTTAACCCCTCCTCTGTCTTCTCTCCAACCCTCCCCAGGACCAGAGATGTGCCGGGGGGAGGAGGGTCCCAGTCAAAACTGTTCCAGTTGTGTGTTATAGAAAGCCACACTGCACCTAAGCCAGTGGGGACAATTTGGGGGCACTTCCTCCTGGGGGAGGGCAGGGGTGGGGCTGGCTTGAGAGCCTGGCTGAGGCCTTGGAAGACAGAGGTAAACCCCCCATCCCCTCCCACTCTTCTGTGCCAGCTTCCTTCTCCCCATGTCACCTGCTCTTCTACCACCCAAGGAAGGTGGCCCTCTGTCCCAAATTAAGCTTGAAAACCCTCAGAGGAGGACTCTGATGGCTCCCCCTGCAGGCTCCCACCGCTGGCTGGGCAGTCAGGCACATGTGAGGACATGGCAGGAGGAAGGGCAGAAACCACTGGGAAAGACAGAAGTCTAGATTTTATTCTCTTGTGATAAGAAGGAGGGCATCTGAGCTGGGGACCCAGCTGAGGGCATGAGAGCTGTCTGAAAATGGGGTTGACCCCTGGCTGTATAACTGATTGCTGAATACAGGGGCCCTCAGCCCTCCTCCTCCAGGCATCTCCACCTTGCTCAAAGGCAAGAGACTGGAAAGCTCTTCTGTGGAAGTCTGACCGGCCCTGAAGCCTAAAGGAAAGGCCTAACCTCCAGCCCCCAACAAGGCCCCTTCCAGATTGCCGGGCAGTAAATCTCGGCATCAGTAAGCCTAGGGCTTCTTGGCGCAATGGCTGATTCTAGGGCAGGGGTGGGGAATGCACAAGATGAGCCCAGAGCAAATCGTAGTGCAAGAAAGGGAGTGCTTACAAAGTACACTCCCCAGCCCAACACACACACGCGAGTCACAAGAGCCAATGGAAGGAGCTCCCAGGGCCCATAGTTGGAACAGTTTGAACAACAAAATAAATAACATAGTACTGGGCTATGACTCAAAGTATAAAATAAATATCCATGAGTTCAACAGTAATAGAAATAAATAATTTAACAAATGAAAAAATAAATAGGTAAGAACGGACATCTGTACTGAATTCCAGTTTATGTGATGCTCCCCTCTCTAGGAGGTGAAGCATAGCTCCCTGCTCTTTTAAGTGTGGGATGGGCATAGTGGCTTCCTTCCAGAGAAATCAGTATGGAGAGGGGTAAGAAACAGAGTCCCTGTCAAACACTGCCTAAGTCAGGTGACCACGGGTGACATGACAGTGATAAAGTGAGACAGGTTGATAGTATGTACGCTTGATACGAAGTGATGAGACTAGCACTTTACTTCTGGCATCTTCCTTCTGAAAACACAGAGTACCAGTCTAACAACAAGGAAAGCATCAGACAAACACATATGTGGGATGTTCTACAAAATACCCACTCACAGTCCTCACAACTGTCAAGGTGATCAGACAAAGTCTGAGAAACTGTCACAGCCACATGGAGCCCAAGAAGATATGTGATGTGATGACCTTGAGTAGGAAAAGGGCATTAGATACAAACTAAGGAAATATGAATAAATTGTAGACTTTAGTTAATTAAAATATTATATGTATTTTAAAGTGTATATACATACATTTATTTGTTTATAGAGAAAAAAAGAGCTCTTGGAAATGAAATGTTGGCAGAAATGAAAAATCTTGGGAGTAAACAGTTTGGGAGAGAAAACTGAAGAAATCTCCCAATCGGTAGAGCAAAAAGACAAGATGAACAATAGAAAAGACAAGAAACTCAAGGCCATTCTAGCAGCTTCACCTCTGAATAATAGAGAGACTAGAGAAATGAAAAAAGAAATCCACATAAAAGTCATTCAAGAAAATTTTCCAGACCTGAAGGGCATGGGTCACCAGACCAAAATCAACACTAGATGAAAAGCGATCCAAGGGACCTCATTGCGATGTTTCACAACACAGGGAACAGGAAGAATAAAATGAAGAGGTCCCCGACAAAGGCACCCAGAGTGACTTTGGACCCCTCAGCTGCAGTGCTGGGAACAAGACAAGGGAGCAGTGCCTTTACAGTTCTGAAAGAAATGTTTGTATCTGACCTAGAATTCTATAATTAACCAAACCCTCAACCAAGTGTGAATAATAAAGTCATTTCTAGACATGCAGGTTCTCAAAACATTTGCCTCCCGGCACCTTTACTCAAGAAGGATGTGCTCCACCAAAACAGAAAAGGAAACTCAGAGGAAGGAAGACACAAGAGACAGGAGGCAGGAGACCCAGCACGAGGAAGGAGGAAGGAGTCCGCTGGAGGAGGGTGAAGGGTGACCCCGGGGTGACAGCTCCGTGGCAGATGTGAAGGGCACCTGAGCCACACTGCAGCTGTGTGGCCCAGCACCCAGACTGTCATCACCGAGACCTCCGCTTCCAACCAGCCATCTTCTTAACCCCAGAACAGAACGCCCAGGAGAACTTGGCCCACATTCTCATCAGTACTTGGCTTGTCTTGACCACGTGCTAATGAGGGTCCCTCTCCTCAGGCTCTGCTGAGGACACACATGTCACTCACAGAAGTTTTTAGCTTTTCCCTGAGAGTGGGAGGTAGGCCCCGGTGGGCTCTGAAAGTCCAGAGCAGCCCACTGTCACTGACCGGACTTCTGCCACTTGTCCAGCACCTGGTCTGCACTTCAGTCTTACCAAGTGCCCGACTGGACCCTGTTTCCCAAGACTCGCTGTGACCTTGCTGATGAGTTCCCCAGAAAGAGCCTTGTCAAGCCCCGGAGAAGCAGGAGTCAGACTATGAGCCAAGACTCCGCCCACCCTCTCCTGGAGCCTCTGCCCTGTGGGGCTGTGTCTCCTTGGACAGTGTGCTTGCCCTCTGTTGTTAAGACTAAGCGGTGTGCAGTTTGGGGCAGATGCACAGGTAGAGCAATAAAGAAAAGCAAGGGAACAATTAGCACAAATCAGGGTGGTCTCTCAGGGGTTAAGGATGAAATGGGTTTTCCTGGATTTTGTTCAGATACAAACGTCCTAGCTAGTTTGTAGTCTCCTAACCTCAGAAGCTGTATTGGCCATTGTTTGGCCAGGAAGGTGGAAACCAGGGCAGGCATCTCCAGCAGGAGTGATAACCCTCATTAATTTGTGAGAAGGGTAGGAGGGAGGAGGTCAGGGAATGCCCCCACCGCGCCTGGGTTCCTGCCAGTTCTCCAGAATTGGGGTTTTGGAGGAGCTGCAGGAAACCTCTGCTGGTGGCCGCCGCGGGCTGGAGCCCTGAGTGATGGGTGAGTTTCAGGGAGCGCCTGAGCAGGCACCGTGGCGCTAAGCGCCACAGCAGGACCTCTTGCCTGTCTCTGCCAGGGCAGAAATACATAACGACTTCTCAGTGAATAGTACGATTTCTGCACTGTCTTCCCTATCTCCCAGGAGAGCCTCTCACTGGCTGAATTTAACCTGGAAATATAGTTCCCAGGTTTCCAACGCCTGTGATACAGGAACGAGCACAGGAGAAGATGGGAAATTGCTGAAAAGCCTACAGGTCACCCAGAACAAACATCTGATGGGATTCCAGAGCCACACACACGAATTAGTTGTCATGAAGACACCATGCGAGCTGTCTGGGATAACACCTTCGTAGGGAGCCAAATTCTAACCCCGTAAGAACTTTGTCTCTGGCTTTCTATCTCTCTGCCTGATTGTATTAATAAAATACTAATAGTCGTTGATTTGATTAATACAGTCAGGCAGGAAGATAGAGCACTCATTGCTCATTGGGGGGAAAAAAGTGCAATTTGACTGTCGTCCCTGTACGTTGCTGTTGGGCTCTGGGTAGCCGTCTCAAGCACCGTCACGCGACCCAGCCTCTCCAACAGGCTGTTCGGTGGCTTCTCAGCCCAGAGGCCCAGACCTCCTGCATTTTGTTCCATTCTGTTAAAACAGCCCTCGTGCTCATCCTAGAACCACAGAGATCCCAGGTGTGGGGGCAACGCCAGTGGCTATCAACAAAGGGGGCCGCTTCCACCAGATCTATTGAGTTCTTATTCTGAGGAGCCCTCAAAAGCCACGAAGGCAAAAAGGATGAGATTAACAAAAATCCACACAAACAACACCCCCCAAAATTGTACTGTCTTTATTGTCTTAAAATTGCATAGTACTTTGATTGTGCACGCCTGTAACTAGAGGGCAAGGGAGCTCACTCGAAACTGCCCTCTTGCATGGGTTCTTCCAAGCCGTTTTACTGTGGGCAGGGACTGAAATGCTGCCTGGGCTGTAATAAAAACCACGATCAGACGAAAGAGCAGGTGGAGAGTCGGAGACTGTAGACGAGAGGACACCGCTGAAGGAGGCTGAGGTTCTGACGGGACTTACAGGAGGCATAGGAAGATAGCGGGAAGGGCTTCCCCGAAGTCAGGGTATGGGACTCGGGAGCAGTCAAGAGAGGATGGGAAAGGAGAAAGGAGTCCAGGGAGGCAATGCCTGGTGCTCAAATCTGAGATGAATGCCCTGTGCCTGGAGACAGGGCACACTGGGTAGCCGGGGGCATGGTCTGGGAGTTACCTTGGCTACAGAAAAGCCACATACTAGAAAAATAACTTAAAAGCTATACAATTGTCATTATAAATATTTTGTCTTTTAAAACTAACTAGTGTTGGTTAAAAAAGGTTCACAGTTATTCTGAAGAGAGCTGTACCTCTATTGCACGGGAGTGGAAAAGTTCGCTCTGGTCCCCGTGTGTAAACAAAGATTCCCTTCTCCTCTGGCGACTTCAGGACACAGAGAAAGACGATCTGCTGTAAGCAAAGCACTTGGGCACAAGGCACGTCAAAGCTGTCAAGCTCTACTGGGATCTACTCAGAACACGCAGAATGCCAGCTTTTCTTCCCACTTTGTGTCACTTGGGACAGGTCTTGAAACAGATTGAAGGTGGCGATGGTCTCCTCGCACTCATGTTCTTATTCCACGGTTACAGACTTGGCCAGATTTCTGGGGAAGTCAACCTGAAACGACAGAAAGTAGCTGCTCAGGACCACGTAGCTCTCAGCAACATGCTGCCTGGCAAAGCTGCCCATCAGAACACTTGACGACACGAAGACGGGTGTTCTGGGTCACCTCCAACCACAGACTCCTTGAGACCTGAGTCTTGAAAGTGGTTCTTTACTCCAGAAACTATACAGAGTTTAGTTCACACAGTAAACATTTATGGGGCACCCGGTATGCGTCATTGTGCAGTGTTAACACTATTAAAAGGATATGATTCCTGCTATTAAAAACAGCTAGCTCAATTGTACTTTGAAAGATTCACTTTCCTTGGAAGGATCCGCACTAAATCCATGAGACTTACTGGTTAAGGGTAGGGGCCAGGAAGGAAATATGTCTGGGGGTGGATAATAAAGTGGGCTTCAACTTTATCTGCAGGGTCGTATTTCTTTTACAACAATGTTAAAAAAAAAAAAGAAGAAAAATATGTATATATATTCATTCTAACTGTATTTATTATGCTCTTAATACGCTAGATGCTCTTCTGGGAAGTGAGGATACAGTGGTCAGACGACGTTCCTGCCCTGAAGCCAAAATGTTAGCAAATGTCAGTGCTGGGTGGTACACCCAGCAACGGGCATCAGCTCCATCGTTCCTGGTACTGTTTCGTATTTCTTAAAGCTCCTCAAAATAACATTGCAATAAAACTTCTGTTTCTTTGCCCAGTGAATTGTGTGTTCTCACACACTTTCTGGTGAGATCATAAATTAGTTCGTCTCTGGAACAGAAGTTGACAACATATGTTAGGGGTCTCAAAATGTTGAATGATTTGCTAGCCTGAGGACAAATCTTAAATGTGGGAGGAAGATGTGTGTACAGATATGTTCACTGCAGTTTTTATTTATGCAGATATTCTAAAAACTTAGAAACAGTTTAAATAGTAGAATTATTTACTGATAATACTGATTTACTGATGAAGTAATTGTTAAAATCTACGTTATAACGTGGTGGTGGAATATTGCGCAGTGATCCAATGTGGCTTACAAGTGCAAGAGGTGAGAAAACATTGTGATATATTAAAAAGGAAGATGTAAAACCTCACCCTTGATATTATCTCACAAAATCTTTAAAAATTCTCAGGCACAAGGAAGACTGGGGTAAAGTACTACATTTGCCAGGTAACCCTGTCTCTGGATGAGAAGCTTATGGTTTAAAATGGTCTTCACACATCTCTCAGCACCCATCTGGTTTTCAGGGGGTCTAAGTTACTTTAAGAAGAGTTATTTAAAATAAAAACATTTCTCCAATGACTATTTATGCCGAGTAAGTGTTTCAGAACAAAGCGGAACTCAGGGTTACGTCTTTCCCCTTTGCTGGTGGGGACGGTTCGCAGACGTACGTCGTATCCTCGGAGAACAGCCAAGTGGAAGGAAAGGAGCTGCAGTGGAATCACACTCAGGATGCCCTGCAGGCAGTCCACGGTGTGGGGCAGCTCGATGGTTTTGTACGCAAACTTGGAGCTTTCGGTGTCGTCCTTGGAGCACAGTATAATCGGGCGACCCTGAAACAGAGAAGCGTGGTCCATCACAAGACGCAGATCCCTCACACTCAGCAGAGTTCCCGAGGTCAACAGTCTGCAATGACAGCAGTGACCTTTCGTTTTTGCTGGAGTTACGGGTGAGGGGATGTGTTCGGTCGGTGTAAAGGACAAAGCTGGTGCTTTGGGGGGAGGCTCCCGTGCTGCCCTGGGAGGGTGGCCCCTCTCCTGCTGTGTTGCTCAGCGCCCGTTAGCTGAGTGGCTCCGGTGCGCCCTGCAAAGAGCAGGTCACGCCCACTCCTTGCTCTGGGGGCTCACAGTCAAGTGGCAGGAAAACAAAAACATAAATAAGCCAGTAAAACACAATAAATAACACGACTGGGAGACAGTGGTGAGGCCTGGGAAACACTCGCTAAAAAGAAGACATTTGTATCAGACCTGAATGATGAGAGGCCAACTCCCCAAAGATATGTGGGAAGAATGTTCGAGGCAGAGGGAACAGCCTGTGTTTTACGAGTTGTTCTAGCGAATTATTAAACCTGAGGCAGTCTTGTGGCCAATGGTGCCCTTCTGCTGTGAAATCTAACTCTGGGAAGCCAGCATCAGAACTGCCCCTGGGCCCTCCAGCGGGAGGCCCTTTCTGGCCTCCAAGCCTGGGATTCAGGACACCTGTGGGCAACCTGGATCACTGGGCCTCACCGAGGAACTTCTGTGGGCACGGCCGCAGGCTGGCCAGCCCCTTTCTGAATGTGCACCTTGCGTGAGGGGGCCCAGGAGAGAGTGTGTGCTCACACCTGCTCTCTGGCAGGAATACCCATCGCTGGTGCTGGTAGATGGTGGGTAGGGCATGTGTGGAAGAGAACAGGAGAGCAGTGGCCCAGCACCGCTGAGGGCCCTCACCTGGCGGGCCGTGACCTGCTGCAGGGCGTTCTGGCATTTGGCAAAGCAAGGATCCTTCATGATGACCATGATGACGGGCATCTGCTTATCAATCAGGGCCAGGGGCCCGTGCTTCAGCTCCCCAGCCAGGATGCCTTCTGAGTGCATGTAGGTTATCTCTTTAATTTTCTGGGGAAACAGGAGATGGGGTCAGTGTTACACTGGGCAGACAAGGCGCTGGAGCATATCAGCCAGAGGGCAGGAAGGGGAGCCCAGGAGGGGTGATTCTAGGAAGCAGGGAGCTGAGGGTTACAAGGCAGTTGGACGCATGGAGCGGTCAACAGCACTGAGGGTGGCTGGCAAGGCCAGGGCCAGGGGAGAGGGCTGGCTGCTGTCCAGAGCATGCACAAAGCCCAGCACACAGCCTGTGTCCCCAGACCAGCCCCGAGGCACAGCCAGCCCTGCCTTGAACGGACAAGTCAGTGTCAATCTAGCTTCCCTCTTCCCTCTATGTAGTCAGCCCTATGGCTTCTCTGCAGTCACAATTTGTAATGATGGTCTTGTATTCTATGCCTTCGTTCAATTATTTGATTAATCATTTCCCCAGTTCTAGACCATGAATAGCTTCCAAAAGGTTACTCCAACTTACCTATCAGGCAAAATCACACACACACTGGGCTGTTAATGGAGTTTTCCCCTACATTTAGGGAAATCCTTTTTTTTTTTCTGGTTACCATTAAACCCATGACATTGAGCTGGTGACAGTGTTGAAAAAAACATTTCTCAGGCCGCCTAGAACTATTTATTTGGGTCAGGGACACATTGTCAGGAGTGCGGCTCCACCCTGGATGCCGCAGCCAGCCAGAGTGCTGGCACCCAAGTGACCGCAGAGATGCCAGTGACTTGTGCCAGCAGTAGCGTAAAAGCTTCTTTCTTTCCCCAAAGATGAACTTGGAGACACATTGAATACACATCTTTCAGCACTATTCTCAGGGCCTGCAGCTGAACATCCCCCACCAGAGAGCAGAGGCAAGGGGGTGGGGCACTGAAAGTGCACCCCGCCCAGGCATTGCTCCCCTGCCCCTGAGAAGCAGCGTGGCTGGCCCCTCGCTGCCTCTGACAGGGGCCAGAGTCTCCACTGGAAGGGTGTGGAAGTTGGAGCTCACTGCAGTCATCACGGCTTGCACGCCCCTCCCGACCCTTACCTTCCGCCCTCTCCCAACCCTCACCTCCCGTAATACTCTCTGACTTGTGTCCCCCGCTGCAACCAGCACTGTCTTCCAAATGGGGACGGTGGGGCGGCAGTGGCCACTTGCTCCCACAGGGAGAGGTGGGGAGCCAAGCTTGGTCACAGATGATGCTCATGTCTGGGTTCCAAGTGTTGCCTCACCTGTGACATTGTCTCCCAGGTACCTTGGTTGAGCATTCTGATCCATAAACAGCAAGTAGATAGTTTTTAAGGGGCTGGGGCCCCTGGACAGCACTGCCCGCCCTCTCAAGTAGGCCTGCGGTTCTGGCACCGTGCCCCCACCCCGGCAGCTTTCTCTTAAGTGGGTGTGGAGCTCTACTGCCACCATAAACAAAACAGCCCGTCACCAATGTAAAAAATGCGGGGCCTCTGGGGATCATTCCTGTAGGATCCCAAGCTTCCCTTGGAAGTTTGAAGAGCAACAGGGAAACTCTGCAGAGACCTGACCCCATTATTCTGGTCTGCAAATCCTCCCACGCAGACTGCTTATGGTAGTGGAAAAAAGCTAAGTCCACATGAACGCCTGAGTTTGAATCTGAGGCTGATGACTTCCATTATGTAATCTTGAGCAAGACGAATTTTTTGGAGGCTCAGTTTCCTCCTACGTAAAGCGTGGACAGTAACTGCCAGCTTCTCAGAGGGTGCTCCTAAGATGTGAACGAGCTATCCTAGGTGGAGCCTGGCGCTGCTGGGCACCTCAGGGGCCCCTGTAAGGGTGCCCTGCCCGTTTCTCCTCAGGAGATCAGGCGCCCTCATCTCCATGTCCCGCCAGCTGGAACAGCTGGTGGGTGAGCGGCACCCTCCCCTCCCCTAGCCCAAAGCCCTCCCCGCCTTCTTGCTGGTTTCTCATGCAGGGGTCAGCGGAGGTGGGGCTTGGGCAGGGCAGGGGGGCTCACCAGGGCTCCTTCCAGGCACGTGGCGTAGTTGTAGCCCCGCCCCATGACCAGGAGCGACCTCTGCGTGTAGAGCTCCAGGGCCAGGTCGTGGATCTTCTCGTCCAGGGACAACACCTCCTTGATCAGCTCTGAGTCAAGCACACAGCAGAGGGGAGAGCCAGTCACATGGATTACACAACAAAATTCACAAAGAACAGTCATGGTGTGTGAGACAAGGTTTTGGAATCCAAAAAAAAAGAAGAAGAAATTAAATAACTTAAAAAGACAAAGACCAAATAGTAACTTTGGTCTAGTCATTTTATGAAAAATTAAGTAAATTAGTTCTTTTCCAAAGAAAAAGAAAAAAGAAAAGAGAAAATCTGGCCACACAGAGATTTGTAGCTGGAGAATGGAGGAGTATTTAAATAACTTTTTCAAATAACTGTGAATGTTCTTTGATACTACTCCAAACCCAAGAAGTGCAATTTCTTAAAAGGGTAGTTGCAAATGTGGAATCTGAGATCATATCAACAAATGTTTCCTACCTTTTTACATTAAAATGCGTCAGTCTATCCTGCGCTTACTTAAATGGGTGTTTTATGTGTGCATAATTGTGTAACATTGCATTGGCCATTTGCAAAATATTGGTTCACTGAGTTATGCAAATCTTCTAAAAACGGACACATTTCACTATAAAATATTTTTAAAAAATCATCTTTGCTAAAATCACCACAATCTGTTAAAATCATCCGAGATATCTGAGTACCGGGAAGTGGTCAGATTCATACTGACAACACGAGTTTTCCAAAATCCCAAGTTTCAGTTGAAAGCTCGAAGTTTATCACTGGCAACAAATACTGTTATCAGTCGTTTTCCTTAAAGTGCTGGGCTAACTTGGTTCATTTTTGAGAAAATGTCTGCCGAGCACCCCAGTCAGCTTGCTACTCAATCACAGGCTGCTCTTCTCTGAAACAAACATCATGCTGGAAGGTGCAGCAGAGCCCTTTCTGAATATTTCCCATTTGCCACTTAGAATATTAAAAAGCGTTGCAGTTTAATAAGACTAGCACATTTTACTGCATCATCAAAGGCATTCTTAAGTGAAGCTGTTAGCCTCTCAGTCACAAGAACAGTGTGGTGCCTCTGCCTTGAAGCGGCCACCACTGCCTTTGCAAGTGTCCACAGTGAGAAAGGTAGAAGCGTCTTATTTATGATAAATAACACCCGACTAGGAAGACAGTTTTGACTGCAAGGGTCCTGTAGACCCCCAGGACCTGCGGACCACATCTTGGCAACTGCCTACTGAGCAGAATAGAGTCCTGTTTTGGCAGGGTTATTACCTGGCTTAGTTAAGAATGCTTGTCTTGTCAATACATTTTCAACATGTGGTCTTGGTCATATTCAGACCCCCAGACCTTGTGTATGGTTAGGTGGTGGCTTTCCTTCTCTGCCTTCTCTGGGGTTTGCCCTCGGCTCTCAGGGAGGTCCCAGTGCCTGCTCCATCTCTGGGAGGGGCCGCCCCACAGCCCTGTGACCACCCCCATGACACCCTGCTCCCGGGGCTTGCTCCATGTCAGCCACGGGGTGAGGTCCTTTCATTTCACACTCTCTAAACTGCACAAAGAAATTCCAGCTCTTCTTCCCTGGGGTGCAAGTGACTGAAGGAAAGGAGTGGGTGCTTATCTTGGCAGTCCCAGGACGGCCACAGGGCAGGGCACACAACTGGTCCTGAATCCATGTTTGGTGAGTGAATGAATGAGTGAATGAATAATTGAAACCATGGTCCCCCCAAAGAGCTCGCAACTTAGTGCAACAGACATTGAAGCTCACTGGGTGCGACAGATAGGACCCAGCAAGGGAGAGTCTGACGAGTCTGTGAAGGAGCAGTCTGGGCCAGGAAGAGGCCTGGGGGCCATCTGCAACTTCTTGGGTATTTCCTGAGCACCGACGGAATGTCTGCCCTAGCTGGACACTGGCATCTGGGAGTGTCTCTGACAGACAGGGCTGTGCGCTCACTGAGCTGACACGGCTGGCGGAGACAAGCCAGCACACAGATGAACAGGTCATTTCAAATCATGGCATATGCTATAGAGAAAAGAAATGGACTAACATTTCATAGACAGCTGGGCGGGGGATTAGGGCCTCTGTTAGGGTGGACAGGGAGGGTCCCAGGAGGTGACATTGGAGCTGAGACTTGGGGGGAGGGGGGAGAGCTGTCAGCCGTAGGTAGAGCTGGGGGAAGAGGGTTTTGGTAGAGCCAGTGCAAAGGCCCTGTGGTGGAAAGAGCTTGGCACTGCTGAGGATCAGAAGGTCAGTGAGGCAGCTCAGGGAGGGGCAGGGAGGTCAATGAGGTCAGAGGCGCAGGGTCCCAGCGTGCAGGACTCCAGGGCCCTGTGACCAGTGTGGGCTTTACTCTCGGCCTAGTGGGGCCTGCTGCAGGGACTCAGTGGTGAGTAGGAAGTTCTAGGGAGGAGGAGGGAGTGATTAACAGCATGGGAGAGAGTCAAGGGAGAGACCAGCCAGGAGCAGTCCACAGGATTTGATCATGAGCAAAGCATAGCTCTGGGACATACCAGGTAGAGATCTCAGGCCATGGATAATCTCTCGCCTTCTGTTTTGCAGTGAAATACGGTCTTCAGACATCATCAGACCAAACATCACCAGAGAGATGAACTGACTGGTGTAAGCCTGCGGACAACACGGTGGCGTCAGCAGAGCCAGGGTGAACGAGCACGTGGCAACCACCCAAGACGAGACAGGTCGTTGGGCTTCCCTCTCGGCCTCCTGCCACCCCCCCGCGCGGGTGCCCATGCGGCTCCTTCTACCTTGGTGCTGGCCACGCCGATCTCTGGTCCCGCGTTGATGTGGACGCCGCAGTCAGTCTCCCGGGAGATGGAGCTGCCCACGGTGTTGGTGACGCCCACGGTCAGGGCCCGGCGGTCCTTACAGTAACGCAGCGCCAGGAGGGTGTCTGCGGTCTCGCCTGCCACACATGTCCTTCTTTTCAGCTCACAGGCGCTGGCTTGGCCAGCCCGCACCCCCAACCCCCAACTCATTTACTTTTCTTAGCCAGAAATTGGGGCCCGGACACAGTGCTCAGAAAGGAAAATGCGTGCTCAACAATTTTTCTGGTTGATTCTTAGATTCAAGATTTTGCTTCTTTTTATGTGGCAAGCACTCTCATTCACTGTCTCACTGAACTCTCATGACAACTCCATGGGGGCTGGCACCCCTGTTTTCCCTTGAGGATGGGGTGCTCAGAGGCGGAGGAAATTGATGTCTCATTTGCTCAAGGCCAAGTAGCTGCGGCTGAAGGGCAGGCCTAGCCCCCCGTGCCCTTTCCCAGACGCTGAACTGCCTTTTTCAGGATGGGCTGGGATTTAACGTTGTTTTTTAAGAATGTCCCTAAATGGTGCTTCTCAAGCAGATTTTGTTTTGTTTTTAAAATTAAAAAAAAAAATTGAGGGGGAGGTAATTAGGTTTTAATATTTATTTATATTTAGAGGAGGGACTGGGGACTGAACGTAGGACTTTGGGTATGCTATGCATGTGCTCTGCCCCTGAGCTATACCCTCCCCCCATCAGACAGATTTTGTTTCAAAGGAGAACAGCTTCTTGCAGCCTCCCAGTTGTGGACTCAAATTATTTTCATAATAAAGCTACCTAAATACGTTCATGCAAAAGTCAGCACAAACTCCTTATGTTTCTAAATCCTAAGAACTCAAGCTAAAGTAAACGCGATCCAGACCATAAAACCAAACGTTCACAGCCACCGCTCTTGGCTATGCTGTCCCAGCGTCTCTGCGGGCAGGCTGCGGCTACTATCGCCAGCTCCCCTCAGACCAGTGCCCAGCACACTGGGGTGTCACATGGCCCTCCCTCAGTGTCACTGGGGGCGAAGGCTGGGGAGCAGGGAGGCTCTGCCTTCATCAGCTGCCCCTTCACCAGTTTCTGATAGCTTCTAAAAATTTGAAATAAAGGGCTAAACAAAATGAAACTTGAAGCCCCTTTTAGGAAGTCACTCAGGAGCTGCCACTGCATTATCTTCACATTAAACCCATCTCTGTCGTTTGGTCAGTGGCTTCCACCAATTCATGACACATTCTGAGGCTCTGGTGGGACTGTAAACGCAAAGGCAGCAGTGACGGCTGAAGCCCGCGGGCCGTGCCTGGTCCGAGGCGATCCGCTAGGTGGCGAGTGTGTCTGCATTAGTTTCTGTCAGCTTGTCACCGAGATGGAAATGTATTAAAAGCTCGAAACGACAAAGAATATGAAAATGAATATATGTATGTATGTGGATGACTGAAACATGATGCTTACACTGGAAGCTGACACACTGTGACTGAGTACGCTTCAATCAAAACAAAAAGTTAAAAATGAAGCGATATTAAAAGGTACCAGGGCGTTGCTATTCATGCTTCAGTTGTGATAATGGCATTGTGGTCATACTTTTTCTTTTATCATTTAGAGATGTTTTCAAGTATTTATGGATGAAAAAATGTGATGTCTGATATTGACTTCAAAATAACCCATGGAAGGGGAAGGGTTAAAGTGGATATGATGACACAAATGGGTGAATTATTCCATAACGTAACTGCCGAGCCTAGGCAATTCCTTATGGGATTCTCTCTTTTTCTATAAAGGTTTGGAATTCTCCATAATTATTATAAAAATCCTCCTAGCGCTCACGGGGGCTCCAAGCGTAGAGCCATGGATCACCTCCTGACCCTCTGCCCTGCCCGGCCAGGGCAGATGCCCACGCCTAGTGTTGGGATGGTGTCCTGGCAGGTTTGCTAAGCTGAGGGTGGCCTGGGCTGCACACCTGAGCAGTGTCTCTCCACGCCCCGCCCCTGCTGGATTGTGTGAGCACAGTCCTTGAAGTGATTCTCAACCGGCAGAATTTTGAAGAACTTTCCTCTAATTTAAACCCCACACACATTTATGAGGACCTTGGCCAGGGGTCCCTTAAGTCTTGGACTTGGGACAGCAAGAGGAGGGAGCTACATGGCCCCCCACCGCATAAAATGGACAGTGACTGATGGCTCTGAGGCTTAAATGACCCTGGCATGGGAGGGTGGCACATGGCTGGTGTGCAGAGAATTTCACTGGATAAAGGAGGGAGGGAGGTGCATGGCGTGTTACCAAGAGGGTAACTAATGAGATGAACTAATGAAAACCAGTAACCCTTACCTGATTGGCTTATGAAAAAGCAGACATCATCCCTGAACACGGGAGTGTTCCTGTCCAGGAAATCGCTAGCAAGCTCGACCATCACGGGCAGCTCGGTCAGTTCTTCCAAAACTTGCCGTGTCTGAAGCCAGCGAGAATGGGGACTAAAGTTAGTCACTGACACTACAGGGACTCGGGCAGCTGGGCTTCTGGGACAGCCTGTGAAATGACATCTCTGTGTCCAGGTGGTGAGAGCGCTTCAGGCACTCACAGGCCGAATCGCACAGGAAGGACTCAGTGCCAGCTCTCACGCGGGCTCTCGGCACCGAGTTCGGAAGGCCAGACACGCGGCAGCATTTAGGACGCACCTTGTCCTAGGCCACACTGCCCCCCGGGCTCTGTCGAGGGCCCCCGGTGGGTTGCACTTACGGCCACGGCGGCGTGGTAGCTGGTTCCACAGCCAATCACGATGAGCCGGCGGCATCGTCTGATCTCCTTCAGGTGGTCCTTCAAGCCGCCCAGGAGCACTGGAGGACACACACGGGGCGTCAGTGCCGGCCTGAGTCGCCCGACACAGGGGCTGCACACTGGCCCATGGCACGGACGAGGGGTTACCTGTGTTGGTCTCAAAATTCACCCGACCTCTCATTGTGTTGAAAACTGATTCTGGCTGTTCAAAAATCTCCTTCTGCATAAATGCGCTGAAGTTACCTGGTCAAACAAACAACCACAAGATGAATCCAACCTAATTCTGTTACATTTCCACTGCTTGATGTTCAGTCAGGATGAGGTCACGATGCAGTCAGTCACATGTAAAGGCCACTGCAGATGACAAAGGGCATCCCCAGGTACCGTCCCGCCTGATATGCGCGACGACAAGTCGGACCAGGTGTGGTCACTGTCTTCAATGTACATACAACCTGTAGCTTGAGGGAGCGAGGGAGGTAAGTACCAAGGCGCGCCTGGCCTGCCCGGGCCGCCCTCCGTGCCCAGAAGAAGGTAAAACGCCTTACTTCCTCACACCCACTTACTCAGGGAAGCGCAAAATTAAGCAAGTCCCGGGAAACAGGCAATAAAAAAAAATACCCCCCTAGCCTCTGTATTTAACACACACACACACACACACCAAAGAACAACAAAAAATCTTTCCAGCCACACGCGCCAGGGCCCTGATCTGCATGGAACTGGATGATGTCAAAGGGATGATCTGGCCACAGCGTGTGGGGACCCCTGACAGGTGCGGCGCCCGATGCCTTGGAGGTGACCACGGACAGGGCGGGACTGCGCTCTGCGATGCACACGTGCATGATGCCAAGCGCTGCAGTGTCTCTGTCTGCCGTCCTTGACAGAGGACTTGTAGAAAAAGTGCCATGAAGCAAACAGAGCAAGTGAGGAGGGGGTGGGGCCACTGCAGATACAGGACCAGGGAAGGGCTCTCTGAGGGGGCGACGTTTCAGGGGAGATGATCAGAAGGAGCCAGTCCTGGGAGAAGCAGAGCAGGTGCGGAGACCCCTCTGCCCACCCTCCCAGCGCCCCCAGCCAGGTAGGCAAGCACTCGGCCTGTCTGAGTAACAGCGAGGCAGTCAGGGTGGAGCCGGAGAGATGCAGTGGGGAAAGGCCAAAAGAGGCGGGGCGGGCTGGGTGTGGGGGCTTGTGGGCTGTGGCAGAGAGTGCGGGTTTTATTCCAAGAACAGTGGGAAGCCACTGGAGGCCTTTAAGCAGCAGGATAAGAAGGTATGATTCACATTCTGAAAAGTTCACCCAGGCTGCCCTGTGGAGAAGAGGGTGCAGGAAGACATACTCTCTTGGCAAGAAGAAAGGAGTCCACAGTCCCCTGTTACTGTAGGCCTCCCGTCCAGAGAAGAAACGATGCTTTTGGTGTAGGAATGTGTCCCAGGGAGTCCGCAAAGGGAGGTAACTGAGGGACTGAGGTCAGATCAAGCAGGGAGACCTGGTTCCTGGACACTGCCAGGAGCTCCCTTTGGAGGAGCCAGGCCAGGCGCCCCACATCCCCTGAGCAGTATGAACCACAGAACCAGCAGCCCCACAGCGGGCAGGAAGGCCATGGTGCACACTCAGGACAGGGCAGGGAGTCTCAGGAGCTCCCCTACAGAGCATCTGCCCCCGTGGCTGCTGTACAGGGACCCTCAGAGGACACTTGCCTTTCATGATTTGCTGCAATTCCATCTGCAAGGTCTGGATGGCTCGAGATGGGTCATCACTAGCCGAACGCTTGACCCGATGAATAGAGAGCTTCCCATCAGCCACTGCAGCGATGTCATCATCCTCCAGGAAGACAACCCGGTTGGTGTGCTCTATGATAGCGCTAGAGCAAGGAGCACATGGCGTCAGAGAGGGGCTTGCCCTTGACAGTTACAAGGTGCCAGTTACTCACTGCTCTCCAAGTGTGGGTCCCTATCAGCTGGATGGCATCTTAGGATATGGCGTATGAACATCAATTCATGCTTCCCTCTCCTCCCTTCCCTACAGAGTTATTCTGAAGCCAGTCCCGGACATCATATCATCTGCAAGCCTTTTGACTGATAGCTCTAAAAGATAAGGGTTATTTTTTAACCTACTATAATGCCATTATCACACCCAAGAATAATAGTTACTCCTTCATATCATCAGTTATCCAGGATGTTCAAATTTCCCCAATAATCTCACATAGGTTCATTTACAATTGTTTTCTTCATCAGGATGCAAACACCTTTGGAGGATGCTTGGGAACCAGCACACGACTCTGAATCACAAAGGGAAAGAATGAAACATTCATCTGCCATTCCCAATGATCTGTCTTTCAGAATAACCACATAGTTTAAGAAGGCAAGTTTCTCTTTATAGGAGGAATACAGCTCATGGAGAAGGAATGATAAAATTATAACAATCGACTTATGAACTCCTAACCATTAAAAGCCCTAATCAAGGTCCACCAATGGCTACCGAAACCAAGAGATGAAAAGCCGAGAGCAGCTTTATGGTGGCTGGATAAGGCTGGTGAAACCTGAACCCCCGATCAACTTGACCAGCACAAGAAGACAATGAGACATAGTGCCCCCTGATGGAAGGACACACTACAGCTATGAAATGAGTCTTGCCAAAAAAGCCAAACCTGAATATCAAGCTTCTAGACACCTGTAAACTCCTGTCTGCAGGAAACAAAGTCAACAGAAGAGCATGTTACATGACACCGTGGGGGAGGCACTCAAGGAAATCCACACAGTGGGAAACTCATTAGGATGAACGACTGTTTCTTACACACACAGAGGAAGGAAAAAGGAGGGACTTACAAGCAAACCGTGAGGTCTATCCACTAACGAAATGTAGGGTCATTATGTTTATTTTCATAGTAACTTTCTCTGCATGGAAAGTAATACTGATTTTTCCCTTGAGATGAAAACAGAAAGTTTCTTTCAAAAATAAAGCTAGAAAAGTTGGTAAGTGAAAAAGAAAATTAGGTAGTCGCTCAGGTGTTACACAGATACGGTAAAAACCGTGAAGTTGGTACTCGAAGGACCTCGGGAGGAAAAAACCCTCATGTACCAAGTGCCAGACCCAAATGTGCCCTGTGCAGAAAACACACATTTAAAACTCCGGATGCAAAGTTAAAAAGAGGAACAATCAAGTTCTATGACCCCAAGAGATGTATCTCCAGATCCTAGGGAAGAAGGATGAAAAGGGGGGAACTCCATGGCACCGGGAAAAAAATATTTTGAACAATATACACTCTTTGTATAAAAAGTAGGAAACACAGGCATCAAGAGGAGGAAGTGAAAAGGGCCTGACCCAGTCTCCAGGGGAGAAATGCTGCACCGTGCTGTCCTTCAGACAGT
Source organism: Camelus bactrianus (assembly GCF_048773025.1). NCBI lineage: Eukaryota > Metazoa > Chordata > Mammalia > Artiodactyla > Camelidae > Camelus > Camelus bactrianus. The sequence continues at coordinate 5,684,875 of NC_133560.1, read as the reverse complement.
GCTCACGACACGTGTGTTTGTATTTACGTGTACACGTATAGCTGCACGTTTAACTATAATTATTCTAGTATACAAAATGGATGGTAGTCACTGAGACTACTGGCCCAGGAGTTAGACCCGAGGTGGAATCCTTATCCCTGTTGCTCATCAGCCCTGCGCCCTCGGGCAGCACAGACGCCACCCTGTGACCCTGTCTCAGGTTCTCCAGTTTTAAAACGGGAGATGATCGCTGTGCGTTCACCAGAGATTTGTAATTATTAAATGGGGGCAGTCTTGGTGAGGCCCTCAGCACAGTGTCCCACCATAAGGGCCCACAGCGTGTCCTGGCCACGACTGTCACGAGAACCCTGCAGTGTGCCTTCCTATCTGGGAGGGTCACCTTTGTTCACTCTTATTTTTCAATATGTGCTTCTTCATTGAAGAATCTCACAACACATTGCAGAATCACTTTTTTAAGTTCCAAAAACCTAAGCAGACAAAAGAATGTGGAGGATTTTAATTATAGCATCTCATCTGCAGATTAATTTACGGGGAGTCAGTATCTTTTAAAATAATTTTTAATAATTAAATTAACTTTAAAGCATTTTGTGTTTTAATAATAACATTCAGCCTTCCTACCGAGGAATGTGGAAACTCTCCCTGTACTCAGATTTCTTCCTGTTTCTCAGGGTAAGCTTTTGCAGTCTTCTCCAAGCTGGTTTGGGACTGTTTTTATTAAAATCTACTTTAAGGGATTAAAGTGTTTTTTTTTTTCCAGCTGTCGTAAACAGATGACTTTTTTTGTTCAACACAGGTTTGCTGCGCGCCTACTATGCCAGTCACTTGAGCACGTGTGAAGGGGAAAGGGGGGATGGACTCCCCTCCCCCCTACCCACTGAGCCGGCCTCTTGGCGGTGCTCCTGGGATGCTGAAATTTCCACACCTTTCCTCTCTGACCAGCCATGGGTATCACTTCTAACAGCCTTCCCGGTGGTTTTTAAAAGTATATTATCATATGGCCTACAAATAATTCTTTAATCTCCTTTCAGGCATTTATTCCTCTTTTTTTGGAGAAACATCTACCATATTTCATTGAATATAAGGTAACCTTGATCTTAAGATCATGATTATTTTATATACTTCAAAGAAATTAAAACCGTAGCAAATTATAATGGCAAGATGCCAGATGCTAAAAAAAAAAAAAAATCTATAAAATAATTGTGTGTCTTAGAATCATTGAAATAGTACTCATTTCTCATCGAAATGGTGCTCTAAGGAACACAATCTATGAAATGCGGGCCTTTACATCAGCCGTGAGTGCTTATGTGCTGTGGCGCTGGCTGTGGGCGGAACCGGACTCGCCGCCTGAGCTGTAGGTCCCCGTTACTCTGTGTGTCCCAGGAGACCTCGCCTGGTGGCCCCTCTGCGTCACAGCAAGGCTGGCGGGAAAGGGGTATAATAAAGGCCTGGACAGAGGAGACAGTAGTCCTGGAGTTTACGGTGGTTTTCTACTTCAACCAGCAAGAAAGTGTTTTGGTCTTTTCTGAGTGTATGTGCAGGTACACATTTTTTGTATTATTTTGAGCATGAAGTTGACGTTCTTAAATTTCAGAATTACTGTCTGTGTATTGATGAGAACATGGAATTTGGAATCAACTGAACCAAATCCCAAAATCTTAGCTCTGTCTTTTATAAATGGTAAGACTCTGGCAAACGCAGGTCAGATTCACAAAGGACTAAATGTCTGAGACGCCTGTCCTGCTTAAAAGGAGCAGCCTTTGAAAGGCCCCCACCGGGGCTGGAGGGAGCACACTCCGCAGTGCTCAGATCTGCTGGTTTTCCAGAGAAGCTAGAAATCCAGATTTTTATGAGAAACCTCCCAACTATAAAATGCTGGCAACTAATTCAATTATTCTGTGCTGGCCCAAAACATTGTGTAGGTCAGTGGACCTCGCCTTTGGCCACCAGGGCTGCCAGTATCAGCCATGCAGGTGTTCACTGAGCAAAGATTCCTCAGGAGGGTCACTGATGACAGCTGAGATCTGCCATCGCCTCTGCCCCTCGCTGAGCCTTGAGAAAACAGCTCAAATGGGGGGATAATTAATAAATGGGAGTGCTCAGCCAGCCATCCTTGATTACATCATCCTAGGAAAGAAAGGAAGCAAGGTATACACGGCTACCTTGCATCAGAAGCAAAGAAGAATTCCACTGCTTTGTCACCCACGGCGTGAAGGCAGGTGGAACTGTCCAGTCTCTTCATCCTTGTTTTACAGATATTCTTAACATTCTCAATATTGCCTGGCAAAGAAGGGAAAGAAGCATGAATCCCCTCAAACTATTTTCGTCTGAATAACATGAAGGAGCCAATCTCCCCTTTGAATATATGTGGGAGAGATTTGCCATTTTTAGCTTTGGCCGCGTCAGCCAAATTGCGGAAAAGATTCCCAAATAGCAAGAGCGCTGAATCGGTTGCAAACAAAACAAACCAACTCAACGCCGAAATCAGGGCCCGGGCGCCTTTATGTAACAGAACCACATGCTGCTCCCTCGGCTTGTGCATGTGTTTGAAAACACCCATAATAAAAAATGGGAACAATGGAGACAGTTCTCAGTTGCCTGAAAACCTTTTTGACCTGGAGCCACGTGCAAGCTTCTCTGGGCACCCTGCCTCCGAGGGGAGCTGCTGGCTCCAGGACAACGCAATGCTGTTCAAGTCCTTCTGAGGAAACTCACGTGTCCTGTACAGCACGGGGATCTGCTCTGTAGAGAGTTTGTATTTGCTCCGCACTCCGATGAGCAGGGGGCTGCCTCTCCTGCAGGGGTGAGAGGGAACCGAGTTGCCCATCGCCGTGCCAGCCTGGGTGGGCTGGACGTCCTGGCACACCCCTCTGTCAGGACGGGTCCCCGCACCGAGCCCTCTCCCCAGGGCAAAGTGCTCCCAAGACATCCCAAACGGTGTCCCAGGGGTTCAGAGCCACCGATGAGGGCAATTTAGAAAGAGAAAGATTTACTGTTTCTTCACACTACTTTCTTCTGAACTGGAAACAGTAACATGACAATATCAGGTTTTAAAAGGGGTTTCAAATTTTTTTCTTAATTTATAGACTTTATTTTTCTAGAGCAGTTTCAGGTTCACAGCAGAATTGAGCAGAAAATACAGAGTTCGCACAGCACCCTCCCCACCCACACATATATACTCCCCCACCCTCAGCATCCCTCATCAGTGTGGCTTATTTGGTACAATCGATGAACCCACATGGACACATTATTATCAAAATTTGATAGGGACAAGCGTCCAAGCGTCCCTATCAAATTTTGATAATAATGTGTCCATGTGGGTTCATAATTTTATAATTCTATGACTTATTTTATAATTCTATGACTTAAAAAACTTAAATTCCAAATGGTAAATCAGTTCCTGTCCTAGAAAAAAAATCATAATACATTCACAAAATTTCCTTCCTAAGGGGGAGGGTGTAGCTCAAGTGGTAGAGCACATGCTTAGCGTGCACAAGGTCCTGGGTTCAATCCCCAGTATCTCCTCTAAAAATAAATAAGTAAGTAAACCTAATCACCTCCCCTTCCCAAAAAACAAACAAACACAAAATTTCCTTCCTGGCTACTGTGACAGTCTGCGAGGGACGGTCCACCCTCTCTGGCCCAGTCCCCCAAGGCCACAGGTGCATGGCCTTGAGCTTCCCGGGGCAGTGTCCACACAACATTGTTTGCTGCTGTCACCCATGCATGGCGCACAGAGGGTGTCGGTAAGCACACACTGAGACTAGAAGAGCCTCAGGTCCCACCAGTGCCCTTTCCCACCCCCATCCTGGCCTAAGTGCAGATCCATACAGTGCCACGCTCGCTCTGGGCTCCTTGCTTTTGCTCGTGCTGGATTGTCTGCCTGCCTTTCCCAGGCTGACACCTGCTCCCCTCAGGTCCCCGATGCACTGCCTTCCAGCCCCCATCACAGAGCATCACCATCCTCTGCCCTGCTCTGGCCTCTTACACAATTACACAGCCACCTTCAGGGTGGGACCAGGTTGGGTGTCACTAGGGTCCCAGGGCCCAACACGCAGTAAGTGCTCAACAAATATTAGTTCAATGGATGGATGAATGAATGGACGGACAGACGGTGAAAATGATGGATAGACAGATAGAAAGGTGGATAGGCAAATGGATGGGTGGGCACATGGGTGGATGGACAGATGGACAGATGGGTGAATAATCTACCCATCTGAATATAAAATAAAAGGACGGCACCTGCATGCCCGCTTGTGTAAAGCAGCACAGCACTGGGGGCAGAGGGGCTTTAACAGCGGGCCGTGTGGGCCGGCCCAGGACCCCTCAGCTGATTCCTGGGTCACTCGGGGCATGAAGGTGACGAAGCTTGAGCTCTTGGCCTGCAACGTTGATTCAAATCGACATTCACCCTGTTCCCAGTTTCATGTTTGTAATCTTACATGCTTTTTCTAAGGGAATCTCTATAGTTCACCTGAAACCTGGATCTGCCTTTGCTATACAATTTTATTTCTAATTTGAACTTGTTGTCAGTTTCTAAAAATCTGGAGATTTCAGATAAAAATCCAACTTTCTGGTTTTTTTTTTTTAAAAATCAGAAGCTCTGGCCACAGAGATGGCGGGGTACATTCTCTGTCACTAACATAGAGGGAGCACAGTTGTCCCTTACATAGCGGGAGCTCCTTCCAGTCTGCCAGAGGCCCTGCTCCTCCCTCGTGCCTCAAGCTGAGTGGTTTTACTGTATTTATTTGTTACTGGAAATGTCAGTGCGTTCTGGCTCACCTTGTGGCCACGGCTTCTCCGGGGTAGTGGATGCTCTTGAAAACCAACGCGAACGCGCCTTCCTGAAAAGACGGGAAAGAAGAGTGAGGAACAAGGAACAACTTTCTCTGGCTGGGCCAGACTGCTGCAGCCTGGCCCACACCCCCGACAGTGCCCCCTGGGCCCCTCTTCACTGCAGGCAGTCCTGGGGTCACTCACGCAGGGTGCTGAACGCAGCTCATGCAGGGTGATGTCAGGAGGGGAAAGCGAAACAGATCACGCTCGGGTACCAAGATGGGAACTTGCAGATTTCACTGTGAGCAATGTATTACCAGCCCGCCCGGGTCCGTGAGGAACAGTTCCCAGCTCTGGGATGACCTGGGTGGACTGCTACTGTTAGAGCCTCAGGAAAGGGGAACCTGGGCCTCGGGGATGGTACCTACTTGGGGAGCAATTGTGAGGATTGAAGGGACTAATCTGTGACCTACATTTAGCTCAGCACACTCAGAGTCTGGGATCAAATCCCGCCTCCACCCCGTAACTGGGCAATCGCGCAGCCTTCTTTGTGCCTCATGGTGAATGGAAATGGCTTCTGTGAGCTAATGCACTGTAAGTGCTTAGAACAGTGCCTGCCACATAGAGACCCAACAGAAGCATGTAGTGTCATTATTATTATTTCTGTGGCAATGACTGCCATTTGTGCTCTGTGCTTCAGCTTGGCAGTCCGTGCAAACCAGAATTAGAATCTAGTTTTCCTAACTCAAGACTCTAAATGCTCTTTCTATTTAAAACCTTGATGCAAAATTCTTTCCTGCATTCTGACCATCCCGTACTAATTTACCACGACCCTACTTGACTTTATACAGACAGCGGTAAATCTGAATTTCTGTGTGAAGTCCTTCGAGGTTTGGAACCCTGGGCAGACCCAAGGCCTCAGTGTGCTATGGCCACTTTGCCAACTCAGTCACACAGCCAGAGAGACCCCAGGGTCAGCATCTCCAGACCTCTAATGGCCTTTCAAACTGCCCAGCGTGAAGGGGCTTCAGACAGAACCTGAGAAACCTGACGTCCACCTGCTGGTTTTGTCAACAATGAAGTAGGACTGACTAGAAAAAAGTTCTCTGCCAAAAAGAGCTCTGTGTTGTTTCAGGTAGGTGGCTGAAGTTTGAAAGTGCCATCACCGAGAGGCATTTTCAAAATTTTAAATTATAGGTGGGAAAGAGGAGTTAATGTGCTGCAAAACTAAACTGTTTACTGTACATTACACAGTATCTTAGACTGTACATTCCTTATGGGACAAGTTCTTATTTATAAATACGTCCTCTAAATTAAGACCCCCAAAATGGGAGTCATAGGACAAAGGGTTCGACAGTAGACTTACTTTTAAGAAAACGCCAAAGGATCACACATTTTAAACCACAGTGTTATATCCGCAGCAGCCTCTGACTCCGGATATTCCAGGTTCTCGGCCCTGAACACTGTCTCCAAGGTGCCCCATCTCAGAGGAGCTACTGGGTGGCACTGATGCTCGGAAGGATGGGCTCTAGGAGTCTGGAGCCCTTTCCTCCTCTCTCTGCCGTCTCACAGGGGGCCTAGGTCTGCTCTACCTCCTCCTCCAAGGGGGGGCCTCTCTTGGACAGTCCACCGCCCCCACCATGCGCCCCTTCGCAGGGACTTTGCTCCATGGGTCCAGCCCGCTGGGACATCACCAACCTCCTTCCCTCCTGGATCGTTCCTTTCAGCACACAGACATGCTTTATCACAGAAACCCAATCCTCCCTCAGGACTGTAGCCCTTTCCCTCCAAGGGGCCATTTCTTTGCACCATTCTTCCTCCGTAACCGATCTTCTCAAAAGTCCACACCTGCTGTCTTTGCTTCCTCCCAGCCCCATGCAGTAAGGACCTGGGGGCCTTTCTCCCCCATGACAGAAAATGCTTCACCGAAACAGCAGGCAAGATGGCAACTGTCCCCAACATCAGATCAGTCCTTCCTGGGCGTGTGACTAACAACGCACACAACTCAGCTGACAAGATGGCACCACGGCCCACCACGGCCAAGGTCCCCTGTGCAGCGCATCCTTGTCAGGAGCCACAGAGCAGGGGGGCTGTCACCATTCCAGAGGTGCTAAAACAAAGCAAAACACTTCCTATTCGTCTGCTACCAAACCTCAGAGCTCCTCCCAATTCTCCAAACACTTCAAGGCCAGATACTGAGATGAGCCATCTTCAGTCCTCAGGCACTCGGCATAAGTTTGCCTAATAAACACTTGTGAAAGCTGAAGGGATGAAGGGGTGATTTAGACAGGTGGGGTCTGTAACTCACCAACTGCTGGATGACTCTCTCGACCAGCGTGGAAAACGTAATGTCCTCCGTTTCTCTGTTGTCGAACACGTATTTAATCAGCTTGGCGATGGTCTCCGTATCTGTTTCTGACTCAAACTCATAGCCTTTGCTTTCCTGGAATATTTGGTTGGACACAGTGTCAGATAATGGTCATTGTGCAATGGCGGCCTGGCCAGCTCCCTCTCCTCCCTCATGACTTGTCCTTGGAGTGACTTAAGGCGAGAACAAGGAAAACGGGGAAGGGATAAGAAATGTTTGCCAGAATCACACAGCCCAACACGGCTGAGTCATCCCAGGCCTCCCTGAGATCAGCCCGCCTCAGAAGACTGTCCTTGCTGTTAATCTGGACATTGCAAAATACCAGCGATCAAAATGATCAAATCTGTTGAGTCAGTCCACCCACATCCCAACCAACACTGCAACCTCTTCCTACTTCAAACACTCGCCGTCTGCCTTCCCACCCCACATTCCAGTTGGCGTATGAGTCGACACGTTATTTAGTGCAGTTACTTCAATAAAAGGGAGTTTATGTTCTTTTGATTCTGCTGTGAATCTGCAGCGGCTGATGATGTAAACGAGAATGCCCTGCTCTCTCCTCCAGCAAGATCTGGGGAGGCGGCCGGGCTGGGGATGAGGTTTGTGTCCAATGCGGTGACGTGGCCAAGCGAGGGTCTCAACAAGCCCCTGCCTTTTCTCCCAGAGGGAAATGAGCTGGTCGGAAAATTTCGGGGAAATACCGATACCACTGGACTTAGCTGTCACCCAGGGGAAGCATCTTACCAGAAACTTCCTCAGGTCTTTGTAATTTGTGATGATCCCGTTATGGATGACGACGAACTCTGGAAGTAAAGTTTAGTCAGGAGAGAAACGTCATGAAGAAGTGAGGCTCAAGTCAGATGTCCAGAAGGACAACTTGACGGCTTGAAACTCTACAAACTCTGCTCATACGGACACTCGTGTTGAGCAAACTTCATTCACAGAGATTAGAACTGACACCTGCTATGACTACAATTTAAACTTGAAGAAATAACACATTTCTCTTTTGATAAAAAGCATCCACCAACCAAGCCAGGCACGGAGCTCTGGGCTGCAGCATCATCAGATAGGCTTTGGTATTTCTGTCAAATGGGATGGTTGACACTTCGTTATCTATTAACTGTCTCCATATCCACCTTCTCCAATTTTTTTCGTACCTATGGTGACACTGTTTCACACTATTGCCTTAACCCTGTCACTTTCTTTCATCTCAGTCTATTGTCTGAACTTCTCATCACTAATTCGTTTCCTAGCATCTGCCTTTTCTTTGTGAAAATGTCTTCATCTAATTTTCTAACACAATGCAGTTGCTGGGTGTAAGTCTTCCTTAAAAGTATGCTCTTCAGCTATCAGGGATGAGTTGCTAAAGAAATTGCACAAATCTTTTCTTATTTCCCACGTCGTTTTCTTTTCAATTACTCATCCTGAGTCAGGGCAGGCGTTTCCAAGGTTGGGTGTGGGGGGATCTCCTTGGGGCCTCCCCACTTTGGGGAATCATTGTCTGCAATGAAGTAAGGGTTCACCTGATCACCTGGGTGGGCGGGAAGCTGGGGCGGGGGCAGCGACATCCCAGGGCATGTGATCTCAGGGACCAGCCTCTGCGTCTGGCTTGGGCTTGGCTGGATGTCCACTCTAGGTCTTCAGCAGTGTGGAGTCTGCAGCCTCCCACCCTGGGTGCAGAGGGCCTGCCCCTGGAACGGGCTGCCCTATGGCTCAGGGCATAGACGAGATGCAAGGAATAGTCCCCAGTGAAAAAAAACCCTCACCACCCAAGACTCTGACCACGTGGACATACCTGCAGCCCGGCCGCTGTGCTAGCTCCGGCTGCCCTGCTGAGAGGGGTGAATGGGGCTCTTCTGTTCTCCAGGGGAGGTTTTCCCTTCCAAGTCAGGCAAGGTGAGCTGTCTCAGGGCACCTCAGTGTCCACGGGGCAAAGGGCACTGACCAGGGAGGTGCCACTCTCTCCTGTGGCCAGACTTCCATGACAATTAAGAGCACTGACACTTGTCGAGTGCTTAGCTAATAATAAACACCCCACAACTGCTCTTATGTGTCTGCTCCCTAACCTAACACGAGGCTTGGCAAGAACTCGTGCTATGCCAAGTTCAGAAGGCAGCTTGGGGTGGGGCTCCTGGCTGACTCCAGACATCATTCTCTCCACCAGACACCCTCTCCCATCTGCCCAGGTGTGGGTCATGGGGGCTTCTAGCTTGACCGAGCCCAACCCAGAGTGGAGACCCACTGGAAGGCACACATTGTATCTTAGACCCTTGCCTGCCCCAGCAGCCCCGGGAGGAGTCAGGGATTACGCTCTCTCTCCATCAACACGCCCACTGTGTCCTATCACCGGAGGCCCCGGCGCCCCTGGGGGCTGACCACAGAGTCCCCGAGAGCTGCCAGTGGGAGCTCCAGACTTATCAGTCCCTCCTCCATGAGAGGGGGCGGGGTGAAATTTAAGGAACCACTGCATGGAGAACTGTCCTGGGGCCTCAGGTGAGTGATGTGGACCCATGAGCTGGGGCTGGCATGAGGGGTCAGCTGGAAGAACTGGGGAGCCCTTGCTGCAGGGACCAGGGTTGTAGCAGGCACCTCAGGTGTTAGAGAAGGTGAGCACGCCCACCTGCCCTGGCTCAGGACCACTCTCTTCAGGGGCAGGGGCGGGTAGAGCTGGATGAGAAGGGAGCCCCATCCTTTCCTCCAGCACCCAGCCCTTTGGAACACTCTGGCCCCTGGTTGAGGAACAGAGCCCAGGCCTTCAGCTCTTCACGCCACCAAGTCCCACTCGGGCCGGGTCCCCAAAGCCAGGAGCACTCCGTGGAGGTGTCACTGTTTTCCCCTGGGTGCCTGGGGGAGTCAGCACCACCCCAGGGCCAGGCCGAATCTGCCTCCTGGCTGGGGCTCCGCGCCACCCGTTTGGACCTTCAGGGAGGACAGGGCTGCTGAGAAGCCAGCGGGTGGTGGGTGAGGACCCACAGGGCAGGGCCAGGCAGAACCAGGGGAGCAAGGCTACACCACGTACCGTTGCCTTTGTCTGAGCGCTGTGGATGGCTGTTGACAGCATTGGGGACCCCGTGGGTGGCCCAGCGCGTGTGGGCAATGCCGAAGTGGGTTTCAAACTCCACTTTTAAGTCCATGCTGTCTTGTTCTAGATGAAAAAAAAAATCAGTTTGCCACACTTTAAAAATAAGCACTGACATGGTGCTGTTACATAAGGAGGCATCATTACACGGAGACACACGCTACACCAAAAGTATACCCCACCATTGACCGCAGAGGTCCCATCCCAGGATTTCTGCCAGACCCTTGCTGTTACATAGCACTTATCAGTAACCTAACTCACGTCACTGAAACTTACTTTAAAGAAAGAATTATAGACCCCTACTATAAATGGAGTAGTATCATTTGCCAGAAAAATTAAAATAAATACATACGTACTAAATATTGAAAAAAAAATTCCCAGCATACCATCACCTGAAATAAACCATCCCACACTCTGGGAAACAGTTTTACAACAAGGACATAGCCCTCTTTCTATTTTTCCACACTCAGGTAGCTTAATGTTTTTAGTCTCAAATGCTATTGGAACAAAAGATTTTAAAGTGACCCAGTCTGGGTGTATTTATTGCTCTGAGTTGGTGTGTCTTCCACTTACTGTAAAGTTCTTCATCAAGAGCCTTGACATTTCCTCTTTTCTTGACTAGCTGGATGTGTCTTTCTTTGACTTCATTATTATTTCCATCGATTGCCACACCTGTAATGTAAACATGTTTTTTTTTATTAGCAATAAAATTAAATATTTTAATGATATGAAATGAATTAATAAGTGCAGCATGCATCTAAACATGAAGATAAACATACACATATACGTTCACATTATTTTCAATAAGAATAAAAATCTTGACATTTTTGCATAATTCATGTATTTTTTTAATTGAGGTATATAGTCAGTTTACAATGTTGTGTCAATTTCTGGTGCACAGCACAAGGCTTCAGTCATACATGAATGTGCATATATTTGTTTTCTTATTCTTTTTCACCATAAGCTATTACAAAATATTGAATATTTCCCTGTGCTATACAGCATAAACCTGTTTATCTATTTTATGTATATTAGTTAGTATCTACAAATCTTGAACGCCCAGTCTATCCCTTCCCACGCCCCTACCAACCACAAGTCTGTATTCTATGTCTGTGAATCTGTTTCTGTTTTTTAATTAAGTTAATTTTTTTTAAAGATTCCACATAAAAGCGATATCATATGGTATTTGTCTTTCTCTTTTTGGCTTACTTCACTTAGAATGACATTCTCCAGGACCATCCCTGTTGCTGCAAATGACATTTTGTTCTTTTTTATGGCTGAATAGTATTCCATTATATAAATATACCACAACTTCTTTATCCAGTCATCTGTCGATGGACATTTAGGTTGTTTCCATGTCTTGGCTATTGTAAATATAAACATGATTTTTTGTTCTGGAATTTAAGTTTTGTCTCCCATGCTTCATTACAGGATGTGACACAGGGTGAGGGCCACACAGAGCTGTCGATGTATTAGTTCTTTTTCCCCAGGTTTGCTGCCCAGAAGAGAACTAGACAGTGTTCAGGATATTGACTTGGAAAGAAGAGGCTGTGACCGTGGCAGCGCTTACTGGCAAGTGGGGACCACGTGCCTGGAACCTAGGCTGTGGCTGCCTTGCCTGGCTTCTAACCCGGGTGATGCTCGGGAGCTGTGGGGGAAGTGCCACCAAGGCAGTGGGCTCATTTGAGGGCATCTGTGTGCTCTGGATTCTGCTACTTTAGCTGGTACCTCCACTGCACTAGTGTACTTGCAATCTTTCATCTGACTTACTTTCTGTTAAGAATTAACAGGGATATAAAATTATCTGGCTCTCCCTTTTCTCCTAAGGCGGCTTAATTAAAAATGAGAAATAAATAGAAAAGCAGGTGGTGTGCCAGGATCTCTGGAAATCTGAAGCTCTTGAAGTATTCATTCAGTATTCATTTATTCATCACTTAGTATTCATTTTTCCTCCAGAAAATAAAACCCACGATATTATCAATAACAAAATCAAACAGTCTAGCCCAGATCATCAGCTGTTCCTTAGTGTGCATTAATTAATTCCAATCCGGAAGCTGACACAGAGCCTGGAGTTAACTTTATACTGTTTCTTTTCTGTGCAAAATGGATGCACAGGAACCTGATGAAAAGGACAAGGTTTTATATGCTTCTCCTATGTTGACTTTATTATATGAATGAAAGTGATAAAAATGAATGTGATTTTAAAAATGGGAAACAGACCAAATATCCACCTGTTATTTGGATAGAGGAGTAAACTCTGCGACAGTCTTCCAGGAAGAGTTTACGATGATGGAAAATGATCAGGTAAGTAAAAGAAGAAGACACAATTGCAGAATTGCATAATTGTAATCAGGTAAAAGTTAAAAATGTCAGCACGACACCTCTATCTGTCCCCAAACCCCAGGCCACCCCAAAATACACACAAAAGTGCCAGAGGAAGGACACAGATGTGGATGGGGGAGCTTTTGATGGGGATTTCTTTTAGGCTTGTTTTCCCTTCTACTCTCCTACAGAATATTTCTAATTTCTTGAATGAATGAGCACCACGTTCCCGTGGGCGCCGTGGGGCCCACCTGCGGAGTCGTAGCCCCTGTATTCAAGCCGCTGCAGGCCCCTGATGAGGGTCTCGAAAATCTCCTTCCTCGTCCGGGGGACCCTGTAGTTCATGTAGGCGAAGATTCCTGTCAAGAAGAGAGGAAAACCATATATTTACAAAACACTTGGTTCTGTTTAGAAGGAAACACTTCCGGGGACACAGACGTCACTGGAGGTGCAACTCCAGGGGGCTTCCCGGCGGCGGCGGCCTGCAGAGGGAGGTGCGGCCTTCCCTTCCTCGGACTTAACGGGAGAGCTGCACTCTCCTCCTGCTTCTGGGAGGCCGTCGGACGCAGCCCGTCTGCTGCGACAAGAAGACTCAGGAGGCATGCGAAGGACACGTGTGCACCCCCGGGCTGGGCAGCTGCACTGCAGAGACTTTTCCTCCTATGGACGTACTTACAGAAGATGTCTTTCACTGCAGTGACATTTATAATAGAAAAGGTCAGCAAAACAACCCAACCAGCTAGGGACATCTGAACTCCCGCCTGCGTGGGCTTCTTGATTTGCACAGAACACTCTGGGGAAGAGTCATAAGGAGGCCCGCTCCAGCCTCCTGCGACAGGTAAGAACCCGGGCTGGGCCTCTGCTCCGCTCTGCATTTGGCCTCACTGTTTGGAGCTTTGCCATCAATACGCACGACTTTTACAACAGCAAGCATAAATCCATCCCTCGGCCCCAGAGAGAATCCTTGTCTTCAAGGGAGGCCAGCAAGCCAAGAAGATTTTGTTTGGCTTCATTTTCTGCATTCATATTTCGAAATAATATTTTCCAAAATAGGAAGTAATACTCATCATGTTGGCTCTTTCCAAATTCTTCCACTCCACTACTTGAGACTATGGGCCCTGGGTCGGCCTGTGTCATGCTCTATGAGTGTCCCATCCCCTCACCCCTCTGTCCTTTTGCCCTGCGTGGGAAAATCTGCCCATCTCAAAGCTCAGCTCCAACCTAACCCCCAGGGCAGGCCTGTCCAGGCCCCAGCCAGAAGCGCTCGCCTGCCCTGGGTCCCCAGCGTTCCTGCATCCTGAGACATCTACATCCCCTGACAAGGCCACAAGCTGGTGCTTCTGTCTTTATATTTCTTATTGTATCTTGGCACATGGTCCTTGTTCAATAAATGTATGTGGAAAAGAGTGATCATGAATCTGTATCAATCAGTGAAGGAACAGTATGGATTGTGAAAAAGTTTTGCGGCTTCTGGCATATTTACAGTAACTCATCTTCCTGAGAACTCACTGCGTGGCAGACACTGGACTAAGCATTCCCACATGGGCATCAATCAGAGCTCGCAGATCTGCCGTTACCTTCCCCTTTAATTCTGGAACTGGGCCAGAGTCCTGAGTGGAACTAAAGAGACCTGACTTTAGGGTGTAAACAATCCTAACCACTGGGCTACACTGCCTTGGGGATGAATAGGGTTAAAAGGTTTATTTTTCCCCATTTTAATTTTTAAATTTTATTATTTTCAAACCTTCTCAACATTTTTCAGGGATGACAGGAAGGTCTGAGCAAGACTTAAAGATGGTCAGATATCTGCACTCTCATGTTAAGCATTATTTACAATAGCCGAGACATGGAAACCACTTAAGTGTTAAATAAATAAACTGTGAAATAGACACATAATGGAATACTATCCAGCCATTAAAAAGGAAGGCAAATTCTGCCATTTGCGACAACATGTGAATCTTGAGGGCATTAGGCTAAGTGAAATAAGTAAGACAGAAAAAAACAAATCTCTGTGATCCCACTTATACATGAAACTGGAAAAAACCTAACTCACAGAAAGAGAAATCAGGCTGGTGGTTGCCAGAGGTGGGAAGAGTGAGGGAATTGGTGAAGGTGATCAGAAGGTACAAACTTCCAAATATAAGATAAATTCTGGGGACGTAACGGACAGCGTGGTGACTACAGCTAACAACATTCTATTGTATATTTAAAGGTTGCTAAGAGAGTAGCTCTTAAAAGTTCTCATCACAGTGAAATAATTTTTAACTGTGTGAGGTGATGAATGTTAACTAACCTTCCTGTGGTAATCATTTTGCAATATGTATACACATACACATATCTGTATGTAATACATACCAATACACATACACATATACAATTCACTATGTCGTACACTTTAAACTTATACAGTGTTACACTCTGGTTTCTCTTCAGATCGTGTAAATCTTTCACCTTTTAAAGTTACACAATGTTACATGTCAATTATATCTCAATAAAACTGGAAAAAAATTTTTGCCAGAGCTAATCCTTGGAAAGGACAACCTGCCTGTGGATAACTGAGGGCTGACTATGATTCTGTACGAAACCACCTGGAATGCCTCTGTAACATTTGTAACATCCCTGGATGAGATTCAAGTCAGGGTAGTATACCTGAATGAATGAGTAAACTTCCACTAAGTGAATGCTATACTCCCACACAGCGAGTAGGGTCACATCGCATGAAATTTAACTTGCTAAAATTCATCTAGACACAGTCAAAGCAGTAGGCGCTAAAATCATACAGCGCTAAAAATGGCATTTTGCATTCTCAGGTAAGTTACTGTACATAGGCTGTATTTTCACACGAGCATTAAGGTACAGGGTTTATATTTAAAAACATGCACAGTGTGCTTTCTGAGCAGTCACAGACGGTTTCTTTTAAAGATGGCCAAGGATAATTTTGGCAGTCAGCTATTTTTGTCTTCCTGGCTGACTCTAGGTCAGGTGAGACATGCCTCCCTCGCAGAGCATCTGTGTTCCAGGAGCTCACCGTTTACCCTACACTTCAAACCTACACATGTCTGGCCAGAGGATGTATTTTTGTCACCTTACTTATATATATAAAAAAGATAGTTACTTTCTTTTTTTTTACTTTTAAAAAAAATTGCAGCCTTAAAAAATAATAGAATAATGCCATTTGCAGCAACATGGATGGCCCTGGAGAATGTCATTCTAAGTGAAATAAGCCAGAAAGAGAAAGAAAAGTACCACATGATATCACTCATATGTAGAATCTAAAAAAAAAAAAAAAAAAAAAAGACAGAGAGTTACTTTTTGACGGAAAAATTTTAACAGCTTTTTTGGGATATACGACACATACCATAATATTACCCTGTTTAAAGCGTATGATGCAATGGTTTCTAAGTATATTCATAGAGGTGTGTAACCATCACCACAATCTCTGTTTGTTTAGGTAAAACATTTTATTACATTAATTGTCCTGCAAAAAATCAGAAAGCTCCCTGGAGGGACATGGTCAAATTTCAGCCACAGTCAAGAGCACGTAGCTCTGGGAGACGGTTCTGTGAAGGATGGAGCGACTCACAGATCACTTTTGAAATTTTTTAAACTGCAAAACTTTCCGGGGAATCGTTCCAGAATGACATTTTACACCTCATGAAGGGAAGTTGACGGGCACTGCAGTGGACACGAAGGCCCACACACCAACTCAGGAAAGGTTCGGAACTCACGTCAGGCATGTATGCGTCTCCGGCTTTGAGATCCAGAAACAGCCTCCTTGGTGGTGGTGGGGGGGGGTGCTGCTGCCAGAGCCCCCGCTGGGCTGGAACCAGACGGATGGGCTAAAAGGTCCTTGTCCTCAGGACCACCAGCTGTGTCCACACCCAGCTGGGAGGCCCGGCAACCAGTCAGGCACCATCTGTTTGATTACCGTGGTGAAGGGGGCTGCCACGGAGTGGTTTTCAAGATTTTTGCGCATGAAGGCAAAATTTAATTTTTAACATGACATCTCTTGCATACGAACATCTATTAAATTCTTTCACTAAGCACTGCCTCTCTCCTCTTGCAGCTCACCCTCTTGGCTGGATTCTCCCTACAAGCTACTAGGTGACGTGAATACATTGGGCACTTACACTGTGTTCTTCATTTCAGCAAAATAATGCAATACAATAAAGCTGCTTTCCTAGGAATTTTGCTTGCTGTTCCCATCAGATTCCCTTCTGGAACCCCCTCCATCCATAATAAAAGCTACAATGAGAATCCATTTTTTACCTATGAGATCAGTAAAGATCAAACAATTTAACAAATAAGTGAGAGTTTAAATCCGTGCGCCCTCCGTGGAAGGCAATCTGGCAATCTCTCAGACTGAAATGCACACATCTGCTGACCAGAGCTGCTGCACTTCTAGGAGTGTATCCAACAGATACCTGTGCAGAGACTCAAGTATGCACGCGTGAGGATCGTTGCTCAGCACTGCTTGTGGCAGCTGAAGATGGCGGACAGCCCGATGTCTAGCAGGGACCAGGTAAATGATGACACGGCCACATGGTGGGGCCACTGCAGGGCCACAGGCAGGCATCTCTACACAGGAAACAAGGTGAAGCTGTGTGTTCTCCCGGATAACAAGCTAGATCTCCAAGATGTGCCAAGTGGGGAAAGCAGCCTGCGAACACGTGCGAATTACCCAAGGTGGGTCAGGGAGACATACAGAGTCTTTCTGGAGGACCCAGGGGGCAGTGGTTGCCTCTGAGGAGGGGGCTGGACATAAGGTAGAAGTTCCCTTTCCACTGCATGTGCCCTTTTTGCGTAGTCAGGATATTTCGTCACATGCCTGTAAAACTATTTCACCATGTGCTGCTGTAGGAATTGGAGAGTGGCAGATACAGGATTGTCATCCAGCCCAGTTTGCCTTCACTGAGTCCACGGTGGCTCCCCAGCCCCGCTCACCAGGAGGAACAACCACAGGGAGGACCGGGCACTGTCCGAGCCCAGGGTCCAGTGCGGAAAAGGGCAGGCTCAGGGTCACCAGGCCTGCATGCCTCCTCCCTTGTCAGCTCTGGGACAGCAGGGGACACAGGGACGGTGGAGCTGCTGCCTGCATCAAATATGGATTTCAAATCCCAGCCCAGCCCCTTGCTTCTGTGTGGCCTGGAGCAAGTCACTGGGACCCCTGTGGAGCAGGACATTGGCAGCACCTACTTCCCTGTGGTTCCCCACGGTTGAGAATTCACAGGAGTCTGAAAGCCCAAGGACCAGTGCCTGCCACACAGTAAGTGTCTGAGTCGTGAAAACGGAGCAGACAAGGAGCTTCCTCCTCCTGGAGGGGCGTGAGGTGCAAATGCAAGTATGCGTACAGCACACCAGAAGCCCTTTGAGAAATCATCCTCAAATGAAACCGCAAGGAAAATAGTACCATTTTACTGTTACTTATTTTTTGGCTTTCTTCCTGGGGAAATGATGGTTAAATCAAATACGTGATCTGGCTGCAGCCTGATGAAGATGTAATTCATCCCACAAACATTTCTCTGGCCCACAGGGGTCTCATCACTGCACTGGGTGGTGGGAGGTGCTGAGATGGACCAGTCAGGGGGCCTCGCAGGATGAGTCAAGAGAAGACAGGAGGCACAGGGACCACCCAACCCTTCAGGAGACTTGCAGGCAGAGGGGGTGGGAGCTGAGAGGCGGGAAAGGGGCAGAGGGCTCCTGGACCAACTCTCTGCAAAGGTGGCCCCAGTTCTGCTGATGCCCGCTGACAGATCACACCCGGTCTACTGCAGGCCTTCCCCTCTCCCCTTCTGAACAAGCCTCATGGCCCTGTTTATTTCCTGTATAGCACTCCCTTCCCTACGTGTTGTCTGACTCCCCACTGGATTGTAACCTTCGAGGATGGGGACCACATGTATCTCATCTGTCTTACTCATTGCTGTGCTCCCAGCAACTAGCCCAGAGCCTGGCACATTTTTGAGCGCTCGGTGACTACTTGCTGAATGCATGAATACATGAGTAAATGAATGGATGGGGGAGGGTGATCAGAGACGGTGGCCTTCGAGCCAGGCCCGAGATAGCCATGCTTAACCACGCCCAAGCAGGTGGAACCCCCAGTGTAAGAACAAGGGACTGACAGGCCAGGGAAGTGGACAGGGCTGATCCTGAGGTCCCTGAGTGTCAGCCTCTGTCACAAGGGCAGCATGGCACTGCCCTAGGGGTAACCGCAAGACACTCGGGTACAAAGGCCTATATGCCCCAGCATCCCCCACCCCCCAACCACTGTGCACTGAGGATCCCAGGACTGAAGTGGAGAGCCTTCTGCACAAATGAACCAGGTCCAGGGAAGGATCCCGGAACTCCTCTGGCAGTGGCGGCTGGGGGCTGCAGAGCAAACCACCACCACCACCACCGCCACCGCCTTCTGTGATGCCTCCCCATGTGCCGACGCCCTCAGAGCCATATTTTGTCTCATCCTCACAATGCCTATGCCTAGGCTGTGGTTCCCATGGACAGACAGGGCATCTCTGGCTGCAAAGCCAAGGAGCTGGGTAATTCATGGTCAGGTCTATTGGACTGCAGGGGGGTCATGACCGCTGCTCCCTAAATTAGCTGAGACCTGTCTTAGAATCCTACCCCAAGGGATGAGAAATAGCTCGCAGAGGGGCCTGGCCTGGGGGAGATGCCCGCTGGGCCCCTGATGGACACACCTCAGAGCGCCCCTGGTGGGGTCCTCCCCTGGCCCCCAGGAGGTCGCCCCCTCCATAGGACACTCCTGCTTCTGACTCCACCTTTCTCTTCCCATCAAACCCCCACCCCCCACAGGGTGGAGGCAGCCACAGCAAGGCTGGCTCCCACTACATCCCTCCCTCTCTCCCTTGCCCAGGAGGGATGGCAGAATCCCTCCGAGCTGGCTGGAGAGATGCCCAGGCCCGGGGCAGAGGCCGCCTTGGCCCAGCCGCCGCAGCTCCGCGTGTGTCCCATGCCCGCACCGCCATCCTGCATCCAGAGCCTCTAAACAGCTTTTCAGGGTCCCACTCTTAAAACTGATGGGGAAAGTGAGTGATCAAAGGTTCCAAAGGCAGAGAAACCCAGATAAATTCAGAGAGACTCCAGAAGAGACCGTGGATGTGCTGTGGAACAGAGACAAGCCCTTTGCGGGCCCCTCAACCCAGCCCACTTTGCGGGGTTGGAGAATTCGAACGGTCCCTCTGAATGTGGCTTGAGAGATCATATAGGCACTCAGGACCAAAGGCACCACGGAGGTTCATCCGTGCTGGCAGGGGCACTTCAAACCTTCAAGTGACAGATAATGACAATGACCAGATGGAGGAGCAATGCCCCAGGAGGCCCAGCCAGAACTAGGATCACTGAACTCTCGGAATCTTGTCTACAAGCCGTGGGGTGCTCAGGGTGTTGGAGGTGAGGAGAGGTCGTTTGGAGCCTGGAGAGCGAGGGAAGAAAGCCTGAGTTCCCAGCGGGCGGGCTGGGGTCCACATCCTGATTCTGTGGCTGCAGGTTTGGAAAACCTCTCCATCTTTCCGAGGATCAGTGCTTTCCAAGTGAGGGAGGGCAGACAGTCTCAGGCAGAGACACAGCCCGCACCCCACACAGGATAGGGTCTCACTCTGCGGGAACATGTCACCGCCCAGCCAGGCTGGGACCCTCTTCAGACAGAGGTCACTCTTTCCATCACCATCCAATGCTTCTCAGACCTCCTTAGTCCACAAGCCATAGTGGTCGCAGTCCCAAACTGCAAGACAGGGCCAGATGGATTTTTGCCTGATGAAATTCCTGAGTGTGTGTGTGTGAGAGAGAGTGTGTGTTTGTGTTCATGTGTCAGGTACGTGCACTGAGTAAGTACTTGTGTGGGAGCGTGTGTATACGTGCGTGAGTCTGTGCTTGAGTGTCAGGTGTGTGTGTGTGTGTGTGTGTGTGTGTGTGTGTGTGTGGCACGCCGGGGGAGGTGGGCGGTGTACTCTCTCCCGTGAGGCTCCCAGGAGAGGGAGGCCACTGGGCCAGGAACGAGGGCCGTGAAGGAGGCTGAGTCCAGGACTCCCTCGTGCAGAGGAGGGGAGGCCAGTTTTTTCACAAAATGGGGATGACAGTTTTTGCTGCCTCCTCTCAGAAGTGAGGGCAAAGATGAGGGTGCGAAGGAAGCGTGAGACCCCACAGCTGGGTCCTCACACCAAGACAGAGGAGCCCCCAGGCCTGTGCAGGGTCAGGAGGGGGCTGGCTCCTCTGGGGACAGCCTCACCCTGCGTCAGGCCTCCTCGGGCCTCCAAAGGTTAAAGTTTCCACAACACTCAATTCCCGGAGATAACAGGAGACTCTGCTTCCTGCAGTAAATGTGGGCAAGGCATTTTTATCTTTAAAAGAAAATTCCTGGTGTCCTTGTCCTGTGAGGATTTCACCAAGTGCAAAGGAGAAGCAACATACATATAGTCTAGATTGTACTAAAACAAGAAAACTTTCAAGAAAAAAAAAAAAGGAATCGTGTTTAACTTGCCAAAATTTGGCTATAAAAAAGCCAGACTTTTTTTTTCAGTGAAATATTTCCTTTGAAAATTAAAAAGAGGCAGATGACCAGATTATATTATTTAACTGTTCGAGCACTTAATGAATTTCAGAACTTTCTCCCAAGAGTATCTGTAACCTCAAATTAATATTTCCTTATAAGCAAATGTTGCTAAATATAAAAATAACCCCTTAAGGAGGGAGGGTATAGCTCAGTGGTAGACTGTATGCTTAGCATGCATGAAGTCCTGGGTTCAATCCCCAGTACCCTCTAAAAATAAATGGATAAATAAGTAAACCTAATTACCTCCACCAAAATGAAAAATAAATAAAAATTTAAAAATAAATAAACTTAAAAAAAAGATTAGAGCAAAGATAAACAAAATAGGGAATAGGGAAAAACAGAATTATCAAAAAAAAAAAAAACCTCCTCAATTTAAAAGCACTGTTTACTGATGTTATATCACAAAATCTCCAGAAGGTTTCTCAGAACTTGGGAAAAACCCCTGATGAGTAAAATTGCTGGGAAAACGACGTGGTGATGGGGAAGGCGAGGTGAAGAAAGTGGAGGGCGGGTGGCAGCCCGGGCTGAGCCCCTGCCCCACTAGCCTCTGTGCAGCCCTCCAGGCAGGAGTGCCCACCACAGTCCTGTAAGTAGGGGTGGTGGTGCCTGCGAGCTGTCAGGACTGGCTCCTGAGAGCCAGCTGTGTGCACAGCTTCCCAACTCCATGCTTCAGGGACCTCACACTGATGACCTGAAATTAGCCATGGTGAGAGTGTTCACACCAAGAAATTGGCAAATCAGAGAGCCAGTTGGTAAACATTAATGTGCACATCACTGAGTAGGGGGCTCTGTCTCCCAAAGCTCCTGTGGCCTGGAGAAGTAACAAGCCAGGCGAACTGACCCCAGAATCCAGGCCCCATTAACTCCAGCCCAGTCCCTACTGAGGCATCCAACCATGGGCTGAACTGTTACAAGAAGGAAAGGAATGTCAAATATGACAGGGTTCTGAGAGCCACAAGGAGTTTGGGACAAAAGGGTGAGCCCCCCTGAGTCAAGTAATCTCCCTGGATTGCTGTTTTCTCAGCTGAGATAGGAGGCAAGTCCCTGTAGACACTTGACAAGCTCTCCTGAAAGACCACTGTGCAAGTAAATAGAATCTCGTGTGTGTGTGTGTGTGTGTGTGTGTGTGTGTGTGTCCTGGCTCCTCTGGATTCTGCGGAATAAAACCATGTCTGCTTCTTGCAGAGAAGAGATGAGCGAGAAGGGTACCATGTATGTGCAAGGAGGGCAGATGTAGTGAGCATGCTATTTATGTGACTCGGAAACTGACTTTTAGAGAAGGTGTGAAAACGATTTGATCCAACTGGGTAAGTGGCATGATGCCAGTGAAGGACGGGGTATTTAACTGATGCCTGCGTTCACCTTCTGACTGTAGTGGGTCCAGTTTGAGAGTGCTGGGACCAGAGGACCTGGGTGTGTGTGATGCGAGGGAATGCTGGTAGCCCTCTGGGCGACATTCTTGTGGCCATCTGGGATTGGCAACACTGGGCTATTCTTGAGGAAGGCATCTGTAAGCAAGAGCCCAACTGTAGGAGGATGAACAGTGGCCCTCAAAAATACTAGGTCCCAATCCCTAGAATCTGTAAATGTTACTCTATATGAAAAGGGGTCTTTATAGATGTGATTAAGTTAAGGATCTTGAGATGGGAGATTATCCTGAATTATATGGACGGGCCCTAAGTGCAAACACAAGTGTCCTTGTAAGAGGAAAGTAGAGGGAGATTTAACACAGAGGAGGAGAAAGCAACGTGACCTTGGAGGAGGAGGTTGGAATGAGCAGCCACAAGCCAAGGAATGCCGGCAGCCATGGAAGCCAGGAAGAGGCAAGGAACAGATTCTCCCCCAGAGCTTCTGGAGGAAGTGGGGCCCTGCTGGCACCTCCATTTTGGCCTAGTAAAATAGATTTTTGGACTGCTAGTCTCCGGAATTATATAAAAAAAATTTATGTTGTTTTAAATCAGCAAGTTTGTGGTAATTTGTTATAGCGGCTAGAGGAACTAATATCAAAGATGACAAATTCAAGGCAAAACTAGCAAAATAATAATTCTCCAATTCTGCATAGCCAAGTCTTCCCTCCCCCCGGCACAGATTACTAAATGTAGGGCAGGGAAGATTTAAGAATTCATGGATGGAAAGTGGAATCCTTTCCATCAAATCCCCACGCAGCCATGGTGCAGCCACGGTCCATGCTGCCATGCCCTTGCATATGCTGTGCCCTCAGCCTGGCACACCTATCACCCTCTTCTCTGCAGAGCTCATACTGGAGTCCAGGCCCTGAGGCACTGTCCCAGGTCCCTCCCTCTCTTCTGGGGAAGGTCAGTGTCCCTGCCCTCACCGTGCCAGGGTCCCATGCTAAGCCTGCATGGGGGCCAGCAGGTCACACCAGTGAGTGAGGCAGCGGGGCAGGGGTGGGAGAACTGGGGAGCTTGCCCCCGTGACCCCAGGGGCCACCGCACACTGCTCAGAAAATACGGACTCAGGGGTGCTCATCTTCAGATTTTTTTTTCAAGAGAAGTCAAAACCCCACCTCCTTATATGAAATCTCCCAATTTTGTATCTTGGTGCTACAATAATTTAAAAAATAAAGTTTAAATCCTGTGCACCAAACAGAAAGACGTCTGTCTGCTGGTTTGGCACTGGGCGGCCACACTGCGGTGTGTACCCCAGGTCTTCCCTCTATGGCAACATTTACCTCATGAGTTATTCCGTCCCTGGTCAGCGACCAGCTCCTGGACCGCTGTGAAAGGGCATCTGAGAGGAGGAAGCAGGGAAGCTGCTCCGTGTTTGGGGGGCAGACCCAGTGGGAGGCTCTCAGTGCACTAGTCTGGCTCTAAGGCCAAGGGCTTTGAATGCCACACTGAGGAGTTTGGAATCCAAAGCTTCTTAGCAAAACTGCCACCTTTTCCTTATCTCTCTACCCAGAAACACCCGCAGTCAGCCCTAGATGGATGTTACCAATGATGCCCTGGAGTCCTGACATTTTTACAGAGAGTTCAGCAATTTAAATTGATGCCTGCTTGGCCTGGGGGAAGCTGCATCCCAAAGTCGGCTGCCTGCTCCTTGGTCAGTCAGTCCGTTTTCACTTTTTCAGGAGCGCTTGGCCTCAGAAACAAAGCCTGTACAGACCTTGGCCCTCGGCTCACCGCTGGCACACCCCACCCTACCCCAGCAGCCCTCAGTAAAGTCAGACAGAGGCCTTTCATGGCTTCAAAAGTTCCACCAGGTCCTCCAGCCACAGGAGGCTGGAATGGGTAACTGAATCCCACTCACGGAAAAAAAAAAAAGTCACAGTGACCTTTTGTCCCAGCCGAAGTTCTCGGCCCTCTCTCCAGCCAGAGGCGGCAGCCCAGCCAGGACAGTAAGGAATTGCAGATGTGTAGATGTGTGCACAGGGCCGGGCCGCCCTCCCCACCGTCCCGCAGCCTGGCCCGACAGCGCCCAGTCGCCGCGGTATTCCGGACGCCGGAGCTCCCATTCCAGGGCTCCCTCTCCCAGATTTGGCCCAAGGTTCGGCAGTTAAGTGCTGCTTCTTCCCCGTGCCTCGCTGAGAGCTCTTCCCAGCAAAGAGGCGGCAGTACGGAATCAACCCTTCTGGGGCCAAGAAGTTCATTTTGGGACGCGAGGAGAACAGACAGGCCCTTCCCAGCGCACCAGGGGCTGGTCCCGATACCAACCGGAGGGTGCAGGTGGGGTCGCCTCTCTTCGGTGGGCGCAAGGAGCCGGGCTGGACACCCCGTGCCCTGGATGCGCGCGAGCTTGAGCGTGGCAGCCTTTGTGGGCGACACGGGGGGGGGGGCGCTTTCCTTACTGGACACGGGGCGCGGATACCTTTGTGTTGCGAGGGTCCAGGCCTGTGACAGCACCAATTCCTTCCTCTCTGTGGGTCCGAGACCAAGGTTGGGTAACCCCTCCCCGACACCTCCCCGGGACACCCACTTGGCGGCGGGGCAAGCGGAGGCAGGCTCGGCCCCTGAAAGCCCCTCGGAGGGGGACCAAGACAAATCGACGCCCCCATTCCGAGCCGCCTCTGGTCGCCTGCGCCTGGGTTTCGGGCCCAGGCTGTGAGAGGCTGGGGCGCCGGAACCTGCGGCCGCCACGGAGGAGGGGGGCGCAGATGGGCGATGCACTCACCGCACATCGTGGAGGCTCCTCGCGCCCTTCGCAGCTCCGGGCCTCTGCGCGCTGCTGACACTCGGCACTCAACGCGCGCCTTGCGCTCGTGGACTCGCGCCCGCCCCTCGGACTCTGGTCCTTATAGCTCCGAGCCCTCCGCTGGGGCGGGGCCGGGGCGGGGCCTCCTCCCGCCTGCCGGCTCCTCATTGGCCTCCTGTTGTCGTGACAACGACCGGCTCTGGGCCCCCAAGAGTCTGGGCAGGAGGCTACCCGCGGCTCCCAGGAGCCAGTTGCGGGTGTAACACGCGGGCGCCCGGCGTTAGGTCCTGGAAGTGGGCTGAGGGGCAGCACGCTACCCGAGTTCGGACCCGGACTCAAGTCCCACAGAGCAGGCGTGGGACCTTGGGCCGGGGACTGGCTGAATCGCTCTGCACTTCAGTTTCCCCTTCTGTAAAACAGGGATAACAATGGATCCTACCTCCCGGGTCGTAATGAGGTTTTAAGTCAGGCTTCTGTAGGTAAGGCGCCGAGCACAGTGTCGGGCGTAAGAACACGTGTTCCTGGTGTGCGCCCGTCTGTGTGCCAGGCTCCTCCCAGGGCACCGGAGACGCGGCACGCGGCAGGCTCAGGCTCAGACATGGAGAAGGACTTCGCCAAATTTGGGCGGCCGGGGCGGCGTCCCAGCTCGCACCCGGGACGGGATTTACTGCTGAGCCGGAAGTCGGAGGCCGGGATTCCCCAGATCCTGAGCAAAGCCGGGGTAACCCAGGAAGACGCCCCCTCCCCTGGCGGCGCTGGCCGACCTCTCTGCGCAGCTGGCCTGCGCTCTAGCCAGAGGCTCCTCCGCCTCGGCCGCCTGCCTAATCTCAGGAGCCCTCCTCTGGCCCCTCCGTGAGTCACCAAGGCCGGCGCTTCCCCACCCGGGCTCCCCCCACCCCTCCCCACTGAGCTTTGGGCCGGGTCTTCCGAGGAAGGTCACGAGAACTGGCCTCAAATTTGCGTACTTTGAAGCCATCTGGTGTTTTTTATTTTGTTAAAAAAAAAATCCGGAAATTTCTAAACAGATCCTCCTCAGTCATGTTGGAGAATAAAATGAAGTGTTTTACGTCTTGTCTAGAGCATTTTTCCTGGTGTAATCCCTCTCTAACTTCACCACGGCTCAGGCCCTGGTGGGGAGGAGGTGTGTGTTGTACCCATTAGACATTTGAGGAAACTGAGGCTCAGCGACGGTAAGGAAGGGGTTGGTTGAGTCATCCTGCTGGGAAAGGGCAGAGCTGGTTCAGGAGCTGCTGCATTTGCCCCTCCCCTTGCCCAGTGCAGCGTCACTTTCACACATTCATTCCCCATTCCTGTGCAGCTGGCTTCCTGCCTGTCCTGGTACCAGGACACTCAGCAGGGGGTCTGGGGAAGAGGGGCTGTGGTGAGGATAGCCCCGAGGCGTCAGCTTCCATCTGGCGGCCTCTCCCCCAGCTGCCCTCGCTGGTTCCTGCCACTTCAGGTTTCCTAGTGGTTACACTCAGCCTGAGCACCCCTAGAAGTGGACCCAGCCCTGTTGGTCTCCTTAACCCTGCACACTCCCTTCGGAAAATGGTGTGATCGCCCCGTCTACGAGCACAACGCAGGGTGACCTGGGCTGTCTGAGTTTGCTTGGGACTGTTCTGGTTTTAGTAGTGAAGTGCCCATGTTCCAGGGAATCCCTCTGTCCAGGCAAACCCGGACAAGTCGGCCATTCTACCTGGTACCCATCCCTGCAGAGTCTCTGATACCGCCTTCTTGCCTATCAAGTTGAGATTAAGAAGGGCCCAGGTTGTGCCATGGACTTTCAGTTTCTCGTGACCAATTAGAAGAGCTGGCCACCCTGACCCCATCCTGAGGGGCAACAGCTGCCCGTTACCAAGTGTGGCAGTGTCCTGAGAGGGGCTTCACCCCGCATCCTCCCCAAAACCCCTCCTAAGCGGGTGCTGGCTGTCCTACCTGCATGCGACTCCTGCCTGACTCTGAAGGTACATGGACCAGCTACTCCTTTACGCTGCCAGTGTCTTACAGATTCCCAGGTCAGGGTGGCGGAGGAGAGGAGGGGGCTCTCCGGGGGTACTCCAAATGTCTCCTCCAAGTCATCCGGTCTAGCAGTGATTCCTAGAGCCCAGGGAAGGGTCAGAAAGTGACAGTTTAGGGTTCAGGACTCTTCTGGTTTTTCTCTTCATCAGTGGAGAGGGGTTGCTTCTAGGTGGGCCACCCTGCAGGGCAATGGAGGGCATCCTATGGAAGGGTCAGTCCAGCCCCACAGGATGAGGGCTGGACCCCAGAGCATTCCTGGAGCTACTCCTGACCCACGTGTGGCCTCATTCCCATGTTTGTTGAGGTAATGGGACATGAAGCCCTCCCTGACACTGCTGATGCAGGAAGGAGGCTTCAGGGAGGGACGACCTGGGTTTTCACTAGGTAGGCAGGCAAAGGTGACTGCTGGAGTGACCAGTGGGCAGAGGATATGTCTGGACCTGATTCCCTCCCCTCTGGGGACAACACTCTGGATTCCTCTGTGGAAGTACCCCTTCTCTGCTCTCAGTCAGTTGGATCACATGGGGCTGGCTTGCCCCCGGCTCCTGCAGGGAGTACCAGATCCAGGCCTGGACAATGAGGGTGCCATGTTCTGAACACAGGGATTGGGTCTGGGCTGGGCAAGGGACCTAAATCAGGCCTATGAGACCCAGTGAGTAACATCCTGGAGGAGTTTTGCTGGGCCCACTCAAAAAGAGGGACTTCCAGGCATTGGAACTTAGGGCTAGGATACCACTTGTAACCAGCTCGACCCCAGTGGGGAAAATCCAGGAGTGGAAATAAAACAGAGAAAAGCAGATCTGTGCACATGGATCCAGCTCTGCCCTAAGTCATGCATGCCTGAACTTCCCAGGCATTTTGTCCTTGCTTGGGTGCGGGGCCCAGCTTTACCTGGTGAAGTTGACCTTTGCTCTCACCCCTGCTGCTCAGGGCTTGCCATGTTTGTGGGGTTCCAGGCAGCCCGCCCAGTCACTACCTTTCTGTGCGGTACTCTGGAGGCGAGTCCTTCTGTAAACTGGGCCTCCAAGTACTGATCTTTGTGAAATGCACCAAGGATTCTCGTAGGATGTCGGTAGCACCATCACCTGTTTATATAACCTGTGAGCTAACTGTTAAGAAAGTTCCACCTTCTGTGGAGTGTGGGGGGCTCAAGAAACCAGCTGCCTGGGAACACAGGAGCCCTGGCCAGGTGTCTGTTCACCATCTTTGCATTATGAAGTGGCTGCATTGCTAGAGACAGAGATTTACTCTCTGCCCACGAAGGGGAACTCTGCTGCCTCTAGTGGTGAAAACGTTTCCTTCAGAGTCAAGACAAGTGGGACAATAAAACACAGCTCCCCATTGTGCTGGCATGGCCAGGTCTCACTTATGTTCTGAAATAACGTAACCTGTCTATAAAAACCCTCCTCCTTTTCTTGTAAATGGAAGCCAGATTGTGCCATTTAAGTGTTTCTTTCCTTAACAATATTATCTTTAGAAAATATTTTTGATCTTAGTTAAGTATGAACACAGACTTAATTTTTTGCTATAAAATATTTCAAAAATGTCTAATGAATCCCCACACTTATTACCCAAAGTTAACAATTACCAACGTTTTGCCGATCTTGTCTCACCTACCCATCCAGCTTTTGTTTTGTTTTGCTGGAACAAGTCCTAGTGTGATTTGTTAGTTAATAATTCATTTATGTGTATTTACAAATAAATAAAAGCCCTTATGACTGCAGTTCCAGTATCACACCAAACAAAATTAATAGCAATACTTAATATTATCAGATATACTTCATTTTCAATATTGAGATATATATATGTATGAATATATTCAATATTCCTCAGTTGTCTCAAAAATGTCTTTTATATCCACAAATGATAAATTCTGGAGAGGGTGAGGAGAAACGGGATCCCCCTACACTGCTGGTGGGAATGTAGTTTGGTGCAGCCATTATGGAAAACAGTATGGAGAATACTCAAAAAACTAAAAATAGACTTTCCTTAAGATCCAGCAATCCCACCCCTGGGCATATATCCAGAAGGAACTTTAATTAAAAAAGACGTATGCACCCCAATGTTTATAGCAGCACTATTTACAGTTGCCAAGACACAGAAACAACCTAAATGTCCATCAACAGATGACTGGATAAAGAAGATGTGGTATATTTCTACAATGGAACATTACTCAGCCATAAAAGAGAATAAAATAATGCCATTTGCAGCAACATGAATGGACCTGGAGATTGTCATTCTAAGTGAAGTAAGACAGAAAGAGACGGAAAAATACCATATGATATCACTCATATGTAGAATCTATTTAAAAAAAATAAAAAGGAAAAGGAGACACTAATGAACTCATCTACAAAATAGAAAGAGACTCACAGACTTGGTAAACAAACTTATTGTTACTAGGGGGAAAGAGGGTAGGACGGGATAAATTGGGAGTTAGAGATTTGCAAATACGAACTACTATATATAAAACAGACAAAAATCAAATTTCTTCTGTATAGCACAGGGAACTATATTCAATATCTTGTAGCAACCTATAATGAAAAAGAATATGAGAACAAATATATGTATGTACATGTATGACTGAAACATGATGCTGTGCACCAGAAACTGACACACTGTAACTGAGTATACTTCCATAAAACAGCAACAAGAACAAAGAAACTCCAAGCTGGGTGGATGAGGCTCACTGGTCCTGGGAAGCAGAGAGGCCTGCCCCCTCTCCTGGAAGGAGCAGTGCAGGCCTCCTGCCCTGCCTGGAAAGTGATGGCGGCTAGCTGTGCCATGAGGCTGAGGGTTGTGGAGGTCCATGCCGGCCTTCCGGGGACCTGGGACCTCTGAGTCCTGGGGCCCTCACAGGCTCATTGAAGGGGCAGTGCCCACGAGGTGTGACGGGGCTCAGCCTCCCCCACACCACCAGCTCTTTCCGGTGGCCCCCCAGCGCCTCCCTCCCTGTGCCTGCCTGCTGAGCTGAGGTCTGAGGCTTCTTGGCACTACCTGCCTGACTGGCCTGCCCCTCAGCAGAGAGGCGAGGGCGAGGAGAACAGGGGGCTCTGAGTCCTGCAGGGGTGCAAACCATCCAGTGTCCTGGAGCTGACTGGGCTCAGTCTGCGCAGTGAAACTCTCCGGATCTTCTGTGTGTCTGCAGATGTTACGAGTCATGATAACTGAGAAGCAGGCAGACATGTGAACTCCTCGCCTTCATCCTGGCATGTCTGTGTGCATCCGCAGAGTCAAGGAAGAGACGCTGACAGCAAGTGAGCGCGGAAGCCTTGCCTGGAAGGGACACACTAACCCTCTCTTAGCTCCCTAAGCACACAGGCGGTTGGTGACTGCCCGTGCCAGGAGTCCTGGCTGTCATGTGACTTTGTGCCAGGTGCCCTCCCTACCTGGCTAACTGGAGATGACTGGGACGTGACACTGTGTTCTCTCATTGGTCAACAAGGAAATCCCTGTAATCCCGTGACTGGGCACCTTGACGTCTCGGTGTGATGGGGCCCTGAGGTCTCTGCCAAGCACAGGGCTCTCCCTGGGTCTGCCCCTGGAGTCCCACACGGTGCTGGACCCGGGCTTCCGCTCAGTTCATGGAGCAGAGACCTACCTTAAACTAGGTATTTGACTGAACAAATTCATATGTTGTCTCTCTGACCCTCAGCGTGATGGTATTTGAAGGCAGGGCCTTTGAGAAGTGATTAGGTTTAGATGGGGTCATGCGGGTGGGACCCTCCTAAGGGATTCATGCCCTCGCAAGAAGAGAAAGAGAGCGTTCATCCCCTTCCGCATGGAGAAAAGTCCACACACCAAGAAAAGTCCACGTGAGGACGCATGGAGAAGGCAGCTGTCCCCATGCCAGGAAGACAGCTCTCACCAAGAACCAAATCAAATCCGCCAGCACCTTGCCTTAACGTCCAGCCTCCAGATCTGTGAGAAATAGATGTCTCTTGTTTAAACCACCTGGTCTACAGTTATTTTGTTATCGTGCCCTGATCGGACTAAGACTTAAGCGAAAAAGGAAGGAAGTTTACTGTTTCTGAAAGTAGAACCTGGGCTCGGTGTATCCACGGTGCTGTGTCCCACTCAGCTCACCTCTGGGCCATCTCGGGGTCGGCTCAGGCCGGCGCCCCTCCTGGCAGCTGGGGCTTGTGCAATGTGCCCCCCAGGTGAGGGGTGAGAAGTGAGCTCCTGTCCCCAGCTGTAGTCCTGAACTGGGAGCTGGGGACTGGGCTTCACCCAATAGCCGACTGGAATGAGAGGAGAAGGGGAGGGTCCACAGATGGGAAAGGGGGAAAATGCTGGGTGGTCCATGAGTGTCTGAGAGTCAAAGGTGAGCTCAGCCTGGGGGACACAACAGAGGCAGTGAGAACCTTCCATCCCCGTTCCTTCTCTTTCCCAAGAGAGGACTGAACTCGCCTCTTTCCCGAGGTGGGCAGGAGGGAGTACTGCAGTGCCAAAGGCAAGGATGGGGGTCTGCTCAGGAAACTTCTCCTGGGTGGGAGAGAATCCCTCCATCCCCTGAGCATTTGAGCATCTACTGGGCTCACCCTGCACCAGCCTTGTGCTGGCACTGAGGGACAGCAATGGGTAAAGCTCCATCCTTGCCCTTGACAGCTCATGGTCAAGCTGGGAGGCAGATGTAAATCCTTTCTGCGCTGGAATGAACAACAGATGATGGGGAACAAGTGGAGGAAACTACCTACTCTTCCTAGAAGTAGAGGGCCATCTGAACTGATCATGATGGTGTGCAAATGGTAGAAAAAGATTCAAACTGGTGCAGGTCAAAAAGGGACTTTATTGTCTCACACAGCTCAAAAATGCAGGGGGTGCGCGCAGGTACAGCTGGATCAAGCTGCTCAGTTTATGTGTCCTTCTCTTTGAGTCTCTCAGCTCTGCTTTTCTCTGTATTGGCTTCAGGTCAGCTTTCCTCACCTGGTGGCTCCAACAGCTTCAGTCTTATGTCTTACTGATTTAGCAATGCCAGTGGGCAGTTGCATCCTTCCCTAAAGGTTCCAGGAGAAGATCTGGGATTTCCTTAGATTGTCCAGGGACTCTTGCCTCCCTGAGCCATTCATTGTTGTACATGCCATCATAGGTCAGGTTTTCGGACACACCATGGGAGTGAGGATGGACATGGACATCCCCAAGTAAAACCTGAGGTGCTGTTACTAGAATAAGGGCATGGCTAATGAGATTTAAAAACATTTTGTCCATCACAAATTCGTAGGACAGATAGGGTCAGGTATAAAAGAGGTATGTGGGACACCCAGTCAGGCAGAAGCAGACCTCAGGCTGGGCTAGTGGGTGGAGCACCCGGGGCCAGGGTTCCCTCTGTGGTTGGAGGCTCAGCTGAAGTCCTTAAGCAGAAGTGCCATGGTGGGCTTTGCTCTTTAGAAAAATCCCTGCAGCGGGAGGAGTGCTGGTGGGCAGGTTTGGTGCAGGCCTAAGGCGAGAGAAGAGTTAGGGGGAGCCCTGGGAGCTTGCCCAGGAGAGGACAGTGGGGAGGAAGAGAGCCATGGCATGGCCCCCCAGTGTCCGACTCTGGAGGCCACAGGAGAGCCATTTGCTGGTCTTTGGAATACAAGATGGCAGCAGGCTGAGGGAGGGGAGAACCACAGTTTGGGCCCTGTTGAACCTGAGGTGACTGTGGACCCCTGTCCCCCAGCAGAGAGGTCCACAGGCTTTTGGACATGAATGTGGAGCTCAGAGAGGGGACTATGCGGGAGACGGGGTTTGGAGTCGGGGGCCTGGATTTGAAGAGAGCGGGGGTGTGAGGGGAATGGGAGAGAATGTTAAGGAATCCAAGTTCAGAGGTTCGATCAGAGTTCTGGGCCCCCTCTTGCTGGCCTGTGCCCCCATGAGTCCTTTTATCTTCCTGAGCCTCAGTTTCCTCGTCTGTAAAATGGGGTTGAGAAATCCTAGCTCCTGTGCAGTTATAAGGACCAATGAAAACGGGCCCTGCAAAGCATGAAGCCCAGGGTGGGTGCTCAGAGGACAGCAGGGAACAGGGCAGGACAAGGGTGAGGACAGAGAGGGTCTGAGAGGTGGGTCCCAGGCAGAGGCTGGGGCCATCCATGGGAAGGGGACTACTGCTGCTGGTACCCCATGATCTGAACTAAAAGTGGCCCCAGCAGGGCCCAACGGGTGAGGCCCCAGCCAGGGCAAGGGAGCTTAATCATGGGGATTCTCCGTAGGGTCACCGCTAAGGACAGCCACAGAGCCACCCTTTTGGCAGCTTTTAGAGTCTTATTTATTTTCTTCTAAAAACACAGCTGGGAAATGAAAGATCATTAGCCATGGGGATGGGTGTTGGCCAGATGGCCTTTCTGTCGCCCCTCCCAACTCCACGGGAGTTTTGGATGTTCAACTTGTCAGCAGATGAAGAAAATAAGCTGTGTGCTGCTTGTTTGCAGAGTGCGGGCGAGTCAAGCCATGGCTGGGTGCGGTGGCTCTGAGGCCTTCTGGGCCGGTCCACCCACTGGGCAGACGGACCGAGGAGCCAGAGCAGCTCAGTGCGTTTTGCAGAGTCATCTGGCCATTGGGGGCACCCAAGTGACCACAGGCTTCTGCCGACACTGGCCCTTCATTCAGGTGGGGTGGCACTGCCAGGTTTAGAACATACTCTATCCCTCCCCAAGCCTATCCATGGCTCACACTGGCTCAGAATGTCATCGGCAGGGCCCAGCACATCCTGGGAAGTTGTGTGTGTGTGTATGTGTGTAAATGTTTGCACGTGCATGTGCTATGTGAACACGTGTATGTGTGTTTGAGTGTGTGTGTATGTATACACGTGGATGTGTGCATGTGCGAGTACGTGTGTGTGTGTAAACAAAGAGCAAGTTGGAGGCCAGGAGGGGATTGACAGCTTACCACCAGACTAAGTAAGGGTGCTGATGCCAGCTGGATAGTCTGGACAAAGAATAAGATTGTCCTCTAAATCAGACCCGCACTTTCTACGTAGGTCACCACTCCACTTACTCTCTGGACACAGCGCCTTATATCATTTATTGACGCCTCATTGTTTGTCTAAGCTGGGGACTCTGAGAATGCAGTGGGGCATTATTAATAACAATGCTGAGACAACAGGTGTCAACTAGGACTATCTCCTGCAAATCAGTCGTGAGGTCCCTTTACTTACACACAGCCCCAGAGAAGGCAGGGGCAGGTGTGTGTGACGCATACACGTAAAACAAGCCTGAATTAGTGGGGATTACCAGGAATCTACTGAATTACTTACTGTGGAAACTGACGATTTTTCTACTAATGTCTTTTATCCTTCCTACTAGTTTGTGCAAGAATGATTTTCTTAAAAAAAAAAAAAAAAGGAATGATTTCCTACCTTTACGAAATGTTTGCCTTTTACCAGTGAGCTTTTCCATTTTGTATTTCTGTTTCTAGTTGTGGCCTTTTCTTTTCTGCCTAGAGAAGTTCCTTTAGCACTTGCTGTAAAGCTGGCTTGGTGCTGCTGAATTCTTTTAGCTTTTGGTTATCTGGAAAGCTTTTGATTTCTCCATCAAATCTGAATGATGAATGTGGGTGTGTCTCATTTAGAAAGAAATAGATTCCATATTTTAAATACTTTCGAGTTACAGGAAAGACTAACCCTAAAGCCCACACATGGGAACATGGTCCTGCTGCTCACCTTGCGGACGCTCCTGCATTACATGCGACCCACCGTGAGTCTTTGCCAGTGCCCCAGCAAGTCTGTGTCTTGTGCAGTAAGAACAACAGCCATACTCTTGGATGCACTTGGATGTTGCAACTAGATAAAAACCCTAAAAGATTTCCAAACACCTTCAAGTTCTGAATTTATCTCGTTTCTGGCCAGCGACAAGCAGTCAGTGATGGCACCAGTCTGTAGACAGGAGCCACATTTTGAAAAATGATGCTCTAGGGTTGGTTACTGCTCCTTGGGCCGCGGATGCTAAGCAACTGAGCATCAAAGCCATTTGATGCTCTGGTGCCTGGCCCTCCACCTGCATGTACCTTATGCCACCACCAGCCATCCTCCGGGGACTCATGATGCCACGGCATGCCCGATGTCCCATGTCCCCTTTCCTCCTGGCAGGGAGGTGTGATTGTGTTCCTCAGATAAGTAAACAATCAGATCCCAGGGACCATTCTTAGGATGTGTTTCCTGAGAAACATTCCAACAGGGTAAGTTGAGGAGAATTTAATAAAGAACTCCATCAAGGTGTGGACAAAGTGTAGAAAAGCCACAAGGGGCAGTGCAGCGCCCCGAGCTGATAACAGCAAGTCTGTGCCTCCACCCTCTGCCTGCAGGGACAGGGGCAGAGTGCAGTATCCGAAACTCAAAAAGGAGGGGGCTATGCGGAGGGGCGGCCAGCCAGGAGCTGTGACCTCTGGCAAAGGACCACGATCAGCCCTGCGGAAGAAATACTTGGACTTGCACTCCCTGCTGAGGAAAGCATGTGGACTTGCGGTTTACCCCGAGGTCAGGCTCCTGGGGCACAGAGCAGGGAGCAGGGGGCCTGTGCAGGGCAGACCGAAGTCGCTGGCACTCCTTTCTTACGCCTCAGCTGGAGTTCGCGGCTGGAGATCTGGGTCTCCCACCACTTATTTCTGAACCTGGCAAACATGTAAGTCCTGCCTGTGGTGTTGCTCCTTGGTGCGTTCCCTCTGTCTTGAAAAACCTCAAGCCAGAGTCTCGTGTGCACATGAGCGCGAAATCCTGTAGAGTCAAAATAAGTCTGTAACTGAATATTGGTGTCCTTCACTCAGTACCTGGACAGTGAAAACTGCCAATAAAACTGGGCTCAGCCCCAGACTGTCTGTTGTCCACGGGGGATGCTCACGCCAATTCAGTCATTCGTTTCCAAAGGGTGAGCCTTCTTATAACCTCCCTCGGCAGCATGCCCCTGCCTCCCCACCATGGAGACTCTTCCCTGTCCCCTTGGGGTCTGAGCGGAGACCTCCACCACCCAAGCTGGCCGTGTGGGCCCTGCGCCCCGCGCCACGCTGACCGCAGGGCTGGAGGGCCGCTCCCGGCGCAGCTCTGTCTGAGGCTGCAAGCCTTTGCTGCTCCTCCGGCACGAGGGCTGTTTTATGTTTTTAGACACAAAGAGATGGTCACAGTCCCAGACGGCTTGTAGGTGGTGGGGCATGTCATTAGAATGTGGTCACAATTTGGCTTCCCTTGAGTTTATTTTCATAGAAATAAATATGGGTTTGAGTCTCCACCCCTCTTCATCGAGCTTGAGTGGGCTCAAGGGCCCCTCAGCCTCATAGAAAATATTTCTAGTTCTATTTATGGAGAAGAAATCCAGTTTTATATTTAACTTAGGGACCTAATATTGCATTTTGAAATACGTTTATTTAAATTAAAACAAGGAGAGACATTTAAAAAAAAGCCACGCAGTGGGTAAGCATGGCGAACTTCGGGGACAGGCAGGCCCGGTGGACCTGGGAGTCATTTGGGGGGGCGTGTCTTACAGCCACCCCCACACTGGTCTCCTCACCCTCACCCCAGCCCTCTGCAGTGGTGTGTTTAATTCTGTGGCTGCTGTAACAAAATTGGTGATTGAAAACCACCCACAGTTAGTGGCACACAGTTCTGGAGGCTAGAAGTCCAAACTCAGTTTCACTGGGCCGGAATCAAGGCGCCATTAGGGCCACGCGCTCTCTGAAGGCTGCAGGGGAGGCTAGGTCCCTGCCTCTCCCAGCTCCTGGTGGCTCCAGGCAGTCCTTGCCCCGTGTCAAGATACGCCACTCTCTGATCTTTGCCTCTGTCTTCACCTGGTCTTCTCTGTGCCTCTGTCTCTCCTCTGTGTCTCTTACAAGGACACACCATTTGGATTCTGGGCCCACCTATATGGTCCAGGATGAGCTCATCTTGAGAGATTTAATTACATCTGCAAAGACTCTTTTTCCAAATAAGGTCACATTCACCGGTTCTGGGACGCAGATATGTCTTTTTTGGGGGAACCCACTACAAGTAGGCCCCTGCTGTGCTCAGACCCACCATCTCTGCCCCTCCCTCCACTTCCTGCCACTCTCCCATCCCATCACACAGAATGGCCCCCACTTCCTCGACGTCTCTGAAATATGCCAGCTCATTTCTGCACACTGTTCCCTCTGCCTGAAGCTCTCTTCGCCCAGAACCCCATGGGGTCCTCTCTTGCTTCCTCAGGCCTTTGCTCCCCTGTCACTTCTTCGACGAACCTTTTCCCTGAACATTGTGCTTCACGATGCGGTGCCTCCCCCACCACACGCCCCCGTCCCAGCGTATCCCTGCCTTCCTCTGGCTCTACTTCTCTTCGAGCAGAGCTTTTGCCAGCAGGAGACACAAGGCGACGCACTGGGGCTGCGCCCCTTGTCCATCTCCCTCATAAGCACGTCCTCCATAAGGGGAGGGAGTTCTGTCTGGTCCGTCCGCTGCTGTAGCCCCAGATTCTAGAGCAGCGCCTGACACACAGTAACTGCTTGTATTGGCTGAAAAGTAGCATGGGGGTGGGATGGAGGGTGGAGTGAGGGTGAGGGGCCCTTGGCCCCACCCGAGCTCGATGAATAGGGGTGGAGACTTGAACCCAGCACCTGCAGCGTCTGGATGGCTGCCGCGTCTAACCGCTCCTGTCCCTGTGTTGGTCTGCCATAGGCTGTCTGTCCACCTTTTTCTCGAGAATCAAGGCTTTTTTTTTTTTTTTGAGAGTATTTATTTATTTTTTTGAGAATCTAACCAGGCTTCTTTTATCTTTCTTCGAATAGAAAGAAGTAGGGGGATATAGCTCAGTGGCAGAGTGCACGCTTAGCAAGTATGAGGTCCTGGGTTTAATCCCCAGTACCGCCATTAAAAAATAAATATATAGATGAATAAACCTAATTACCTACCCCCCCTTTTTTTTTAATTTAAAAATTTTTTTAAAGAAGACGGAGATTCTGTCTGTTTACACATTAAAATCTTAATGGTTTCCCTGTGCTTCATTTTAGGCAAAACTCCAACTAACGAAATCAGGGAACTTCTCTTTCAAAACAACCTTTTTGTTTTGCCTTTATTTTTTATGAAAGCATGATTCATGGCAATCAATGAAAGCACAACAAATAACAATAAAGAAGAAATTCACCAAGTTCTCTAAAGATCTTTTGCAGAGGGAATCCCACTGAGGGTTTCTGCTTCCTGTGTCTCTGACCTTGGGGCCATATCCATGAGGGAAGCAGCTCAGAGAACCCTGGAGCGATCCTGGTAACACATGTGAGGCCTCCTGTCCTGGAAACCTGAGGATGGTACTTGCCAAAAATGCAACTATGAACACAGAGACTGGTTTGAAACTCGGAGCTCCGAGTCCCTGAAGTGGAGAAGGCCCCGTGTCTGAGAATGCTGTGCTCTGTTTTGCCCTGTTGAGCTGATGGCTGGGCCAAACCACTCCCCTCCCTGGTGAGGAGCCCAAGGTCTGGATTTCACTCTTCCTGCAGAAAAAGAAAAGAAATTTTGTTCGGCCAAGTTTGCGCACCTGGTTCTTTCAACTTCGAGTCTGCGTCCCGTGCCCGTGAACTTGAACAGGAAGGCACTGGGAAAGGTCTGCCTCTTAGGGGACAGGAGCAAGAAGCTGCCAAGAATGTGCTGGAGAAACTGGCCAGCACCCTGGGGGGCCAGGAAGTGGGCAGGAGGGGGGTTTCTTATCCTGGGCTAAAGGCGTCCACTCTGCAGTCCAGCAAACTGGCCTCCCCTCACCCCCTCCCGGGTTCTCAGAGGAGGCTCCGCAGGAACACACCTGGACCACTGCCTCCTCCCCATCCTTCCCAGGACCAGTGAGCCTGAGGCCAGGGGCCCTTGCAGCAGTAGCCCCCAGCTTGTGACCTTGCATAGGTGACTTCGCTTCAGTTACAGCCTCCCATCTGCACAAAGGGATAATAGTACCCAAGGTGGTGGTGACAATTCAGTAAGCCCTGGGTGAAAGGTACTTGCTTCCGGCTGGCCTTCCAGTAAGGCCAGTCTTGCTCCTGCGCATCCCTGTATGTTCCCTTAAACATGAGCTCAGTTTGGCAACAAGAACCTTTGGATTTCTTGTGCACTAAGAAAGTGCAGAGCAATGCTGTTTCTCAGGGCAGTAAGCGGGTTTGAGATGTGCACCTGCCCCTAGCCCTGGTGGGCCAGGCCTCAGCATTCCTCCCTAGGTCCCTTCTCAGCTTGGTCCTCAGGGTCCCACTCCTGCGGCCACCTCTCCACTCCATCCTCATGGTGGGTCACCTACCCCAATACTTCAGTATCCAAGGGTCAGAGGAGGGTCTCAGGAAAGCCAGCAGAGCCCTGCTCCAACCCTACCCATGTCCACCTAGGGGTGTTCCTTAACCTCCCTGAGCCCTGCATCCTCCTCTGATGGCTGTGCCCACTTCACAGAGCTGGTATCATGGCAACCTGTGGGCACCCTCATCTTTGTTGCCCCCACAGTAGCCCCTGCAGGGGTCCACCCAGGTCCCTTTCTCCTTTGCAAAATTGTCCACCTCCCCCAAATCTGCAAATCCCCCCATATCCCTCTCCTGCTCCTTCTGGGCCTGGGACTAGGGACCCTTTCATGCCCCCAGCCACCAGCTCTGTGTGCTCTCCAGGCCGGGTGCAGACAGTAGGAGGGCCTCGCTGTCCACTGATGACTCCCAGATGCAGCCTGGCACACAACTGAGCAGCCAGACCAGGTAGGCAGTGGGAGCAGGTGTTGGCAGGGGTGGGAGTGGGGTGGAGGAGAGAGAAGTCATTTGAGGAGCTGCAGAAGGGTCATATGGTTGGGACCTAACATCCAACAAGAAAGCTCCAGATGTGTCTGCTGAAGCTGGTGTTTTTTCAAAGAGTTTTATTTAAATTAAGATCAATATACTGAGGTTCTGAGGCAGATATGTTTTTTAGGGGGACACCATTCAGCCCACTATAGAACTGTAGCAGGCGTGTCAGCCACAGCAGCTGCCACACACGGTCTCTCCGTCCTGTGAAGAAACATCACACTTGAAGTCCCCTGTTCAGGGAAGGAGTGTGTTGTTCTTGGTAGTGGGCTCAGGTTGGTCGCCAGACTCAAGGGCAGGCATCTGCTTAGGGATTGTGGCGATAAACAGGCCAACCAGACTGGCTCCTTTCAAAATTTAGATTGAGAATATGCACACAGTGGTTGAGAGAAAGAAACAAACAGAGAGAGCTGCCATTAGAAAGATACCAAATTGTTCAAAAATGCTAAGTACAATAATGTCAAAAATTTTCATGAGAAATGCACAAGACTTACACACTTAAAACTACAATACATAACTGAAGGAAATTAATCAAGATCTCAATAATGGAGGGATATACCGTGTTCATGGATTGCAAGGCTCACTGTTGCTAAGATGTCAGTTCTCCTTTAATTGATCTATAAGTTCAATTGTGTTCATATGAAAATTTCAGCAAACTCAACAAGCTGATTCTAAAATTTATATGGAAATACAAAGAGCTAAGACGAACTTGAAGAAGGACAAAGCTGGAGGATATACACTATGTGATAGCAAGATTATTATATAGCTAAAGTAATCGAGACACTCTGGTGCTGTTGTGAGGACAGACACACGGACCAATGGAGAGAATCCAGAGCTCAGAAACAGACTCACACATACATGTTCAACACAGACATGGCAACACAGCATAATGCAACAGGGGAAGGAAGATCTTTTCAATGAACGGAGCTAGGTCAACTAGAAATTTACACACTGCGATGAACCTTAATCCCCCTCACTACCTCATACAGAAAAATTACTTTGAAATGAATCATAGATCTAAATGTGAAAGATAAAACAATAAAGCTTCTAGAAGAAAATAGGAAAATGCCTTCATGATCTCAGAGTAGACAAACGTTTCTTAAACTGGATGTGCACAGCGCTAATCCTAAGACCAAAAATGACAAATTTGACTTCAACAAAATAGAAAACTTCTGCTCACCCACAAACACCATTAAGGAAGTGAAATGCAGGCCACAGACTGAACGAAAGTATTCAGAGTACGTGTATCTGACAAAACACTAGAATTTATAGACTATCTAGAATTTATAAAGAGGTCCTACTCATAAAAAAAAAGGTAAAATCCAATAAAAAAAATGAAAAGAAATTTTTGAAGAACTACTTCACAAAAGCGGATAGTCAAACGACTAATAAGCATACGGAAAGACATTTAGCTTCCTTAATCATCAGGAAAAAAC
This sequence comes from Camelus bactrianus, assembly GCF_048773025.1. NCBI lineage: Eukaryota > Metazoa > Chordata > Mammalia > Artiodactyla > Camelidae > Camelus > Camelus bactrianus. The sequence goes on along the minus strand of NC_133560.1, from coordinate 5,643,446 downwards.
GAATTAAAACCACAGTGAAGTACCACTCCCCACCCCTCTGCATGCCTACATGGACAGGCCTGACAACCCTGAGCGCTGCGAAGATGCGCGACGAGTGGAACTCACACGCGTTGCCGGTGGGAGCGTGAGATGGTCCAGCGGGAAACCTCTTGGTCGCTTCTTGTGAAGTTAAGCAGAAGGATACCCTGTGACCCACCGATCCCGCTCTGGGCATTTACCCAAGAGAGCGCCACGCAGCCTTGGACAAGGGTGTGCATGCGGAGTGATCTGATTTACATGAAGTTCAAGGACAGTTTACCTAACAGACGGTGAGAGCAATCAGAACAGCGACTGCCCCCCGGGGAGTGGGGCAGGTATGGGCTGAGTGGATGGGGCGCGAGGGAACTATCTGGGCGGATGGAAATGTGTTTTACACCAATCGAGGTTTGCAGGACTGGAGGCATAGATGAAAACCTACCGCTTTGTACTTAATATTTGGGCTTTTTCCTGAATGTAAACTATATTTCAATAGGACACTAGTAGCGAGACCCCCATGCTCTCTTTATCACAAATTCCTTAGCTTTCAGCACAGCCTGACCTAGTCTCTGACCCTTGAAGACAAAAGAACTTGCTCTCAAGCTGTGGGGATCTGGATCTGACAGGCTTTTTGCCAGGGACCACAAAGTAACTGGGACAAACGGGGCGGAGCGTGTGTGAGTGTGTGTGAGTGTGTGTGTGTGTGTGTGTGTGTGTGTGTGTGTTTATGTGCAGGTGTGTATTTACGCCCATTTCTGTTTAGACCAGCAAACAGTTTTAAGCTTTTTGAATGTCGGTGCCTTCAGGCAGGGCAGGCACACCGTGGTCTGTGAGGTCTGGCCCGTGAGGACACTGTGCCTAGGGGCCAGCATCTGGAGGGTGGAGCTGCAGGGCCCGTGCGCTTCACCTCCTCCTTGTTGGCCCCTGCCTGGCCCTTGCCCTGACCTGAGCTGTATGGGCTCATAACTCTGCCTCCCTCCGTCTTTCTGAGGCCCTTCTGACTGCTCCCTGGTTTTCCTTACTTAGGACCCCTGTTTCTTAGCCCTTCACTGGAAGGCCCATGGTCAGGAAGGCAGGATAGGCTTGGCCATCCCAGCCTCCATCGCTGTGGTCACCCCTTCAGGGACCTCCTGGCTGGGGCCCAGCTCTGCACGCCGAGCTGCAGCTGGGGCACCTCGCAGCCTTTGCCATGCCAAGCCCAAGAAGATAGCTGCTGGGAGGGTCTCTCCTCATGCGGCCAAAGTGATGTCAGACAAACAGCTCTGACCCCAGCATCCCTGCCGACATGGGCTACAGAGGTGACATGTGATGCCAGGGGAGAAGTCAGAGGCTGGCTGAGCAGGTGAAGCACCGTGCGGCTTGGCAGGGAGGAAATGACGCTTGCTGTGTCAGAGCCTCATAAACAAGCATGACTTCACGCATGTCCCGCACACACCCCTCTGAGGTCATGCAGACCCCGCCCGTCCCCTGGGCCTGCTGAACGCAGGCGCTGACACCACGGGGCTGCGCACTTTTGGGGGCGGGCCTGCAGGTTGCGTAAGGACCATAGGCACATGGGCCACTCCAAGAGGAAACACTGTCCCTGCCCAGTGACCCACGGAATTACCAGACATTTCTCTGTGCCAGGTCTTGATGTGGGTACCCGGAAAACAAGAGGTGACCCTTGCCCCTGGCTCTCAGGGCCTGGTGGGGAACACGGCTATGTGACTGTCCCATCACAATACAGAGTGGCTGGATGGTAGGATAACCTGGCATGTCCATGGCCCTGGGGTCACCCAGCAGAAAGGTCGCTTCTCCCCAAGGGTTAGCAAGAGCTTCTGGGAGGAGAAAGCTTTTCAACTGTGTCTTGAAGGAGCTTGACCAAGAAAGCTAAGGAAAAGGACTTCAGAAAGGGAGGTCAGGGTGGGGAGGGTACAGCTCAGTTAGCATGCATGGGGTCCTGGGTTCAATCCCCAGTACCTCCACTAAAAATAAATAAATAAGCCTTATTACCCCCCCAATAAAACAAACAAACAAAAAAACATCAAAAAGAAAGAAAATTTAATGAAAAGGAGGTCAGGGAAGGCTGCTCAGAGGAGGAGTGCCACATGCAGGGGCCAGAGCACTGTGACTCATCTGCCTCTGGTTTCCTACATTCTGCCCCCAGAGGGACCCCAGGAGCCATACGGATTCAGTGCTTCAGTGCTGTTGAGCATTTCTGGTTTCTGCCTCCCAGTTTCCAAGAGCAAGGAGAAGACATGAAAATGACAGATGCCACCCACCCTCATGCTTCTGGTAATGGGTGATGGGGTTACCCTTTCCTCCCAGGCAGGCCCCTGGGGCCAATGATCCTGCCATGTAGAAAGGCCTGCCTCCAGCAGCATCCCCACTCTGCAAACCCCAAGAACCTCCAAACCCACAGAGCTTCCACAGCCACTCATCTCCCTGTGCCTATAATTTCCAGGTGCTCCCCACCCTGGCTGCTCTCCCAGAGCTGGGCGGCAGGTGGCCAATATCCCTCGGGTGGCCTGAGGTCAGGCCCTGATGTGGCTTTAGGTGCTCAGCCTGGGTGTGAAGGAGGGTGAGTACCTGGCAGTGCAGCCCTGACTCTGGGCCTCGCCATCACCCTTTGTTTCACCCTAGACCTCCTGCTCATGTTCACAGCCGGCTGGGGCCACAGCTAGAAATAGTCTGTGTTCCCATCCGGCCAGCCTGCCTGGCACTCTTGGAGCATCACCTGGCAGCCTATGCCATGAAGCTGGATCAGACACAGCTGCCTGCCGGATGAGCTGGCAGCTGCACCTGTGGCTGACCGGGGCGGGGTGGAGGGGGAAGACCTTGGCCTGAAGGGGTGGCCGCTGCCTGGCTTCAGCCACCTGTGGCTTTGCAGGGCTGCAGCTCACATGTAGCAGAAGCTGCAAATTCAGATTTTAGGCAATATCTTCTGATGTTCAAATGCTGGTAACCATATCAGATGCTCTGTGAGGAAGAGATAACATAAATCCGTGGGCTGGCGTGGCCTCCAGGGACCGTTACACCCTCTGAATCATGTGGCCTTTCATTATAATGTTGCCCTCAATTTATAAATGAGACTACCGTGGCCCCGAGACCTGTGTGACTGCCCATGTGGGGACCCCACCCGCTGGCCCCCTTTGCAGTCTGGCTGCCTCACTGAAGGCTTGGTGTGGCCACAAGCCAAGAGCTGCTGCTGCCCCTGCTCGGTGCCTGATGCAGAGGACCTCGTCAGGGTCCTGCCACCAGCAGACACCTGGGGAGGGGCTCCTGAAGCCCAGGCCCAGCCCTTGGAGCGGTCTGCAGGCCTGGGGACTGATGTCTCCCTTGTGCTGCCTGGAGGTCTGGCTTCCCTGGGCCGAGGCACCACACGTGCGCAGGCTCAGCCCCACCAGGCTGCTCCCACCCCGGGGATCCTGTCAGAGGCTGGTAAGCTAGCGATGGGGCCCAGAGCCTGGACCAGTCTCAGGGAGGCTGCCGTGATCGCCTTTCCAGGCCTCTCCCCTCTGCTGCTCCCGACACAGCCTGGAGGGGTCCTGGGGGCTTGAAGGCCATGCTGAGCTGCGTCAGCCTCCTTGGCCAAAGAGCGCACCTCTCGCCACGTCCCCAGAGCGATTTTTGTGCTGGAAATGGGTGAACCATCCTACCGAAGTCATCACTGAAATCTGGAGAGCTCGTGTTTCTGCATCACTCGTGGCGTGCTGTGGCTGTGCTAAGCATCTGCACTGCAATACTTCATGCACTTCCTAGCGACAATCCTCGGAGAGATTTTTATCTTTTGTTGCACAGCTGGGCTGAAACTGCCTGTAGCAGTACTGGAACTGAGCGGCAGAACCACCCACACCAGGGCCCAGACCTACCTGGCCTCAGAGTCCTTGCTTTTGATTGCTGTGTGTCTCCTCTCCCACAGCCCTGGGTGCGAGTCCCTGCCCCACCCGTCACTGTGTCCCTGAGCCTCAGTTTCGCCCTCTGTAAACAGGCTAGCAGTCCCCATGTGCAAGATCGTTATGAAACTGTGAGGAATGGATGACCACAATGGTTCAAGTTGCTCAGTCCCCTTATGTCCTCAGGGGGAGCGCAGAAGCAAGGCCAGCTCTCGCCCGGTTCCTGGGAGTGTGGCCCTCAGAGTCTTCTTTTTGCTGCTGACTGCTCATGCTGCATGTGCCGGGGTCAGTGGCATCTGAGAAGTCCACGAGGCTTGCTCTGCGTAAGCAGCCAGACTGCTGATGTACCTGGCTGCCTTTTGGGGCCCCCGAGTTTCAGTTGCTAGAGCAGGCTGTGACTGTGTGACCAGCTCTCTGTGAGAGCCTGGGATCTGGAGACTTGAGAGAACTCACCTGGGCAGAGGCATTTCGCATACGCCCCTGCAGCTTTCTGCTACAGAAAAAAGTGTGCGCTGTGGGGCCGCCGTGGGGGAAGGACTTGGAAGCCTGTGCCTGCCCTTCTGGACCTTATCCGGTGCACATCTTTTTCCCATTGCTTTTACTCTGTGTCCTTTTCTATAATAAGTCTTGTGGAATATGACCTGATATTGAGTCTTGTGAGTTCAAGGATGGTCTTGAGACCCCTGAAGACAGAAGCTTAAACACAACTGTATAAAATGTCCACTGCTGGCCGAACATGGAGTCGCCTCAGCAGGGGTGGCCAGAATTACTGCTTCAGTATTGCTGATCATCTCGGAAATGCAAATCAAAACCCCAGTGAGATATCACCTCACACCTGTCCTAATGACTATCGTCAAAAAGGACACAAATAACAAATGTTGGAGAGGCTGTGGAGAAAAGGGAATCCTCGTACACTTTTGGTGGGAACGTAAATTGGTGCAGCCACCATAAAGAATGGCATAGATGTTTCCCAGAAAACTGAAAACAGATCTACCATATGACCCAACAATTCCACTCCTGGGATACATCCGAAGACAATGAAAACACTAGTTCAAAAAGATACACACACCCCAATGTTCTTAGCAGCATTATTTACAATAGCCAAGACATGGAAGCAGCCTAAGTGTACATCAACAGATGACTGGATAAATATGTGGTCTGTGTATATGTATTTGGAATACTACTCAGCCATAAAAAAACAAGATTTTGCCATTGCAGCAACATCGATGGACTTAGAAGGCATTATGCTAAATGAAATAAGTCAAACAAAGACAAATACAGTATGATGTCAGTTATATGTGGAATCTAAAAATTACAAGAAACTGGTGAATATAACAAAAAAGAAGAAGACTTACAGATATAGAGAACAAACTAGTGGTTACCAGTGGGGAGGGGGAAGGGAGTGGGGCAACATAGTAGGGGAGTAAGAGTACAAACTATTAGGTATAAAATAAGTTGCAATGATATATTGTACAAGACGTGGAATATAGCCAATATTTTATAATATCTATACATGGAGTATAAACTTTAAAAGTTGTGAATCACTACATTGACACCTATAACATATAATATCGTACAGCAACTATACTTCAATAAAATTGAATAAATAGAGAAGGGGCGGGTATAGCTCAGTGGTAGAATAAGTGCTTAGAATGCACGAGGTCCTGGGTTCAGTCCCCAGTACCTCCAGTAAATAAATAAACAAATAAATAAACAAAATTACCTACCGATCCCCCCCAAAAAAAGGTAAGAAAAAAATGGATAAGTAAATGAAACTGATAAAAATTTAAAAAAAGAAATTATTTTATAAACAAATTATTTAAAAGTCACACATTAGAAGCATTTAAAATGTTCAAGACTTGGGTTAAGTAATTTGATATAGACATACAATAAACCTATATGTGGTCATTAAAATTATACTTGCAAAAGTTTTTTTTTTAAAGTTTTTAGCCACACAGAAAAATCTTTGTTTTCCTTTTTCAGTTTTATTAGGTAGAATCAAAACGGTCCGACCGCACACACACATTGTGCTGCACGCAAGTACATGGAGACGGCGCACTGCACCTATTTTAGTTTACATATGTGTACTGATCATTGTTTCCAAGAACAGAATCGAGCTTTAGCTTTTTAAACTTACATAGTTAGTTTAAAATAAAAATTAAATATTATTTAGAAAAAATATACACTTACATACTAAGATTTGGCTCCAATTCCAATATGTGGAGGGTGGGGGTTTTCCCACTCCACCAAGCAATTCTCTGACACCAACTGGGTGTCCCACAATTCAATTCAATTCTGACAGTATCTACCTAGAAATAGCATCAGATTCCACAGGTGAAGGGCTCAGTCCCACAACATTATCCTCCACTTCAGATGCCAATCTCAAATCCAGGTTGTTGTGTGTACTTCTGACTGACTGGCTGTGAATCAGAGGTTGCCATGACCTGTTCCTTGGGTTGGATTTGCTCACGGAACGCAGGAAACCCATTTACTCACTAGATTACTGTTTCATTATCCAAGGATTTAAAAGATATTAATCAACAGCCAAGGAAGATATATATGGAGTGGGGGTCCCAAATGAAGGAGCTTCTGTCTCTGTAGAGTTTGGGCCCAGCATGATGGCAGATGGAAGCATCCTGATTCATTAACCTGGATATTCCCTGAACCCCACCGCCACCTTTTGAGTTTTTGTGAAGGCTTCGTTTAACACGCATGGCTGATTAAATCATTGGCATTGTTGACTGATTGAACTTCCAGCCACTCTTCCCTCTCTGGAAATCGGAGGTTGGGACTGAAAGTTCCAGCCCTCTGCTCAGGGCTGGCTCCCTTGGCAACTAGCCCCCATCCTTAGGTGCTTTCCAAAAGTCACCTCATTAACATGAACACAGTTGAGGAGGAAAAGGGCTTGTTATGGATAGCAAGAAACCCATTTCACCTTTATGGCTCTGTTTTCAGAAACTGAGGACAAGAAGCCAAATATTATAACAGAAAATGCTCCCATTGCTCTTATCATTCAGCAAATTCCAAGGGTTTTGGGAACTGTGAGCCAGGAACCAAGGAAAAATATATTTTGGTCATCTGGATGACCTTATAAATCACAATACTGCTCATAAGAAGTCAGCTGGACTCAATTTACATAATCTAGTCAACAGAACTAAGTCAACAAACAGCAAAGTCTGGTATGCAGCCACACTCCACCAGTGTCTTGTCGATTAGTCTGCTTCTCCAGCCAAATCAATTAACTGGTCTGGGCGACTGGTTTGCGGGGGGCTGTGTTTGACTGGAGTTGGGGGCTGACTGGATCATTTGATTAGGGTCTGATATGACAGTTGCTTAGATTATCTGGATTTGACTGTCTTGGAGTATTCTGAGTGATTCATGAAAATTGTGGTTAGACAGGAGTGTTAGTCTACGTGCGCGTGGGAACACACACTGACAGAAATCCATCGAGGAGGCAAGAGTGGTTACCTCTGGATGATGAGATTGTGATAATTGTGTTTTATTTTTTACACTTGTCATAGGTACTGTTTTGTTCCCATGTATTTACTTTCCTTTTTCTTGTGAGTCGTCTCCACCCATTGCCTGTGACTCTGCCGCGCCTCCTTCTGAGGGCACCCAGCCCCACTGACACCGGACTTGGCCATGGACTTGCTCAGCCAGTGGAGTGTGGGCACAAATGACACATACGACGTCAGAGCAGAAACTTTATGTCATTGTGTGGTTTGGCCAGTTCTGTGTGTTTTTTTTTTTTTTTTTTTTTTTTTTGCTACAAGAACAGCATGTCCCAATGGGACTGATGCTTCAGCCTGCATCCTAGAGTGGAAACACACAGAACAGAGCCTGCTGCTCCACCGCTGGTATAAAACATGGGTGAGGAATAAACCTTCGTTGCTGTAGGCCACTGAGATTTGGGGGATCATTTGTGACTGAAGCATCTCTCAGTGAAAGCTGACTAACACTTTCTACAAGTAATAAGCATGAATTTTAAAATCAGTTTTGGCAGGTTGTTAAAATGCATATTACTCTCTAGGTATTTAATGTTTTATTCTAAATCTTTTTTATCTGTCCAGAGTCTGTGTTATGGAAACAAGCCTTGAATATTCTCACTAAATTGACTTTGATGGGCCACAGGGGCCTGAAAGTTATTTGAGAATAATTTAAACAAAATCAAAGTTGTTCTGAGCCCTTTTGCCAGCCTGGCCCTGATAAGGATGCTCCGAAGGAGTCTGCTGGCCTGGGTGATGCTGAAGAGGGTCAGGAAGCAATACCTAGGTGTTAGAAGTCGGCATTACGGTTATTCTGCTTGCCCGGGACCCGTCCCCACGTCTGGTAGTGGCAGCCCAGTTTTCTCACGGGGAAGCAGCCCCCTCCACAGCCAGCCCCAGCAGCCCCAATGAGCTGACCTGCCCCCCCGACTCCAGGGCTAAGTGTGTAAGCTAGACTGGCCAGTCAGAGCAATGAGACCTCCTGTCTCAGGGAGCTGCACGGCCCCCAGGAAACTCTGACACCACATGTTTACAGACCACTTTATTCTCTTTCTGTGCCAGCTCTGGCCAGTGGAGTACAGGCAGAGAGACGGATGTCGCTCTGAGGTACCGGCCAACCTAACACCCTGCCACATCTGGGAGAACACCCCGCCTAGGACATTCTCTCTTTTGCTTTTTCCTGATGACTATAAAGCCTCACATTGAAAACGGTCATAAAATGGGAGGACCCTGGACACCTTAGCAACTACTTAGAGCAAAGCCACCACCCCTCAAACACATTGGACTGTAACGTGAATAAGCGGTAAGCGACTGCAGGATTTACATGTTACCATGGCGAAGTCTAGCCTACGCTGACAAATACATGACCCAAACCCAGGCCAGACTAATTACAGTCAGCCCAGAGGATTTTGGTTTGGAAAGTTACTTACTCTATTTTTCCTGGAATTGCTAAGCTAATAGGATATAAACCTGGAGTGCTAAGCCTATCATTCGTTCCTTCCTTCCTTCTTTCCTTCATCCGTTCCACAAGTATTTCTTGAACGCCTAAAATACTCTTGGCTGTGGCCTAGGCTCATAGGTCAGGGCTGCACAGTGGGGAACAGCATGTCTGAGAATGAAGCTAGCAGAAAAAAAGCCAAGCTGAGAAACAGAGCATTGGTTTAGACAGCTGGATCCACCCATACCTGAAACCACTTGCATTCTTTTCTGTAAATCATTTTGAGTGGGGTTTCTGACACTTGCATGTAATATGTCATAACTAATTCAAGGGTAAGCCCCAAATGAAAGCAGGTCACAGTCTGTGTTGTCATCCAGATGGGCTGGTAGAGGTAGGGCACAGATACCACCCCAGACAGAGCTGAGCTTGCTAGAGCAGAGTAAGTGGGCACAAATAACAGTGCAGACCTGGGCTTGCCCGCGGTCACTGGGACACAGCCCTGAGGATGGGGGAGAGAAGAGCAGCCCTGGCACTGAACCTGCTCCAAGGCTTGCTCTGACGCCCAGTCAGCATTCTGACCACTCAGGTCGGCTCGCCAGCACAGACCTTGCTCCTGACCCCAGGTTTTCAGGCTGCTCTGTCCTGGGCTATGTCTGGCTGTGGGTTTGGATTTGACAAAAAGCTACAAGTCAAAATGGAAGGGACAAAAATAAAAATCAATCCAATTGCATTCAGCACATGCTTATAGTGCTCCTGCTGTGTTCCATTTTCATTGCTGGTTTGGAAAAACTGTCTTAAACACTTTCTACATGTCAAGAACTTTATCTTTCTTCCCTCCCGCCTTTCTTCTTCCTTCTTTCCTTCCCTCCTTCCTTCCTGTCTTTCTTGTATTCAACAGTAACCGAGTATAATCTCAGCCAGGCCCCGTGCTGTGTAGCGATCACTGCAAGATCAGTGGGACACAGCGGTTCTGGGTTCACAGAAAGTGTGCTAGTTGTTAAGGCTGTTTACTAAATAGGTTTAGCTCTTCACCTTCTGGGCAGATGACAGGGTCACACTTTCTTCCCACCCTTGTTTGGGTGGGTTTAAGTGACTAATGAGGCAGACAAATGAGTTTGTGCATTTTATTGCTTATGCAGGACTTGCCAAAGCTCTCCTTCCCTTGGCCAGGGTGACTATTAATGTTTCAAACGGTGCCTGCTTCCTCAGCCTGAGTCATGGAGACACAAAATACGGAGGAGAACCCATATGTAACCCATTATAAACATGTGACATGAGGAAGAAAAGAACTTTTGTTGTTGTAATTCACTGAGAGTTTAGGGTTCTTTGTCATCGCAGCATGGCCTTCCCTGTCCTGACTGATGCGCATTTGCTAAAGGAGGTAACATTAAGTCGAGTAACATTCACGACAGAGATATTTCCATAGGGTAGCTCCACAGTTATACCAAGAATCCCACCTGAGAAGGTGCTGGACTCTCCCCTGGTAAGTCTAGTCTCCTGCTAGGGCCTCTGCTGGCGCCCTTCTGCTCTTCCCACAGTGCACTGCAACTGGCTTTTCATCAGTCTGCCTAGGGTCTGATTTCTGGACTGAGAAGGCCTTGGGGAGAAAGGAGTGGGAAGGGATAAACTGGGAGTTTGAGACTCGCAGATGCTAACTGCTATCTATAAAATAAATAAACAATAAGTTTCTACTGTACAGCACAGGGAACTATATTCAATATCTTGTAGTAACCCATAATGAAAAAGAATATGAAAACAATTACCTGCCAGAATTACCTGCCAACAGTTGGACCTCTCTGAACATGTATTAGTTTCCTGGGGCTGCTGTGGCAAACTGCCACAAACCTGAAGGCTTAAAACAAGAGATAGACAGATAGATAGATAGATAGATAGATAGATAGATAGATAGATAGATAGAGATGTATGTATAATCAGTTTACAATGTTTCAGTGTCAGTTTCTGGTGTACAGCATAGTGTTTCAGTCGTACATATGCATATATATATATTCATTTTCATATTCTTTTTCTTTATGGGTTACTACAAGATATTCAATATAGTTCCTTGTGCTATACAGTAGAAACTTATTATTTATCTATTTTATATGTAGTAGTTAGTATCTGCAAATCTCAAACCCCCAGTTTATCCCTTCCCACTCCCTTCCCCCCCCCCCCCAGGTAACCATAAATTTGTTTTCTACGTCTGTGAGTCTGTTTCTGTTTTGTAAAGAAGTTCATTTGTGTCAATTTTTTAAATTCCACAGTTAAGTGATCTCATATGGCATTTTTCTTTCTCTTTCTGGCTTACTTTGCTTAAAATGACATTCTATGGCATTTTTCTTTCTCTTTCTGGCTTACTTTGCTTAAAATGACATTCTCTGGGTCCATCTATGTTGCTGCAAATGGATTTGTTTTGTTCTTTTTTATGGCTGAGTAGTAGTCCATTGTAGAAATATACCACAACTTTTTTATCCAGTCTTCTGTTGATGGACATTTAAGTTGTTTCCATGTCTTGGCAATTGTAAGTAGTGCTGCTATGAGCATTGGAGTGCATATATCTTTTCGAATTAATTTCCTCCAGATGTATGCCCAGGAGTGAGAGTGTTGGATCATATGGTAGCTCTATTTTTAGTTGTTTTTTTTTTTTTTTAATAAGGAATCTCCATACTTTTTTCCATAATGGCTGCACCAAACTACATTCCCACCAACAATGTAAGAAGGTTCCCTTTTCTCCACAGCCTCTCCAGCATTTGTCATTTGTGGACTTTTTAATGATGGCCATTCTGACTGGTGTGAGGTGATACTTCACTGTAGTGTTGATTTGATTTGCATGTCTATGATAACGTTATTGAGTATTTTTTCATGTGTCTATTAGTCATTTGTATGTCTTCACTGGAGAAATGTTTGTTTAGGTCTTCTGCCCATTTTTTGACTGCATTATTTGTTTTTTGTCATTGAGTTGTATGAGCTGCTTCTATATTCTAGATATTCTTAGATTCTTTAAAACATGTTTGATGTTAAAAGTAAAAATTATAGTATTGTCTGATGGGGTTTCAATGCATGTAGATGTAGATGTAATACATAAGGCTACAACATTAAGGGAGAGGGTGTGGCAAAGTTTTCTGTATTTCACTTGGAGTTAAAATACTGATTCTGAGTAGACTGTGAAAAATTAATTATGTAAATCATAATCCCTAGAGTGACCACTAAAATTATCTATACAAATATATATAGAGAGAGATAAATTAAATAAATACATTAAAATGAAATACTGAAGAGTTTCATATAATCTGAAAGATGAACTCTTTTGCCAAAAACCACACTTTACTATCACTTTAAAATAATTCTACAGGGCTGGGTTAGCCCTTCAACTGTTCTTTCACAGAATTGTTTTGGTTATTCTAGGATCTTTTGCACATGACTTTTACAACCAGCTTGTTGATTTCCACAAAAAGTCTCCTAGACTTGTGAAGGAAATTGCACTGAATCTTTATACCAACTTTGGGAGAACTGACATATTAACAGAGTCTTCCAACCCATGAGCAAAGTATAGCTCTCCATTTATTTTTTTTGCGTATTCCTTAATTTCTCAGAAATATTTGTAGAGTCAACATATAGATTTTTCACATTTTTTTCAATGTCCTATTTTGATAGACATTTTCCTTGAAGGGACTCATGTTGGAATCACCAAGAGAAGAGCCCCCAGATGTCCTGTGCTTCCAAATGTGACGTGCTAGGATGCTCCCAGCCCTTCCTCTGAGGCTTCCTGTCAAAAAATTTGAGCCTGAATCTAGTGATGGCTTCAGGAAGAGGGGGAGATAGAGAATACAGTTAAATGACCCCACGAGGCAGCCTGAACAAACTGGGAAGAAGGGGACACTCTATCAGATGACTGACCTGGCTCATGCATCGAGACAAAGGTAAGAAAGGAAAAGGGGAAGGAATACTCTAGATTAAAAGAGAATTAGGAAACATAACACCCAGATATCCTGTGTGGCCTTCGTGTGGATCCTATCTGAACAAAACAAATGAAAAGAGACTTTATTTTTGTGGCAACATGGGAGTGTGACCATGGATTGGGCGTTAGAGGACACCAAAGACTGTGTGATTGTGCAGTGTCATCATGGTATTATGGCTCTGCAGGAGTATAGGGGATTTTAGGATTTTAGTTATTTTCTGCAAGATATCAAATTACTGGGGGCCTCTCTATTTGTCTATAGCATAATAATACTATGACAAGCAACTTTTATTTCTGAAAATGGAAGAATATATAAGCAGCTCATACAACATAATAAGAAAAAAACAAACAACCCAATCCAAAAATGGGCAGAAGACCTAAACAAGCAATTCTCCAGTGAAGACATACAAATGGCCAACAGGCACATGAAAAAATGCTCAGTATCACTAATTATCAGAGAAATACAAATCAAAACTACAACGAGGTATCACCTCACACCAGTCAGAATGGCCATCATTCAAACGTCCACAAATGACAAATGCTGGAGAGGCTGTGGAGAAAAGGGAACCCTCCTACACTTCTGGTGAGAATGCAGTTTGGTGCAGCCACTGTGGAAAACAGGATGGAGATTCCTCAAAATACTAGGAATAGACTTACCATATGACCCAGGAATCCCGCTCCTGGGCCTATATCCAGAAGGAACCCTACTTCAGGATGACACCTGCACCCCAATGTTCATAGCAGCACTATTTACAATAGCCAAGACATGGAAACAGCCTAAATGTCCATCAATAGATGAGTGGATAAAGAAGATGTGGTATATTTATACAATGGAATATTATTCAGCCATAAAAACTGACAACATAACACCATTTGCAGCAACATGGATGTCCCTGGAGAATGTCATTCCAAGTGAAGTAAGCCAGAAAGAGAAAGAAAAATACCATAAGAGATCGCTTATGCGTGGAATCTAAAAAAAAAAAAAAAAAAGAACATAAAACAGAAACAGACTCATAGATATAGAATACAAACTTGTGGTTGCCAATGGGGTGGGGGGTGGGAAGGGTCAGAGTGGGATTTCAAAATTTGTAGATACTGACAGGCATATGCAGAATAGATAAACAAGATTATACTGTATAGCACAGGGAAATATATACAAGATCTTGTGGTAGCTCACAGCGAAAAAAAATGTGACAATGAATACATGTATGTTCATGTATAACTGAAAAATTGTGCTCTACACTGGAATTTGACACAGTATTGTAAAATGACTATAACTCAATAAAAAAATGTTAAAAAAAAAAAAAAGAAAAAGGATTTGTAAAAGTTCATGATAAGAATCAAAGCCAGTAACACTGGGATAAACTGGTTTATTCCTGTATTGATATGAGAGTCTGTAAGCACCGGGGAAGATAACTCGGCAAAAAGCAGTGAGAGCCATAAAGATGTTCTTAGGCTCCAGCCCAAGGATCTCACTGCTGGGAATTTACTCTGATGAAATAATCCAGAAGAGGGGGGCACCTCTCCCCTCGAGGCGTGGCTCTTACATACTTTGGACGGATGGCGTTGGAAAGCAAAGTGCTAAGAGCTGTGTCGCAACTTGGAGGCTGAGCAGCGCGCTGTGGGACGAGCGCTGTGATTACAGCCGCGCAAAGGCATGTGCGTCCCAGGCGCAGGCCAGCGGGCCGCCCGCAGAGGGAGAGGCCGCCGTGGCTGGGGCAGGGGCAGGGGCAGCGCCGCCGAGAGGCGGGGGCCACGCTCTCTCCAGGCTGGTACCACGCTGTCTCGTCCACACACGTAACACCCTGGGAAATGTGCTGGGAGCCCAGAGTGGCCTGTGATCACTCATCCGGTGAGATTCCAGCACCGTGGCATTCCACAGGGCGAAGCTGGGCTATCAGGGGTCCTGGGAAGGCCCTGTCCTCGCCCCGTTTCTCCTGGGCCAGTCTTGGGACTCTGTGCGCTTATGCACAGACAGGCCTTCCCCGCTAGGGTGAGACCGTCAGACCCTTTCCTGAAATCTGGGTGGAGAAGGGGTGAGATCACGGAGGCAGAGCGTCTGGGGAGGGGAGAGGGAACAGAACAGGGAACTCACTGCTGCTAGGTCCTTGGCACACATCATGCTGCCGCCTCAAAACCTTAGAATGAGGCACAGCATACTATCTCTCTTTACCATTTCTGCACCACAGCCCACAGTATTGATTTTATCTCCACGTCACAGATGAGGAAACCGAGGCTCCAGTGGACTGGTAATTTCACCAAGGTTACTGGCTTTATGTGTAAAGCTGAGGCGCCAACCCGGTCTGTGTCTCTGCAGTCAGGCTCGGGGCAGAAGGAGCTGAAGATAAACAGATGTGAAGAGGCAGCCCTTCCTGAGTGTCTCTCACTGCGGTGCCCCCGTGACTTCTAGAACA
This sequence comes from Camelus bactrianus, assembly GCF_048773025.1. NCBI lineage: Eukaryota > Metazoa > Chordata > Mammalia > Artiodactyla > Camelidae > Camelus > Camelus bactrianus. The sequence continues at coordinate 5,628,264 of NC_133560.1, read as the reverse complement.
GGACACTGAGGCCAAACCCTGCCAGCCTCCTGGATTCTTACCCCATCATCTGATTTCAAACCCCATCCTCGGGTTGCTGGGCCCTCCTGTCCATTTAAGTATCGCCTTAAGGCTTACAGAGCTTTTTGCTGATCCCACTGGACCCCTCTGAGGGTCTCAGAGAGGAGACCTAAGAGGTGGGATACACCCAAGGTCTTCTGCCAGGAGTGGAGGAACGAGGACTTGAGCCTGGACTGCTGATCACAGAATCGGCCACATCATATGATGGATGCGTATTTTACCTTTTAAAAAATTGTGGTAAGATGCACATAAGACATTTACCACTTAAGCCATTTTAAAGCGTACCTTTCAGTGGTAGTAACTACATGTATAATGTCTTGCGACCATCACTGCTATCTAGTTCCAGAACTTTTTTATCATCTCCGATGAAAACCCCACACCCATCAGCAGTCACTCCCATTCCTCCCTGCCCCTATCTCCCGGCAACCACTGAGCTGTCTTCTGTCTCTATGGATTTGTCTATTCTGGATTTTTCACGTAAATGGGATCGTGCAAGACGTTGCCCTCTGTGTGCGGTTTCTTACCGTTAGCATAACGTTTTTCAGGTTCATCCAAATTGTAGCAACTATCAGCAATTTGTTCCTTTTTTTTAGACGAATAATATTCCATTAGATTCATATCCCACCTATTGTTTATCCGTTCATCCACTGGTGGCCATTAGGTTGTTTACACATCTGGGCTGTGATGAATAGTGCTGCTGTGAACATTCACATACAGGCATTGATTTGAGTACCTATTTCCCACTTCTTGGGTGTATAGCTATGAGTGGAATTGCTGGGTCCTGTAGTAATGGAAGGAGACGTACTATGGGGGGAGACATGGCAGCTTCAGCTCCAGGGCCAAAGGGAAGGCGCTATTCTTGGCTCCAGGTGAAAAGCGCTACCGTTTGCCTGGCTTAGGTGGAAAATCCCCTGCTCCTCTGCCGACACACACACGCGCACACACACACACACACACGCACACGCTGCAGACCCCTGCAACTGGAGTGGGTGCTGCGATGGAACCCGCTGGTGCCAAGGGCCAGGCAGTCTGTGGCTGCTGTATGTGTGGTGACTTCTCAGGACTGAGCACGGTCCCACCCCAGGCCTTGCACCTGGCCTTCCTTCTGCCTGCAAAGCTCTTCTCCCAGATAGAACGGCTCGCTCCCATGCTCTCCCTAGGTCTCTGCTCAGTTGTCCCCTGCTCAGTGAGACCTCTCCTGGCCTCCTCTCCCACGACTGGTGCTCACTGTCCACCTACCCGGCTTCTGCTTCTCCACAGCACGTACATGCCACCATCTGGCTCCCATATCTGTCCTGTGAGCATGTCCTTAGCCTGTTTCCCTCAACTCGCACTGAAAGGTAAGTTCCATGGGGGCGGAGCCTTTGTCTGCGTTGTTCCCGGCTGTACCCCTCATGCCTAGAACAGCGCCTGGTGCATGGTGGGTGGTCAGTAAACATGCAGACGAAATGGCGGAAGCAGCGGGTAGAGGGAAATCTCAAAAGGAGCAATGGCACAGGTATGGTGCCAGGGCTTCACGGAAGCAATAGGACACTGTGAGCCGTGTCTCCCATGGCTGGGGTCCAGGAGAGGCGCACCTCTGAGCTGGCAGAGCTCCCGTGGGCTTCCACCCCAGCCCTCTTCCCCAGGAAGAAGCTAGTGGGGCACTGGAAAGAGAGATGGGCAACAAAGAGAAGGATGATGGCTGTGCAGGGGAGGCAATGGACGGCCATCTAGCTGGTCCCTGCAGGAGCTGGTGGTGAAGCCATCTGTCCTGTCTGAGACATTCCTCTTGCCTGGATGGAAGCTGCTGAAGCCCAGCTGAGATGAGGGGAGGAGGACACCCTCTTAGGACTTAGAGCAGCCGAGAGGGAGACTCCTGAGAAGGGGCAGATGAGCCCCTGAGTGCCTGGGGAGCAGATGTCGACATTGACATTGACAATAATGAATGGCAAGGGGGAGGGCGTAGCTCAAGTGGTAGAGTGCACGCTTAGCATGCAGGAGGTCCTGGGTGCAACCCCCAGTACCTCCTCTAAGAATAAATAAGTAAACCTAATTACCTCTCTTACAAAAACAAAAAAAAGAATAAAGGCAAATATAAATTTTTTAAAAATGAATGCCATTGCTCCCAGTCCTCCGTCCCACCCGGTCCTGGCAGTGAGGTGGGTTTTCATCCCTGCTGCTCTAAAGAGGAGACAGAGGGGCTCTGTCCTAAACAGACCCACCCGCTAGAAGGCTACTTCCACGAGGCCAGAGGTTTTTCTCTTCCATTCACGTTGGTGTACCGAGTGCTCACAATGGTACCTGCAGGGCAGGGCACTCGTCGTACTGGGGCTTGAGGAGCACTTGCTGCTCGCTAAGCGACCAACATGAAGGGACAGGGGACTCTCCTTTAGGGTGGCCCCGGGGCTCTAACATGGTCAATGTGTTGTTTTCACAGGAGACTGCTTTTAAGCAGCAGGTTTGCCCAGGCGTGGAAAGAGCTGTGAGGGTCAGCCCTGGCCCCTCTTCCCATTCTAGCCTTGAAGGGCAAGGTCACGTTTGTTGGGGCTCCTGCACCCACTGCCTCCCAGGGATGGGGTGAGCCTACGTGTTTGTTAAATAAACAGTCCTTCAGACCCTAAGAAAGCTGGTTTATTCAGGAAAGCATCAGGTCTCCATTGCCACCCTACCTCTCCCCCCACCGCCCCCATCGGCAGATTTGGGCATCACTAGGAGTGGAGAAGCTGGTATACCCTGACCCTGTGAAGACTCCCTGGGCCTCCCCAGGACCCTCCTTAGGGCTTCTGGTCCCATCAGCAACTCCCTTCATATCTTGGCTTAGGCCCCTGACTCCCCTGCCTGCCTTCAGTCCCCTTTTGTACACACACTTCTGAAGCCACCTTTCTCCCTACGCAGCCTCACCTGGAATCTTCCCTCCCACAGCTGTGCTCCATGCTCCTGGCAGGACTTCCAAGCTCTGGCCTCAGCCCACCTGGCTCTGAGTCTCACTGGGCAACTCGGGGCAGTGGTGGAAACCCAGTGCAGACTGGGTCAAAGATGAAGGACATGAGTGGCTTGGGCTCACTGAAACCCTGAGGGTAGACTGCAGGCATCACCGGGCGGGGGCTGGCCCCATCCCCAGGCCTGTGTGCCTCCCTGGCCTCTCCTGCCTTCTCCTGGCTCCTTGCTGGCTTCCCTCTCAGGCAGGGAGGCTCCAGCCCCTCACACTGCCATGTGCCCAGCTTAACAAACATACAGGAAGTCGTCCCTACAAAAGGCCTTAAATAGTGTACCCTTCTCCTGGGTTGAACTCTTGCCTACCTCAGAAGCAACAGCGTTGGCAGGGAGTGGAATTCTCTGAGTCAGCCTCTGGGCCTCGGCCCTGCGCCTGGAGTGGAGGTGCTGGGAGTGGTAATTTCGCTGGAACTCCATCTACTGAAAGTGGGGCAAGGGAGACCTCTGAGGGCAGCCAACTAGGAGAGAGTGGCTGCTGGGTGGGCAGAAGGAGCCAAAATATGTTTCACCAAAAGACGCTCATATCTGCGGTGTCCTCTGTGGCACCCCTCGGCACTCCTCATGTCCCCACTGTCAAGGCTGCCCAGATACGGCTATGTCTGGCCGAATGAGGGTGCCACTTGGGTTGCAGGCCCTCTCTACTTTGTTCACTGTCTTGCCAGCACCTGCCCCAGCCCAGCACGACAGGCCCCTTTGTGGGGAACAGTCTGAGCCAGCTGAGGCCCGTCATGGAACCCTCCTCACCTTCCCCAGCTGGAAGAGGCAGTGAGGGGCAGCGGGACAGGGAAACCTGTCTGCCACTTAACAGCCTGGAGGATTTAGTCTCAACCTCTCTGATCTCAAAGTGAGGAGGGTAGCAATTCCCGTTCACCTGCCTGAGCAGGTGAGGAAAGCTGCAGGAGGATTCTTTGCAGACTAATGTCACCGTCAAATGTGAGCCGGCCAATGCGTCTCCCAAGCAGTTTCCCTAAGGTGGCAATGAACTTGGCAAATATGCCTTGGACCAGCGTGTGGGCCCTAGATGTCCGTGCAAATCAGATGACCACCTGTTCATTTTCAGGGAGAGTCACACTAATCCACCAAAGGCCACCTGCCAGCAGAGGGCGCTCTGGAGCCCGGAGCTGAGGCAACAGGCGAGAATGGTCCAAGGGACTGAATCCAGGGGCTGACAGCTCCTTTCTGGGCAAGCTCCCAAGACAATGCCCGTTAAGAGCCCAGTGACTGGGGACAGGCCTGGCCAGGCCTCTTGGCGTTGCCTTTTGCTCCCTGGCAGGGCTGGGAGGAGCAGCGTTCGCAAATCAATGAATGAAGCTCTGCGTAAGGCCCGATGATGTCCGTTCCAAGTGCTGTCTTAAGTGGCACAGATAACCAGAGCTCAGTTCTCGAGGAAAAGAGAGCCCTGGTGGTTGGGGTCATCCAGGAGGCTCCCTGGAGGAGGAAGCTAGGCCTGAGGTTGAGAGAACAGGAGGCAGCAGAGGGTGCTTTTGGGTGAGCCCATGATGGTATTGGGGAGGTGGGACCAGGTGGCTCATATGGGGCCAGCAATGATCTTGGAATTCCCCAGGGCTTTCCAGAAGCCGGAGGGCCAGGACAGAGTGGGTTATCTCTCCCATCTCATGCTTCCTGCATCAGCCACAGCTGGGAAGCCCTGGGCAGGCACCCACGAGCTGCTGGCACACTCTGCTGTTGGCAGAGACTGGAGGCGGGCCGGGAGGGCTACCAGGAAGGACTAGAGCCCGGGGCCCTGGGCCAGGGGGCTAAGCAAAGAGGGTGGGAGGGGAGGCTGCCCCAGCCAGCTGTTGCGCAGGAAGAAGGGCACGTCTCTGGTCAAATTTCAGGGCTAGCGCTTTCTGGTCCTGGGTCCGCACCAGCAGGCCCCCTCCCCACAGGCCCAGAAGATCTGAAGTGCGGAAGGCGAGGGAAGCATTTCTCATAGTCAAGAGAGGAGACAGTCTCACCCCAGTTTACAAACGAGAAAACTGGAACTCAAGCAGTAAAGCACCTGAAGGACCAGGCAGGTGGGAGCAGGCTGGGAGCAGCCCAGGGTGACTAACTGTGGACACTGGGCTGGGGAAGGAGGGGATGGAAGGGCCCATGCTGGGAGAGGGCAAACCTCCAGGGCAGTTGTAATGACTGACCTGGAGAAGGGGAGGCCCGAGAGTCAGGCAGAATGACAGGAGTTGGGGCACAGAAGCCAAGGTGAGCTCAGACAGGGGTGGACACAGACCAGCAGGGGCAGAGCCAGGCTGTGGACTAGTCCAAAGGGCAGGGCAGGTGAAGAGGCAGGACATGAGGAGTGACCCAGGAGCATCACCTGGATCCCGCTCAGGAGATCCCTCTGGGGCTTCCTGGGCCCTGCAGGGTCACCCGGTGTTGGAAGCCCTTTGTGTCCACATCCCCAGCCCCTCCAATCATGCTCATGCTCCCCCTTTAGGTAGGTCAGTCTTTCCCCTCTTTATCAGGACATTTCAGTCTCATCTCACAATTGACCTGGCCTGAAATAGTCTGTACTTATAACCACAGCTCACCAAAATCCTGAGCCCCTCCTTCCAGCTTTATCCCAGGAAGGTCTTCCAGGAAGCACTTCCTAACCCCTCCTACCACAGGAACCTGGAATCTCTCTGCATCCTGGCACACGTCTGCCTTTCACTCAACACTGGCAGAAAAACTGGTGTGTGCTGAGCACTCACAGAGAAAAGAGTAGCCAGCATCCTCACTTCTTGGAGTTGACAGTCACGGGGGAGACAGGCAGCAACCAGGGGAAGGAGCAAATCCACCAAGGCAACTCGGACGTTGCGATGAAGGGGCCCTCTGTGTGCTGAGGACCAAGACGGAGGCAAGGCCTCTGTGAGGTGGGGAGGCGGGGAAGGAGCCTGCTCCAGAAACCTGCCGGTGTCCCCTGGTGGAGGCTGATGGAAGGCGGGAGGCTGGTGCACGTTGTGGCGGGCGAGGCCCGGGGGCAGTGGGACAGGCTGCACGTGCTGAGGACCTGGTAGCAGGTTTGGGCTTTGTTCTTAGATCCACAGGAGCCGCTGGTAGACTGCTAGGAGGTATGTAGGAGCCGACTTGCATTTGGGAAACTTCCTCTGGCTGCTGTGGGTGGGGAGGATTAGAGCGGCCAAGACTGGATCCTGGGATACCACTTTAAGGACATGGCAGTCATTTGGTTCAAGATGATGTACTTGGACCAGGGCAGTGGCAGTGGGAATAGGAAGTAAATGGATGTGGGGAGTCCAAGCAACAGGACTTGGGTGATGAGAAGGGGGAAAGCCCAGGTACCGCCTGCATCCTCTGAGGGGAGCTCAGACGGCAGCAGGGCTGGCGGGGAGGAGGACAGGGGTTCCGCGAGGGGCCACAGGTGTGAGATGCAAGTCAAGGAATGGGGCAGATGGCAGGTGAACAAGTTGTCACAAGGGTCTGGTAGCTCTGAGGAGGGGTCCAGGGCACATGACACAAACCTGGCAGTCCTGAACAATAGGCAAGTCCTGGCTCTCACCAAAGAGTCAGAAAAGTTCGAGTCCACCGCATCACGTATCCACTGGGCCACCTGGGCACCTTCATTGCTACCCACCCTTCCAGAGGGATTTCATCTGCCCTTGGGACTTAGCCGTCACAGGTGTGCTCCCAGCTCCCATCCCTGCACCTCCTGCCAGATCCGGCCCTACCCCCAGGATCCTCCCAGACACTATACTTGGGTGTCCTCAGGCACCCCCAAATCCCATAGGCCCAAAGGAAACTTTCATAGTCCCACCCCCAATTCCCTGCCCACCACCGGTTCCTGCCTCTCCTCCTGTCTCCTCTGTCGGGGTGATGTCAGAAACAGCCAGAAACCTAGTCAGGACTATAGATCAGGGCCATCAGACTCTCAGGTACACACAAATCACCTTGCTAAAATACAGGTTCTGATCAGGAGGTCTGGAAGGTCCAAGATTCCACCTTTCTTTCTTTTTTAAAATTAATTAGTTACTTTTTATTTGCAAGGGGGAGGTAATTAGGTTTTTGTTGGTTTATTTTTTACATTTTTTAAATTGAGTTATAGTCATTTGACAATGTTGTGTCAAATTATTGATTTATTTTTAATGGAGGTACTGGGGGTTGAACCCAGGACCTCATGCGTGCTAGGCACACACTCAACCCCTGAGCTAGACCCTCCCCGCAGGATTCCACATTTCTGACAAGCCCCCAGTGCCACTGCTGCTGCTGAACCTTGGAACTCAGTTAGAAGAATGTGGCTTTTGGTGGTTCCTCTCCCTCACCTCGCCCTCCACATCTTGAATACTTCCTGAATTTGGCCCCTCACCCCTCCTGCTGCCACACCTGTGTTCGGGTCCCGTCGTCTCTACCCTGAGTTGTTTCAGCCACCTCCTGACCAGTCTTCCTTTGGTTCATACGGCTGAGGGGTGTTCCCAGGAGAAATCAAATGTTCCACGAGAGGTTATTACTTATCCAGGCGCCTTGGCCAGTTGCCAACAGGGTTATAACCAAGGGCAGGCTGCAGGGTCCAAGATGCTCCTCACCACTGATGCCATGCATGGGGCTGGAGGATGCTGAGAGAGTCGAGTCCTGGAGGGACTGCCAAGATCAAAGCTGGAAAATGGACTCTGATGGGGTCATCCCAGCAACCCTGAGGCATGTCTGACAGTGGGCCTGAAGGTCCTGGGCCAACGCAGAGGAGAACCTTTCTTGTTCTTTCAGAGCAAAAACTTTAATTTATTCCTCTCCCAATAGCCTGAATATTTATATCCCCTTAGCTTTGAGAAATGTGATCATGAAAATACCAACAGAATTGATCATGCAGAAAGAAAAGAAAGACAAGCCCCTACCGCCCAGGAAGCAGCCCTAGGTCCTCCCTAACCTAGTCGTTCAAGTCAATGGTCTGTTTCTGGCGTTGTCACCTTTCACTTGATTTATAACAATTTTACAGGACAGATTTAAAGCAAAGACAGGCTTCTGATTTTTATTTTATTTTTTTAAATCCTAGCAGATTTCAAAAAAGTCACTATATTAAATGACCATGCATTTTGAATTGCAGGAGGAAAAAAATGAAAAAACCCCAACTTTTTCCGTTTACTCAAAATAAAAATACACACAGGATTATGGAAATACAGGTTGACAACTTCCACTATGTAAACTGATGCTTCTGCTTGAAAGGCTTTCAAATTATTTTAAAATCCATCTCAACCCCTCAATAAAGTATGTGTACATTCACCGAGTGCTAGTTTCTGGGAGGGAGGAAGGGCTGGAGCCCCTTACCCCATGCACTCAATCAGTGGGTGTCAGATTTTCTTAATGTGAACTAATGTCTCCTGTTAAAATACAGATACCCTGGCCCCAAAGGAGATTCGGATTCTGCCTTCCTGGAAGAGTTCCTGTTTTGAAAGAAAAAAGCAACACACAGAACAACTCAGGAGATGCGGACGCCCACCCAAGTATGACGCCAGCTGCTCTTCTTCGCTGGTGCCAATGGCCCCACCTGGCGGTCTTAGGGTGAGTTACACGCGTTCCTAGAGGGAAGTTCCCAGTGCGTCCCCTTCTTGGACACGGGATAGGCTCACTACACATAGTGTCTCTTCTAATTTTCCCAGAAACTCTTTACATGAGATACCCTCATCCCCATTTCACTGATGAGGAAACCGAGACTCAGAGAGTGGAGGTGACATCTCCAAAATCACATATCTGGGAAGTGGGGACATCAGGGTGAACCCCCAGCGCAGCCATTTATGCCAATGGCTTGCAAATCTGGCCGACAGTCAGAGTCACTCAGGGGAGCCTCTTCAAACCAGAGACGAGGACTTCAGGATCAGCCACAGGAGCCTGCTGGGAAGCTGGTCACCTTCCCAAACAAGAGGGCCACTCAGGACAGGCAAAAGGCAGGAAGACTGTGACCACTCATGGCCTGGAGCGGGCTGGGGAGGGGGCTCTGGAGACCCCTCCCTGCCATGCCAGGCCTTACCCCATCAGTTGCTGGATTGGAAGAGGGGGTTCTGGAGGTCTCACGGAAGGAACAATGGCTTTGAGGGGCACTGAGGGGCTCAGGGTAGCATCTACTTACCAACCAGAAGGGTAATATGTCAGGATTTTAACAACTGGTGTGTGTATACATATATATTTAAACTGATATATATATATGTACATATATGTAAGTTATGTATGTCTATTTAGAGACAAACCTACAAGCACAGGGAGGGAGAACAGAAGAGGGAGCAATAGCAATACAATTTTGGAAGCTGGAAAGCTGACATTTAAATGGCAACTGACATAGCACTGCGCATTAGCTGGGTGTCTGCTGTTTTCCCAAGACCCTGTTAACATGAGAGTAAACAGATACAGACCCTTTGAGCCCGTGACACAAAGAAAAGGGAGTGTCCATTGATGGATGAATGGATAAAGAAATGTAGTATGTGTAAGTATATATATAATGTGTATATATATGTATGTAAACAATGGTATGTTATTAAGCTATAAAAAAGAATGAAGTCCCATCATTTGCAACAACATTGGTGGACCTTGAGGGCATTGCGCTAAGTGAAATGTCAGACACAGAAAGACAAATACCATATGATCTCGTTTGTCTGTGTAATCTAAAACCAAAAAGCAACTTCATAGACAGGGAACAGGCTGGTGGTTGCCAGAGGCAGGAGATGGGGATGTGTAAAGGGGGTGAAGGGAGTCAAAGGTATGAACTTCCAGTTATAAAATAAATGTGATGTGGATGCGATGCACAGCAAGGTGACCATAGTTAATAATACTTTATAGCATACTGGAAGTTGCTAAGAGAGTAGATCTTAAAAGTTCTCATTAAAAAAATGTTTTTGTAACCATGTATGGTGATGGATGTTAAACTAGACTTCTTGCGGTGGTCATTTCGCAATAGCTACAAAGATGGAAACATATTGTGCACCTGAAACTAACACAATGCTACTTGTTAATCACACCTCAGGGAAAGAAAAGGGGGGAAAAAGGAAAGGGAGTGTTGGCAGTTAAAAGGTTTCCACAGAGGACGGAGAGTGGGCGAACTGGCCTTACAGCAGCTCCTCCTGGGACCCTCAAGGCCACCAGTCCAGGGGGAGTTCGGGAGCCTTTCCTAGCTGCCTGGCGGGGGCCAACGGTACCACACTGGCCAAGGCCAAGGGCACCTGCTTTCTCCCAGAACAAAAGTCAGGCCTGTGGAGACAGCTGCCAGCAAGCCCTGCCCACAACATCCTGGTTGTTTCTTCCCTGCATGTGAACAGAAGAACGAGAGCCACCTGGCATTTGAGAAAAGCCTAATTAGATTCCTCAGAGAGAGTATAGACACTGTTACATATTTTATCTTCATGTAAAAGATGTGTGCAACTTGCTTTTTTCTCTCTGTGTGGTTTTTGAGATTTACTTATTGTAAATAAACCAAGTAGTTAATTTTTTTTAAAATCCCTTGTATGCATGTTTCACTATCTATTGAATAACATTTAGGTTGATTTGCTTTCTGCAATTACAAATAATGCTTAATAGCCCTGCAACTTTGGAAAGTTACTTGGACCCTCTCTGAGCTTCTGTTTATAGACACTCTGTTTACAAATACTTATCTGTAAAAAGGGGGTAAAAGTAGAACCTACCATGTAGGTTTGTGATTAAACGAATTCGTAAACGTGAGTCAGCAGCGGGTCTCGATCAGGAGCAATTTTGCACTCAGGGAATATTTGGCAATGTCTGGAGACATTTTTGATTGTCACAACGTGGGGAAGGAGGCTGGAGCTGTTATTGGCATCTGGCAGGTAGAGGCCAGGGATGCTGCTGAGCTCTGCAATGCACAGGACAGCGCCCATGCACAAAGAATTACTCAGCAGAGCCAAAGCCGAGAAGCCCTGCAACAGCGCATGGCACAAAATAAGCACTCGGTAAGTATTAGTTATTTTTTAAAAGCTGCACTGGAAATTCCTTCTCTTATTGCCTATAAACAAGCATGAGAACCTCTCACGGAAACAATCACTGCCTACAGATACTCATGGAACAGTTATCAAAATTGTTTTACTCAGCCATGAAGAGTACTTTAGTTAATTCTGAAAATGTAGAAATTGTACAGAATATTTAACCAAGAAGCAATAATTGAAAGAAGGAAATCCTGCCATTTGAAATAACATGAATGGGCACCCAGGACATTATGCTATTTGAGATGAGTCAGTCAGAGATAGGCAAATACTATATGATGTCACTTACATCTAAAAAGCCAAACTCCTAAAAATAAAGAGTAGAATGGTAAGTGGAATTAGAGGGATGTTTTCAAGGGTGCAAAGTAGCAGCTAGCAGATAAGTAAGTTCTGGAGATTTAATGCACAGCATAGTGAATATAGTCAATGACACTGTATTTTAAACTTCAAAGTTCTTAAGAGACTAAATTTTAACTGATTCCACTACAAAAATGAAATTATAATTGTCTCATGATAGAGATGTTAGCTAACATTACATTGCTAATCATACTGCAATATATAACTGTATCAAATCATCACATTGTACATCTTAAGTACACACAATGTTATATCTCAACTAAAAAAAAAAAGAAAATCGATCTGTGTCTTAAAAAACAAATCATTGAGAAGTTACCTACAAAGGGGGCTTCTTCCTGCCCCAGCCTTTCCTTCTCTTTCCTATCAGAATTCCAAATCCACCAGAATTTTTAAATTTCAAAAGTAACTATTTTTTAAAGAAGTAACATAGGGTGAAATATTAATTGATAAAGTGGTATCAATGATGATATATATTAAAGGCTACTGAATACATCAAAGGAAAACTCAGGAAAAAACCCCTACAATCTTAAGAAATTTTATAAAATAAAGAAAGTTAAAAACAAATGAGCTAAGCATTCACTTCTAGAAAGAAAATGAATAATAATAATAAAAAAAAAAAAACCCAAGAGAGTAAGGGGAGGAAATTAATAAAAATTAAAAAATAAGAAACAAAAGTAGCCCAGTAACTATTTTTGAATGCCAGTGAGATGGGCAAAACGCTGACAAATACATCTTGAAGGGGGAAAAGGCTAGACACAGAAATAAGCAATATCAGGAAAGGACATGACCTTGGATACGTAGATCAAAACCGTAAGAATTCTGTGTGGGTAGAGTATAGTCTATACCCTTTTGATTTCACGGCCATGAAAACTATAATAAAAGGGTAAAGAGAAGTAAATAAACCCACAAAACAGAAAAATGGGGAGAACCGAGAGGAAAACATCAATAAAAGTTTGGAAGCTAGAAAGCAGATATTTGAATTGTAACTGACTTAGACTCTCAGATGATCAAAGCAATAAGCCAGGAGTGGGGAAAGCTGAGAACCTGTATTAAAACCTCAAGCTGGATTAAAACCCTGCACAACAACCTCGACCGCGGGATCCACCAGAAGCGGCAGAGCAGCAAATTCCCTGGCTACCCCAGTTCCCACACCACAGCCAGGGTACGAGCAATGGTGCTGTCTACATGCAGCGGCAGCAGTCTCGGGGGTCCTAGATCACACCCAGCAAGTGACACAGGAGGGAAGGGGGAAGGACACAGCCATTCAAGAAATGACACAGCAATTAGCACCAACATGGTAGAAGATTCAACTCCCGGCAGACCCTGAGCTTCAGTATACACTCACTAAAACACAAGAACACGCTAAGTGGTACTCCCACAGGTGCCAGGACAATGTCAAGGCCGACCTTGAAAGGTCAAAGGTGGATGATGGCCCAGTTCCTGAGAATCCCAAAAGTAGCTGGAATAATCCTCCCACTTGTAGCATATAAAGTAACTGAGCCCATTAACAACGAACACCCCCCCCCGCCTCGTGGCCGCTCCCCCTTCTGGGGGAGACAGCCCACGCTCTGTGGGGTACGCCTCTCCTTTTACTTTCAACCGAGCACTGAGCCCCCACACCTCGTGGCTTTTCTCTTGACTTCTAAAGCAGCCTGCACTCTGCCTATGGAGTAGCTATCTCTCTGAATAAGTCTACCTTTACTCAACCGTGGCTTGCTCTGGAATTCTTTCCTGTGCAAAGCCAAGTACCCACACTTGACGGGGCACATCCCAAGGACTCAGTCAAGACCTGGGACATGGCCACCCTCTCACCGCACCTACTTTTTACTGTATCACAACTGGGGACTAGTGGGCCCTGCGATGGCACCACCAGCAAAGTGGCTACGCCTCCTTGCCCTCCACCCGGTGGCCTAGGGAGACCGAGGCCCAGGACCTTCTGCTACGGGCACCCAGAAACAGCAGGCGAACCCAGGGAGTGCCTCCTGCCCCCAGAACGGCACTGGCCCACACTGAGCAGGAGCCCAGCAGCACCGGAAGAACAAAGCTGACCAGAATAGCACGGCAAGGGCTCCAAAAACTAAACTGTCATTGAAGTGAAAGTCTGCAAAAGTAGACAGAGCCCACAGACTGAACTAGTGACTGCCCGGTAACACAGAAGACTAAGCGGGGCCGACAGTTCCTTACATAATGACCAAAACGGAAGCGCGCTGTAGGAGAGCACTTGGGACCCAGATCCGGCATGTCTGCTTTCACCTCTGTTGCTCAGCATCGTGCTGCTGCAAGTTCTAGCCACTGTGACGAGGCAAGGGAGAAAAAAAGAAAAGCAAAGCATACAGATTGGAATGAAAGAAATAAAACTGCCTTTATTTGCAGACAACATGATTGTCTATGTTGAAAATTCCAAGAAATGTATAAAAATCATCTGCGATAAGTGAGTTCAGTAAGGTGGCAGGATATAAAATTACCACGCAGAAGTATTTCTATATACTGACAACAAGCAAGTAGAAATTGAAATTTAAAAAAATTCAATTTAGAACTGCTCCAAAGAAATGTTACACTTAGGTATAAATCTAACAAAACAATCACAAGATCGGTGTGGTAAAATGTTGATGAAAGCCATCAGTGATGACTTAAATAATTGAAGAGACATACCCTGTTCGAGATTTGAAAGATTCAACACAGCAGAAATGCTAATTCTCCTCAAATTGATCTACCGATTTACCACAATCCCTGTCAAAATCTCAGCGAGGTTTGTTTTATAGGTGTCGCTGAAATAAAATCACACAACGTGAGAGTTGTGGGTTAAGTTTTATTTGGGGGCAAAATGAGGACTATGGCCCAGGAGACAGCATCACGGGAAGCTCTGAGAAACTGCTCCAAAGAGGCACGGGGAAAACTCGGTATGACACACGATTTCAGTGGAGGGGGACGTGCAGTCAAGCACACACTTAGGCCGAGACTGCTGCTGCCCACGAGGAGCAGATGTCACTGTTAATGATTTTAGTGCTTTTCTGGATATGAGGAGACTCAAGAATTCAAGTTATAAAATCTTCTCCTGAAAATATCTATCTGAAGGCTTGTTCAGCCAGTTTTCCTAGAGGACAGAGCGCCTCATTCCTGATCTCCATCCTGAACTCCTTTCAGGATGTGTTGGAAGTCAGCAGCTGCAGTGGCTCATGATTTAATCCAAACAGAGTTAGATGGCAAGTGCCAATGTGACCCAGTCCTTGTAGTGGCAGATGGCAAGCGCCAATTTTCAGTTAGCACAGGTATAGAAAAGCTTATTCAAACTTTTAGATGGAAAGGGAAAGGCCCTGCAATAGCCAAAACAGTTTTCCAAAAGAAAAATAAAGTGAGAGTAATCATTTTTTGAGATATTAAGTCTTTACCATTAGCTACAGTAATCGAAACAGTGGTCTTATCAGGAGAGTCATAGATTAATGGAATAGAAAATGAAGAAATAGATCAACACAAATATGCTCAATTAATTTACAACAAAGGGAACAATTCAATGAGAGAGAGAGAGGCTTTTCAGTACATGGTGCTGGAGCAAGTAGGTACCCATAGCAAAAACAAAGAACCTTGAACTAATTCTCCATTTTTATACAAATTTTAACTCAAAATGGACCACGGACTTCAAAGTAAAATGTAAAACTTCTAGGAAAAAAAGGAGAAAATCTTCAAGACCTGGGATTAGGCAAAGAATTCTTAACCAATAGTATGACTCATAAAAGGAAAACTTGATTAATTGAATCTCATCAAATTTAAAATTGCTTTGCTCAGCAATTGACCCTATTAAGAGTATGAAAAGACAAATTACAGACTGGGAGAAAATATTTGCAAATTGCATATTTGACAAAAGGCTTGTATCCAGAATATAAGGAACTCCTGAAACTCAACATCGAAAAGACAATCTGACACTAATGAATTCATCTACAAAACAGAAACATACTCGCAGACATAGTAAACAATCTTATGGTTACCAGGGAAAGGGGGTGGGAAGGGATAAATTTGAGTTTCAGATTTGCAAATGCTAATCATTATATATAAAAATCGATAAAAACATATTTCTTCTTTATAGCACAAGGAACTATATTCAATATCTTACAATAACCTTTAATGGAAAAGAATATGGAAATGAATGTATGTGTGTATATATATATGTACATGACTGGGACATTGTGCTGTACACCAGAAACTGACACATTGTAGCTGACTATACTTCAATTAAAAAAAAGACAATCCAATTTCAAAATGGGCAAAAGACATGCATAGACATTTTACCAAAGAAGATACACAGATGGAATTTAAGCAAATGGAAAGATGTTTGATATCATTAGCCATTAGAAAAACGTTAAATAAAGCTATCATGAGACATCACTATACACCTCTCAGAATGACCAAAATAAAAATAGTAATAACACAGATGACAGTGAGGACATGGAGAAACTGGATCCATCATACATTGCTGGTGGGAATGTAAAAGAATATAGTGTAATACAATTTTTTAAAATGCTGTCTCAACCCAGTTTTGAGACCCTGGCTAGAGGCTAGTCAGTTCTCCTTCTTCAGCAGCCAGTTAAGCCCACCACACTCCCAACTATCTCCTTTACTGGGCTCTCATACTCCTAGCCACTATACACCTGCCCTAATCACCCCAGCGCCAGGTACTGGACAACCAAGGGCTGCCCTCATGCCTCAGGGGCAACAGAAATTATTCAAATTATCCAATGCTAAACCTGCTTACCTTGCCTCAGTCATTTCTTCCTGTAGAAACCGCGATAAATTGCTTGCCCACGATTCCCCCCACCTCACCCTCCCTACTCGCCTGTGCTTCCCTCCGTGGCCCTGTGTGAAGAGCGGTGTCCTCCCTCATTGAACTCAGAGTAACAGACTGTAAAATTCTTTCCAGCGTTTCTCTCTTGGACTGTGTCTAGCCTCACCATACCTCACCCAAGGTAAAATGATTAAAACATACAGGCATTCTGGAAAATAGTTTGGCAGTTCCTAGTATACTGAAAACGGAATTACCACATGGATCAGCAATTACATGCTGGGGCCTTTAGCTAGAGAAATGAAAACTTTGTTTCACGCAGAAACTTGCACATGAATATTCTAGCAGCTTTACTCATAACAGCACCAAACTAGAGATGACCCCGATGTCTTTCAACTGGTGTGGTACATCCAGACCGTGGAATACTATGCAGCAACAAAAAGGATGGAATTATCGATACATGCAACAACTCGGGGGGAGCCTCAAAGAAATTATGCTAAGCCAATCTCAAGAGGTTACATACTGCATAATTCTGTTTATATAACATTTGTGAAAGAATGTAATTACAGAGATGAGATTAGTGATTAGCCAGGCTAGGGCTGGGGAGGGGCGGGTGAGACTGTAGAGGTAGTGATACAGTTAAGTGTCTTGATTACATACTCGTGACAAAATGGCATAAAGCTACACACATGTGCGCACACACACGAGTGCATGTGTTAACTGGTGAAAGCTTGAAGGTCTATATCTAACGTCGATTTGCTGGGTTTGTTATTGTCCTGTAGTTACACAGGATATAAATACTGGGAACAATTGGATGCAGGCTGCATGGGACCACCCTATACGGTTCCTTGCAACTTCATGTAAATCTATAATTATTTCAAAATGAAAAGTTTTTTGTTTTTTTTTTTAAGATGAAGGGGACTTCTGTGAAGGAAAACAAATGAAACAAATCAAAACAAAACTTAAAAATCTTCAGAAGTCTCAGGAATTGGCATCAGCCAAACTTCACCTGAAGGTTTCTTTTTGTTTGTTTGTTTCTTTGTTTTAAGTGATGAGGAGGATAAAACCTAGAAAAATGGGAGGAGGCGCTTTGAGAGGAAATTAGATCTCAGAGCCTCTCCCCTCCATACTCTACTCAACCAGATGTTGCCCCTCCCCACTCTGGGGGCGGCTCTCTGTTGAGAGTTAAGCAGAGGGTTTCCTAGATATTTATTCCTACTTAGCTCTAAGAATGCTGGCAAGTAAAGCAAAGCTGGGAAATTTCATCTTTATTCTGGGAGAAGAGTTATCCTGCCGTCCTGGTACAACTTATCCCTTTGGCCTCCCATATTTCCAGAGCACTCCCATCCTCGCCCCAGGGCTGACCTCGGGGCCCATACAACTCAGAGTAGCCAGAGGTCCCAATACGGTTTCTTGTGGTCCAGTAACTTGGGAACTAAAAGACACCTGCTTCCGACACACAGAGTATACAGTTATCAGTAGGGAACCGCTGCCCTAGGGGGTGACACAGCCATGAGAGGAAAGGGCCCAGGTCTCTGAGTCATTACTAGGAAGAAAAACCACTTGCTGAATGTTACTTGAACAAGAAATTATGTATCTGTTTATTAGAGCAGCTGGTATTGTCCTGAGCCAATGCAGTCCCATTTCTGCTTAATTACCTCAAGTCAGGTTTCTATTCTAGAAACTGAAGAAATCCAAATAAATTCAGAGAGTGACCTATGAATCAAGACCCACGAATCAAGAAACCTGGGACTTCTGTCACCTCAGCCCCTCCCAATAAAGCCCCATGGCCCCAGCCGTCTCTGGAGGGACCCATATTCCCTGCATCTCTTCAGATTTTCGCCTTCAACTCCACCGAGTTTCCCTGTGAACACCCCACTGAGGGTTCTGAACTGACCCCACTGCCCACAGAGGCAGAGGATCCACCCAGGGGCCATCAGTCCAGGTGAAGTGCCCACATAGGTGTCCTGAAGACAAACACCATTGCCCCACTTGCCCACTGGAAGGTCTGCTCACAACGTCAGTTTTGGAAACTTAACAGGCCTCATTTTAACTGTGTCAGACAAGACACAACTTTCCTTTAATTTTTTTAGTCCAATTTCCATAAGAAACATCTTTCAGATTTCCCTCCTACTTCTGCCTCCTGCCATCTCTTCAACATCCCATAGCCTAAAATAAACAGCAAGGTAAGAAAACATTTTTTGCCCAGGGTAGTATCAGTGATTAATCTGCCTCCAGGCCTTTAAATCAAACCACCATGGGTGCCCTACATTTGGACTTTCAGTCCCAGGAGTCAGTACACTCCTTGCTCAGTAAGCATGTTTGAGGGTGTTGGGGTTTGTTTTGCTTTGTTTTGTTATTTAAGGCCAGACCATTGTAATCAATTCAAATCTTTGGGGCATGTGGCTAGGGTGGGGCCAGGGACTAGACCTCCACTTTCTTCTTTATGCCTTTCTGTTGTTTAGTCTTATTTTTTAAAAACCATTCCCACAAATTATTTTAATAGAAATGAAAAAGGTGGTTTAATCTTAGGGGAAAAAAAAATATACAGGCAAACCTTGGCGATATTGTGGATTTAGTTTAAGACCACTGAGCTAAAGCAGATACTGCATTAAAGGGATTCACATGAATTTTTTTAGTTTCCCAGCACATATAAAAGTTATATTTACACTATAATGTAGACTATTTAGTATACAATAGCACTATATCTAAAAAATGTACATACCTTAAGTAATAAATGCTTTAGTGCTAAAAATATGCTAACCAGCTCCTGAGCCTTCAGCAAGTCATAAAATTTCTGCTGACAGAGGATCTTGTCTTGATGTTGGTGGCTGTGAACGAACCAGGGTGGTGGCTGCTGAAAGTTGAGGTGGTTGAGGCAATTCCTTAAAATAAGATGATAATGAAGTTAGCCATATTAATTGATTTCCTTTCACAAAAGATTTCTCTGTAGCATGCAATGCTACGGTTTTACCCACAGTGGAACTCCTTTCAAAACTGGAGTCAGTCCTCTCAAATTCTGCCACTGCTTTGTCAGCTAATTTATTCTAAATCCTACCCCTATATTGCCCCTACTCCAGCAGTAATGTTTTGAAAGGAATCTTTTCTTCCTGAGCAGTAGGTCTCAAAAATGGGCTGAAAAGAACCAGTAAGCCATGTTGTACACAGATGTGCTGTCATCCGGGCTTTGTTGTTCCATTTACAGAGCACAGGCAGAGTAGACTTAGCATCATTCTTAAGGGATTTTTGGAATGATAAACAGGCATTGGCTTCAACTTCAAATCACTAGCGGCATCAGCCCCTGACAAGAGAATCAGACACTGTCTCTGAAGGTTTGAAGCCAGGCATTAACTTCTCCTCTTTAGCTATGAAAGTCCTAGACAGCGTCTTTGTCTAATAGAAGGCTGTTTTGTCTACATAAAAAGTCTGTCGTTTAGTGTAGGTACCTTCATTCATTATCCGAGCTAGATCTTCCAGATAACTTGCTGCAGCTTCTGCATCGGCACTGGCTGCTTCACTTCGCACTTTTATGTTATGGAGACGGCTTCTTTCCTTGACCTTTGTAAACCAACCTCTGTTAGTGTCAAACTTTTCTTCTACAGCTTCCTTACCTCTCTCGGCCTTCATAGAATTGAAGGGAGTCAGGGCCTTGCTCTGGATCAGGCTCTGCCTTAAGGGACTGTTGTGGATGGTCTGACCTTCTATCCAGACCACTGGAACTTTCTCCATATCAGCAATACGGCTGCTTCATTCTCATCATTCACGTGTTCACTGAAGTAGCGCTTTTCATTTTCTTCAAGAACTTCTCTTTTGCACTGAAAGCTTGGCACAAGAGGCCTAGCTTCAGCCTGTCTTCAGCTTTTGACATGCCTCCTCCTTAAGCTTAATCAGTTCTAGCTTTTGACTTAAAGTGAGAGACGTGTGAATCTTCCTTTCACTTGAACACTTAGAGGCCATGTTAGGGTTACTAACTCACCTCATTTCAATACTGTTCTGTCCCAGGGATTAGGGGAGCCTGAGGAGAGGGAGCGAGGCAGAGGAATGGCCTGCTGGTGGAGCAGTTAGGACACACAACATTCATTAAGTTTGTTGACTTACGTGGGCACAGTTTGTGATGCCTCAAAACAATTACAATATATTATAACATCAAAAATCACTGATCACAGATCACCGTAACAAATATGATAACAATGAAAAAGTTTGAAATATTGTGAGAATTACCAAATGTGACACAGATACATGAAGTGAGCAAATACTATTGGAAACTGGCACTGATAGACGTGCTCAGCACAGGGTTCCCACAATCCCCTGGTTTGTAAAAAAAACCATCTACGAAGCACAATAAAGTGAAGGGTAATAAAACGAGGTGCGCCTTTGCAGCTGGAGCTGCAGATGCTGGTGGCCACCTCTACTGCCTGCTCACGCAGCCCACTGAAGAAGCCAGCAGGGACGGAAGCCGAGTGGAAGGCTGGGGACTGAGACTGGACTGATTATTGTCGACATCTCAAGTTGCGTGAACTTTGCAGTTATGTGCTATCTGAACACCTGTATAAACTCTTTCTGCATAAACCCTGTTTGAGTTGTGGTTCTATGACTTGTGATGGGACTTCTCGCCCAACATGGCGGGCACTTTGGCCTGGACCTGGAAAGGCATCTGGTGGGGTTCTCTTGAGATATTCAGAAAGAACAGGATGTGCGCAGGAAGGGCAACCACTGGTTCCCTCTGTGTGGCATCCCCAGTTAAGTCCATCCCTCTTTTACGTGCATGCAGCTCCTGCACTTTTTATGCCCTTTTTCTTGAACTTGGACTGGGCTTGTGACTGCTTTGACCAATAGAAAGAACAAAGAGGAAGTGACATTCTTCAAAAGGTCTGGCAGCTTCTACTTCCTCTCGCTTGGACTCCTGGGTTGCCATGCAAGATGTCCATGATAACCTGCTGGATAGAAGCCATAAAAAGAAGTGGGAGGATGAGACATTACACAGAGAGGCCTCTCTGGGGACACAGAGGTGCCAGACATCCAACCCCCATTCACCTTCTCAGTAGAGGCATGAGACCCAAGAGAGCCCAGTAAACTGTTTAACTGAGCGCTAGAATCATGAGATACAATAAACTTGTGGTTTTATGCTACTACGGTTTTTATTATGCAGCTGGAATACCCCACCTCTGTACACATTGTGCCAATCACAAAAAGTAGCTCCTTCTGGGCAGATGGATGACAAAAAGTCCCCTCTCTCTCCAGGCTGGAGCACAGGCTGCCAGTGCACAGCACTCACATGGTAGGCAGAGAGTGCCACCGGCCCCTCAGTCTGGTGACACTTTATACAGCCCAGGGGCTGCACAACCCCAGCACTCAGAAACTCGGGGTTGGAGGGCACAGAGGGATGCCCACAGGCGGCTGGTCAGTCTACACCTGTTCTCAGCAATCCGCTACACCTGCTGGGCTTTCATGTTGTCCTGCCCTTGTCCAGTGTTCTCTGGCACTAGACGATTGGGCTGTTACTGTTGATTTCTTGGCAAATGGCAAGCAGTGACCATCCCAAGGCCATGCTTAGGAGAGGTAAGCACAAAACTCAATCAGCTTTTGTCTCTCAGTCTTTTCCTTGCCCTTCCAGCCCTCCTCTGCCCCAACAGCAGCCACCCATTCCCCATATTTTCTAGCCCAAGACAGGTGTCTCATTTTGCAAAAACAAAATAGCAACGATTTTGTTGCTACTGTTAGTTCCTGGAAACCGTGTCACTCTCGTTTCTTCAGAGTTGATTTTCCAGGAAAGAGTCAGGACCCCATCCAACATGCCACGTAGGTGAGTTGTCAGCTGTTCCTCTCCCCTTATCACGCCGTGCCTGTCAGCCTGCATCTCTAACGGATTTTAAGACTCTTGGGTGTGTCTCTCGTTCCTAGGTTGTGAGCTTACTCAGGGCAGGCTGGGGCCTGCTTCCTCTCCCTGCCCTGGCCTCAGCACAGGACCTTGGCCACTAAGTCACCCGATGTTCCCTGACGCAAACATCCTCAATCCGCCCAGTCCTTTCTCTAGCCATTTTCAATCACCACCTGAGTAGAACATCTTAATCCTGGAACAGAGCTGCCGGCGGTTATTCTGGGCTAGGCGCCCACCGCCAGAACCGTCCTTTAATTTAATGGGCTGAATAACCATTCATGTCTGACACGGGCCATTAACTAGTTTTTTCTGCGTATCTGAGGCAGGAAGACTCATGAGACTGTTCACGATGGACTGTCCTGTCTTCAGGAGATAAGATACTGGCTAAAAAGGTCAGAAGTCGGAAAGCCTGTCGGTGTTTCCAGGTGATTGACAGGCGAAACGAAAGGCTGGAAAATCAAGGAAAAAGAGGGAAGAGAGGCGACGAAAGTGAACACCCTGAGACAAAACAAAAAAAGAGAGACAGTTGAAAAGCGGAGGCGCGTTAAGATGGGAAAGTGGAAGCGACGGGGCAGGAAGCCACCGAGGCGGGCTGGCGGAGCGGAAGGCCCGGGAGCGCGCCGGGCCGGCTCACTCCTCCCAGCGCGGGTGTGGGGGGGGGGGGGCGGAGGCGGGGCCTGAGGCTGAGGCGCGACCTCCCCGGACGCCGAATGGTCGCGCCTGGTGGCGGCGGCCAATGGGCGGCCCGGATGTTGCAGCGGCGGCGGCGGTCGGGGCGCTAGCTGGCTGGGGGAAGCGCGGCCGCCGCCATGATGCTTGTTTGCTTTCAATGAAAACGAGGGGGGCGCGGAGGAGGCGGCGGCGGCGGCGGCGGCGGTGGCGGCGGCGTCGGCGGCGCGGAGGCGAAGGCAGCGCTGGGCGCAGCGAGGCGGGCGAGGCCGGAGGCCGAGAGGCCGGGCGGGCGTAGTGGCGGCCCGTCGGGGCGGCTGAGGCGGGCGGCGGACGCGGCGGAGCTCGGAGGGGGAACAAAGAGCGGCGGCTGAGGCGGCGGCGCTGCAGCAGCGGGCGGGACTGGTATGGTGGTTCCACAGGTCAGACCCCGCTGCGCTCACAGGGAGGAGGCGGCGGCAGCGGCGGAGGGAGGCGACTTACCCCAAGAGGTGAGCGAGGCGCCGCTGGGCGCCGCTCCCCGCTCGGGCCGCGCTCGGTCGTGTCCCCGGGACCGGGGCGCGCGGGGCTCAGGCAGGAGCAACTTCAGTCCCGTGGGCAGCGGGCCCGCAGCTCGGAGGAGCGGGCGGCTGCCGCGAGTCCGGGCCCCCGCGCTGAGCCCGGCGATGGGGGCGTGATTGACGGCGGGGGCGCGGGGGCTGGGTCGCCGGAGGAGGGGAGCTGCGGTCGGGACCCCGAGTGGTAACTTCGGAGAAGTGGCTGTGTGCGGATGCGCGCAGTGGCCTGTGGAACTTCGCAGTTACGCGAAGCGAGAAACCAACTCTTCACCCCCCTCTCCCAAACGTATTTAAAATTCAGTTTAACGCAAATTTTGGGGTGGGTAGGGGGATGGGAACGACATGGTTAAGGAAGAAGCGCTTAGCACCAGATGAAAGGATATGTGGTATTTCTGAGGGCTCAGAGATGGTTCTAATTACTAGAAGTAGTTTTGTCGAATAACCTGAATCGTATTTCACCGCGTTATTTCTGAACACCAGTTCTTTGGAAACTTTTCTTTGACTCTTTTCCTCCTTCCCCTTCCCCAAAGAGTCTGGTAACGAACACCTGTAACCTCTTGAACTGTGACTGCAAATGACAGCATTGTGAATGGTCATCTGGCTTGTCACTTTTGGATTTGTCACTGTGTTTAAACTGACGTTTAAATAATCGTGAATATGAATTCCCATACTTTCCTGTTTTCCGGGTGTATTGTCCCATTAGTGCTGGTGCGGAATCTTCTTGCTGCCTTGTCTTTGGGATTTTAATTTTGCAGAGGAAGAGAGTGAACATGCACAAGTGAAAAATAAAATGGCATGTGATAGCACTTTGTATTCTTTTTTTCACAGTACACTAGAATTTACCATCCCAAAACAGTTTTGTAGGCTGTCGGAGCTGGTAGGTCCATTGCTAAAAAGATTTTGAAAACTTGTTTTGTAATTGCCATCAGAGCAATTATCACAGTCTTTAGAATGTGATGACTTTTAGAATACAAGTTGCTTAATCTTTTTAAACCAGTAATCTAGTCTAGTCGACTTGCTTTAAATAAAATATTTGAATAGCTGCTATTGAGGAAACAGGCCTAGAAAGTTAAAGTGACTTGCCCGACATACTTTAGTTAAGAAGGAAAGGACCAGGTTTTGTGTGAATGTGAGAGCACAGGAGAGTGATGTTCTTGCTAGAGATACGTTTTTTGGGGAGAGCAGAAAGTGTTTTAATGGATGAAAGTTATTTGAGATAGTTGAGTCTGGTCAGGTCTCAGTAGGTGAACGAGATCCTTAATGTCGAAAACGAGGATGTGACAAAAGACAAAGTTTCTTTTGAGACTCAGAAGATTTTGCATGGTTTCATAAGTGTCTTGATCAGTGGTAATGTAGATGAAGAAGCTCTTGAATGCCTGTATGATTTGTAGGTATTTTCAGGTTTCTTAAATCTTGGTGGCAAAGTAAAACTTTTCAGACAATTTTCTTTTTAAACAGGCAGGAAGTTGGTTACGGAATTTGATTCTGACTACAAATAAAGGTGTTGTAGGAATTTGCCTGCTGTGCTTGTAGTTTATAAATAATGCATTTTGATTAATGTTTAGGCATTCCTCTATATTCATATTAGCCTTTCTATGTTTTTTAAAGCATAGATCTTTTTCATATAGTGCAGTGGAAACGGATAATATAATATGTAAGGCATACTGGAATAAATGGTCAAGGCTGCTCACAGCTGCAGCCTTTGGGCCATAAAGGATGAGGGTGCTCTTCAACACACTTGTAACTTTCCCGTGTGTGAGGTACACTGGTTGGGAAGTTCTGCTTTTAAAGTGTTTATCACTTTGGAAAAGTCCAAATAGGTTCCGCTAAGAACATATATTTTAATGGAGAAAAGACTTGGATTTCAGATGTATACTATTTACATTTTTGTTGTGATTGGAACTTAATGTTACTATCTAGAAAAAAAATTCCAGTTTTAACTTTCAGAGGCTAAGATTCCACAAAATCTTTTACTCATGTACCTTTTCTTTAACCTTATCTACTACTCACTTTAGGAAGGTTGATCATTTTATGACCGTGTTATTATTAGTAAAAATCGTATGTAAGAAATGCTGAATAAATTAAACCATAAACTTACTGTATGCATAGCCTGTGTGCAGTAGAGTACAACGGACTGCACCATATTTTGGTATTTGAACAAGTAATTAAAGAGGCGAAGGTTATTTGCATGTAAGACGGGGGGCTCGTTTAGGCTCCCTTAACCTTACCGTTCTCTGGGCATTACCTCTTCCTTATCCATTTTTATTTTCTTGATAACAAGTTATGTATAGGGAATGAGATATGCTGGACATAATGCTGGACCCTGAGAATGAAAAAATGAATAATACACAGTTGCTGTCTTCTAGTAGTCTGTAGGCTTAGTAGGTGTGCAGAGTGCTGTGGGAGAACAGAAGAAAGAATAATTAAATTTGTAAAAGATGTGGGAGCAGTTTACAGAAAACAATATAGAATAAGTGTTTGCCAGACTAAGGAGATGAGGTCATTTCAAGCAAAAGGAACTGTGGGTGCACTGAAGTGCCAAGTGTTGGGGTAAGGCCAATGGTGACGTGTTACTGAAATGGAGAGTGACTAGACCTGAGCCTTCAAAGGTGTATCCAGCCTAGGTTTTGACCATCTGGATTAGCCTAGATTAGGTCCATGCTTGCTAAGCCAAAAGTAAGGTGTATGTGTTTATCTTATACCAAATTAGGTAGCCAGAATGCTTTTCATAGAGGAGCAAGATGACTTAGAGATCACTTGGGCATGAGTGTGGAGGATTAAAGTGGAGGCCTTACATAGGAGAAAGCCACGTTTGAGGCCGTATGAGGTTAGTAGCAGAATCTGTTGTAAACTTGGGTATTGTGTCATTTGTGTTTGTGGTCACTTTTATAGTGGGCTTTATAGTTTATAATACTGGATAATTAAAAATCAAAATGTTTTGAGAGAAGAGTAGTCAAAACAATGAAGCCCATAAAATGGTACACGTGAAAGTTCAGGAACTGAGAGCTTGTCTTCTCAGTTAGGCTTAGGCAGACTGCAGAACTTGAGCTGGAAAAATCAACCCTCTGCTGACCAGAAGTGAGAGCCGCCAAGCTTAAAGGTTGTTGTCCTGATGGGCTGTAAACATTTTGTGAAATTTGGGGGGAGGGCAGAGTTTTCTCTCCTGTATATTACTGGAATTGAAATATTGAAACTTAAAGCCTAAGAACTCTTATATAATTGTTAATTTATGTAGTCAGTTCGGCTGTAAAGCAACATATAGATTCCTAAAAACTGCAATAGTATGTAACATTGTGCAGTTAAAAACTACAGACGTTTTAGGGAAAAGTGAGATTGGGGCACAACACTCAAAAACTTTGTCAGTGACTTATTTTAAATAAGGAACCTGATAAAAATGTAGCAGTTTTACACATGTTAAATGGTTAAGGAATATGTATATACTACAAGAAATGTGTCACTATACCTTGAAAAAGACCTGGTTTGCTTGTGGAAATGGGTATCGAAGGATAGTTGCTTTTGAGTTACTGTGAAGTGGTGGGAGGAGGGTTACCTGAAATCAAATGGAATGTTTATAACAGCAGATGTGGGTGTATGTGATGCATAGTGTGCGCACTGGCACTTGTGCACTTACGCGCACACATACGCACAGTGAATTGATGTAGCTGGTAGGTGTTTTGAGGTGTATGTGTTTTGTGTATTTTTGTGTAGCTCAGTTCAGCTGGGTGCGGTTTTCTACCTTCATCTAGTGTTTTTCACAGACAAAATCACATAAAAGCAATTGGAAATATTGCATAATGCTCAAATTTTCTAATATGTCAATCACATTGGTACAGATTCACATTTCAGAATAAGTGACGTAGCAGCACTGATTATACTTGAACACAGCATTTAAAAATAGTGCTAAAACTCGGTTCCAGAAATACTGGAAACACCCATGTGTCAGACACCATTGTAGACTTGCTACTCAAATGAGGTGTATGCTCTTTTGTCCCAAGTGAGTTTATAATGGTGTGGAGAGGAAGACAAATGAACCAGTAAAGGACTCATCAGATTATATGGTAATGAGTATACAAAGCATCTGGGGCATACTGAAGAAGGAGCAACTGATTCTGCTTGGGAAACTTGAGGGAGTCATCTCAGAGGTCTTTGGGCTGAGTTTGGAAGGCATAGAGGTTTGTCAGGATAATAGGACATTTCAGTGAGAAGAAACCACGTGTGCAAAGTCAAGTTGTGAAAATGGGGTGCAAGGATGTAAGGGACAGGAGGAGTGGCCAGAAAGTTTGTGAATAGTTTTAGGCTTTTTCTTAAAGTGTTGGTACTTCTGTCTTTATATAATGGGGATTGATTGAGCATGTAGGTGGATGGAGGTGGAGAAATTGTGTGTGTGACATACTTTTTCAGGAGACAGTAAAAGTGTGGAGGCTGAATGAAGGAAGTCAGGAGACTGGGGTCAGAGTTCGTTTAAGTCCTTGTGAGAGGTCAAGGACATCAGCATAGGAGCTAAAAAAAAAAAGATAAATTTGAAAGACACCAGAGTTAGGGACAGACAAATAGTAAGGTCTAAAGGTAGGAAGGAGGTATGTGTGATTCAGAAGTTTTGTAGCTTGGGGAACTGTTGGTATGATTTAACTTGGGAAATAGAAGAAGAGCAGATTTGTGCAGGGAAAGTGGAATAATTTGATTTTGATTCTAAGTTTGACATGCCTATTGGCTATTTAGGTAGAAAATAGGTATCTGGACCAGAGAGTGGTTGGGAATTTCATAGATTTGGTCATTATGTAGTTGGCATTGGAAGATCACTCAGGAAGAAATCTCACAAATGCTTTACACTTTCCGGGAGAGGTAGGGTCCCCATTTGAGAATCAGCTGAGAATAATGGACCACGCTGAAGAGAATGAAAGTATGTATACACACAAGTGTGAAACCTACTCGGAGACCACAGATTAATACAGGATAGGAAGAGGAGAGGGCTGAGGAAACTCTTAGGAATAGCCAGCATTTTGTTTGGGGCCGGACCGCAGTAAAGTGGTTAAGGAGGATAGGAGAAAAGGAGAAAGCAAAATTACAGATGCCAGGAGAAGTAAGAGTGCTGAGCAAGAGGGAGAGTCAATGGTGACAAGTGGTGCCCAGGTTTTAGAGTAGGATGAGCTCTGAGAATGAACTGATAGGATTTGGCAGTTAGGTTAATATAGCAGAACAACTTTTCCAGGCAAGTAAAAGTCAGATTCTCTGGGAACAAATGACAGATTAAGATGAATGTTTCAGACTGCTGTTTGGAAAAGCTTGTCGTGAAAGAGAAGGAAAGAGGGTATAATAGTTTAAAGACGAGACAGGGTCGAGAGGAAGTAGGCACCTACGTCCCAAACTTAGGAAATACATTTATATATATGATGTGTATTTCAAACTTTTCCCTAATAGGTTGGCTGAAATTACTGACTTTTTCTTTGGTCACAGAAAATTGTGGAATTTTATGTGATTTCAAAAACAATAAAGGAAATTCTTTGTAATTGGAGGTGTAAGTTATCCTATGTAAAATCATAACATTAGAACTTTCAGTCTTCAGTTCCTGGAAGACTAACATTTGCTTTTCGTATGCCCTTTGCTAGGTTTAGACTTGTGCTCAGTAGCCCAAAGTTCAGTAAAATATTTGATGCGCTTTTAAATACAGAGTAGTTGCAAAGAGGGAATCGTCAGGCACTGCCATTGTCTTTCAGAGTTATTTGCTATGAACACATGTCTCATAAAGTAAGCACGTGCTCTAACAAAACAGAAATTAGGCAGTGTTCTTTGTATCCAAAAAGAGAATTACTGGTGATTCAATGGATATGTTGAGTGATTATATTTAGATTTTTTTAGTGGGCAGATTTTGAGGTTGGGGGAGTAGACAAAAAAAGATATTAGGAGTCCCTGCTAATTAAGGACCAAATAGAAATGAAAATTTATTAAAATTAAGTAAAAATATTATTTGCCACTTAGCGTTTGGAGGGGTGGAATTTTTCCTTCTGTAAGATTATATATAGTCACATGTAAACACTGCAGCATCATTAAAGCAATATCTGATGAAGCTATCATGTTTTAGACCAATAGCTTC
Organism: Camelus bactrianus; assembly: GCF_048773025.1. Lineage (NCBI taxonomy): Eukaryota > Metazoa > Chordata > Mammalia > Artiodactyla > Camelidae > Camelus > Camelus bactrianus. Next base: position 5,598,995 of record NC_133560.1, on the reverse strand, counting down.
CTTTGTATATTTTCATCTAAAATTGCTGAAGATGAAAACTATAATTTACTTGGGATATCTGAAGAATTGTCATTTGACTTCTAATTTTAGGGAAACTATAGAAACTCAGACTTAAGGATTTGTAGTAACAAAAAAAATAGCTTTGTTGAATGCTAATATATGATAGGTATTGTACTTTATATGTGTTATCTCATTTAATCCTCACACCAGAATTACAAGGTAGCTATCATTTTACAAATGAGGAAACTTCAGCCTTAAAGATGAATGTTAACAACCAGAAGTGGAACTTGATATAGGTCTGTTTGACTCCACTTTGTGTTCTTAATGACACTGTCCTCTGCTCCCCTTCTTCCCACCTGACACACACCCGGGATGCTGTGGCTTGGAATGGATGAACCTTTGACGTAGATTTGCTAATATAGGGAGACTCAATTGCTGACCCAAATTTATAACCACTTATGTTAGTGGCTGATCACGTTGACATAATAGAGCTGACAGAATCTTTCTTAATATTTGTGATTCTCTTTTTTGGGGGTTATGAATAAAAATCTCACAAGAGTCCTCATAAGAATTCATGCTGGTCAAAAATCCAGTTTTAAAGCATTTCACTATTTTAGGAAAAGGCAGTCACTTATACATATGCCATCAAAAAGCAGTGTATAGCAGAACTCCGTTGGACCACAGTTCCTGTAGATTTCTTTCCAGTCTTCTGAAACATCACTCAGTGGCTTTAGAACAATATTCTGGAGTTTTTAAAGTCTTCTTGATAAGGTCAAGCATTCATGAATAATTTTCTTTCTCAGTTTTAGGGGGAAAAAAGGACTAGTGGGTCGAAACTGATTGCTAGTTATTAGAACCTCCCCAAATGATTGTATGCATGAATTAGCAGCCAGAATAAATGTTGAATGCCTCAGAGGGCCAAAATTGCAATTAGATAGAGGTGGGTAGAACATTAAGATTGTAAGAGAAGGAGAAGCAAATAGATTATGGAAACACCTGGCAAAAGATAAGAAGAAATGAAAAGCTTTCTGTTGGAAGCCACATTGCTGGTGGTGTAAGCTAGGTGGTGGTTGCTTGTCTCATGCTGAGAGAACACATGTTATTGATGGCCTCCCTGTTCTTACCTTTTTGATCTTGGTGCCGTTTCACCAACAAATCATGATTTTGATTTAATGCCCTGTGTAGTAGTGGGGCACTCAGCCTCTGCTGATTAGATCATAAATCTTGTTTGTCTTAATACGTTCTTTTTCTCTAGGCTTTTTATTTGACTTAAAGTATAGAAATTAAAATTTCTAAGCCAACAGGTATTTGTATTTTAAGTTGAAATTTGTGGGTGAGTATACTGGTACCTTTACATTTTCAGTCAATTTATTGGGTTAAATGAAATTGCTAATATTTGACCATTTTTGGCTTTCAAAATTAGAAGTTTCCTGTGGTGTTGCAGTGCACACTGTGCTTCTCTCTGACTGTATGGCATATTCACTCATATGTTATTGCGCACACGCACGTGGTTTTAGAATTGCAATTCAACAGCAGTCTAGTAAACTGTTACAGGCTGTTGGTTGTGGGCTGGGCACCTCAGATGGAGATGGGTATGCCTGTCTTCTCCTTTTAGAGCTTAGTATTGAATACCGCGTCTGCTGTTTAGCTCTGTGTTTGGGAGGAGTATTTTATCATAATTAAAAAATCTCTTTTTTTTTTTTTTTTTTGCAGAAGTCTTACGATTGGAAATTTTAGTTAAACCAATTTGGACTTACATTTATTTTTATTCTACTTGAGAAAAAGATGTAAGGAAATGAGATTTTGAAGGGCAGGAGGAGGTGGCTACAGAAACTTCAAGTTATTAGAAATATTACTAAGATGTTCTTTGCGTTTTTCATTCTCATTCTCTTAGAAGTATACGGTGGAGTTTTCCAGAGATTAACAAAACGATGTATGATATCTGATCAATTGAATTCAGAGCAGATGGGCAAATCCAGCTGTCTTCTAGTATGTCAGGCATTAAAGATTTGCAAAAATATAAGACAGTGTCACTGTTCTTAGGAAATTTTAGTTTGTCTTTGAAAATAGTTATTTTCATAAAAATGTTGGTTAACATCTGCTAGATTTATGTTTAATGAGTTAATAAATATTTTAAAATTTCTTAGTCGTAATTTCTAGTATGGTTAATATTAATAGATTTGACCCACACAAATGAAAACTCTTTGAGGTACTTGTTAATTTTTGAGTGCAGCGGTCTTGAGATAACGGCATTTGATACCTGCTTTCTTAAGTATTAGCCAGAGTTTGGGAATAGAGAATACAGAGTGGTTTGGAAAGATGATGCATCTGAGAAGGAAACCCAGGGGTTCATGGTCTTAGCAATATAGTATTTGGAGAATAAACATGAGATCTTGGTTTCATCAGTGATAGAATTCTAGAGTTGTGTGAGGTATTGGCATAATAAAAAAGAGTACAGCTTTACAGCTAGATTGTCCCAGGTTCAAATCCCAGCTCTGCTACTTAGCAAGTATGTGTGACCTTAGGCAAGTTATTTAAACTCTGGGTCTTAGTTTCCTTATCTGAAATAAAATGAGGATAGTGTCTCCTTCATGGATTGCTATGAGAATTAAATTGAGATAATACAGGTAAATTATTGCATAGTGGTTGAAAGCACAGACTTTTGGATCAGACTTGGGTTAAAAATCACAGTTGTGCCACCAGTATCTCTGTGACCTCAAGCAAATGACTCATTCTCTGGACCTTCTTTTCTTTATGTAAGGAGAATAATAGATTTACTATAGGAGTCCTGAGGGTTAAATGAGATAATGCATATGAAGGGCCCAGTAGGCCTGCCAGGTGTTGAGTGCTGAAAACATGTTTGCGGATATATGCCTAGTACAGAATGTGGCAGATGGGCACTCAACACAGTTTTGCCATTTCCCCCAGCTGTTTGAGTTTTGCTCTTATTTTGCCATAGCATGTCAGTAAGATGATGTTCAGTTTTACCTTTGAGTTTGTCCCTTTGCTTCTTAACCCCTGCTATCCTAGAACTAATATTATCAGTCTTTGGCCACTAAGGTCCTTTCTGTCTGTTTTCTCTAGATTTTGCCTTCAAGATTAGAAGCCAAGATATTAGTATTTCGTACTCCTAGTAAGATGGGCACTGCTTCTGTTATTACACTTGTCTCTTACAAAATGTTTGTGCTTTTTTTTTTTCCATCACAGCTTTTCCCCTTGAATTCTTAAATTCACCAAGCACTTATTATTTTCTGGGCTCTGAAAATATAAAAATATTTAAAATATAAGTGCAAAGAGTCTATATTAGAATAGGTGAATGAGACATGTTAAGAAAAATTAAGGTGGAGTTAAAGGATATATCATTAGAAGTTATCTTCAAGGTTCAGAGTAGCTCAGAGCAGGGAATGATAAACTCCTGTGTTTGTGAGGGATAGGGAAGAAGTCCTAAATCAGAGTGATGTTTGTAAAAATTAGAAAGGGTTGTAGGGTGATTACATGGTTGTGAGATTTTTGTTGGCATCCCCAGTTGATTAAGATCCAACATCATATATGTACTTCCTGTTCATTCTTTATTCCCAGTACCTGTCAGAGTCTTGGTCACATGGAAGATGCTTATTAAATATTTGTTGAATGAACGATTCTGTAAAGAAAGCTCCCTTAAGGAAGCGTGGTTCAGATGTATTGAATTGCTTTTGGGTTTTTCTCCAATAAAAACCTGATTCTGAGTCATGAAGAAAGAATGTTTAGACTAGTTCATCAGTATATTGTGCTAGGTCTACACGAGACACTGAGAAATAAAAACTGGGATGATAGATGCTGTAGTAAATGTATGGTGTGCAGAGATGGAATAGTGAACTTTTGCCTTTGTTGGTTGGGAAGGGCTTATAGAGGTTCTAACGTCTAACCTGACTTGCCTTGAAGGGTGAATAAGAACCTTCAAGGTGAAGGTTCTCTTTGGTGAAAGGTTTAGCATGACTTGAAAGACTATGTTTTAGAAATAGATTTGCTTTAATTAACTTAGGACTTTATAGAGTGGTATGTGTGTAAGTGGCTGAAGACCAGTGAGAAAATAATTAGCTAAGTCCAGATTGTAAAGGACTTTGAAGTTTGAACTTTAGTTAGGCAGGCAGAAAGGACCCTCTGAGGTTTTTAAGCAAGAGAGTGACATGAGCAAGTATCTATCGGGAAAATACAGAAAAGGTTATTTAAAAATTGTAGCTGAGAAAATGAGGGTCTAAATTAACTTGAGTAGCAGTGAAAATGGAGATGACAGGTTTAGAAATCCTGAAAAGGTAAAAATCAGTTGGATTTAGTGAAAAAATTGAGTAAGACCAAGTGAAAGTTTAGATTGGAAGAAGTAAATTGGCACCAAGGTTAATGTCACTACCTTTTCAAATATGCCGTAACTTGCAGCGCTGAGAGGAGCCTGATCAGTCAAGTAGAAGAGTTTTTCTGCACATGAGTTTATTTCTTCCTACTCTCCTCCCTTCTTTTCCTCTGCCCCTCTCCTTTTTTCTCCTTTGTGTTTGTGAAAGAAGTGAAGGTCAAAGAATGGAGGAGAGAACAAAAGATGAAAGAGAAAGAAAAAAGACCTACAAACTCAAGAAAACAATTAACAAAATGGCGGTAGGAACATATGAATCAATAATTACCTTAAATGTAAATGGGATTAAATGCTCCAGCCAAAAGATATAGACTGGCTGAATGGATACAAAAACACACGCGCATATATGCTGTCTATAAGAGACCCACTTCAGAGCCAGAGACACATGCAGGTTGAAAGTCAGGGGATGGAAAAAAGATATTCCATGCAAATGGAAGCCAAAAGAGAGCTGGAGTAGCAATATTTATATCAGACAAAATTGATTTTAAAATAAAGACTGTTAGAAGAGACAAAGGACACTACATTAATGCTCAAGGGATCAATCAAAGAAGATACAACAATTGTAAATATATATGCACCCAACATAGGAGCACCTCAGTATATATGGCAATTGTTTAACAGACATAAAAGGAGAAATCAACAATAACACAATAATAGTGGGGGACCTTCACATCCTGCTTACATTAACGCACAGATCATCCAGACAGAAAATCAATAAGGAATTACAGGCCTAAAATGACACATTAGACCAGGTGGAATTAATGGATATCTATAGATCGTTTCATTCAAAAGCAACAGAATACACATTCTTTTCAAGCGCACGTGAAACGTTCTCCAGAATTGACCACGTGTTGGCCCACAAAGCAATCCTTAGTAAATTTAAGAAAATTGAAATCATGCCAAACATCTTTTCTAACCACAACACTATGAGGTTAGAAATCAGCTGTGAGAAAAAAACCCCTCCAAGAACTGAAAACACGTTGAGGCTAAACAGTATGCTACTAAACAACCAATGGATCAGTAAAGAAATCAAAGAGGAAATAAAAAAATACTTTTTGAGACAAATGAAAACAAAAACGTGATCCATAAACTCTGGGGTCCAGCAAAAGCATTCTCAGAGGGAAGTTTATAGTGATACAAGCCTACCTCAGGAAACAAGAAAAATCTCAAGTAAACAGCCTAACCTTACACCTAAAGCAGCTACAGAAAGAAGAGCAAGCAAAACCCAAAGTTAGTAGAAGAATAAAAATCACAAATATTAGAGCAGAAATAAATGAAATAGAGACTAAAAAAACAATAAAAAGACCAATGAAATGGTCTTTCAGTGTTTCTTTGAAAAGGTAAACAAAATTGATAAATCTTTAGTCAGATTAATCTATCAAGAAAAAAAGGGAGAGGGGGAAGATGACATAAACAAATGGAAAGATATACCATGTTCTTGGATTGGAAGAATCAATATTGTTAAAATGACCGTATCATCCAAGACAGTATACAGATTCAATGCAATCCCTATCAAATTACCAATGACATTTTCCACAGAGGTGAAACAAACAAACAAATGTTAAAATTAGTATGGAAACACAGATGACCCTGAGTGGCCAAAACAATCTTGAAAAAGAAGGAGAGAGCTGGGGAATCATGCTCCCTGACTTCAGACTATACTACAAAACTACAGTAATCAAAACAGTATGGTACTGGCACGGTTTCTCTAGATCCTAATCAAGGTAAATATTGTAGGTTTGTGCTTCATGGTCTGCCATATCAAGAGACCCAGTATCTGGTTCTATCCCTATTAAGTGTTGGGAAGATTGATGAGGAGGGTAATGGTTTATTCCTTTTTTGAACATTTTCAACCTTACAATCAAAAAACAATCTGAGTGGTGGTAATACCTTAGTGTTATACCAGTGCCAGGGATTCATCTAATGATTTTAACCCAGTTTATAAATCTTTGCCTTAAAAAATGTTACTAGGAATTACTGAATGTTTTTGTTTTTATTAATTCCTTTGTTCTGCATTCATTAGCTGTCATTCTTTCATAAAGTATGACTTTTTTTCAACTTGTGCTGTTTAATTACTCTGAAATAAGTACCCACTGAAATGATAAACATTTAAATCTTTCTCTTTAGTTGCCAATTTTCTTAGTTCAATAGCTGCCTCAAATACTAGCCCGCTTGTTCTTATAATCCCCCCCACCATGTATTTTTAAGCCATTTCATAAAATATTTAATAATGAAAGCATATTATTCTGTGCTGGTAAATAATGTCCTGTATGTCTTTAAAGTAAATAATTATTCTAAGATAATGAAAAATTGTTTGTCTGAGACCTAGAACAGGGAAAGATTTTATGATGCCAGGATCAGTAGGGAGAGTTGGGGGAGTTGGAGATTTACTAGTCAGGTGCTATATTCCTGCTGACTCTGGCCTAGCTATTTTTTTGAAAGTCTTTTATAATTCTTCTTGAAAGTTTTCAGGTCTATTTTGGAGACGTTTTATGCTTTTTAGAAAATAATCTGCAGTGACATACTTCAGAGAGCAAAATATGCCTGTTGATTTTAAAGCATTGGGGAAAATCCTAAATTGTATGTTTTCTTATGTTCTCTACCTGGTTTCTAATACTATGTTCTGTTAGATTCCAAGAAAAATGGACAGGGTTGCACAGTGGGCAGATGTGTTCCTCAGAAGGGCTTGATTGTCCAGTTTGCTACCATTTCTTTTATTCTGTTACATCTTTTCCTCCATAGATCCTAATTCTAATTATCAGGGATTTGGAAAATTGAGAATATCTTGCTACTTTCAAGCTTAGAGTAATGAACTGTCTCTTAAATTTTATTTCTATTTTTAATTAATTAATTTTAATTGAAGTATAGTCAGTGTACAATGTTATGTCAATTTCTGTGTACAACATAAAGTTTCAGTCATACATAAACAAATACTTGTTTTCATATTCTTTTTCATTATAGGTTACTACAAGATACTGAATGTAATTCCCTGTGCTATGCAGTATAAACTTGTTGTTCATTTATTTTATATGTAGTAATTAGTATCTGCAAATCTTGAACTCTCAATTTATCCTTCCCATCCCCTTCTCCCCTGGTAACTATAACTTTGTTTTCCATGTGTGTGACTCTTTCTGTTTTATAGATAAGTTCATTTGAGTCTTTTTATTTATTGGATTCCACATATAAGTGATATCATATGGTATTTTTCTTTCACTTTCTGGCTTACTTCACTTAGAATGACATAACGGATCCGTCCATGTTGCAGCAATTTTTTATGGCTGAGTAGTAGTCCACTGTATAAGTATACCACAGCTCCTTTATCCAGTCATCTGTCAGTGGACATTCAGCTTGTTTCCATGTCTTGGCTTCTGTAAATAGTGCTGCTGTGAACATTGGGGTGTATGTTTCTTTTTGAATTAGGATTCCTTATAGATATATGTCCAGGAGTGGGATTGCTGGATCAGATGGTAAATATTTTTAATTTTTTAAGGAATCTCCACTGTTTTCCATAATGGCTGCACCAAACTACATTCCGACCATTAGTGTAGAGGGTTCCCTTGTCTCCACACCTTCTCCACCGTTTATTGTTGGTGGACTTTTTAATGATGGCCATTCTGACTGGTGTGAGGTGATAATCTCATTATAGTTTTGATTGGCATTTCTCTGACAATTAGTGCTATTGAGCATTTTTCCATGTGCCTGTTGGCCGTTTGTATCTTTTCATTGAAGAATTGCTTGTTTAGATCTTCTTCCCATTTTTGGATTGGGTTCTTTGTTTTTTTTGTTATTAAGTTGTATGAACTGTTTATATATTCTGGAAATTAAACCTTTATCAGTCGCATCATTTGCAGTTTTTTTCTCCCATTCTGTAGGTGGTTGTTCCGTTTAGTTATGGTTTCCTTTGCTGTGCAAAAGCTTGTAAGTTTAATTAGGTCCCATTTGTTTATTTTTGCTTTTATTTCTGTTGCCTGGGTAGACTTCCCAAGGAGAACATTGCTAAGATTTGTGTCAGAGAATGTTTTGCCTATGTTTTTTTCTAGGAGGTTTATTGCGTCTTGTTTTATGTTTAAGTCTTTAATTCATTTTAAGTTTATTTTGTGTATGGTGTGAGGGAGTGTTCTAACTTCATTGATGCAGCTGTCCAGTTTTCCCAGCACCACTTGCTGAAGAGACTGTTTTTTCTCCATTGTATATTTTTGTCTCCTTCATTGATGATTAATTGACCTTAAGTGTGTGAGTTTACTTCTGGACTCTCTATTCTAGTCCATTGATCCATGTCTGTTTTTGTGCCAGTACCCTGCTGTTTTGATTACTGTAGCTCTGTAGTATTGTCTGAAGTCTGAGAGGGTTATTCCTCCATTTTCATTCTTTTTCTTCAGTAATGCTATGGCAATTCTGAGTCTTTTGTGATTCTGTATAAATTTTAGGATTATTTCTTCTAGTTCTGTGAAAAATGTCCTGTGAAATTTGATAGGGGTTGCATTAAATCTGAAGATTGCTTTGGGTAGTATGGTCATTTTAACAATATTACTTCTTCCAAGAGCAGAGGATATTTTTCCATTTCTTTAAATCTTTAATTTCCTTAATTGGTGTTTTGTAATTTTTCACCTTCGTCAGGCTTATTTCTAGGTTATTTTTTTTAATGTAGTTTGAAAGGCATTGTTTTTTAATTTCCTTTTCTGCTATTTTATTGTTAGTGTAGAGAAATGCAACTGATTTCTGTATGTTAATCTTGTATTTTGCTACCTTTCTGTATTTTATCAGCTCTGGTAGTTTTTGTGTGGAGCCTTTGAGGTTTTCTATTAATAGTAGTATCATGTCATTTGCATGTACTGACAGTTTTACCTCTTCTCTTCCAATTTGGATTTCTTTTATTTGTTTTTCTTGTGTGTTTGCTGGGTCTAGGATTTCCAATACTATGTGTAGTAGAGGTGGTGAGAGTGGGCATCCTTGTCTTGTTCCAGATTTTAGTGGGAAGGCTTTTAATTTTTCACCTATTGAGTATTATGTTGGCTGTGGGTTTGTCATAAACAGCTTTTTAATAGATGTTAAGATATGTTCTCTCTATACTCACTTTGGTAAGAGTTTTTAATCATAAATGTGTATTGAATTTTATCAATTGTTTTTTCTGCATCTATTGAGATGATGTGATTTTTGTCCTTTCTTTTGTTGATGTGTATCACACTGATTGATTTGGTTATGTTGTACCCTCCCTGTGTCCCTGGAATGAATCCAACTTGATCATGGTGTATGATCTTTTTTATGTATTGTTGGATTCTGTCTACTAATATTTTGTTAAGTATTTTTGCATCTCTGTTCATCAGCAGTATTGGCCTGTAATTTTTTTTTTTTTGGTAGTGTTTTGTCTAGTTTTTGTATCAGGGTGATGATGGCTTCATAGAATAAGTTTGGGAGTGTTGCCTCCTCTTCACTCTTTTGGAAGTGTTTGAGAAGGATTGCCATAAGTTCTTCTATGTATTTCTGGTAGAATTCCACAGTGAAGCCATCTGGTCCTGGACTTTTGTTTCTAGGGAGGTTTGTTTTGTTTTGTTTTGTTTTTTAATTACTGATTCTATTTCACTTCCAGGGATCCATCTGCTCATATTACCACTTTCTTCTTGATTTAATTTTGGTGGGCTATGTTTCTAGAAACTTGTCCATTTTTTCTGTTTTCCACTTTGTTGCCATACAGTTATTAATAGTATTCTCTTATAGTTTCTTGTATTTCTGTGGTGTTGGTTGTAATTTCTCATTTTCATTTCTTATTTTATTTGTGTCCTCTCTTCTTGGCCTGGCCAGAGGTTTCCCAATTTTGTTTACTCTTTCAAAAAACCAGCTCTTGATTTGATCGATTTTTTCCATTTTTAAAAAATCTTTATTTCCTCCCTGATCTTTATCATTTTTTTCCTTCTGCTGACATTGGATTTTGTTTGTTTTTCTTTTTCTGATTCTTTCAGCTGGTAGGTTAGGTTGTTTAATTGAGATTGTTCTAGTTTTTTTGAGGAAGGCCTGTATTGATATGAACTTCCCTCTTAGGATTGCTTTTGCTGCATCCCATATTGTATGGTTGTGTTTTCATTGTCATTTGTCTTAAGGTATTTTTAATTTCTTTTTTGATTTCATCATTGACCCATTGGTTTTTTAGTAGAGTTTTGTTTAGTCTCCATGCAGTCATTTTTTCCTTGTTTTTCTTTCTGTGGTTAATTTTTAGTTTCATGATATTGTGGTCAGGAAAGATGCTTGGAATACTTTCTATACTCTTAAATTTGTTGAGGCTTCTTTTATGTCCGAGTATGTGGTCTATCCTATTGTTTCATGTGCACCTGAAAAGAATGTATATTCTGTTTTGTGGGGATGTTATGTCCTGAAGATATCAATTAAATATAGCTTTTCTATTGTGTCATTTAGTATCTCCACTGCCTTATTGATTTTTGTCTGGAAGATATGTTCAGTGATGTTAGTGGGGTGTTAAAGTCTCCTAATATTATTGCATTCCCAATAATTTCTCCTTTATGTCTGTTAGTATTTGTTTATATCTTTAGGTGCTCCTATGTTGGGTGCATATTTGTTAACGGGAGTAATACTCTCTTCTTGTATTGCTGCTTTTATCATTATGTAGTGTCCTTCTTTATCTTTCTTTATGGCCTATTTTAATGTGTATATTGTGTGATAAAAGTTTTGCTACCCCGCTTTCTTGTCATTTCCATTTGCATGGAATATCTTTTTGCACCCTCTTACTTTCATTCTGTGTGTGTCCTTCACCCTAAAGTGGGTCTATCGTAGGCAGCATATTGTATGCTCTTGTTTTATTATCCAATCAGCCACTCTGTGTCTTTTGATTGGAGCATTTGATCCATTGACATTTATTGTTATTATTGACAGCTGTGTATTTATTGCCATTTTAAACTTTATTTTTCAATTGATTTTTTATTTCTTTTTTTTTTTGGTTTTTGTGGTTTGATAATCTTCTTTTGTATTAGGTCTATTTCTTTTTGATTTTGTGACTATTGTATTCTTTTGATGTGGTTACCCTGTTTTTCAGCATGTTAACCAATTACTACATTGATTTGCTTTAGACTAGTAGTCATATAGGCTCAAACACATCCTCAAAGAATGAAAAAAAAGTTCTACATTTTCTTGCTTCTCACTTCTACATTTTGACTTTGATGTCCTCCTTTGCATCTTCATGTTTTATTCTCTTGCTCTTCATTGCAGTTATTGCATTTCCAATTGTGGTTTTCTCTTTTCTATAGATTCATGCTTTTTTATTTATAGAAGACGTTTCAGTATTTCTTTTAGGATATTTAGTATTGCCTTTCAGTTTGTTGATTTCTTTTGGCTTTTTGCTTGTCTGAGAAACTGTTTATGTTTCCTTCAATTCCTAAGGATGGTCTTGCTGGGTAGAGTATCCTAGGCTGCAAGTTTTTCTCATTCAGAACTTTGAATATATCTTGCCACTCCTGGCCAGCAATGTTTGTGTAGAGAAGTCAGATGAAAGCCTTATGGGAGTTCCCCAACTAAGTCTTTGTTTTTCTCGTCCTTCTTTAGAATCTTTTCTTTGTCTTTAACTTTAGCTATCTTAATTATAATATGTCTTGGTGTAGGTCTGTTTGGGTTCATCTTGTTTGGGACCATCTGCACTTCCTGTACTTGAGTATCTGATTCCTTCTTTAGGTTTGGGAAGGTTTTGGTCATAATTTCTTCAAATACTCTGTCAATCCCTTTTTTTCTTTCTTCTCTTTCTGGGACTCTTACTATGGGTAGATTGATACACTTTATATTGTCTCTTATTACTTTCATTTGTTTTCATTTGGTTTTCTGTCTGCTGTTTTGGTTTTGTGATTTCCATTATCCTGTCTTCTAAATCACTTTATTTTTCTGCTGCTATTGGCTGCCTTTAGCTCGACTTTTATCTTGGCAGTTGAGTTTTCTGATTTTAATTGGCTCCTCTTTGTAGTTTAATTTCCTTTTTACAGTATTCTACATTTCTGTTGATAGCCTATCTTATTTTCTTCAGTGCTTTTATCATCTCTTTTTTCATCTCATGATCCAGTAGACTGTCAAGGTCTATTTTTGTTGTTTGATTTTTTGGGGGCTTCTCTTGTTCTTTTAATTGGGAATTTTTCTTAGCTTCTTCATTTTACTTATATTTCTCTGATGGCGTGAATTTAGGAGTAACCGTTATCTGCTGTGGTCTTGAAGGGCCCCCCCCCTTTTTGTTAAATGTGGGAGTGTCCCTGTGTGGACTGTGCGTCTAATTTTTTGTCCCCAGGGCTGTTTCAGTATGGATGGTTGCCACGTCTTTCCTCTGTGTGTGCTGCCTGTTATCCTCTTGATTGGGGGTGTTGGTGGTGGTGTGGTGACCAGGGCCTGAACTAGTTGTTGAGCAGGGCCTCTTCTTTCCTCTGTGGTTGTCACAGTCCTGACAGGGCCTGGGTCTGCGTCCTGCTTTCCTGTTGTTGGGATAGAGGCTTCAAGACCCGTTTCTGGGCAGCAGTGTGTAGTAGGCAGGACTGGAGCGATTCCATTGGAAGAAAAACTGCTGAGTATTCCTCCACCGGAAATGTCCACTGGAAAGTGCCTTCGTCGTGCGGGCTTACGGGGTACACTGTGTTGTTGCTGCCCTTGTCCCTACCTCAGCTGTGGGAATGTCAGCAGCCTGCCCTACTGTCCCCCAGGCTCTGTGCCCACAGAGCCATTAGGGCAAATCTGCTAACATCAGGCACTAGGACCCACCATAGTGCCCTTGCAGTCATGCACCTGGATCTACTCTGAGCCACAGGGTCAGCGCAGACTCCAGACCCACGTCAGCATACACAGGCCTGCTGTTAATGCCAGACTCGCCCCCACCGTGGGCCAGAATTCTGGTTGCCTAGGGGAGGGTGTCCACAAAGACACCAGCACAGCAAATCTGCCACCACTACCTGGGCTCGATTCAAATCGCATTCCCACCTGCAAACCCTGGGAATGGATTCAGGTTTCAGCCCTGCCTGGGAGCCATGCACCAGCAATTGTGCTCCTCCTGAGTGGGCTGAGAAGATGATTGTGTCTGAATCCCTGCCCCTCTGTTCGTGAGAGCATGGCGCCAGTGATGGTGCTGAGCAGTGCTGTCTGGGCTAGTGGAGATGGCTGCTAATCCGGGCTGCATTGCGCTCCTCCCTCCATACAGACCAGCATTGGTGCTTTCTGTAGGGGGACCTGGGCTGTTATGGACACACTCACAGCCTCAGCCTGCACCACACTCCAGCCCCCTGAGGCTTCCTCTGTGCAGTCATCCTGAGTCCTCTCCCTGGGCTCTTCTGCAGAAGCCCGAGCTCCAGCCCGTGTCGGCTCGCGTCTCGGACTAGGCATCCTATGGGCCCTCTGTGCCAGTTTCTCTCAGTTCTGTCTGCCAAGCAGCTCCTCCAAGCCTTTGGAGCTCCCTTTCTGTGCCCACTGACCTCCCTGCTGGTGAGGGGGCTTCCTTGGGTGAGGGCACTTTTCCTCCTTTGCCTTCCCTCCCCGTGGAGACCGGTCCCGCCCCAACTTCTTTTTCCTCTTTGTTTCTTCTACTCAGTTTTCTGTGGATTCTCCCTGTATTTCGGATGTAAGAGATATTTTGCCAAAGTTCAGTAGGTATTCTGTGATAACTGTTCCTCATGTAGATGTTTGTGGGAGAGGGTGAGCACCACATCCTTCTATTCCACCACCTTGGCAATCCCTCATTCCTTAAATTTTACAATTAAGACAACCCATCACACGTTATGAAAACCACAGAAGGGAGTGGTTGGCTGCGTAGGCAGAAATCATGACTGATGGAATAACCCCAGTTCCAAGGCCTGGATTTCAGGTTTCAGTTCAGTAATACTTTTTACCTGTTTTCTGAAATGTGATGAAACTCTGGACATCGGTTCTCACTAACTAAGCTCACATGAAAATGGTAAATCAGATTTCTGAAATTTCACTGAGAAGTCAAATGATTAATGATTAATAGGGCCAAAATGCTAACCTCTGTTAGACAGAGCAGTTTACCATTATTAAATTTGATTTGGAAAAGTCAGTGAAGATTAGATGGTGGTTTTGTGAGTAAAATCTAGCCAGAATAATGGCATTTGGGTGATGTTAAGGGATGTTATCATTAAGCTCTGGTAGCCTTACACAGCATTTTAGATGTTTGATATTATTACTGGTATATTCATATGATTCAGAAAGGGCACTTGTTTCACCAGAACTGTTACAGTTCTTATCTGTTAGGTATTTCTTTTTATCAGTCCAAAAACTTAAGTCATTCTATTTCTATGCTGGAGAAATTATTGTGTAAGAGAATAGTTTGTTTTATTAATAATATTTAACAAAATCAAAAAATAAATGTGCTGTTCCTTGTTCAGTCTCATCACTTATATTCTTTTTTCAAAAAGCATTTTAAAATTGCTTATTACCTTCTGTGTTTTGACTATATAGTCAAAGCCCATTTCTATGTTTAAAAAGTAACTGTCCTCATCATTAGAGAAGCAGCATAGCATAATGAAAACAGCTCTAACTTTTTCCCAGTTTTTTTTTTTGTGGGAAAATATACATAACGTACTATTTACTGTCGTAACCATTTTCAAGTGTAGCATTCAGTGGTGTTAAATACATTCATAATGCTGTGCAGCCATTGCCACCATCCATCTCCAGAACTCTTTTCTTGTAAAACTAAAACTTTGCACCCGTTTAGAAGTAACTCCATTTGAGGTAAGTGGTTGCTGACTGGATCACTTCAGATTCACATGGTGGTAGGTTTTTCTCCAGCTTTGTTTAGCTGTATAGGTATCCAGAGTAGGTAGAGTTGGTTAAAGTAGATTATGGCTCATCCAAATGAATAAAATGAAGTGAGACCAGAACAAGGAGTTTGGGGGGATACGCAGGGGAGTGAGACTGCATTTCACCTAAAGTTTTCAGAATGTATCTATAACATAAGAATTAAAAAATAACCACAAGCAAATGAATAATAGTCCTAACTTAGATTTAGTTACTCAAATTTGTCTGATTCTCAGAAATGTTTTTTATACTTAATTTGTTCAAATCAGACCCAAACAAGGTCTGTACATTGCATTTGATCCCTGTGCCTCATAAATCACTTAATATCACTTTCCTCTTACTCCCCATTTTTCATGTCATTCATTTGTTAAAAATAATTGGTACTTTTGTCATGTATTTTGTCATATTTTACATCTGGCTGGCTGAATTCTTGTGGCACTATTTTAAAACTAAAAAATTTTTTTAAATCATGGTAAATTATACATAAAATTTGTTGTCATAATAATCATTTTTAAGTGTACAGGTCAGTAGTGTTAAGTATATTCACATTGTTGTGTCCTGTGTTATTTTTAACATGTTCCTCTGTCTCCCTTATTTAGTGTAAATTGGTACCAGATCTAGAGAGGCTTGATTTGATTCAAGTTTGATTTTTTATTTTTAATTTTTTGAATGAAGGGGCAAGGGCATTTGTAATGTTGGGATGTAAGTCTAGTTGTCCCAATAATGACATTAATCCTTGGATTGAAGTCTTTTAGCCTGATTATTTAAAATTTTTCCTGTGGATTTTTTTCACATAATGCTTTAATTAACCATTGATGATCATCTATTTTTTTCATATGCGATTGTAAAAGGATGTTTTTTTCTGATTATGTAACTCTTTCTGCATTTATTAGCTGGAACTCTGTTAAGAACGCTTCCTCGTCTGGTGTCTGCCAGAAATGTAGGATTAATGCTTGATTCTTTCCCTTTATTGTCCAATTTTCAGGTGATGAGTTTTTTTTTTTTAAATTAACAGTTTGGATTCATGCAGTTTATAATGACTCATAGTCATTCTTTTGATGTTCAGATTGCCTTATCTGCAGCCAGTGGGACCTCTTCAAGCTGGCTCCTGTGTTCTTCACAGCCACAGCATCTTCTTTAGTGTCAGACTTAATGGTATTTTTCTGATCCCAGACCTGAAATCCTCCATTTCTGCAACGAACTCCTAGTCCTTTTAGTGGAAAATTGTATTTAGAGATCATAATATGTGTATCTACTTTTAAAAAAATGTGTTGTTACTTGATTCCTCCAAATATTGATTGATTTCTTTTCTTAATTCAACAGGCATGCCCAAAGAAAAATACGAGCCCCCTGACCCTCGGAGGATGTACACAATTATGTCCTCTGAGGAAGCAGCAAACGGAAAGAAAGCACGTTGGGTGGAGCTTGAAATAAGTGGTAAGACATGCAAGAGTAAGTTTATGGTATGGAAGTTAAGATATGGTAGAAAAGTAAATATTCTAGTGCTGATAACACAAGAGAAGCACTGTTGTATTTTACCAGTGCTAATTTATCTTAGAAGCTGGAAGATTCAGTGGAAAGAACATGCCTCCTGTCAAGTGTGATTTTCTATGTCAGGGGAGTCTTCGAAGCACAGGCAGTCACCACTCCAGCTTCCCCTTTTTAATTTCTGCAGGATTGGTATTTAACTTTATTTTGCTCTTTTTTCAGTCTGTATTGCAATTTTTGAGTTAACAAAAATTGCTTCTAGGAAGTTTCCCCTTTTTTGCATATGGGTAATCTGGAAAGTAATCATTTAGGTCATTTGCTCTCTCCTGCTTCTACATCTTGTTGGGAACTCCTCGGCAATTTTGAGTCACTGTTCTCTCCATACTCTGAACTTTGGTGAGAAATCTGTACACAAGATAGGAAGGAAGAGGGGAGATTCCTCTAAAGTAACGTTCTTAACAAATAGTCTTACTTGTACCAGGTATTGTGGAAGATAAACTATTGGTTGAATGGGTCTGTGGAACAAGACTTTGTAATCAACAAAACCACTCTCAGGAAGGTCACTTTATTGTCTTAGTCCTTAATATGTAAACTCCTTTGTGTAGAATTTTTCAAGGCTGAATTCATTTCATGCTAAGGTAGTTATTTCATGTATATGCTTCAGCATCAGTTCCTTAAGATCCTTGATACAAAGTTCTAGGGATCTGGGGTCCTTGACTCCTGGACCTGCAGTTATTTCATATACTTCTCTGGTTCCAGGGTGGGGGTGGTGAGTTCCTTGTGCCGTTTGAAGGTAACCAGATAAGCCAAATGACTATTAATCATTTGCTTTTTAAAGAAAACATTTTTTTTAACTGCAAAATGAAATACAGATAAAGAAAACCACACAAATAGATTAGGGAATTATTATGTAAGGCCAGGGCGTTGTAACTACTACCCAGGTCAAGAATTAAAAGTTTTTCACTTACCCTAGAACTGCTTCTGTACCAGAGGCAATCACAACCGCTTAGCCGCTCCCTGAAAGTACCCTGACTTTTATAGTAATCACTTCTTCTGTCCCCTTATAGTTTAAACACCAAATTATGTATACCTAAGCATTATAGTTTAGTCCCTCTACCCTTTTTATTTAAATGTCTTAATTTACAGGTTTCCCCTCCATCCTCCTCTTTACAGTTTCTCTGTTGAACCTGAGCAGTTTGACCTGTTGTTTACCTGCAGTCTGCGTTTTGCTGCATGTGGCTCAGCATGTTTCTCATCCAAATGGGAGGCAGGATGCAGAGGCTTGAGCAGACTGATTTAAGACCCTGGGCAGGACTGAAGTCCTGTTGTGTCCGTGGTGTTGTGCTTTTTCTTCGGGATACACAAGATCTGAAGACCTTCTTTCCTACTGACTTTAATTGCCTAAAGCAGTTAATTCTTTGAGCTGTGTCTGTAGAGAGGTATTTTCCCTCATTTACTGATTGATTGCTCAAGGTACAGTTTGTATAGGAAGGGCAGAAAAGAATGCTTATTTTCTTTCCTTTTATTTACTAGTTTTGAGGATAAACTGTTATACTTTGTGGGTGACCAGTTAGGTTTTTAAAATATCCCTTATTAACTAGTATATTTGGGTTTCAAACATATGCCGTGGGTTGTCATTATTATTCTTATTTTGATGCTTAAATTGTCCTGTTGTTGCTTAGTGGGAGAGCTTCTTTAAATGACTCCTGGGTTCTGTGACATAACCTTGGTTGTCGTTGGTAGTGTCCTTGCTGTCTGGTATGGTCATCTTGTATTTCCTGTCTCAAACCTGAAGTGTGTCATTTTTTCCCAAGAAAAAGTGATTGTTTTAGAAATGCTATTTGAGGACCATAGTAACTGCTCATGATGCTCATTGTTAACTGAGTTAGTCATTATTTCTAGGTCTTCTTACCAGACAGAGCCATGAAATATGACGTATATGTATGTGGTCATATACGTTTATGATGAAAGGTGTGATATATAGTATTTATATAATAAAATGTCTTTAAAGCTGTAGAATGTATTTGTATATATAAAGTTAAAATATCATATGAAAATACATTATTTTTGATTTATGTTCAGAATAATGAGTTTTAACAAACCTTTTTTATAATAAAATCTGTATCTCTTTTAATACTGAGAGTCCTGGTTCCCAGGGATGTGGGATGATGGAATTTGAATGTCCCATGATTACTTACTTGCTTTATCCCATATCACATACATAATAGTCTCAGAATAACTACTAAAGATACCGCCACCACGTGAATACTGAGAGTAGGTAACACTTTGCGTATTATCCCCCCCTACCCATTAAGTAGGTGTACTTTCTATATTGTCAGAGTATGTAGCCATTAAATACTGTCAGCTTTCCCATCTAACATTCATAAACCACCCCATTTAGAATTAGTTTTGCAAGTAACTGTGTATCCAGTGCCTCCTACAAGTTAATTTGTCTCTGTGATCATTTTGGTTTTCTAGATTGTTCTCTAGATGTTTCCTTAGAAAGTTCTCATTGGAACAGTGTTCTCTGAGTTTCTTGCAAGTTGGTAACAGTTTCTGCCCTTTATATTTGAGAGTCAGTTTGGGTGAGTGTAAAATCCTCGGGATCAAGGAGTTCTTTCCTTGAGCATCTTACATATATGTTGCTCCAGTTTTGCTGTAGGCTTGATGATAGTGTAATTTTCTTTCCCTGATAAGTTACTTCCTCTTTTTGGCCTACATGCCCAAAGGATGTTTTTCTTGTAAAATCAGTAATTGTACTTAAATACATCTTGATATTGGTTGTTGGGCTTTGATATTCTCAGATGTAGCGTGCCCTTTCAAAGTGTAGCTTGAATTTTTTTTTCCTTTTAATTTCAGGAAAGTTCCCTTGGATTAAAATTTCAGTATTTGTTCTGATCCTTTGCTTTTTTTTTTTTTCCCCAAGAGAGGTTTATTTTCTGAATTTGAATATTTTCGTATTTGTCTCTAGAATCATTTTAAAAAATAAAGTACAGTAAAATTCACTCTCTGATCTTTGCTCCATTCTTTTACAAATACAGACCACTGTGTGTAACCACCATTATAATTATAATATGGGAGGAATTTCATCACCCTCCTCAAAATCCCACTGCTCCACTGTAGGCAGACCCTCCCCACACTTTCAGCCCGTGGCAACCACTGATTTTTTTTTAATCAACTATTTTTTAGAGCAGTTTTAGGTTCATAGCACATCTGACATAAAAGTACAGTGCACGAGCCGTCCACTAGCAACACCCCCATTAGAGTGGTGCGTTTGTTAGTCGATGAACCTACATTGACACATCATCATCACCCAAAGTGCATAGTTCTTTGGGTTTAGTCTTGGTGGTGTACATTTCTTGGGTTTAGACAAATGTACAATGACGTTTATCCACCATTATCACATCATACATAGTAGTTTCACTGCTCTGAAAGTCCTCTGTGCTCTGCCTGTTCATTTTTCCCTCTCCCTGAATCTCTAGCAACCACTGATCTTTTTACTGTTATCTTTTTACTGTCTCTATAGTTCTGCTTTTTCCAGAATGCCACATCCTTAGAATCAAACAGAATGTAAAGTTTTTAAATTAAGTCCTTTGACTTAGTAATATGCATTTAAGTTCCTCCATGTCTTTTCATGGCTTGATAGTTATTTCCTTTTAGTGCTAAATAGCATTCCATTGTCTGGTTATATCACAGTTTATCCATTTACGTACTGAAGGGCATCCTGATTTCCTCCAAGTTTTGGCAATTATGAATGAAGCAGCTATAAATGTCCATGTGCAGGTTTTTGTGTGGACATAAGTTTTCAACTCCTGGGTAAATGCTAAGGAGCACGTTTGCTGGATCAAATGGTAAGCATTCACATTTAATTTTGTAAGAAGCCTCCAAATTGTCTTCCAAAATGGCTGTATCATTTTGCATTTCCACTAACAATGATGAAAATTCCTGTTGCTCCGCATCCTCCCCAGCACTTGATGTTGCCCATTCTGTTAGATATGTGTAGTGGTATCTCATTGTTATTTTAATTTTTATTTCCCTGATGACATATAATTAAAGAGCATCTTTTCATATGCTTAGTTACTATCTACATATCTTTGGTGAGGTGTGTGTTCAGGTTTTTTGCCCTTTTTTAATTGGGTGGTTTGTTTTCTCATTGAGTTTTAAGAGTTCTTTGTGTGTATTAGATGTCTTTGCAAATGTTTTCTCCCAGCCTGTGGCTTGTCTTCTTACTCTCTTAGCAGTATCACAGAGCAGAAGTATGAATTTTAGTGAAGTCCAGCTTATTAATTCTTTCACAGATTGTGCTTTTGATGTTGTATCTAAAGTTGTTGCAAACCCAAATCATGTAGATTTTCTTCTGTGTTAATCTTCTAGGAGTTTTATGGTTTTGTGTTTTACATTTAGTCCTGTGAGGCATTTTGAGTTAATTTTTATAAAGAGTGTAGAGTTAGGGTTTTTTTTTTTCTTTGCAGATGTCTAGTTGTTCTACACCATTTGTTGAAATGACTTTTCTCTGTGGTATTGCCTTTGCTCCTTTGTCAAAGATTAGCTGTCTGTATTTGTGTGGGTCTATTTCTGGGCTCTCTGTTCTGTTTAATTGATCTTTTTATGGTTTTTTGTTTGTTTGTTTGTTTGTTTGTTTTGCCAATACCACAGTCTTGATTCCTGTAGCTTTATAGTAAGTCTTTTATTACATACGCTTTTGGGGGAGGGTTGGTACTAGGTTTGTTTGTTTATTTATTTATTTATTTGTAGAGGTGGTACTGGGGCTTGAACTCAGAACCCTGTACATGCTAAGTGTGCACTTTACCACTTGAGCTGTACCCTCCCCACTATTTATAGTAAGTCTTGAAGTCAGGTAGCATCTGTCCTTCAGACTTTGTTCTCCTTCAGTTTTGTGTTGGCTATTCTGTATCTTTTGTCTCTCTATATAAACTTTAGAATTAGTTTGTCAGTATCCACAAAGTAACTTTCTGGGCAGTTGAGATGGCATTGAATCTGTAGATCATGCTGGGAAGAACTGACATCCTGACAATGTTGAGTCTTCCGTCCAGGAACATGCAGTATCTTTCCTTTTATTTAGTTCTTTGATACCTTTCATCAGAGTTTTACAGTTTTCCTCATATGGACCATTGCATATTTTGTTAGATTTTAACTATTTCATTTTGCGGGGTGCTAGTGGTATTGTGTTTTTAATGTCAAATTCCATTTGTTCATCTCTGGTATATAAGAAAGTGATTTTTAATGCTTTTTAATTTTTTCATTTGTTTATGATTTAAAAAATTTTTTCTCCTACTTTTCTAAAAACATTCTCTGTTGTGGTTATTCATTATTATGTTCTTTGTAGTTTCGTTTTCCTTTGCTGAATTTTTCAAAATCTTATTTTTTTTATTGCTTTATAATTTTCTTAATATTGTTCAGCTCATTTTGAAATTGTAGGTGACAGTTTCTTGGGTGTGTTTGTGGTATGCTTTTGTTGTGTATAGAGAGTTATTCTGGTCTTTACACTCTTTTTTCTTATAATATCTTTTAAAGATATATAAATTTTACAGGATTTGACCTTACAACTTTTCTGTTGTTTCTTTTTATTTAAATTTAGTTTTTCTGAACTTTTAGAAGGTGTGATTCAGGATAGTTTTTCTAACTTTAGAATCCCTCTTCTGTGTTTTGTTTTGTTTTTGCAGTGTTTACAACTGTGGAAACTCATTTTCTGAAACTTTCTCATTTTGCTCCCTTCTTTCATTTTTTCTGGACCTTTCCCCCTTTCATCTCTTTTCTACCTATCCTACTTAATTTTATTTCCACTTTTGGAGCTTTTTATCCTCAGTGTGGGCCTTGGCTGGTCAGTCTGGAGAATTCCTGGGACCCAGGCTGCTTTCATACTTGCTGTGGACACTACACTTGTTCCTGACTTGCACTGAGCTCTTCCTAGTGCTGATAATGGTCTCAAATCGGTGCTCTCAGATACTCGTTGGTTTCTCTCTTTTTGGATCTGTTAAGACACGTTGATATTTAATGCTGTTACTGATGCGGTTGATTTAAATCTGCTGTCATGCTGTTTATTTTCTATTTCTCCCATATGTTTTTTTGTTGCCTTTTTTTCCTTTTGGATTAACTAGTTATGTTTTAAAATTGCCTTTTATCTCCTTTGTTGACCAGTTAGTTGTAAGTATTCATAATGGTTGCTTTAGGGTTTATTTACAAAATATATCAAGTAATGTTAAACGACTTCACGTATGGTATAGGGGTCTTAACAGTATACCTGCTTCTCCTCTTCTGGCCTTTGTGCTATTCCTGTCATGTCTTTTACTTACACATGTGTTAAAGGTCTCACAGTATGTTGTTATTTTTCTTTAAACAGTCAAGTATTAGGAAAAGTTGGCTTTTATTTACCCATGTACTTACCATATCCAGTGTTTTTCATGGCTTTGTGTATAGGCAGGTTTATTTCTGTTACCGTTTTCCTTCTGATTAAAGGAATTCATTTAATATTTCTTGGAGGTCTGTGGGTGATTTTTTTATTCTGGTTTTATGTCTGAATTTTATGCCTTATATTTTGCAAGATAGTTTTGCTGGGCATAGCGTTCTAGTTTGACAGTTTTTGTCTCAGTAATCTAAGGATCCTGCTCCCTGTCTTGTTTTCATTGTTTCTTGTTGTCTGCTGTTTCTTGTTGTCTGCTGTTTCTTTTATGTATGTCCTTTTTCTGTCAACTGCTTTAAGATTCTCTCTTTATCACTGGTTTTAAGCAGTGTAATTATGATGTGCCTTGGTGTAGGGTATTTTTTCTTCCCAGTTTTCTTGTGCTTAAGTTTTGTTAAGCTTCCTGGATTTGTGGGTTTATAGTTTTCATAAAATTTGAGTAAGTTTAGGCCACTATTTCTTTCAAATATTTTATGTTTTTCCCTTTCTCCCCCCACCCCAGCCTTTTGGGGAATACAGTTACTTGTATCTTAAAGTTATCCCATAACTTACTGATGCTCTGTTTATTTGTTTTTTTTTTTTTTTCTTCCCCCTTTGGACGGTTTTTATTGTTGTGTCTTCAGTTTCACTGATATTTTCTTTTCAATATCTAGTTAGCTATTAATCTCATTTAGTAATAGTGTATTTTTCATAATTAGAAGTGTGGGTATTTTTTGTATCTCCCATGCCTTAACATTTTGCTGCTGCCTTTTTGAGCATATGCAGTACAGTTATAATAACTTTTTATATTCTTATTTACTAATTCTTTTTCATTTCTAGGTTGGTTTTGATTCCTCCCCACTCCCTCTACCCCCTCTCAACTTTCCTCTTTCTCTTTTTGTGTGCCTGGTCATGTTTATTCACAATTACCTTGTGAATTTTACTTTCTTGGGTGCTGGATATTTTTGTATTCCTATAAATACTTTTGAGCTTTGTTCTGGGTTACAGTTAAATTATTTGGACACAGTTTGGTTATCTGGAGGCTTGCTTTTAAGTAATACCTTTCTGAGTTCTCTGTAAGTTACCCTGGTGGGAACACAGAACTCTTCCTAGCCCTGTGTGACATGAAGGGTTATTCTTTCTGCTTTTTTTGGTTGGTCTCCACTTCCCCACCCTTGGGTTGTTCCTCACGTGCATTTGATGGTCACTGCTCAGCTGAAGACCGAGGGGGAGGTGGGGTCCTCTTCAGTTTTCCAGAGCTTTCTATCTGTGTAGTCTCTCCTTTTGGCACTCTGCCCTGTGACCTGTAACCATTTTTGGCGTCTCTAGACTCCCAGCTTCATCTCTTAAACTTAAACTTACATAGATCACCAGACTCCGTCTGGTCTGTCTCCCTGACTACTTTCTGGAACCTGTAGAGTAAACTGGAACATCTTAAGGACTCCCGTTGATTGTTTCCCATGTCAGTGATCACTGCCCTGTGCCGCCTGGTATCTGATGCCTGAAACTCGGTTTTTCATATATTTGTGCGTTTATTTAGTTGCTTTAGGTGGGAGGGTAAATCCAGTCCATGTTACTCTATGTTGCTGAAAATGTAAGTCTATTATAGTTTTTTTGAACAGTCTGTTTGGTAACTCCAATATCTGAACCTCCTAGGGTTCTGTTTTGTTGTTTCTCTTTTTCTTCCGTTTTTCAGTCCTTAGGTCTGGTAATTTTTATTAACTACTGGGAATTATATATGAAATGGTAGAATAATTTGATGATCTGGATGATATTCTCTTCCGTAAGAGTGAATTTGGTTTTCTGTTTGCAGATGTGCTTTGTGCTGTTGTAAGGGTGGGTGGGTGGGTGGCCTTAATTGATTGGGGCTCATCCGTCTTGTTTGAACCTGCTGTTCAGTGGCTGTGAGGGGTGGCTTGCTGGAGGGTCACCCTGCTCTGTTCGTAGGTCCCACCTGGAGTCTTGGTGGTTAACACTGACTTCTTGGTAGTGCCTCAGTTCCATTTTGTCTTCCTAATTGTGTAGGAGGCCTTGAAGCCGTGCTCAGCACCTCAGCCTCTCAGCCCCAGCTTTCATCTCACCGCTTGCTGCCGCTGTGTTGTGATTCAGTGTATTCTTCCAGAAGTAATGTGCTGGGGTGTGTCCTGTCTTGTCTTCTGCCTAATACTTGCCTTAGTCTTCCTATTCTCAGATTCTAAGCTTTTTACCTTCAAGTATAATCTTCACTTAAATTAAATCTGTTTACTTTGAAGAAGCTGCATCTTTCTGTTGCTATTAGGACATGAATTCCTTCCCACAGAAGTTCAGTGATGTGTATGTACCTCCGCAACTGTGTTTGCCTTTATGGATTGAACGTCCACTTGTTAACTCATATGCTTGGTGCACCAAGTTTGTTTCCTTCTCCATCGGCTGCTGTTTTTAAACTAAACATTGTTGCTGTGTTTAATCTGCCAAATGTTTTCCTTAGTGCTGTTCGTATAATTTAATCTGGTCTCTTCCCTTTTAATCCAGTTTGCAAATTTGACAACACAGTCTTCTTTATTTTGTGAGTTGGAAAATATCCTCTTCAGTTTTCTGGATGAATTGACATTTAGAATTGATACTAGTTTTTCCTTAAAAGTTTGGTGGTATTCACCAATGAACCTATTTGGTTTTGCAGTTTTCTTTTGGGGAAGGTTTTTCTTTTTGTTTTATCAAATATGTTTTTAATGTGGTGCAGCAATCACTACCATCCATCTCTGTAGCTCTTTTCATCTTGTAATTTGCCTTCATTTTTGAAAGATATTTTTATTGGAATGCTAGGTAGGTAGTACATTTTTCTTTGACTATCTTAATATGGAAACTTTTCTGCCTCTGTGTGTGTCTCTGTCTGTCTCTTTTTTGGTAACAGCTTGATATATAACTCACACAATTCACCTACTTTAAGTGCAAATTCAGTAATTTTTATAAATTTACAGAATTGTGCACCCATGACCATAATCAACTTGAGAACATTTTCATTGTCATCAAAAGAAACTCTGTACACATTAGCAGTCTTCCCCACTTCCTCTCAGCCATGGAAGTTTGAGTGTCTATGATGTCTCATATTAGTACTTACTATGTTTAGTCTTCTAGCTTCTTAGTATCTATCTACTAATTTTATCATTATCTGTTCTGGACTGGTTTTGATTGATAGACTTTTTCTTCATTATGGATATTGTTTTCCTGTTCCTTTGCATACCTGGTAATTTTTAATTGGCTGCCCGATACTGTGAATTTTACCTTATTGAGTGATACTAGCCTCAATTCTGTGTGAACCTGGGGATTGTTGTTTCTACTTCTTTCAGGTGTTTTTTCCGTCTGCTCAGGCAATTTCTCATATGCATATGCTGATCAGTACTCAGTTGACAACCTCAGGGGGACCTCCAAATCTCCAGAGCTCTCTGTTCATCTCTCTGCTATTCTGCCTTTGGAAATTCTAGTCATCTTGGCTTCTCTGGACCTTTGCCCTGTCTCCTGAACTTGAGAGAGGGGGAGTCACTCTGCTTACCTTGAAATCCCCTCCCTGTGCTTCTGTCCAGGAAGTAAGCTGAGAAAATTGTAGGACCTGCCTTGTTTGTTTCCCATCCTTCAGAAATCACTGGAGTCTGATCTCTGAAATTTGTTGATTTGTTGATTCATGTATATTGCCTGATGTTTATATGTTTATATATGTTTATAGTTGTTCAGGTAGGATAGTAAATTTGGTCCCCATTACTTCATTTGGGTTAGAAGTCTTAAGATTGCTTTTTCAGCCAATAGAAAATCAGTTCTTAAAGACTGGTATATTTTCATTGCATCTCTTTGTTTCATTCTCTCTCAGGCTATAATCTTGTACCATTAAAAAGATTATGGGGAAAATTCTTAGATGGATTTAGAAACGATTGGCATCTTATCAAGAAGTGCCAAAATACAGATTTAATACTGCATTGAAAGAAGTTATTCTGTCCCTGGTTACTGCTGTTGACTCCTGAATCCTATGTCTATTGCTGTTTGTTTATGTATAGTTGTGACTTAATACCTGATATGTTTTTGGGCAAGAATTTTTACTTTTAATTATACAGTACATGTTTGTTTAGTTACATGGTTATTGATGAAATTATCAGTTGGGTTCTTTGGTCTTAAAACTTTGCTAAGCTTAGAATATCTCATTTACCTTTTATCGGTAGGCAGAATTCTTATTTTTCTGGACTATAGATTTGAACAGCCTCTGGGACACTAGATTTGATTTGGGGGGGGCATATGTCCAAATCATTCATATTGAAATATTGGATTTATCATTGCTGTAAATTATTCATACTTTTTCTTGTCATAGCTGAGGACACTTTAAAGGATAGTCTTTTGTGCTCTTAAAAATAGCAGTACAATCTAAATATTGAAGTATTGCCTTAAATGGTTTTTCTTTAGTCTGCCAAGTGGAGACTTAATAACTTAATCATAGCAGTGAATTGTTCTAGAACAGGTAAGCTTTCTCCCGTTGGCCCCTTCTTCACAGTTTTTTGTATAATAAATTATTACTCATCAAAAATCTGAATGTTATTTAATCCAGGGACCAAATTATAGAGAATACTATATAATCCTTGCCCCATTTTTTCTTTTCTTACAGGAAAAGTAAGAAGCTTAAGCTCATCTTTGTGGTCACTAACTCACTTGACAGCTTTGTATCTAAGTGACAATTTCCTGTCCCGCATTCCTTCAGACATTGCCAAGCTTCACAATCTGGTGTATCTGGACCTGTCCCGTAATAAAATCCGGAGTTTACCGGCAGAACTCGGAAACATGGCATCACTCAGGTATGCAGGTTCAGCTTGGTACATGGCGCTACACCCGCTGAAACAGAGTACTGTTATGCTGTTGGGGAAAACACCATTTTGTCAGGAATCAACATTATCAATTTAATGGTATTTGAACAAAAGTAAACATAACTATATCCTTTCTGTAAAGTTTTCTGGGAAAATTGAATGTCAGCTAATAAATAATAAATCCAGTAGCTCTGTTGTCTGAAATGTGTTTTATCGCTGTTTTGTGTAATATACTTTATTTTTGAAGCAAAATTTTTGGGCAGAGTGGGGCAAACAAATAGAAGGCCCTTGTGTTATCCTATATATGCCCTCAGGTGTGACAGACAGCTGAGCTGCTTTCTCCCCACTAAATGCTGGGACACCATACCATCCTTACTATGGGGTCCAGGAAGTCATTGCTAATGAGTGAAACCTTTTTGGCCATGCCCGGGTTTGTACGCATGATAGTGATAAAGCCTGGACTTGAAAGAAGCTAGAATTAGCGATTGAAGATGGAGGACTACGGTGTGTGGACTAGAGGGGGATAGGAGGTGGAGTCACGTGGAGTTCAGGTGGGAAGCCGGACTGTCACCTACAAGCTGTGTAATTCGGGACAGGCTTCTTACAGCCTCGCCGAGTGTTTCTTCGTCTGTAAAGTTGCTATAGTATCTCCTCAGCCAAGGCTGAGATTGGAGATGATGACTAAAAAACTACTAGCAGCCCTGCTTGACACATACTGCGTTAATAAATGGTAATTGCTGTTTCTCTCATTACCTCTGTCTTATAAGATAAATGAGATCTACCCAAGTTGAATAGAAAGCCAGTTTCCATCTGTTATGTTAATTCCAATGAAACACCTTGCCTCATTTCATACTACCTGTCTTTTTTTCTTTGATTCCACTGGCTTTTCTGCTGCCATCTATCATTTGCTACATGGTTAAAGGGAGTAAGGATTTTGTGAGAGTTTCTCTGCCTCTATTGCTCCCGGTCCAGCCTTTGACATTTTTTTAGGCTTAATTATTGAGTATATACCGTCAATCCTCTGGACCAGGTTTACTTAAAGGAACTCCTTTTCCATGTGATATATTTGGAAATAAACAGGAATCAAGTATTTAGAACAAGTTTTTCTTGTTCAGTTTATGGCCTCACCAACCTCTGGTTTACTCGTTAGTAACCAAGGTTCATTTAAATTCCAAGAACCAGGGATTATAGAAACAGTTCTCATTCACATGTAAAAATTGATAAGTAAACCTTATTGTAAGAAAGTGCCAGTATCTTAATATTGGGTCTTTGTTTTTCTTCCTACTGGGTATTCCTTTCATAGTTATATTTTCTGTACAAAACAAATCATTAAAATAATCAGTAGTTACTATAGCCACCACTGTTTCTAAAGTGAAATTTAGTAAATTTGGAGAAAGAGTAATCATAAACTTACTGTATAGCTGTCATAAGCTGTTTTGATTTGGTACTGTATGATCATTTAAATTCCCTTTTTAGCAGTTCACATGTTAGGTGGTTTTATCATTGCCACTTTCTTAAACACATATTGTAGACCTTCATGTGTGCTAAACCAGAGTTGCTCTCAGGGTGGTATGTGGACTGTGCCATTTTCAAACTGTCATCAGCCTGCCTGCAGTGACACACATGAGAGTGATTTTATATCTGTTGAATCTAATACCCTTGAAAGAATTGGGGTTTATAGTTGGTCTTTTTTTTTTTTTTCTCAGTCCATTTTTATAGTAATTCATTTTTTTTTCCCTGTGTCTTACAAATGTATTGGTCTGTGGCTGTTTGGGTTTTTTGTTGTGTCTTAGTTTTTTTAAGACCTCATATGGTTTGAGAAGCAATATGCTAGATAGATACTGGAATATAATATTAAATTTGGTCATTCTTAGGAGCTTTCATAATCCTAGAAATTATTGATTTTTGCTGTTAGTTAAAGGTTAATATGTCTTCTGACTTGGAATTTTTACATCAACAGGGAACTCCATTTAAATAACAACCTGTTACGAGTTCTACCTTTTGAGCTGGGAAAACTGTTTCAGTTGCAGACTTTAGGCCTGAAAGGTATGACTTACCATATTTGTGCTTCTTATGATTTGTATGTATGTCTTGGAGTCTAAAGAAGCCACAAGAGGAAGTCTTTTTGACAGGGGATTTGCAGGTTCACTGTTCCACAGAGCTCATCAGTTTGTGAGATACAGCCCAGTGGTTTTTTTCTCTCTTTCACCTATAGGTTGTCTGCTACTAGTCTTTTTATTCTTTTTTGCTCCTAGCCTAGCCTTGCTTTTCTAGCCTTTGTTTCAGTCACCTCTGTGTTCTGGTGATACATTCCTGATGTCATACTATATTTCATCATGCTGTAAATAGCTTTTTTAAAAAATGTTCAAACCTCAAAAAGTGGAGATTCTCACAAAGTGCAGAAAACAAGTGGAAAATTTTGATCCACTTGGACCCGCTAATAAAGACCAGTATTTTAAAGCATTTTTTTAAAACTAAAAAAAATTTAAAAATTTAAAAAAAGGATTTATGAGGACTTAATTAATACATTAGAATTTGGGGGGCGTGATTGACCCAGTAAGAACTACTGGGATATGTTTTTAAACCAGCAAGATTAAAAGTCACATTTTAATAATATGTCAATAACTAAATTTTTCCAGATGTACCCAGCTTGCTCTATAATTGATTACTAAAAAAGTCACATAACGAAGTCTTCAAAAATTATACTTTCATTTCTTGAATATCTTGAATGAGATTTTACTTCTATAAATCCCTTTCATATCATAAAAGTAATGGTATTGTTCACAAAACCAAATGGAAAACAACAAATAATACATTTACCGAGTATATGTAAGACCATGTTCAACAAACATCAAGTTTATATTTATAAATGGTTGTTTGGGAGGTTTTTCTGCCTGTGTGGGCTGCACTGTCTGAGGCCTCTTAAAATGAAGGTCAGGGAAGTGTGAGCTGCAGATTTCTTTTTCTGTTATGTCTCTCCATGGTAAGTCTAGCTAGTTTTTCTTTGCCTGTTTTCAATTTGAAAAACAGAAAAATATAAAATGTAACAAAGTATACGTATATTGACCATCAAAATTAACAGTATTTTGTCACTTTTGTGTCTGTTCTTTAGTGCAAAAGAAATAGACCATTACAAGATGTTAAGGCCCTCTTTGTTCCTCTTCTAGTCTTTTTCTCATCCCAGAGACAGTTACTGTTTATATCCTTCTGGCTCAAGGTTTTGTAATCTTATAGTATATATTTTACAAACCTTAATCTGTATTCATTTCTTTAAGGATTCACAAACTTTACTTGAGGTGTGAGGGTCATTAGTCACAAATTTTCATGCTGAGTTAATATGGGTAAAAGCTTCTGAAAGTAAATGCTGGAGATGGGAGGGCAGTCTTTTTTGGCACCTTCATTTTTCATGATCCCTTGCTTTTCCATCTCAGAAAGATGCTTTACTGTTTGACATTTATGCTTTTACATCTCTTTCTTGAAGCATCGTTTCACAGGTACTTGTTTATCTCAGACACTCTGTTGGACGTTGTTACACATCTCTTTGCAACAGCAGTCTTTTCACTGATTTCACCTCTTTTAGACCAATCCAGAGTTATTTTCCCGAGCTTTGCAGCTTACACTGTAATGCTGTGCTCCCTTCTCACTTGAAAGAGTTACATTGTGCTTGCTCTCTGAAAACTTCTTTCACTGATTTCTCATGGTACCTGTTAATGAAGAGAAAATGTATCACTTAGTTCAGAAGTCTTATCTGTCTGCTACATCATCCATTCATAAGCTACGTATTTCTGCCTCATGAATTAGTTCGTATCATTGTCTTTAAAGTTGATTACATAGGATTAGCCTGCTTCACTTTTTTTTAAACGTTTTTCCATGTTCTTCAAAATTGTTCTGTAATAAAAGATAGGACTGTAACCTTAGATGTCCATTCATTCACTTTTTTATTTTGAGATACTTAAGAGATTCGTGTGACTCTGTAAGAAATAATGTAGAACAAGTCATGTGCCTTTTACCAGTTTCTCCCCAGTGATAACACCTTCACTCCTGGCCACCACTGATGTGTTCTCCATTTCTATAATTTTATTATTTCAAGAACAATCTATAAATGGAATCAGGCTTTTTTCCCTCTCAGGTTGATTTCTTGGAGACTCACCTGGGTTGTTGCGTGTTTGCTCCTTGATGTTGATGAGCAGGGTTCCTTGGTACAGATACATCATGGCTGGTTAACCCTTCAGCTGTCTAAGGACATCTGGGCAGTTTCCAGTGTTTGGCTCTTACAGATGAAACTGCTGTGAATGTTCTGTATGCAGGTAGTATGTGAATGCCCAGTACAAGTGCCCAGCAGTGCAATTGCTGGGTCATAATGTTAGAAACTGCCAGACTTTTCCAGAGTGGCTATTCTATTTTACATTTTCACCAGTAATAAACGAGTGATCCAGTTTCTTTGCATCCTTATCAACATTTGGTGTTGTCACTGTTTTTGTTTTAGCCTTCCTGATAGGTGTGTAGTGGTATGTCACTGTGGTTTTAATTTGCATTTCCCTGATGGTTAAAGATATTTAGTATCTTTGTGTATGCTTATTTGTCATCTGTATAGCATTGTCTCTGAAATAATCTCTTGTGTCTTTGCCCATGTCCTATCTAATTGGATTGCTTACTTTGTTACTATTGGATTTTGGGTCCTTTATATATTTTAGATACTAGGCTTTTGTCAAATACATGATTTGCACATATTTTCTCCTGATATGTAGCTTGTCTTTCCATCCACCTAACAGAGTGAAAGGATTCTAATACCCAATTCCAGTACGTGTATGTGGTGGAGGGTGGTGAGGGTTGGTTTCCCCCAACAGCAACAATTCTAGGACACTAGCTGGATGTCCTACAGTTCAGCTCAGTTCTGACACTGCTCAGAGATAGCATCAGATTCTACAGGTAAAAGGCTCTGTCCTGCAAGACTCCCCTCCCCACACCTTTCCCTTCCACCTTCAGGTGCCAGTCATGAGTCTAGGTTGTCACTTGTCTTTCTGACCAAACAGCTACAGATTGGAGGTTCCCGCGACCTTCTCCTTGGGTTTGTGAATTTGCTCAAATGGCTCACAGAACTCAGGCAACCCGTGTACTCTCTAGATTACCGGTTCACTGTAAGGGGGATAACTCAGGAATAGCCCGATGGAAGAGATGCCTAGGCCAGGGTGTGGGGAAAGGACGCAGCTTCCATGTCCTCTTCCAGGTACATCATTTTCCTCAAATCTCCACATGTTCACCAACCCAGAGGCTCTCTGAACCCTGTCCTTTTAGGTTTTTATGGAGGCTTCATTCCGTAGGCATGATTGAGCAGATCATTGGCTGTTGGTGATTGCTTTACCCTCCAGCCTCTCCCCTCAGGGAGGTGGGACTGAAAGTTCCAGCCCTCTGATCATGTAGTTGATTTTCTTGGCAACCAGCCCCGTCCTTCAGCGGAGTCTGGAAGTTACCTCATTAACAAAACGAGGATCTTTATCACTCTCATCACTTAGGAAATTTCCAAGGTTTGAGGAGTTGTGTGCCAGAAACAATGGACAAAGACCAAATACATATTGCTTGTTATAAGTCACATATCACATAAGATTTTTTTTGTAGCAAAAGTTTTAAACTTTGATGATATCCAGTTTGTCAGTTTTTCTTTTTTGGATCCTGCTTTAGGTGTCAAGCCTGAGAACTCTGAATAGCTCTAAATACCAAAGATTTTCTCCAGTGTTTTGTCTGAGAAGTTTTATGGTTTTATGTTTTACATTTAAGTCTGATCTGTTTTGAGTTAAAAGAAGTGAGGATTAGTTCCCGGTTCGTTTTTTTGCCCGTAGATGTCCAGTTGCTTGAGCACCGTTTGTTGAAAAGGCTGTCCTCCATTAAATTGCTTTTGCACCTTTTTCATAAGTCAGTTGGACATATCTGTGTGGCTCTATTTCTGGATTCTCTTTTCTTTTTATTGATCTGTGTCTATCCCTCTGCCAATATCACATAGTTTTTGGAACTTGAAACAGGGTAATAAGTCTTAAAATAGGATAGACTGGTTCCTCCACTATAGTCTTCTGTTTCAAAATTGATTTAGCTGTTACAGTTCTTTGGCCTTTCCATATACATTTTGGAATAATCTGTCTTAGTTACAAAAAATATTGCTGGGATTTTGATCAGAATTGTGTTAAATCTGTTTATCAGATTGAGGAGAACTGACATTTTTACTATGTAGTTTTCCAATCCATGAACATGCTATGTCTCTCCATATATTTAGATCTTAGATTTTTTTTTATCCCTGTTGTGTAGTTTTTGGTATGTAAGTCCTGTAAATGTTTCATTAGATTTATATCTGTCTGTTTGTTTGGAGTGATTGTAAATGACAATATATTTTCAACTTTGCTATCCATGTATTCATTCCCAGTATACAGAAATATAATGGCTTTTTATATTGTAGGTTTTTTGACAATTAAATTTTTTTTCTATGTAGAAAATTGGTTACTTGTAAATAGGGACAATTTGATTTCTTTCTTTTCAATATGCATACATTTTCTTTCTTTTTTCTTGCCTTATGACACTGGCTAGAACTTGTTGCACTACCTTGAATAAGAGTTGTGAGAGCAGACATTCCTCCTTTTCCCCAGAAACGTACTTCATTTTAGAGTATGTTAGCAGTAGATATTTTGTAGACACTATCTATTTGAGATTTCCCTCTAGTCTTCTTTTTCTGAGAGTTTTTAATCATGAGTGGGTGTTTAATTTTGTCAAATGTTTGTTCTGCATCAGTTGATGTCATGCGATATGTAGTTTTTCTTCTTTAGCCTGGTAATTAATTTTAAAATATTGAACCAGGCTTGCATTCCTGGAATAAAACCCACTTGATCATGATGTATAATTTAGTTATTGCTGACATCTGTATACTAATATTTTCATAAAGATTTTTGACTCTGTATTGATATATTTGTCTGCAGTTTTGTTTGTTTTATACTCACTTTGCCTGGTTTGGGTATCAAGGTAATATTAGCTTTATGAAATGAATTTGAAAGTGTTCCCTTCAGTTTTTTGGAAGAGATTCTGTAGAATTGAGTTAATTCTTTTTTAAATAGAATTTTTCAGTGCAACAATCTGGGTTGGGGATTTCTTTTCTGTTAGTTTTAAAATTATGAATTCATTTCCTTTACTAGGTCTAATGCTATTTAAATCATCTACTGGGCAAGTTGTAACGGTGTGTGTTTTTCAGGGAAGTGGCCCATTTCGTATATGTTAAATTTATGTATATAGAGCTGTCTGTAGTATTCCCTTACTCTTCTGATTTCTGTAGGATCTGTAGTAATTTCATTGTTGGTATTGGTAGTTTTGTCTTCTCTCTTTTTCATTATCAGTCTTGGTAAATGTCAATTTTATTGCTCTTTTCAAAGAAACAAAAGTATTTTTTTCTCTATTTTTTTGTTTTCAATTTTATTCATTTCTGCTCTTTAATATTTTTATTCTTCTTTTTGCTTTTATTTTGCTCTTTTTCCCTAGGTTTCTAGGGTAGGAGCTGAGATGATTGAATTGAAACTTTTTTCTTCTAATATATTCATTTATTCTCTAATGCATTCATCATTCTCTAAATCTCCCTCTTGGCTCTACTTTAGCTGTATCCAGCAACAGATTTTGAATGTTGTGGTTTTATTTTCACTAACTCAGTACATTTTAAAATTTTCCTTTAGACTTCCTTTTTGACCCATGGATCATTTAGAATTTTCCAAGTATTTGCAGATTTTCCTTATTGTCTTTCAGTTACTGATTTTTAGTATCATTTCATTGTGGTTGAAGAATATATTCTGTATAATATCTTCTTTTAAATTTATAGACATTTGGTTTATTACTCAGGATATGATCTGTCATAGTATGTGTCCCTGGGGCACTGGACAAGAATATGTATTCTGCTGTTATTGGATAGATGGTCTATAAACCTTGATTAAATCCAATATGTTTATCTAGTGTCTATTAGATTGATGATGCTGTGGATTTTGTCTAGTTCTATCAGTTTTTGAGAGAGGGCTGTTGAAGTCTCCAACTATAATTGTGGATTTCTCTGTTGTCCTTTCAGTTCTGTCAGTTTTTACTTAAAGTATTTTGCAGTTTTGTTGTTTGGTGGATATATTTTAGAATTGCTGTGTCTT
The DNA here is from genome assembly GCF_048773025.1 of Camelus bactrianus. Lineage (NCBI taxonomy): Eukaryota > Metazoa > Chordata > Mammalia > Artiodactyla > Camelidae > Camelus > Camelus bactrianus. The sequence continues at coordinate 5,562,968 of NC_133560.1, read as the reverse complement.
CTTGGGGATATTGAGCTGTTACTATTAATTACATAATGCCATTTGCAGTCTGGTAATTTTATTTTCTCTGTCGTCTACTTTATCTGATATTTAGCCACTCCTGCTTTCCTTTGATTAATGTTTGCACAACATCTTTCTCGTTCTTTTCCTTTTAGCCTGCTTATATTGTTATATTTGAAGTGAATTTCTTGTGGACAGCATATAGTTGGGTCATGTTTTTAAATCACTCAGCCAATCTCTGTCTTTTAGTTGGTGTATTTAGACCATTTGCACTGTAATTTAGACCATTTACATTGTAATTATTGATTTATTGGGGCTTACATCTACCATTTTATTTTTTGTTTTCTATTCTCCTTGTTTTTTGTTTCTCTGTTTTCTTTTTTCTTGCCTGCCTTTGGGTTACTTGAGCATTTTTTTTACATTTCCATTTTAATTTGTCTGTAGTGTGTTTGAATTATCTATCTGTGTATCTTTTTCAGTGATTGCTCTAGGTATTTCAGTATAGAAACATAACATTACAGTCTTCTGGTGTTATTACTTTACCAGTTTGAATAAAGTATAGAAACCATAACTGTAACTCTTTTTGACTCTTTATTTGCCCCCCTATTTAACTGCCAGACATGACTTAGAAAACTTAAGGGAAGGAAAGCCTATTACAATTGTCCCCCCTCCCTTTTTTAAAACATAGTCTTTTCTTCCTTCCTAATATTCTAAGTTTCTTTCTGTTTTCACTTCCTTTCTATTTAGAGAACTTTCATTAATGATTCTTTTAAGGGAGGTCTGCTGGCAACAGATTGTCTTAGTTCTCTGTCATCTGAAAATGTCTTTGTTCTTCCTTCATTCCTAAAGGATGTTTTCACTGGATATAGGATTCTAGGTTGACAGTTCTTTTCTTACAGCACTTAAAAAATTCTGTGCCACTTCCTTCTGACCTTTGTGATGAGAAGTTTGCTGTTACTCAAACTGTTTTTTCCCCTACAGATAAAGTTGTTTTTCTCTGGCTGCCTTCAAGATTTTTTTCTTTGTCTTTAGTTTTCAAAAGTTTAATTATAATGTTGCTTGGTGTAGATTTCTTTGGGTTTTTTCCAAAAGAGAAAGTTTGGGTTTTATTAGCTTGTTGAATCTATCGGTTTAGGTTTCTTGCCAGACTGGGGGAGTTTTCAACCATTTTTTGAGTACTTTTTCAGCCCTGTGTTTTTGTCCTCTGCTTCCATGACTCTGAGGACATATATGTTAAATCTTTTTGTTGTGGTCCCACAGGTCCCTGAAGATCTGTTCTTCTGTTTTGTTTTGTTTTTTTCTCTTCAGCCTGTTTCCTTTCTGTGGCTTAGATTGGGTAGTTCCTACTGTGCTGTCTTCCAGTTCACCAGTTCTTTTCTCTGACCCTCTATTCTGCTATTGAACTCATCCACTGAGCTTTCTATTTCATTTATTCCATTTTCCAGTTTTAATATTTCCATTTGTTTTTTTTATGTTTTGTTACCAAAACTTTCTTTTTCTTTATTGAATTGTCCTGTTTTTTAATTTTATTTTTCATTTATTTCAGGCATGTTTGTAATTTTTCATTGAAGCGTTTTTATCGTGCTTTCTCTGTTTTGATCAAATGATGCTAATGTTTCTGTCATCTCAGTGTTGAAATCTATTATCTTTTTCATTCATTTTGAAATCTTCCTGGTTCTTGATATAATTAGTGATTTTCACATGAAACTGGACATATTCATATTATGTTGTAAGACTTTAGGTCTTACTTAAACTTCCCCCTGACTTTCTCTGACTGCTGTGGCAGGGAAATGGAGCGCACCATCTCCTAACAGCCAGGGAGGCTGGAGTTAAGATTCCCTTTAGCCTTTGTTGACACTTGAGGATTAACTGGGTGCAGGTAGCAATTTTGGCTCCCTGTGTGCCAAGAGTCACTGCATTGGGGTGACTTCATTACTGCTGGGAGATGGTAAAAGTCTTGACTCTCCTGTGACACCAGTCCCCAGAAGAGAGGCAGAAGCACCTCACTACTGTGGCTTGAGGTAGAAGTCTAGGATGGAGGAGGAGGAGCTCGTTGCTGCCTAGAGGGGATGTAAGTCCCAGCTCCCTACTTGGTCGTCTCTGGCAATACCTGCTAGGGCTTTGGGGCACCTCCTTACTTCCTCATAAGGGTGGAAGTCTAAGCTCACTGCTTGGTCTTGGCCGGCGTGAGTAGAGAGGACATCATTTATGTCTCTATGGTGTTTAGCTGGCGTTAGAGATATTACTGTCTGAAGGTCTTGTTTTGTTAGACTGCCCTTTCCTTGTTCTTGGGCTTCTGTTGGAATTTTTTTCTGGACCCATTGATGTTTCTCTGTTGCTGGCTTCTTGACCTTCATGACTGTGATCTATGAGGCTAAAAAGTAAACCCAGGGAGTTCACCACTATGTTGTTCCTCGAGTCTTGAGGTCTTTGGTCATTCTGCTTTCTCATCACGTTTCAGAGTCTTGTTTCTTTACCCACAATCACCGGGGTTTTAGTTGTATTTAGCAGGATGTTTACTCCATCTTTCCAGAAATGACTTCTCTCATTCAGTTATGTTCCTTAGTTCTGAGGACTCAGTGATACCATGTTTTAATTCCAGAATTGTATTGTACTTGTTAACTTCACCCTAAGTATATTATTCTTCCAGGCAACGAAGAGCAGATTAGTTTTAGATTTAAAGGAATTTCAAAAAGCAAGTAGGTATTGGGGGAATACACCATTTGGCTTTGTGCATTTATTAGAGAGTCAAAAATAGATGTTTGGGTTTGAGAATGGTTTTTAATTTTGTAGAAAGATCTTAGAAGGGATGATCACATAGTTAATAAGTAGCCAGCAGTTGCCTCTAAATAATGTTTCGCACTAGAAAGTAGGAAAAAGACAGCATTAGTTAAGGTCTAGTTAGAATGGGACGCTTACCTGATACTGAGTTTTTAGTTGACCTCATTTTCTCAGAATGTCTTTAACAAGAGTCCTAGTAACTTTCCGGTTACAACCATCTTCCTCATAGGATTGTGACTAAATGAAAATTTCAGCATTCTGGTAGCTATAAAGAACTGTGCGCATATGGGGGGACGATTCTGTTGTAACTTGCCTCCCTGTAGACATATACTTTGCACTTATAGGAGCACATTTTTACCTTTAAGGTTCTCAGATTTTAAGAGCTGTGGAGTCCTAGGGGTCTTAAAGTCAGCCAGCTCAGCTATTCTTCCATCCGTGTGACCCACCTTTCAGCGGAGGGCCCTCCACTGCCTCACAGGCCCAGGCATTTCGTCTTAAATGGTTCTGAGGTTTACTACCCTTCTGCTTTGAGCTGACTTTCCTAGTAGATCTTATCCCTTGGTCCTTATTCTGCTATGAGTCTACTCTTTTACAAGAAGAAAGGAAAACACTTTTTTTCTGTGCTATGGTCATTCTTATATCCCATATCTTTTTTTTTTAATCTGGAATGGCTAAGATCTTTCATCATTTTCATTATTTTCTTCAATCTGTTGAATTTATTAGTCTTTCTTAAAATGGAGCTGTGGCCTCCAGAACAGTATGCCACTTGTATGGCACGGATAGGAACTTTGCTTTTGAAACAGTGTCCTGGACTGTTATTTCTCATATGTACCTGAGAAATCCTTCTTAAGAGGATTTGAGACAGTTACAGATACATGTAAATCATTGCATTTGCTTTTATTTTTTGGCACTTATGAAACAGAGATTGAATTTACAGATGGATTGTGATCCTGGAGTTTTCCCCCTTCCCTAGTGACTGAATCTTAAACCAAGCTTTTCCCGTCTTGTTCCCATATTATGTTTCCCATATTATTCATCAGAATTTTTAAAAATCTAAGTGCTAGACTCCCTTGTCATCAGGATGTTTTCTTATTAACTTTGTTGTATTCTTAAGTTTTGATCCTCTGAGTCATTATATTTGCTGTCACCTTTCCTTTGTCTAAGTCCTTCTTCCCACTCTTCTCCAAACCAGTTTTGCTGGCTTTTGGTCCTTATGAAAGGGTTGACGAGGCAGGCTCAGATGCAGAGCACCACTAGGTATCTTCTAGATTGACATCAGTTCATTAACAGTCATTCTTTGGAGACCTCTATAGAACATGGTGTGAATCGTTTTCACTCTTCACATTAAAAACTGAAAAAATATTTTCTCTAATTTGGTATGTTAATAATACATTGTTATAGGGGATCTGATAATTTGGTATTTTTTTCGGTTTTGAAGTATTTTAGTACTTGTTTTGGTTTCATTTTACCTGTTTTAAATATTTCCAGGAAATCCACTCACCCACGATATATTAAATCTCTATCTGGAACCAGATGGAACAAGAAGGCTACTGAACTATTTGCTTGATAATTTGGCAGGTACTGCAAAAAGAAGTAAGTGGTCATTTGATTAAACTATTTTTTTATAAAGACTTGTAAGAACATTGTTTAATTTTGTGTTTTTTGTTGAACTAGTTTCAACAGACCAGCCACCACCAAGATCTTGGATTATGCTGCAAGAACCAGACAGAACACGGCCAACTGGTTGGTAGCCTAATGTTTTAGATCTTATTTTTGCTTGGTCATTATAAATCTAATAGTATTATTAACATGCTTTAGATGATGGGCAGTGTCACAGTAGAATGCTTTAAGGTTGATTTGATTTTGGAGATAATAATAAAGACTTAATTCTTGTTTACCTGGCCTCTGTACTGTGCTATAGAAAGTATGCTATAAAGCTGTACTTCTCAACCAGAGGTGATTTTATCCCGCAGAGGACATTTGGCAGTGTCTGGAGATATTTTTTGATTGTCAGCAACTGTTGGAAGTGCCCTGGCATCCTGTGGCTAGAGATCAGAGATGCTGCTGAGCATCCTACAGTGTACAGTGCAGCACCCCACAGCAAAGATTTACCTACCCGCAATGTCAGTGGTGCCACCCCTGAGAAAACCTGCTATAAAATATTGATCAAATTCAGTTATAATAAATACACCAAAGTCTTTCTATATTGTAAGTTTCCAGATCCTACTACGTTCTGAATATATTTGATAATACAAAATTTTAAGATAGAACACCTCTTTGAGAGAGAAATTGAACTAATGACCTCTGATTTCCTTTTTAAATTATTTGAAAACAGTTCGGGCACTTTTGTGATATATGTAATAGTATTTGCCCTATAATACCCCTTTCTTTTCATGTGAATTAGTCACAGTTGCTCTGTAGAAGAAAATGAAGGATGCCTATACGAAAACTGCTGTCAGGTCTCCACATCCTCCATTAGCAGCTGGTGAAGTGGGGGAGGGAGCAGAGAAATGAGGAGCCCTGCTCTTAGAGGCTGAAGGGCTCACGATCTTAGTCTTGTAGCTTCGGAGCCGTCTGTGCGTGCCTCTGGCAGGAGCACGTTATCACTTGCATTGTAATTTGTTCACGTGTCTGCCCTTCCTTTACTGTCTGCCTTTATCTGTGCCTTGTCTGGCGCTTAGTAGCTTTTCAGTGAGTATATATTGAATTAATAAAGTCAAACCTAGCATCTAAGTGAAAACTATTGAAATTAATTGTGTTTTTTTTCTGCCACGTGTGTGAATAAGTAAAGCTATCTTTCCTACAGCCTTGTTTTCTGTCATGTGCTATAATGTTCTTTGTGATAAGTATGCGACCCGGCAGCTGTACGGCTACTGTCCGTCGTGGGCGCTGGACTGGGACTACAGGAAGAAGGCCATCATCCAGGAAATCCTGAGCTGCAACGCTGATGTCGTGAGTCTTCAGGTAGGTCAGCTGGAAAGCATTTATTTAAACTGCACAAATGCCCCAACATTGATAAAGCAAGAAACCTGAAGCCCTGGCTGTAGCTGTTCTTAAAATACTGACTTCTTCTGTATTTGGTAAATTCTGAGAGCATTCATTGCCTGCTTTGTATTGCAGCACTGTGGTGCCAAACTAAGCAAATGGGTTAAGCTAGGGTTTAAGCATTTGCTGTGATGGCCAAATGTTCACCTTTTTTCTCCCGATGCCCCTGCTTGCTGTTATGAATTGAGTGACCATGTTACTGACATTGTGGCATTGTCAAGGTATAATTTTGCTTTGCTACCAGCGGTAACTGAATAATGAGAGTGGAAAGAACATTAAACCTGGTGCACAGTAACTAGGTTCTCAGTCCAACTCTCATAATAATTTATGACCTTGAGCAAGTCAGTTTCTTCTTACGGCCTGAAATTGTGATCTGTGGAGTTACTTCTACCTCTCTATTCTTGTTCTACACCAGTTCTAAAATACAAGGAAGTATACATGCATAGAGCTGATGTCTTTCCAGTCTTTACTTCTCAACAACAAAGAATTGACTTTGTCAGCTGGTACTTGTAAAATGATAAGTAGGTGTTCTGATTGATTTCAGATAAGTTACATCAAAAAGATACTATATTCTTCATCCTACAGATCAGTCCTTTGAGATTATTTTAAGCTCTCAAACTGTACAAAATAATGCATAGGACTAATTTTGAAATAACTTTGTTGTTTACAATTTTTCAGGAGGTTGAAACGGAACAGTATTACAGTTTTTTTCTGGTAGAACTGAAAGAACGTGGCTATAATGGGTTCTTTAGTCCTAAATCTAGAGCTAGGACAATGTCAGAACAAGAGAGAAAACACGTCGATGGCTGTGCAATATTCTTCAAGACAGAAAAGTAAGTCATCCTATTTTTCAAAAAGAAACATCTCTATTTGCAGGGAGGGGGTCAAGGGGATGGAAATTAGTTGGCAAATAAGAAAATGAGGCACTATATTATTTCTCAAGAAAACAATACTGTTGACTCATAGGGTTTTGTTTTGATTCATCAGAAATAACATTGTTTCGGAGGACCTGTTGGAAGTGCTGCTATCTCTCCGTGTATCTGCTCTGGTCTAACTCCAGTTGTTGAAGGCCTTGCAGTTGCATTCCCTCCAGGGTCGTAGAGAGATTCTTAAACCCATACTTTGGAAGAGAATTATTTAAAAAGTACAGGATGGAATATTTCAGCATGAAACCTAGATAGAAGATAATTACATTATCTTACGTTGTGAACATTTTTCAAGATGTTATTTGTGTCTGTAACAGACTGAGAGCAGCTTAAGTGGACATGGGCAGCTTGGTGTTGAGGGGAGGATTTTCCATACTGTGATTTACATGCCATCATATCTGTTAAGGAAGATTAGGAAATTTGCACTTCCCACAAAGCTAAGGTGTTGCTATTCCCAACTTTGTTTGTGTCTGTGTGTTTGTTTGTTTTAGATTTACTTTGGTTCAGAAACACACTGTTGAATTTAATCAGCTAGCAATGGCAAATTCAGAAGGATCTGAAGCTATGCTGAACAGAGTCATGACAAAAGATAACATTGGAGTTGCTGTACTGCTGGAACTTCGAAAGGAGTTGATTGAAATATCATGTGAGTGACTTTTCCACTTCCTGTAAAATTGACCTCCAAAATTTAATAGATAACAGAACATTATGTCTTGTCTAATACCTGAAGAAACTCAGAATTTAAATCTTTTCTAAAGCGTAACCATTTTTCTCTACCACAAAGCTTAATATGAGAAAGCATTGCCCAGAAAAGTATTTCAAAACTTAAAAGGCATAAAGCCGAAGAAAAAAATTTTTTTCCCTCTCCAAGAATTTTTCACATGAAAGAAATATTGAAGTACATGTTAGTTAAAATAACTGGTGGAGAAAAGGTCTTCTGTATTTTCTTGGCAACAGGGATATTCTGTATCCTGACTTCTCTTCTTGACCTACTTGTAGTCATTACTTTCAAAGTCTTAAGTCTTGGAGAAATGGACCACTTATTTGAAATTAAAATATATATTTTTATTTAATAATATATTTAAAGTGACCATCATGCCAAGAACTGAAACTTATGACACCCGAGAAACAGTTGGAAATGAGGATATTTAACCTGAAGGATAGAAAAGATGAAAGATGGAACTTAGTGACTGTCCTCAATGTATCTTAAGAAAAAGGGTATAGATTTAATTTTGTGAGGCTCAATTTGGGACATCTGAACTAAGCCCAGATGTTTTAAGGAGATGGAACTATTTAAAAATCAAGCTGTCCCAGATAGAATGGGCTGTCTTTGTTTGGGTAGTTTATCACCCTCTGCTGGAAGTACAAGCCACAGTTTAGCTGTCTGTTTCTCAGGTTTGCTGGAGGGTAGGCTCAGTCATCAGGTGAATTTTAGGGTGCTTTTTATTCCTGAGACTCTGAGACACTACTTGCTTTCAGACCCTGTGAGAATATATGGGCTGACGGACAAGGCTTTTTTGTTTTCTCTTTATCTAATATAGCTGGAAAGCCACATCTTGGAACAGAAAAGCAACTTATTCTCGTGGCTAATGCTCACATGCATTGGGACCCTGAGTACTCCGATGTGAAGCTGGTTCAGACGATGATGTTCCTCTCAGAAGTGAAGAACATTATTGATAAAGCCTCCAGAGGCCTCCAGTCCAGTGTATTGGGAGAATTTGGAACTATTCCTCTGGTGTTGTGTGCAGATCTTAATTCTTTGCCAGACTCTGGTAAAAAAAAAAAAATGCTCTTTTATATAGAATATTTACTCTGACTTAAAGTGTTTTTGTAATGTATTGTTTGTGATAATTCCAAATTTAGTAAATGAAAACTCAGTTTGTAGTGGCAGCCATGAATCAGGTTAAAATTTTCTTTTTTTGTGAAGTAGGAGGCCCATCTTGAAAATGAAGTGATATGAAAAACCTCTGAAGGAAGGATGTTAATTATCTTCAGTAAACATGTAGGTGATGACTTGAAGTAACTCGTTAAAGAACATATAATAGTGTTTCATTGTCCCTAGGTAACATACAGTCCAGACTCTGAAAATGTTATTAAGACATCCACTTTGAGATTCCAGCATGTGGTAATATAATCCAGTTTAAATTTGATCATATATTTAAGGATCTCAAATTTTGGTATGCTTGATTAGAAAAATATGCCTCAGGTGGAAATTTAGGTCTTTTATTTACACAGATCTGGCAGGTGATTTTAACGAAAAAAGAATAAGAATCTAAATTTTTTTTTTTTATGAGAAAGGAGAAGAATACAGAAAGCCTTGTTCTTGAATACTTTTCCATAGATAGGACAGTAAATAAATCATAGTCCTTGTAATATCAAACTGAGTATTTCTTTTTTTGTCTTTTAGCCCCTTGTTTATACCTCACCGTATACACGAGAACACTTTCCCTTGGACTTGCATGCATGAGCATGCACACACACACAGACCGTGCACACACGTGTGGAGTGGGTAGATTCAGTAGCGCGCCGCTGCCCTTAAGATAGATGGAGAGCAGTTAACAAGATAGAAACTGTGTTAAAATTCATTTCAGGGTAAATAAAGATACCCATAATTCTTTAGTCCATCTCATCAAAGCTATCCAGAGATTACTGCTGCTGAAGCAGTTGAGGGTTATTGTCTGGTGGTTTCTCTATATGCTTTTCATTCTCTGTTTAGCAACAAAATATCCGAGGGGCAAGCAGAGACTCTTGTCAAATAACACAGATCTTAAGACCCATTTCCATGTCACAAAACTATATTTTGATAGCAGACACTTTGGGACAGTGTCCAGTTTTGCTAGCTAATTAAATGAAAATTAAATATTTGCGGAGCCAATCTTATACTTAGCATTTTGGGAAAACAGTGTCCAGGGAGGATGAAGTGTCTGTGACTCTTTAGTAGCTGGCAGGACATACACCCCCCTACACCCCCCCACACCGCCCCCCGCAGTGAACCCTGATCTTGGTATTTTTACCAATAAATAATTTAGCATACGCTGAAACCTACATGCTGATATTTTGACTGAGGTGTTAAATTTTTTTTTTTAGGTAGAAACATGAAGTTTTAAAACATAAGAAACTAGTTTAACAAATACTCTACACCAGCCCAGTTGTAAGGATCATTTGAAAAAAAGATAATTGAGAAGACACACATGTTCATGTGGTAACAGTGACGTGTGAAATATTCAATACACTGTGCTTAGAACCATATTCAAATGGATTTATACAACTTCCGTCAATGTGAAAACCAGTAAAACATTTTAGAAAGTGGGAATATGTGTGGTTTAAAACTACTTGCTCAGTTATTTTATGTGTTCACTGTGTTATACTTGACAGTGCAAAAAGTGTGTTCATTTTCTTTACAGGTGTTGTAGAGTATTTGAGCACTGGTGGAGTAGAAACAAACCATAAAGACTTCAAGGAACTGAGATACAATGAAAGTCTTACAAACTTCAGCTGTAATGGGAAAAATGGGACAGCCAACGGAAGGATCACTCACGGTTTCAAGTTAAAGAGTGCCTACGAGAGTGGCCTGATGCCTTACACAAATTACACGTTTGATTTTAAGGTGAGTGTTGAGAGATTAATGACCTTTCAAAACCTTTTTTTTAAAAGAGTCTTGTAACTTATGGTACCTTTAAAACGTTACTGTTCAGAATGGAATTAGGCCATCTCGAATTAGTTGACAGCAATTTTCTTTTGTTACTCTTACGTAGAATTCCCTATTAGAGGCCCATCCCTGCATACCTATCAGAATAATTTGCAGGGTAAGAAATCATGTGAAATAATGATAGTAAATCCTGAGTTAACTCACCTTTTTTGGCCTTTTTTCTAATAGGTTCATTACTGACAGCCAGATGATGTGTTTAATCTGATGTCAGTTGAGAAGAGGGGTCGCATCTCTCCTATTTCAGTTTAAGTGAAACTGTGCTCCTTGAGTACCAAAACGTAGTTTATTATTAGCCACGTTTTAATTTCTAAAGTACGTATGCATCATTCACATGCTCTCTTCTGCAGTTACTGGATTGCAGTGTGGAGCTAGCCTTTCCTTAGTGATTCTCATTTTTATTACCAGCCCTTGTCTAGGGCTTGTGGCCTTCTTAGCCACCTTTTACCTTTCTGCTCTCTTAAATCCTAGTTTTCCAGTTTTAACCGCTGAAAAAAATAATCATTCAGGTTAGACTGTCCTATAGAGTATAAATAGTTGTGTTAATTGGTTCTGAAATTTGGAGGGGAGGGCTGTTCAGACTCCTTTGAGACACTTGAAAACTGACAGTTTTTTACTTGACTTTGGTCAAGTACTGCAGACAGTGATTTAACCCTGGGAACAGATGAGTGTTTAGAGCTGTAGAGAGACTGGAGTAGACTCGGGAAAACCAATGTGACTGACAGTGACCTGAGAGGAGGGAAACCGGGAGCGAATTGGAACTTAAATACCAAGGGAAGAAGGCCTTTCTAGGGAAAGCGGAGTGAGTGGTAAGCTTCAGAAGTGTGTGTGTGTGTGTGTGTGTGTGTGTGTGTGTGTGATTTAAGTTGTTTCACTGGAGAGCTGGTCAGAGAAACTAGAATATGATGAGTTGAAGAATAACTGAGCAATGAAGTAGTAAAAGCCAACTTTTAGATTCTTATTTCAAGCAGATTGAAGAAGTGAGCATGATAACCAAAAGGGGAGAGAGATGAGGGATTTTTTTTCTCTTGTTCCTGTTACTCATATATGAAGTTGGGAAGAAGACACTTGAATGTGCTTTACATGCTTCTGGTCAAGAGCACGCAAAGGAGAGGCTGCAGTTACAGGGAGGAGTGACCTAGCTGTGTTCCAGACGCTGTGCCCGGGTGCTGCTGAGGGTGTGGGAGGCAGAGTTAGCCTGGCCCTTGTGGAATCAGGATCTGGTGGGACAGAGGGGTCTGTGGTTACACCTTGGGGTTGTGCATGAGCAGGGAAGTCAGATGTGGTAGGAGCTGTTAAGGGGGTGAGGGACTGTCTTGGGAAAGTGATTATTACATTTGGTTCTTGAAGGTTGAGAGGGAATTCACCAGATGACAAGTTAAAGAAAGTGTTCCAGGCAGAGGGACAGCATGTGTGGGGGCCCTGGGGCAGAAAGGAGCTTGGCACTGTACCCCACTTCACTCCCCAACCCCGAAAAAGGCTAGTGTGGCAGTGGGATCATAAGCAAGGGAAAGATCATGGATTAAGTTAGGAAAGAGAAGCAGAGACCATATCATGAAGGATTCTTTAGTTCTCCTTAAAGATTTTGAAAAGATCCAGGTAGAAGGAGGAATGATTATCATCTCTAAACTTCCTTCATTCTGACACTTGGAGACTAGGGGTTAGATTTGGCCTGTGGAGCGCTGCCTTTTCCTGCAGGCTGTGACGTTTCTTTGCTTACCAAATACGGCTGAAAGTTCTCAGTATGTCGGTATTATCTTATGTGGTGCTTTGTCTTTTTTTTTTTTTTCTCCTCTTCTGTTTTTCAGGGTATAATAGACTACATCTTCTATTCTAAACCTCAGCTGAACACTCTCGGCATCCTGGGACCCCTGGACCACCACTGGCTGGTTGAGAACAACATCAGCGGCTGCCCGCACCCACTCATCCCCTCCGACCACTTCTCACTTTTTGCACAGCTGGAGCTCTTACTGCCTTTCCTGCCCCAGGTTAATGGCATTCACCTTCCTGGCAGGAGGTAGCCACGTACCTTCAGAGGATGACCTCAGTTTTACTCGTAAACTCGTAGAAAATCTGAATATAGGGGAGTGAGGTATGGCCATTAGGGATTTTTTTTTCCTTAATAATAATGATTTGAGTTTTCAACCTGATTATTTGATAAGGATATGGTATGAAAGCCAGGTGCTAGCAACAGACAAACTCTGAGCCCAATATGCTTTATATACTGTTAGACAGGGATTGGTGTGTTTGCACCTATCTTTAATTTGTTACAAGTAATTTTCCTGTTTCTTGTACCCAATATAATATTTTCATGCCTTGAAATAGGAAAATGTTGGAACAGCATATTCTCTTTGCACAGAAATCTGTAGCACTACATTTTTGAGGCCAGTAATAACATCCAGAGACCATTCTTCCACACTCTTCTCCTCCTTTTTCAGACATGTTTGTAAAATACAGAATTTGAATTTCGCCTTTATGATTGTATATGATCCACAGAAGACCTGATTTATGAAATTTTGTACTAAAAAAAATCAGATTTGGAGATGACTGTATTGTAATGTAAGGCTAATTTTTTTTGCCTGTTTCATGTGTTATAAAGGCCAGCTTGTAAAAGAGGTTGCGACAGACTTTTCTCTGCTGATTTGTGCTGTTAGGGTTTTGTTAGCCCTTTTGTACTACTTTGTTTTTTAATCGAGAACATTACTCTTTAAATCTAAATCTGTTTAAAGCTTAGGACATTTTCTTGGACCAGAGGCAACTTACCCATGAATTCCTGGGTTTTTACAAAAAACTATCTTATCTACCAGGACGGGTAAGTTGAGCGGTGAACGATCTGTAGGCATTTATGGACTGAATGTGATGGTCAATATATGTACATTCTGATATTTTAAAATCTTTAACTTTTTTAAGTTAAAAAAAATTACAGCTGCTTAAGTACAGCTTCTTAACTCCTTTTTGAGATACTTCCTGTCCTATCTCGGCTGTGCCTGCCTGAGTTTATTCTCACCACACACTGCCTGTGCATGCAGAGAAAATCTGTGCATCCTCTTTTATATTTTTTAAATACTGTTTAACATTTGTGAGTTTTATGAAAGTGCTTTTTGTATGAACTGTGGCTTTTTTCCTTTGTGAAGCATTGAATGTCACATTTTGGAACATGCTCATAGGGTGGGCCCCTGGGCCTTTGCTCACCAGGCCCAAGCACTGCTTCTTGGTGTCATCACACAGTGCTGTTCATCACCCAGAATACTACTATCATGTGAATTCTTTTTGTTTTCCATGTATTCTTTAGTCTCCATGTTTTGTTTTTTTTTAAATCATTCCTTTAAAAAAAAAAGATAATTTTCCATTTATGAAGCAGTATAAAAATAAATGAGATGTATTTTCAAAACAGGTCCCTAAGACAGTTCTTCAGATCATTTTTAAAGTGACTAAGTCATTTTAATATGTCAACCAAGATAAGAGTTATTACACCCTGTATTTTGCCCTTAGTGCCATTAGTAGAGTAGAAATTAAAGCCAGCTTTAACTTCGCAAAGTAACTTGTATATGTTCTGTTCTCATCCATTCATTCTTCTCTTAAAAATCAAATGAATTCAGAGGGAACTTGATCTAACTGCTTTTGTTTCAACTGCAGGCAGGGAAGCAAAAGGACACCATGTATGTGAGCATTAAGAAAAGAAATTGTTGAATGTTAGTAACAATTTTTATACAGAGAATGAGTCATTTTGGATAATGACTTAAAATTTTATGAAAAATGTTCAGCACTTAAATGTGCTTATTCTGTTTTTAAGAGAAAATAAAATTGCATACTGTTTAAGTAAATGATTCTTTTTTTTTTTTTCTTTTTTCTTTTTTTTTCTTTCTTTTTCTTTTAAAAAAATTCTCCAGAAGATTTTGATCTTGAATCTTTGGGACCTGGTTTTTCCTTTGAGGTGTTTTTGTTTGTTTGTTTTTTAAGATTTTGTTGTGATTTTTTTTAATTTTTACTTTTTGTTTTAAGTTGTGCTGACACCAAACACATCCAGTTTATAATCAGTACATTGAAAGCTGGTGTTACTGATACGAAACCAATGCATAACTTTTTATGGGGCTTCTGTTTCTAATTTTATTTTGGGGTTTTTTTTTTGTTTTGTTTTTTGTTTCGTTTTGTTTTTGCAAAGTGTGAATAAAAGATGTGTTTACTCATTTTTCCTAAACACTGTGCTGGTAATGTGCATCAGGACAGTTTCCAGCAAGGGCAAGCTTGAGCTGGTTGGACTGAGGAGACGAAGGAGCCCGCTGTTCTGCCATCTGCGTTGTGTGACGCAGGCCCAGAGAGTTGTGCGGGAGCGGGTGGGAAGCACTTGCTCGTCTGTGTTTGTTAACGGAGGGTGTGTTCTTCTCGTAGATGCTGGAACTAGAGTGCACTTGTTAGACGCTGAAGGTTTGAGCTTTACATGAAATGTTCTCATCTGTACTGTTATTGTCTACGACATATTGGAATTTGGGGGCAGCACAGTAGGATATAATGGCCTGTTAGTCTTGAAAATCTTTGTTCTTGCCTCTTCTAGGCATACTGCGTTCTGTGGGGCAGTTTGAACAGCTTTCCTACCTTATTAGATAGTGATAAATTGAACCAAGAGTGTAGGTTTATGACTGTATCCTTCAAAAGAGAAAAAAATACTTTGGGTCTGTAGGGAATAAATGGTCACACCATAATAGATTATGATACTTTTGTTAAGCAAGATTTTGTTTTTTAAATATTTTCTGTGTCCTGAATAATTTCCAATAACCATATTTCCTAAAATGCAATAAAAACTAGTATGTTTTCATAGTATAGGTTTTTTTTCAAAAATTCTGTAACAAATATATTTAATGTGGTGTTGCCATAGTGTAAATCCATCTTATGAGTGTTTTACAGAAAATTTGGGGTATATTTTCTGTTCTAATGATCAGAAATTTGGAGGGGCTCAATTCGTGTAAAGTCTCTTGCAGTACAATTTATCATATTAGTGGTGATTATTTATGCTTTAAGAATTTAAATAATGTTCATCAAAATTAATTTATGGCATTATTTAAACTAAAGTTGTAGAAATAAATTGTTGATTGCAACTTTAATAGTCCTAGAAGATAGGCAAGGAACATCTCCAAGAAATGTTTTTATTTTTGTTTGATTTGGTGATAGCCAGGAACACTTGTTTTGAGTTAGCACTTTGAAACCTAAGGACATTATTAAATTGGGTGGAATGCACTTCTAAATGTTGAAATTAAAATTTCAGAGTTCTAAGATTTCAGATTTTCAGTAATAAATTCCAGTTTAAGTATTCTTTCTTTCTTTCTTTCTTTTTCTTTTTTTAACTATTTAAACTTACAGAATTAATTTCCATAGTGACTTTTAAGGTTTTGGGGTCATGTCATAGAAGGACAAAAGCCAGCCTAGGCAAAGCAGTTTACAGCAGCTTGTTCTTTTCATGACCCAGTCAGCATATCCAGTACAAATGCTGCAGGTGATTCAAAGAACACCATTAGCAAGTGTTTCTCCCTCACTCATAAACAGTATTTTAAGATGTTCACTTTGCTCTTCTTTTTGGTTACATAAATTTTAGTAACCAGTATGTTGAAGTAGTGTCTAATAGAGTGTCTAGTCTTTATTCACAGTACATTATATAATGTGTAATGCACTGGACTAACTTTTGTTTACCGTTCATGTAACAAAACCCAGCACATTTTCTGCACTAAGCTCAAAGAATGTCCCATCTGCCTAGGCAGCTCTTGGATAAGGGTGATGGGAAACTGACTATGACTTACGCACTTGTGGTAACAAGGGCTTTACTGTTCTCTCCAGTGGAACCTTCTTGGTCGGATTGTCGCTAGCTAGTATTATATTTATATACAGGGTCTTTTCTTTACTGATGTATTTTCCTACTCATAGCCAACCAATAAATTCAATATCTGTTTCAAATATTTTAAAAGTGTAATTTGTATAGCTGTAGTACTGGAGTTTGAGAAAAATATGTGTTAATTGGCTCACCACCTATTTAAAATTCTGAGTCATCTGGGACAGGGTTATAACTCGCCCTTTGAAAGGGAAGCGTAAACGGGGACAGGGCCGTGATGTGGTGAGACGTTGTAAACTTAATCTCCTTATTGGCTGTGTTATTCTGTGTAACACTCATATCTTTGCCAAAGTTCGATTTTATATTTAGGCAACTGATGGTCCTTTTGCATTTAGGATTTTGTTGTTACCAGATACCTCATAATATAAGAAATGGGCTCATGTGTCTTTCATCCTTTGGAAGGATGCTGACATATTTTAAATAAATGCTTTTAAATACAATAGCAAACATTGTGTTGGTGGGGTTATCCTAATTCACTAAGTGTTTTACTTGTTACATGTATATATTTTGCTGTATATATAAACTTTTAAAATGTCTGTCTTCCCAACTCTTCAGAACATTAAGTCCACTTGCTTTTTAGAAACTACTTTTTTAACAAATGTAAACTTTTATGTAGATGCTGGGAAAACAAATCCTTTAAATCACAGCACAATTTAGATAAAATGAATGTTTGCTGAGATGTCCAGCTTTTAAAGTAGGCATTTTCTACCTAATCCTTAATATATAATTTTACCTCTGTAACAGAAGCCTTGTTCTTTATAACTGCCGGGAAAAGAGGTGGTAAAAGTTAACGAAGTATGCCCACATTACAAATTCTAGATGATGTTCTTGAGAGGAACACGCACCTAAGGAAACATGAACTGAAATGTATTTAGAATAAAGTTCTAAACAATGTTCTATATACTGAGAATTCCTCTCTTGGAGTGTTATTTAGGTATTCAAGTTGAAACTGAGTTTAAAACAAGCTTTCACAAATACTTTAAAGGCATTTTTAATGTACAGGTTATATATATTAGAGGAATCTTACAGAAGAGTTTTTACTAGAATTTTACAAGAATTTGAGCCTATTTCTATAAGTTTATAATTTTCTCCAGGTAATAAAATAAAAAATGTTCTAAGTACATTGTTCCCCAGATGAGTCTAAACAGCTGGTCTGCAGCTAGGAACTGAGAAGACTGCTGGATTAAATAGGCAGCTTAAAGACCGGTCTCTGTAGTTTTTTTAGCATCATTAACATTTTAAATCATATGAATAAGAAGATGTCTGTTACCTCATTTTCTTTGAACTGCACACTCCAAATCACTCTAATCTACTTGAAACTATTAAACTATTTTGGGCCTGTCATGAGAAACTTTGTTTGCTACGCCAGCGTGGCAGGAGCTGGTCCCAAGAGCTCGAACTGCCAGGCGCTCTTCAGCCTTCCCGGCAGGGTGAGTTTATTTAAGCTGTGGGGTTCAGACAGCCAGCTCAGGACAGCGGCTTCATTCGTGAATGGCTTTTCACTGCCGCCCCGTGGTCCGTGTGATTTCAGTATCTCCCCTTCACGGCTGTCCTGTTAGTACTGTGTTTTTTTCCTAAGCTTTATGTAATTCTTGAAAACCTGGTCCACAAAAAACATTGAAAAAGGGATGCTGGTGTGACCACAGTCAGGCAGAAGGAATCTACACAATGCAGGATTGCTTTTCTGTTAGTACTCATACCGCGGCGGCTGGCTCTCAGGGCCGTGATGTGAGTGTGAGGGAAACGTGCGCCCACCCTGAGTCCCCCTCCCCGTTAGTGCCATACTCGCCAGTGGTGGCTTTGAACGCGCCTCGTGGCTGGAGGACTATATGTTGTTAGTCCTTTTTGATGAATAAGAGTTGTCCTGAGACTACTTCTCCTGGTCACCATACTGATCAATACTCATTTAGAATTTCTTCTTGTCAGACACTGTGCTTAGTTTGGAAGTAAGAGGCTTATCAAACACTGTCTCTGATTTCCAAGTTGTTAATTGGTCGTTATTATCTAGTGTAGTATGTGCTAAAGATAAACCAGGAATGAGGGGGGCAAATCTGTCTACATGGGTCTATAAAGTCTTCCAGAGGTGAGTGTGGAGCTGGCTTTGAAGGACTAAGAACCTGTTTGTCGGATGTGAAACGTGCGTAGGTGGAACGGATTCTGAACGTGAGGTTCGTGTTTCTGTGGAAGTGCACCAGTGCCGTGGCTGGAACGCAGCGGGCACCTTTGAACTTTGAACTGTACTGAAGTTTGAACTTCATCCTGTAGGTAGTGGTAAAGAGCCATACAGGGTTTTAAGTGGGCCTAGCATTGCCCGGTTTGTGTTGGAGAAGAGTCCTTCTAGCAGTGCTGTGGAGGGCGGATGAAAAGAGTAAGACTAGTTAGCTGGTTTCTCATGTGGTCCAGTTGACGGACGATAAGCTGGGGACAACGTGCGGGGCAGTAAGAGCAGAAAGGAAGGGGCATTTGAATTATTTAGGAGGTAGAATCAGTAAGAACCTTGCCTCCCACCTTGGTTTGTGGGAGAAGAGACAGGTGAGAGTTCGGCTCACTGTCTCCATCAGGGCAGACCCTGACTCAGCGTCTCTTACGTCTCCACCACCAAGGCCCTTGTTTTCCCTTGACTAACCTGACCAACACGTTTAGTCAGACTTGTTTCTCCAGCTGCACTGTACTTCACTTCCCCTATAATTCGTTAAGATTTCAGTGTGAAAAAGAGACCCAAGACGCCCCTCCTAGACAGACAGCTAAGTGATCCCGTGAAATAAGAGAAGGTAGCGTTTGATGCCAGTTTGATTCTTTTCGCCAGTTTCCTTTAGGCTTTTTTATGTTCTTGAAAATGCTTTACAAGTAAAAAGACTGCCTGTCAGAGGTCACGAGGTACGATTAGACATTAGAAGGTACCTCAATAGAGCAACACATAGATGGACGGAATCCAGGAATCTAAACCCAGCGGAGCCCCCCTTATGCAGATGCAGATGGATTAGCCTGCTGTTCAGTGTGGCAGCCTCTAACTACGTGTGGCTTTTGAGCAGTTGATGTATGGCTAGTGTGAATGGGACTGTAAAATGCTTTCTGTTAAATGAAACTTTTATTATTTTGATAGGACCACATTTCCCTTAATCTGTATAAGATACGGAACCAGTGTGTTGCTTGTTTGTATTCCACATAAACACATCACCAGTTGATGTCAAAGAATTGGTTCCATTCTAACAGTGGGACCACAGTAACGTGTTTATTGGAATGCTTTGTGCCCGTGTAAATCATAATTAATTAAACTGAGATACCTATATTCATTTTAATATAATTAAATTATTTTTCTAGTTTTAAAAAATAAGTATGGCCAAATTATTAAATTTAAAATCAGTTCTACCAAAACAGAACAGTGCTAGTAACACAAGTGGAAACTGGAAGATATGTCATGAATTTTATGATAAATGACAACTGCAATTTGCTGTACTGGAGCAAAAGGAAAACTTGTGTAAAAAAATAAAATTAAAGATAATAAAGTGAACAACATTAAGATTTTCTTCAAATGCATATTGAATTTAATATTTCCTCTCAACAGTCAAAAAAGAATAGATGAAATTAATCACCTGAAATCAGAATTAAAAGTCCGACAGAAAGCTTTTTAATGGTTTATAGCAGGATGAGAGCCCATACACTTGGCCAGCTATAAAAGGGCTTATATTTATGCACAAAAAAATTTTTATGGAGTTACGGTTTCTGTTACAGAAATTTTGTTAGAAAATTATGTGGAAAAGACAAAATGTTTTACAAAAAATTTCTTCAGTTAAGCCAACAGTTACCTATAAGGACTTTCTGATAGTACTAAAGATTAGTTGATTCAAAATTTGAAAAATTGAAAGTACTTGTTAGCTTTAGATGAGCTGTGATGTAAAAGATGCTGGCCGGTGTTAGCTTTGTATACTTTATCTTAAAGGAGTTCCAAATTTACCCCCAAAATGTAAATTCTTAGCCTAAAAAAAGTCACTTGTGGCATATTTTTGCATCTTTGACATCTGCCAAAGAATTTTCCTAGATACAAAAGGTAAGTTTCTATCACTACAGAAACTGCTTCAGCTATGTTAGGTCAATAATCTGGATTTCTTGGGGTTTTTTAATTCGGCTGGATTTCCCTTAATGTTTTGTTTCACCTCGTGATGCATATTGAAAACGGTTGCACGCTGAAACAGACTCTTTGAAAAATGTCACAGTTGTTAAAACTGTTCAGTATGTAAGTTCATAGCCACGAGTCATCACTAGTTTGTGAAAATAGACAATTAAATGATCTTGTCTTCCTTACGAATGCTCTTTGGTTGAATTATGAAGGATTTTTAACGATGGCTTACTGCTCTATTCCAGTTTCAAATTTTCTTGCAACAAAAGGAGTGTTTACCAATATTCAGTAATCAGAAGCAAATGTGTCAGTGTGATACACATTTTTCTGCTGATACCACACTGTATGATGAACCAAAACTGCAGCTCCAGGACAAGAAAAAAAGCATTTTAATTACGACCTTCACAGACAGGTACAAAGATTTATGTTGACATTGAAGCTTTGGGATACCAATCAAGAATGCTGATTTTTGCATATTTTCTAACATTGCAAGTTTTCATTGTAATCAGCATTCTGTTGAGTTGCTTTTCAACTTATGCAAGTACTGCCTTTGAATTTGATTTAATCTAGAGTTGACACAAGAGTTAGCACTAGAGCAGAAAAGTTCTTAGCTTGGAGAGAAATCGACAACATTTTGCTTAAAAATTAAATGTATTTGTCTAAAAAACCCAATTTTGTTGATATATATCAAAAATGTTTTAAATGACTTTTTTGAGTAGTTGATTCAGTTAGGGGGAAAACAAATATATCTGAAACAATTTGGGTATATGAATCTACTTTTTCAACTATATAAAACTGCAAAATTACGAAAAGTTAAAATGTTGTACTAGAAAACATTCACTTAATGCAAAAAAAAAGTAAGGAATAAAGGAATAAAAATGACATGAGATTATGTATGCTTATGTATAATTGAAAAGATGTGCTCCACACTGGAAACTGACACATTGTAAACTGACTGTAACTCAATAAAATAAAATTAAATAAAATGACATTAGTTAAAAAAAAAAAAGACATGAGACTGAAAAAAAAAGTAAAATGACAGACATAAATCCAATAAAGACATTAGATATGAATGGATTAATCCAGTCTGACAAACAAGAGATGAGACTGGGTAAAAGTAAACAGACCAGCTCTATGCTCTGTACAGGAGATACACATTACATCTAAAGATACAAATAGTGAAAGTCAAAGGAGGGGAAAAGGCGTCACACAGAGAGTATCAGCAAGCTGGAGTGGCTGTACTGACAGATAAAACAGACGTGAGAGCAAAAGACGTCCGGAGAAAGGGACATTTTATAACACTGAGCAACACCAAACTACATGAAGCGAAAGCTGACAGAACGGAAGGGTTAATGGACAGTTCAGCAGTGACAGCTGGACACGTGGATACCCTGCTCTCGATGGACAGAACTAGGCAGGGATCAGTGGAACAGGAGGCTTGACCAGCACTGTGAGGCAACCAGGTCTAAGGTGTGTACAGAACCCCCCCACCTAACGACGCCAGAATACACGTGCTTCCCAAGCCCACGTGGGACAATCTCCAAAACGCCGTAGGCTGCATCATAAAACAAGCTTCAACAAGTTTAAAAGAACTGAAATCATACAGAGTGTATCTCTATCATAATGAAGTGAAGCCAGAAATAAAGTTGGAAAATTTGAAAATACGGGGAAGTTAAACACACTCCTAAACGCCCATAGGTCAAATGGGAAATCAAAAGAAATTAGGAAATACATTGAAATAAATGAAAATCCACACCAAATCCCGTGGGTTGCAACAAAAACTGCTTAAAGGGGAATTTATAGCTATAAATGTCTAGGTTAAAAAAAAAATTCCCTTCTAAAATTTTAAATTTTATTTGTTGCAAAAAATAAAGTGGAAAGTTATGGGTTTTTTTTTTTAAGATACTGGGAAACAGAGCAAGGCAAACTCAAAGCAAGCAGAAGAAAGGGAATAGTAATAATTAAAACAATGAAGCAGAAAATAAAAAACAATTGAGAAATGAACAGAAGTTGGTTCTTTGGAAAGAGCAGCAAAACTGGTTAGACAAAAGCATTCAAATTACTAAAGTCAGGAATTAAAGGGGGGCATTACTACCAACTCTGCAGAATAAGGATTGTTATGGAATACTGTGTGAATGGATGACAGGCTCCTAGACAGTCCCACACCACCAAAACTGACTAAAGAAGAAGCGGAAAATTTGAATAAACGTAGCAAGTAAAGAGGTTGAATTCGTAATGAAAAAAACTATATGCGAAGGAAAGCCCAGGCCCAGGTGGCTTCCCTGGGGAATTCTACCAAATACTTAAGAACAATATCAATTCTTCACAATTGTTCCAAAAATTTGAAGGAATACTTCTTAACTGATTCTGTAAGACCAATATTACCCTAATATCAAAACCAGACACTACTATCACTTATGAATACAGGCACAAAATTCTCAAAAAATTACCAAAACAATGCAGCAAAATGTAAAACTCATACACCAGCTCAAGTGGAATTTATCTCAGGAATGCAAGTTGGCTTAATATCCCCAATTAATGTAATACACTAGATCAACAGTATAAAGGACAAAATGACAGAATTACATCATTAGGCACAGAAAAAGTATTTGACAAAATTCTACCACCCTTCATTTAAAAACAGCAAATAACAAAAACCCACTCGCCAAACTAGGAATGGAATCAACTTGTTAAAGGGCATTTACAAAGAACCCACAGCTAACATCCTACTTAACAGTGAAACACTGAAGGCTTTCCCTCTGAGATCAGAAAAAAAACCAAAACAAAAAACCCAGATGTCTACTCTTGCCATTTCTAGTCAGTGTCCAAATGTTCTAGCCAGGCAAATTAGGCAAGAAAACGAAATAAAAGACATTTTTATCATTTGTAAAGAACCATATGGCATTTGTTGTTCTTTGGAAAGTTCAGCAAAATTGACGAACCTTTAAGTATACTGTACAGAAAAAAGGAATATTCAAGTTACAAAGTCAGAAATGAAAGGGGGACATTAGCGACCCTACAGAGTTAGGATTACTATGGGATACCGTAAACAACACTTCAGATGGCGTAGGTGAAGTTGACTGGAGACAAAAAAGTAAAACTATTTTTGCAGATGGCATGATATTGCACATAGGACATCTTAAGTAATCCATGCACCAAAAAACCTGTCAAAGCTAACAGATCTGAGTTCAGCAAGATTAATATACAAAAATCCATTCTATTTCTATTCACTAGCAGTGAACTATCCCAAATTAAGAAAACAATTTAATTTACTGTAGCATTAAACAATAAAATACTCAGGAATTTAGCAAAAGAAACGCAAGACTTGTAGGCTGTCTACAACAAAACTATAAAACATTGAGAAGAATACTTAAGTAAATGGAAAGGCATTTCCCTTTTATGGATTGAGAAACTTACTGTTGAGGGGAAAACCAAAACAGTTAAGAAGACAATACTCTCCAAACTGACCTACAGATTCAGTGCAATCCCTAACAAAACCCCACTGGCTTTTTTGTTTGTTGGGGAAACTGACACTGACCTTAAAAATTCAAATGGAAATCCAAGGGACCCCAGAAGCCAAACGACCTTGAAAAAACAAATTTGGAGGACTCAAACTTGCTGACTTCCAAGCGTATTACACAGCTGCAGTCCTCACGGCAGCGCGGTGCTGGCGTAAGGGAAGCACACAGATACAGCAGAACTGAACTGAGAGCCTGGAAATACACTACATTTATGGCCAGTTGATTTGGAACAAAGATCCGAGGCACCTCCGTAAGGGGAAGAGTGGTATCTCCAACAAATGGTGCTGAAGTACTGATCAGCAACAAGCAAGAGTGAAGCTGGCCCTCGACCACGCACCACAGACAATTAAATCAAAATGAATTAAAAAAACCTAAATGTAAAAGCTAAAACTACAAAAACCCTTAGAAAGAAAACATAGGCATAAATCTTCATGACCCTGGATTAGGCAATAGTTAGATAAGACACCTTTTAAAACACAAGCCACCAAAGAAAAAACTAGCTTAACTGGATTTAATCAAAATCGAAAACTTGTTAGTGAAAAAAAGTAAGAAACCCATAGAATGAGGAAAATATTTGTAAATCGTATCTGATGAGTCTAGTCTCCAAAATATTTAAAGAACTCTTAACAACTCAACAGTGAAAAGACAATCCAATTTAAAAATGGGTAAAGGGTTTGAATAAACACCTCCCCAGCAAACAGGAGAGGGTGGAGCTCAGCGGTACAGCGTGCGCTTAGCGTGCACAAGGTCCTGGGTCCAATCCCCAGTCCCTCCATTAAAATAAATAAATAAACATAATTACCTCCCCCTAAAAAAATTTTAAAAAACACTCTTCAACGAACAGAGACTTCTAATGGGCGCAGTTTCCTTTTGGAGTGATATAAACGTCGTAGTGATAATTGCACTACACTGAATATCTAAAAACTCCGAATTCACTTTAAAGAGGTGAATTTTATGGTATATGAATTATCTCAAAAAAGAAGTAATTTTGTATGATTTCTCCTGGGGCTGGAATTCTTTGGCCACTATGTCTTTGAGAGTACTTCATGTTAATGCATGGAGTCGTAAGGCTGTAGTTAGTTTGTTTTCGCTGTAGTATGGTATTACATTGTGCGAATATTCCAAATACATTTATCCATTCTTCTCTGCGAGTATCTTTGGGTCGTCTCAAGCTGTCTTCCTCCTTCCCGCTGCCCTTCTTAGCAAATCATTCCCTGAGCATTCTGCTAGGTGCTGGGGCACAAGGGCTTCTCCAGGGCATGAACTTGAGGGTTGGAGCTGCGAGGTGGCAGCGCACGCCCGCATTTGACCTACTAGGTAAGCTTAACTCTGTTTAGAGTGCTTGTTGCCATTTACTCTCCTACCAGCAGTTTGAGAGATTTTCTTTTTCATTATTCCACAACTTTGCCAAAGCTTGTTTTTGTCCGATTTTTAATGTTTGACGGTTTGGTAAGTGTAATGATAGTTCGTTGTGGTTTTCAGTCTGGGTTTCCCTTATTAATAAAAGGGTTGTTACTTGTTTTGTTTTTTGGTTTTGCCATTCAGATACCTCTTGTCGTTTTCTGATTGACACATAGTTCTTTACACACTCAGGGTCCTTATCTTTAATCAGATTCGTGTGTTGCATATATTCTGTCACTTTTCTTTTAATCTTTTTTTTTAACTTTCTATTTTGAAGTATTTCCAACATATGCCAAAGCGCAGAGAACAACTGAATGAATTTGATTCACCCATCACCAACTTTTGGTTATCAGTACATAGCTAATCCTGCTTCCGCTAGCCCACCTCTTGTGCACACTCTGGGTTATTTCAAAGCAAAGTCCAGATACAGCATTTCATCTTAAATAGTTCACTTCATATTTCAAAATGATAAGCATTCTTTTAAAAAAATATTTCAGTTTTCAGAATATTGAGTTGATTTCCTTGTGTCCCCTGAGATGGACATCGATGTCCAGGCTCTGGGCACATTTCCACCAGCACTGGGGGTCAGTCCAGAAACGGCAGGCCCTCTGGTGGGACAGAAGGAATCAAAGCCACTAGGTTATTTCAGTGAAACCACCAGAAACCACAGGAAAAGCAAACACATCAGAAGATTTCCTGTAGCCCTCGGTCCTGCCCATTCCAGGGAAGAAAACTGAATTAGGGCAGGAAAGCACATACTTTCAACATTAGCAGCAAATGGCTGTTTGGAGTGTCCTTGCCAGTCTTCAGGGATTAGATAATTCCCATGTCTTATAAACAGTTAAGCAGCATAACAGGGAAAAAGAATTCCTAGTTTAGTTTTCAAATCCAGTCTAACTCAGGTGCTTGCCTGGTCCCTGTCACCTTAACTACTGTCCCTGTGCCACCTGCCAAATGTCAGTAATGATTTCCTCTCTCTCTGTCCCGCCCTCTCTTTCGCGCGCGCGCACACACACACCCTCATATAATCTGGCACTTGGTGCGCCTTCTAGGGGCAGGGACCAACCCAACTTTACGCCCATTTGAGGCCCTCTTCCTTCGGCTCTGTTGCTCACAGCAGGGGGAGGAACGGGAGGGGCATCTGGTGAGAAAACATCCCCTCCTCCGAAGCTGCTCCTACCCGTTTTTACTGAGAGAGCAGTGACCGCGCTGGGCGGCAGGCCCCCCGCCTGTGGGCGGCAGCGTCTTGTCCTCAGGCAGCGATGCCCCAGCCTCAGCTCAGCCAGAGAACGCTGGGCCCCTGGAAAGGAGAAGCCGAGCTTGAGTGCTCCCCCTCCCCCGCCACGGTCAGCGGGAGAGCGAGGCAGGGCCCCAGCCACCCAGGGACCCCGGGCAGGGAGGGTTCCCGGCTGGTCGTGCCCCCTGCTCCCTGCTGAGACAAGCCCGGGCAGCACCCTCGTGACGGGACGCCCAGCACCTCCCCCCTCCCCCCGCAGCACCCCGCCCTGCAGGTGCCATCAACCGAGTTCCTGCCCAGGGACACCTGGGGGCGGAAACGAGGTCTCCCCGGCCGGGCCAGGACGCTCTTATAGGACTTTAAGGAGTAGAGTGTTTCCATTCTTCAGGAGGATGGCTGGGGAGGGCCGCCCCGCAGGGAGGTGCCCAGGGCCTCACATTGCCGGCAGGGCCCCCATGGCCTCGGGGCCCAGCTCAGCCACCCGCTTTCCACGAGATGCTCCACCGGGATTCCCAGACGGGCCGGCATGCACTTCAGGGGGCCGAAGCCTTTGAGGAAGCGCTTGGCCGAGGCCCCAGCCCGGCCTCCGCAGCAGGGGCGAGGTCAGCCGCAGGCGGGACCTCGGGCGGGGCCGCTGCGTCTGGGTAGAAGCAGCAGCAGCGGTAACACAGGCGGAGAAGACCTGCTCGTCCGCCCCGGGCCCCGAGGAGGCTGGGCTGCGTCTCCAAGGGTGGGGCAGAGCTGAGGAGCCCGCAGACGAGGGCCAGCGCGCCAGCCTGAGGGCGGGAGAGCCCGCTGCCGGTGCACGAAGCAGGGAGACTGGGGGTCGCGGGGGCGTGAAGGGAAGCCTGAGGGCTCGGGTAGGGCGCGCCCCAGGGGACCTCGACGGCCTCGGGAGGAGCAGGCCTTCCTGCCCAGAGGGATGGGGAGCCCTAGGAGGCGACGAGCAGCGTCGTGGCCTGGTTTCTCCAGGGCACCGAAGGGGCGGGCGTGAGGAGCTGGCGCCCAGGGTGCGGAGGCAGCGGGGCCGGGACTGGCTGGAGGGGAAGGGGGGGTGCGCAGAGCCGCTGCCGGGGCCCCCGGCGAGGGCCCGGGGGCCAAGGCCTGAGCGCACCCACCAGAGCGGCCGAGCGGGGCCGCGCAGGGCACCAGGAAGGCGGCTGGGAGCTTCATGGCAGACTGGGCTCAGCGACGCTCCTACAACCAAAGTCGCGCTTCCCAGGGTCTGGGCCTGTGGGCTTCACATACCCCGTCTTTGCCTCTCTGCAGGGCTGGGCCTCCTGAGAAATGCACTGTTTGCTCAGCTAATGCGCAGAGGTCTGTCCAACTCCCTGCTCAGGCCAGTGGGTCCTGGGAGAACTGTAGCCCCCTCCCCCCTCCCAGGTCTCAGGAACTTCCTCTCAGCGGAGGGGTCTCCTGGGCCAGAGGCCTGGGTCCTCCTACAAGCACAGAAATGGAGGCTGTGCTTTGTGGGCACAAGGCCCACCCAGGTCTTCACTTTCCAGAGAGCTTTCTGGCCTGACCTCACCTGGCCTCCAGCAGTGCTGAGGGTGAGGAAGGGTTAAGTCTGTGGCCCTGGTCCTTCCCCCTGCTCCCAGACCATGGAGATGCGATGCAGTGGAGCTCCTCTCGGCTCCTTCTGGTCCTTGGGGAGGCTGACGAAGGCATAAACTCTGGCTAGCCCCCTAAGTGGTCAGGCCTCACTCCTGGCCACCTCCCTGGTTGGGGCCACAGAAAGCTACTGAAGCCAACAGAAGGATGCAGGGCATTTTTCCATCTTTGAAATCAGTCTACATGTTGGGGAATTTGTCCCAAAGTCACTACAGAGTATACTGATGGATTATAAGCAAAACATGTTCAGCTGCGTGACGCCGGCTCTTCAGGGGGAGGATGACCTTCAGGGAGTGTCCTAGGGTACCCCCACTGTGGTCACAAACAGATCTGACCTCTGCAGCCTGGGGGTCCCCTGCCCTGAACTCCCAAGGCCGTTCTCACCTCTGCACCCGCAGACGCTGCTTGTTGGTAACACTCACGTGGTCTCACTCATTTCTTACGTTTTCCTTGACTCTGTTGGTTGGGGGAGTTTTTGCGTTATTATAAGTGTATGTTTTGTGGGTGGTCACTGCGGAAGTAAGTTCAATAGGAAATGTGTTTATTTTCTGCTTGTGAAAATTCACCTGCCCAGGGATTTTCTGAAGGCATCCTGCTTATGAGGCAGGGACGAGGCCCTCCACATTCACGTGGATGCTGTGGGGTGGGAAAGGCAGCAGGCTGTCACTGTGCCCGCAGTGCCCAAGCCTCCTCCTCTCAAGGGGGAGTGTGTCCAAGGGCCCCTGCCCTGGCCTGGCCCTTCCTGAAAAGCCTGGGCCACCAGGTAAGATTCCCTTCTCCCACCAGTCAGGGTAACTCCCTCCCCTGGAGGCAGAGGCTTCTCTAGGACCTCATGGAGGTCCAAGTGCTTCCCAAGGTGGAGGCTGGTTCCGGGCTGAGTGGGGACAACAGCACAAGGCTGATAAGGAAAATCTGGACACAGCTGAGAGGTTGCTCTCACTTTCAAACCAAGGAGATTCTGTCTTTGCCCACCTTCCTCTTCCCCATATCAGCAAGAGGCTCCTGCCACTTTCTCAGGCCCATCACAGGGACATGGTGTCCCCTGCACTGTGTCCCTTTCCAGGAGCACCACCTTGGCGACAGATGGAGACAGATGGAGACCATGTGCTCTGAGAAGAAGCTGGTGGGGCAGCTGAGAATTGTCAATAAAACTTCCTCTGTGTGTGTGTGTGTGCGCGCGCGCGCGTGTGCGTGTGTATGTGTGTGCGTGTGTAGGGAGGGTGGTGCCAGTTGGTGCTGGAATGTTCCTATTTGCCCTCTTGTCCATCTGAGACTTGGAGACATGGGTCTTGCAAGAGCAGGTGTGGTTCATGCCAGCTTGGAGTTGGGAGTAGTGTCAGTAGTTCCCAGGGCCCCCCTCGCGACCACCATCCAGGTCCAGCCAGTGCCAAAGGACCCCAGAACCACTGTGGGCCTGCCGTGGTGGGCGTGGGGGACCTCTGGCCAGGGTGAGCCATGTAGAAATCTGAAGTCAGACTGCCATTTGCTGTGGGGACCTGAGGCAGGACTTTCTTCAGCTGACATTCGGTTGTGGGGGGTGCGGCGGGGACTGCGCCCCGACTGATGGCGTTGTTGATTTCACCCAGACCTCTTCCTTGTTGTCTGCTGGTCAGACAGCAGCCCTGTCTGCAGAGCTTGGCCAACACAGCTGAGCATAATTCCCAGTTGGATCTGGGACAGGGCAGAATTCTGGGTGAGTGGCTCTGCTGTGTCAACATAACTACTACCCCATTTCACAGTTCTGGGGCTGCATCTTGACAGCCTTCCTTAGAATGCAAGGAGCCACAGCCGTGTGCCTGAGGGCCATGGCAGAGGCCCCGACACTCCCCAAGGCCCAGCTGGCCACAGTCTTAGCTGTTAGAGTGGGTTTACAGGAGAAAGAAAAAGATGGACCGAGTTCCCTGCTGCCTGGCCTCCCACCCTAGCCACTGCCTCCCCAAGAGATGACTCCTGCCAGCCAGTTCCATGCCCAGCATACTCTGCACTTGGTTTTTCTGTGCCATGGCTTCCTTGGAGGCCCCAAATGGGTGGCTGATGCAAAGCAGCATTCCTTAGGTTCTTGGCCAAAACCCATCTAATGGCCCCCCAATCCTAACATCGCCCTCACTGGGGGCAAGGGACTTTTTCTAGGGCTTTTATCTGGCCTTCTGGATCAAGTGAATTAACGAGGGCCAGGGCCCAGCTGGAGAAGCTGGCTAAAGGGCCAGCCTGGAACTGCAGAGCCAGGGCCCACTGGGCTCTAAGCCTCCGTGCCCTTTAGCAGAGCCAAACCACCGTCACTGTGTCCCCAGCCGCTCTCACTTTTGCTTCTGGTGCCATCTGAGGTACAGGGGCAGTAAAAGGATTTAATGAGGCTACATTAAAAAGCTTTCTGTAGTTTTTCTGACATTAAACACAGTGCCTCGTGCTTTTACTTGTGGGGGTGTGTCTGCTGCTACTTATTTGATTCTTCCCAAACGCCCCAGTGGAAATCTTCACCAGGGCCCCCTGTGGGGTGTAGGTTTTTGCTGAGGTGCCCTTGCCAAGACTTGCGTGGCCCTAAGAGCACGGCTGGTC
The DNA here is from genome assembly GCF_048773025.1 of Camelus bactrianus. Taxonomy (NCBI): domain Eukaryota; kingdom Metazoa; phylum Chordata; class Mammalia; order Artiodactyla; family Camelidae; genus Camelus; species Camelus bactrianus. The sequence continues at coordinate 5,532,189 of NC_133560.1, read as the reverse complement.
CTCTGCTCTGGGCCACGTGTATCTCGTGACGAAGCCATTGGCTCTGAGCGGAAGTGACTGGAAAACACCTGGCACTTTGTCCCCGGAGCTGCAAGCTCTCTTTGCGACATCACTGTCAGAAAGGATACAGGAAAGCGTCCTTGCTCTGAACCGGGCTGGGGCGGGGAGGGGCCACGGGCCCTCTGCGTCCCGCCCTGGGGTGGCGCTGCCCCCACGGCCGCGCCTGAGCACAGGCAGCCAGGTCCCCGTGCCGCCGCTGCGCTGTGACGGCCGGCGACTCGCTGTCACAGCAGCTCCAGGAAACGAACACAGGGGCCTCCCGTCGCGCCCGCTGAGTGGGGCTCTAGCCTTGGCCCCTGACCCTGTGGGTAGATCTTGAGAGCCCACCGGGGGGTGCCTTCCACCATGCCGACAGGACCAGAGAAATCTGCCTGCTGGCAGAGACCAGAACAAAGCCATAGGCCGAGGAGGTGGGCGTGCAGCCTGTGGGTTCCCGCAGCCCCTTCGTGGTGTTCTTTAATCCTTAAAGTGCCTGCCTCCCCCCGCCCTTCTGGCCTATGATAGTTGGGTGGACCCCTTCCTGGCTTCCCATGAGCCTATGCAGTGATGGCAGACTTCCTGCAAATGAACCCCAAGATTTCCAGGTCCAAACATGCACCCCCAGAGCTACCTGGCAGAACGCCTGTCATCCTGTCCCCACTTCACCACCGAGGAGGCCAAGGGGTTTGCCTCAGGCTCCAGGATTGAGTGGGCAATGCAAGGGCTTATTCCAGGCCAGCGCGACCCCTCGCCCCACACCGGCTTTCGGAGCCACCCCTGGTCAACCATCTGCAGCGGGGGCAGTGGGGCAGCAGGGCCTGGCTGCGTAGTGGGCTGGGGGTGCCTCTGTATTGATTTCTCGAGGCTGCTGTAACAACGCATCACATGCTCGATGGCTGAAAGCTGCACGTACTTACTCGTTCACAGTTCTGGAAGCTGGAGTCCAGTATCACTGGACTGAAGTGAAGGTGTCACCAGGACCATGCGCCCTCCCGAGGCTGCATGGGCCTCTCCCGGCTTCTGATGGCTCCAGCATTCCTTGGCTTCCACACCATTCCGATCTCTGCCTCGTGGTCACATTGCCGCCTCCTCTTCTGCGTGTGTGTGTGGGAGGGGGTAAGATTACACGTGACTGCGTTGAGGGCTCGCTGGATAATCCAGGATAACCTCCTCACCTCCAGATAGTTACCTTCACATCTGCCAAGACTCTTTCCCACATCCGGTAACACTCAAAGTTTCAGGAATTAGAAGCTGGATAGTTTGGGGGTACTTCTCAGGCTACCTCCCCTTCTAAACACTGCATGGCTTCCTCCCTGCCAGGTCAGTAGAGGGTGCCAAGAGGGCTGTTGGAGCCCAGCTGGCACAAGGAGAGGCTGCAGAGATGACTGCAGGCACCAGCACCTGCCTGGGCCGCCCCGAGCCGGCTGCCGCATGCCTGCTTCCTGCTGGCCGAGGGCTGGGTTGACCCGGAGATGCCCCTCCTGCTGACAGCACGGTCAGCCTGTCCTGGGCAATGTTTGCAAGACATCCTTTGGGCCAAAACAAACATTGGCACCTGTCCCACTCCCTTGGGAATGAGGTGCTGGCTGTCCCAGGTGGGGGTCAAATACCAAATACGGGGCCTCCCAGGCCTGCGAGCCCAGCGCTCAGGTGGGGTGGTCCGGCTGGGAGCTGAGAGGCGCGCGCCAGCGCTCTGCTCGGGCCTCCTCCGTGGCTCTGACCTAGGCGAACACCTGCAGAGGGCATGGCGGCTGTCCCTGTGCTGTGACCCAGGCAGCGAGGCCAGCAGCCCCTCCGTGCTGGGCTGGGGCTCCCTTGCCAGGTACCCCCCCACCCCGAGATCCCAGGAGCTCCCTCACTCTCTTCTCACTCCCTTTCTGTTGGGCCAGCGCCTGTGTTTCTGAGCTCTGAGAGCCCCGCTAAGTTAATTACTGAGCAAACCGGAGTGGATCGTGGACACCAATCCCACCCTTCAGTGGGGAGCGTGGCCATGCTGAGGCCCCCCCCCTTCACACCCCAGACAGCTGGGCCGTGGTGACCACGTGTCATTGGAGCTGTCTCTGGGGGTCCTCGATGCCCACCTTCTGTTTCTTCTCCTTCTGTGCTCCTTTCCCGCAGAAGCTGGGCAGGACGGGCAGCCCTGAGGCAGCTCCCAGGATCCGGGGCCCCTCTGCCACAGGCCTGGCCTCACAGATTCCTCCTGCCCATATGGCCGTCCTGTCCCCTCCCAGGGAAGTCCTCTTGGGCCAGGACCACCACACCAACCACCCAGGGTCAGACCACTCCCTCTCCTGTCCTGAGCCATCACAGCCACTCAGGTGGGCCTGTCTGGGGCTCTCCTGCGACCCCAGGATGAGGCCACCCCAGCAAGGCTTCAGGGCTTTCTCTAGCACAAGTTGGAGTGGCTTGAAGATAAGCAGGCTTAGGGCGGGACCAGAGCAGGAGGGTTGCCGGCCACACCTGCCAGGCGCAGAGCTGCGGGGTCCTGCCCAGTGGTCATGCCATGAATCTACCAACACCACCCCACTTCGGTCTCCTTCCCCTTCCTCATAGCTCGGTCACCTGGGCCCCGGGGCTCTGGGACGTGTCACCAGCTTGTCTATTCCTGCCTCCGCGGGCACCTTCACTTGGGTCAGTGTTGGTCTGACTCCCTCGACTCCTTCCTTCTTCCCCTTCCCTTTCCAGGGCCCTCCTCCCTGCAGAGCCCCGCTATGGGGAGGGTGGACGGGGTCAGCTGCCACTCATGTGGCTCTGCTGCGTGGGCTCCCGGCTTTGGTGACAGTGGCGGAAAAGCCACGTCCTAGGACTTAAGCAAAGACTGAGATTCTGCAGGGCCGAGCCTGAGACACTGATTCCGGCTTGGGGGACAAGCTGCAATCCCCAGGGGCCTCCCACGAGGGTTCCCCACATCCCACTGCTCTCAGAGGCTGTGCTGAGGGAAGCACCAGTGGCCAAGTCATATCCTGTATAATTAGGCCCAGCTTACCTGTTTCAGCCTGGGTGCGAGTGGGCTGGAGGTATGGCCGGCAGTGGTTCCCTATATGGAACGGTATGAGGGGTGGTTGATGATGTCACCCTCTGGAGTCAGAAGAAGGGCAGCTCAGAGAACACTGGGGACCTGCCCGAAGTTCTGGGCCAGTGCCAGGCGTGCCTGGGTCTCTTCCCGTGCCTGGCACCCTGCAGGGCTAGAAGGCCCCCCGCTGACCAGCACCCTGTGCTGCCTCTCTGCACTGGGGCTGGGAGCAGCTGCCAGCCAGGGGAGGGGTGCAAGCTGGTGGGTTGAACCCCAGGGGATGTCCCAGCCAACACAGAGATGTGCTTGCCGCCATCCCAAAGTGAAGACTCTTTGAAGCTGATTCAACAGCTTAAAACCCAAGGACTTAATAGCAATCCTTTCTGTTAATCTCATCTCTCACAGGCCATGGAGGGAACCATGACACCTATCTGTATCCAAGGGGGCCAGGCCCTCCATTCTTGGGAGGGGATCTGTCTCCTTCCAGGGGGTACACACCTAGCTGCCCTCCTGTGCACAAACCAGCTCAGATGGACCCCCGACAGCAGCCCAGGGCGGCTCAGAGACATCACCCCGGGAGCCAGCCCAACCTGCCCAGCTGGACCCCCTGTCCCATGGAGGGCCACCAAGGCCTTCAGAGATGCTGCACCCCCCCCCCCCGCCTTCCAAAGCCCTCAGTTCTCTCTTCCCAACCTCTCTGTGTTCCTCCCTCAGCCCCTTTGGAGTGGTCCTTTCAGAATCCCTCCTGCCCCACGCATTTAGTTTATGACAAACTTTGCCACCTCTGGCTCCAGCTGGAAAATAAAGGGGTTTCCATCTCTCCCTGCAAATGCTGGCTCTGAAGAGACAGCAGTGCAATGCACTCCGCCGTGGCCCAGGACAGGGGCGCTAACTCACCTGGCAGCGCAGGCTGAGCCAGATGCTCAGGGGGTGTCCACGGACTCCCACAACTCCTCAGTCTGGTCTCATACAAAGGATGCGTGTTCTTCTATTAAAATCATATTGACCCTAATCCTTCTAGCAACAGGCTTCCCCCCTGTTCTCCTCACGGAAGGCCTCCCCGATTGGCTTTCCCCACGCTCCTTGGCTGTGGCCCCCAAAAGTCTCCCTGTGATTCCCCAGAAGGACGTTTGTGTGGGTGAGTGAGTTCCCGTTTATTCTGCCACAGATGGATTGATGGGTGGGTGAGTGGATGGATGGGGCAATGGGTGTCTGGGGGGTGGCTAGGTGGGTGAGTCAGTGGAGGGGAGGGGTTGGGGCTGGATGCCACTGTGGACAGTGTCTTTCCCAGTTGACTTTAAAAACATTTTAATTAAAATATAGTTGATTTACAATGCTTCAGGTGTACAGCAAAGTGATTCAGTTATACATATATATAAATATATTTTTTTTCAGATTATTTTTCCATTATAGATATTATAAGATAATGAATATCCCAGTTGACTTTTTAAAGTTTATTTACTTTTAATTTGTTTGTTGTTGTTGAGAGGGGAGGTCATTAGGTTTATTTGTTTAATTTTAGAGGAGGTACTGGGGATTGAACCCAGGACCTCATGCAAGCTAAGCATGTGCTCTGCCACTTGAGCTACACCCTCCCCTCCGTCCCAGTTGACTTTTAATATTGCTTTTGAAGGACATGGGCACAGGTCATCTAGCCTCAGGAGGCCACGTGCTCCACTCTCAGCCCCCAGCAGCCTCCAGCGCACGGCCTGGCCCAGGCTCTCTGCCTGGTGGCTCAGGGCCCCTTGGCCTTGCTTGCTGGCCCACAGGTCAGGCCTCCCTCCCGGTGATGCTCCCAGTCCCCTCTCTGAACCTGCATGTGGACATCTGGTGGGGTGGTCCCATGACATGTGCACTGGCCGGCACCTCAGACGCGCTCTGTGGCCTGCCTGGGCCTGCTAGGGACGAGTGGGCTGCGGGAGGCCACCATGGGGGCGGAGGAGGCCAGCGTCTGTGCTGGAAGCTGGCTCCTGGATTCCCGTTACTGACAGCGCACTTCAGGGTCAGGGCCTCGGCGGGTCTGAGGGTGCTGACAGGGCTGGGAAGCCTGGCCCGCTCCCTCCGAGTAGCCCTCTGGCTTCCCCGGGGCACCGGCCTTGCGCCCCATCCAGCAGATCCCGGGTGCTTCTGGCGCTGGCTCTCCCCTCCCTTTTGAACTATTTCTTTTTCCATCTGAACCTCAATTGCTTCCCAGGCCTGAGGAAGCCAGGAAGACCCCTCCCTGCGTGTGGGTCAGACTCCATCCCTGTCCTGCCCTTGTCCTCTGGGCTCTTCCCCTGGTACTTGCCCTGGGCCTCAGGCGATGGGGGTGGCACAGTCTTAGGACCGGCTCTTGTGGACGACCACTTAGGAAAAAGAATTTTCTGCATATCCAGCCTGGACAAGGACCCATCCAAGAGCAGAGCCCTCTGCCCTTCCTGCGTCTTCCAAAGCTGCCCTCTCCTATGCCTCAGAGCTGCCCCGGTGCAGTCCAGCCTCTCCCCACCCAGGCCTTGCCCGGCTTCTGGGAGGCCCTGCTCCATTCCTTCAAGATGTGTGCTTCTCGGAGCATAAGTGGAAGTCAGAGCACATCACCCCTTTCTCTAAACTTTGCCTTAAAATAAGAAACCAACCCCTAATTTTGGGCCCCCAGGCCCCATAGGATGGGCTCCTGCCAGCTTCTCCTCATTCCACCCCCCCGAGGCCCCCTCCTTCCTTCTGACCCAAGGCCTTTGCCGCCAATCTTTCTCCCATGCAGAGCTCTGTCCATGTGTCACTCCTTACAGCAGGGACTGTGGCCTGTGAACCCTGCTGTGTCCCAGAGCTTAAGACAATACGTGGCTCAGAGCAGGGCCTGGGGGTACTGCAAAGCCCAATGCCAAAGGGCAGTGGTGAGATCAGGATGGAATTGAGGGACACTCACGTGTGCCCTCGGCCTAATTCCTCCTAAAGGAAGTAACTCACAGCTCTCCGGTAGAAATGAATGGGAGTGTGGGGCTGGGACGAGGGGAGGTGGGGCGGCGGGGTGGGTGGGCACCCTGTGAAGGGCTGGGGCTTGAGAGGAGGAGACCAGAGGCTCCTGGGGGTGGGAAGGGCCGAGGGGCCCTGAGGTGGGGGCGCACTGTTGCCTGGCGGGATGCCTCCTGAGGGGGCCCTCACTGACTGAGGTTCTGGTGAGTGAGGGCAGGACTGGGGTCTGATGACACTCGGTGCAGCCCTGAACATCCAGCCCAGGCAGGACCAGAGGAGCCCAACAGGGTGAGGGCAGCCCCACCTGGAACTGGGCACAGTGGGGACACTGGTTCCCACCACTTGTGGGCGCATTTGGGGCTGGGTGACCAGGCAGGCCTCCTGATGGCTGTCACCTGAGTTGAGATTTCATTCAGGGAAAGTGGCAAAAATTCAACCAGTGAGACTGTCAGGTTAAAATGTCCAAACCCAATGGGGGTCTTTTCTGTATTCACATTTAGAATTATTATAGAGGTAACAACCACGGCAAAGCCACCACCACCACCAGCTACCTTTGTGGAGAGGGGTTCTGCCCACGAGAGTTGAAAACAAGGCCAGGACAGCAGGCGTTGCAGCTGGGGGTGGTAGGCACCCAGCAGGCCCCCGAGGAGTGAGAGAAGCCTGACCAGGGCAGGCACAGGGCCTGAGCACAGGGTGGCCTCTGGCTCCTGACCTTTGCTGGCCGCCCCTCTCCTCCCCTGGGTGAGGTGCCCGCCGGACGGCGCGGACAGCCCTGCCGGAGCCCCACGCGCCCGGGCCCCGCCCACAGCCCGATTTCCCTCTAAGGCCCCGGCCCGGCTGCTGGGCTGGCCGCTCCCAGGAGGCCTGGGAGACCCTGTCCAGACAGCCAGTGCCACGCCGCAGCCTGAAGCCGCCCCTTTGCCGGCGCTCAGTTGTGAAGAGCAGTCACACACACATCGCAGGGCAAGGCGGCGGGGGCCCTGCCACGCTCTCCTGGCCGGAGCTCTCCTCTCTGGGCAGGCCTCGGTGCTGCGGCCCCAGCTCAGAACCCTCCGCACCGGGGGTCCAGCGGTGCGCGCGGCCCTCGGGCTGGCCCTGGGCGTAGGCTCCTGCCCGGGGTGGGGAGACTCGGGGAGCTGGCAGCAGGGACCCGGCCTGGGCGGTGCTCCCAGGCCCTCAGGGCCCGAGGCAGCGCTCGGCTCTAGGAGGTGGGGACAAGACGCTGTCACTTCATCCACAAGCGTTAGAGGAGTGCGTTCCTAGCTCTCCCGGAAGCCGAGCCGCACGCTCCCCGGCCGGGCGTCCCGGTGCTCCCGCGCCCTCTGCTGGCGGCTGGGAGAGAAGGGGTGCTGAGCCGCCTCTGCTGACCTTTCCTTCACGTGCCTGGTCCAGTGGCCTCATGGGGCTGACGATCCGGCGAGAGGCAGGCTGGAATAAAATCTTCAGAGAGCTGGGACTTAGCTGAGAACCCATTCACTGTAACTCAAAGACTGGCATCAAATTTATTATTATCTTTTGTTAAATACTGTTTTCGGAGCACATGTTCTATAAGGGGCGGGGGTAGGTTTTCTTCTCGGTACATTTTTGTGTGTGCAGTTATGTGACAGGAGGAGACAAAACAAGTGGTACCCAGGTGGGGAGGGGTCTCAGGCTTGGACCCTGTGCCCAAGCTGCATGTTGCCCCTCTGATTGAGAACAGCCCCTGGACTCCCACCAGGTAAACCTGAGACCCAAGTCTCACAGTCAGGTGACGTCAGAGGAGGTCCACTGGGGACAGTGAGGACTACACACACCTGCATTCCACGCATCCTAAAGGAACCATACATAATGGGGAGGTGGGGGTCTGTTGGGCAAGCCCCTGCTCACTGCACCAGCCGCCTGTCCCGCAAGCGTCTCATGGAGTGGGGGGTGGGGTGCCAACTGCTGTGGTGCTAAGTGGGATGACTGGGATGAGGACCTCTCCTGCGGGGGGTGTGGGTGACTGAGCAGTGTGCACTGGGATGGGGGGCCTGGGCAGAATGGCTCCAGCCTCCAGAGGGTCCTCAGCTGTGCCCCTGTGAGGGCAGAGGCTTGACCTGCCAGGGCACTGATGCCAGGTACAGACCAGGGGGCAGAAGACAGGGCCCCCCCGGGGCCACAGAAACATCCGTTGATGGCCTCGTGGCACAGAGCAGTGCTGGTGGGTCCTCCGGGCCGGCCCCAAGCCTTCCTCGGTGGAGCCCACAGTGTTTGCTTGTCATCACACATGGGAAGGATGCTCACAGCTTGAGAGGTGCCTCCGGTGGCAGATCCAGGTCCCAGAGAGAAGAACCAGGCGTTTCTCACATGGGGCAGCTCTGGACCATCAGGTGGTCCTTCCAAATCTGGCCCAGGCAGGTGGGGCTGGGGACCTCGTCCAGAAAGAGGTGGCCATGGTGTGGTCTGTTACACCAGCACTTGCCGGGAGGTCAGAGGCAGGAATTGTCTAGATTCAGAAAGACCTTCCCTGGGCCCCCTTCAGACTGAAGTGTTGCAAAGTCAGTTCTTCACAGCAGCTCAAGGAGTCTCTGAAGGTCTAATTAAAAAACAATGTTGAATAGTTCTCCGCATCAGGAGAAGGTGAGCTAACAGGCTGAGAGCTGCTCCGAGATGTTAGCTGCTAGGCCAGGCTCAGGAGAGGACACCCCACGCCCGCCCCCAAACACACACAAATCCCTCATTTGTTGCTTTGAGCTGGAAATATGGTGCCCTCTCTTCAGCCCAGGAGAGGAAAGCCATTCCCACAGGAACAGAGAGCCACGTGGAGGGAGCAGCACTGGGGTGGGGGCTGGGAGACTGCAGCTCAACCTCCACCGCTGTGTGATCCCCAGACCCTCATGTCCTGCATCAGAAGTCAGGGCTCACACCACCCACCATGGTGGGGCGAGGCACACAGAGATGACCCTGTGACAGTGCTGGCCCACGGTTGCCCCTGTGGCTAAGCAGCATCTGAGTCTGAAGGGGAGGAGGGCGCTGGGGGTCTGTAGGGTGGCCCCAGGCAGGCATGGCGATGGGGTTCAGGGGAGCCCTGGTGCCTGGGTGTTCTGCCTCCCAGCCCACACTAAGGGAGGTGAGTCCCCAGCCTGGGCCTCCAGCCCTCTGCCCGCTGGCCAGGCACGGCCCCCACCAACTGCTGGAGCCCAGGGTCGAGGGGGCCTTGCCTGGAGCTGCTCTCAGTAGCTGCTGTCTGCATGGAAGGGCCCTGGGGCCGGCAGGGTGCGGTCACCCTCCTCGCGCGGCCTCGCCAGCTCCCCGTACTCGCTGTTGTAGAACATCTGGCCCCGGGCCCCCCGGTCCGGCCGCCGCCGCCTCCCTTGGGGGTCGAGGTGTGCCACGGTCATGTCCACGTTCCTGCCTGGTCCTTCACAGCTGCCGAGACAGGGAAGGTGGCATCAGAAAGAAAAGAAGAGTGACTGCAGCCTCATCGGGGTGGGGTCTGGCTGGAATGGCCCGAAGCCAGTGGAAACACAGGCAGACCTGACTCAGATAGAAAGACAAACCACCGTGCCTGCTGGCAAACACTGGCGCTTCCTCGGCCCCAAGCGGGGCGGGGACGACGGAGAAAGCCCAGCTGCCTCCCCCCAGACCTGCTTCTCACCCAGTCCTGCAGTCTTCGTAAACGGCACGGACATTGATTCAACGGCTCGGGCATCTGGGTGTCATCCTCTCTTCCTCCTTTCCCCTCACCCCCCTGTCCAGTGCTCTCCGTGCCCCGCCCCACGCGGCCGGGAGCTGCCATCTGAGCGCGCTCTGGGCTCCCCGACTGCATCTTCCTTCTCCACTCAGCCAGTCCTCAGAGATCCTTCAACTCAGATGGTGTCCTTTCCCTCCCGACAGACCCTCCAGTGGCTTCAGAACGGAGCCGAAGCATCTCATCCCGGCCCGGGAAGCCCCGCAGCCTCTATCTTGCTGATGGCCCGTGACTGGCCCGCCTTCGCTCTCATTCTCTTGGAGTTTTTTTTTTAAATGCTGTTTCATTGCTTTTGCTTTTGCTTTCATGTTTGTTTCTGCTTTGCACGGTGCTACTGAAAAGCCTGATGCCAATCTGACTCTTTTTCCTTCTTTCTTTTTCTTAAATTGAAGTACAGTCAGTTACAGTGTGTCAATTTCTGGTGCACAGCACAGTGTCCCAGTCATGCATGTACACGCATATGTTCGTTTTCATATTCTGGACTCTTTTTCTCCACAAGTGACTTGGTCTTTTTGCTTGAATTCCCAGAACGTTTATCTCTTTTTTTTTTTAAACATTGATCGAAATTCTACTTTATTTCTTTCTTTACACCTTTGCTGTGGTGTGGTTCCTGTACAGTAAACTACACATATTTCAGATGCACAATTTGATGAATTTTGATAGATGTAGACGCCTATGAAACCACCACCACTATCAAGAGGGCTCACATTTCCATCACTCCCCAAGAGGTGCCAATTTTGAATTCCCAGTTTATCCCTTCCCACCCCCTTTACTCCCTGGTAACCATAAGTTTGTTCTCTGTGCCTGTGAGTCTGTTTCTGTTTTGTAGCTAAGTTCATTTGTGCCCTATTTTTTTTTTTTTTTTTAAGATTCCACATCTAAGGGGTATCATGTGGTGTTTTCCAGAACGCTTACCTTTAAAGTCGGATAGTTGGACTAGGCTATGTCTCAGAGTTTACTATTCTTGGACCAGTCTTCCCAGGTCCCCTCCCAACATGTAGATTCAGGTCTCCTTTTATGTAAGAGACTTATCTTGAATTTCATGGTTAAAACATTAGTTCTGTTTCACTGTTGGCATTTTCTTCCTCAGAGGCTCCAGCTGTACATACATTGGATCTTTTCTACTCAACTTTGAGATTTTTCACATCCTTTCTGATCCTTTTTGCCTCCTTATTTATTTTGCTTTATTTTCTTGACTTCTTTTCACGTCTATCCTCTGTGCCTTCCACTGACAGTGACAGTCTGATCATATCTTATTATCCCTTTGGCACTCTGCTTTTCATTCTTGAGACGATTCATCTTTTGTTTCCATTTGTCCCCTGACTTTAGTCAGCTCCCATTTGCTATCCTCACACTGTTTGTCCATTTCTACTCTGAATTTTTGCATTTCTGATTCATAGTGCAGCTCCTTGTTTAATTATGACTTTAATTCACATGGGCACATTGTATCAGTCTTTCTATGTTTTTTTTGTGAGTGTTTACAGCTCCTCAAAACTTTTCATTCTAATTTCCTTTTCCACTCTTAAATAAGTCTGTGTGGATGGTACTTATTTTTTCTGTTCATGATTATTCATGCTGAGGTTATCCTATGGAAGAGGCCAGCGTTCTTCATTCAGGAGCACTGTATCTGATCCAAATCTTTGGTATCACCTTAAATTCCTTCAACTGCAGCCCCCTTTCCAGTGGCTCCATTCACATCCCATGGACTAGCCAGTCACTTAGCAGGGAGTGTGAGGCCCTCTCGGCTGCTGCCAGGCAGCCACCTGACCAACCACAAGCCAGGGTCTCCAGATCTTCCTTCCGCCTATAGGCTCAGATGAAACACCATACCACAGGGCATGGGATCTGGCATCCTGAATGGCCACTAACAGGACCAGGTGAGCCACCTGGAAGCAAAGATGAGTTAACTCCCCATGTGGTGAGTACTGACCAGTGGTTAGCAGAAGATAGGAAAGGACTGGGCAGATAAACTCCCTCCTTCTCTTGGAGCGGATGCCTCCAAGGCACATAGTCCATCCTTGCACCTGTATGGAGACTGTTCCATATGTCAAGTGGATGCACCTGCCAAGCGACCTGCTGCATCCCTTTGTGCCACATCATGTGTTTCCAAAGGAACCTGGGAAGAGAATTGTGCCCTTTGTCATCACTGTCATGAGGTGCAGTTGCTGTAGTGAACAGATCCTTGGGTGTGTATCTGTCTTCTGGATTCTTAACACAATCTTGCTTCTGTAGGCCTCTCATCTTCTGCAGTTCTCTTCCTCCTTCACCACCAGGCATCTGGGTGCACACGGCCTCCTGCTCTCTGCCTTTCAGAAGCAGTGCCTTCCCCAGACGTTCCCCTGGTGGCATGCTCTATTGCCTTCCCAGACTGTATGGCCACTGTCCCAAGGACCTTCAGCCCCTCTCACAGGGCAGTCCCCATGCTGTTCTCTTTCTGCCGTGGCTCAGCCACCGCTCTGCCGGTTCCGGCGCTGAGTTCCCAAACACACTCAGCTGGAGTCTCTCGCCTGGTCACATCATAGGCACAGGCTGCGACAGGCCTTTGTGTGTTGCTTTTAGGAAGACGTGTGCAGATCTGAACTTAAGTAGCTTTTATCCTCTGGCTCCTCTTATCGAATTTCTTTTGGGGCGGGGGATGAAATACTGTTTAGTAAAGAAACATTAGCCAGAAATTACTTCTGTCAGTGCAGTTAGCACTAATTTCCCCAAACGAGGGGACAAAGAGGGATCACCTGACAATCAATGAAAAGAAAAAAGGAGGCCACGGTGCACGATGCAGGTGCAGAAGTCATCCCTAGACACATGACCCCACGACTGCCAGTGTGCACAGGGCTGTGAGCACACACTCTGCAGGCTGCTGGGAAAATAACAGGTGGCTGGTTAAGCTGCGAGGCCCTAACTCCACCTACCAGAGAGGTTGAGAACGCCATCAACCATCTAAAGTGATACAAACCAAAGCCTGCGGTCTAGGGCACAATAGTCAGTGGCAACATCGCATATTGATTCCACCACAGCCTGGGCAGAAGCCAGGATTCGCTCTGGGAAACTGTCAGACGACCCAAAAGGGGCTCCTGCCAGAGACGCAGACGTCAAAGGTGGAGGGAACAGTCCAGACACAGCGGTCTGAGGAAAGCGGGAGAGGGTCCTTTTTCACGTGTCACAGGTCCTGCCATTTACACAGCCACGAGCAGGTCCGCTTGTAAAGGGAATAAGTAGACGCCTACCTGTCTCATATACACCCGTCAAAGCTCAAATACTCAGGGTATTTTTTTGGAGGGGAAGCTACCTTCTGGGGCAAATGGAGGTCTATGCAGGTTGCCCTCTGTGCAGGCACACAGGAGAATTTCTCTGTAACTGTCTTCTCATCAAAGTAGGACTCCAGCCAGCCCTAGTTCATGCGACCTGTCTAGCTCCTGTGGCCACCTGGCTAAGTGCTGGGGACAGAGGACAGCGGTGGCCTCCCCTGGCTGGGCGAGGGGTGCTACGTGCATTGGGCACGGCGGATCATGCTCAGTTTCACAAAGAGGTAGCCTCTGAACATCTGTCAAATGGAAGGGAGCTTTGGGGACCAGCACCAGGTGTGCTGGGTCAGGATGGTGAAGGGGGAGGGGGCTCCTTTGGGAAGGCTGGTGGCTAAAGGCCTCAAGTCCCAGGGCAGCTGGCCCTGAACACACAAAAGGGCAACATGAAGCCACGGAAGGTTTCACCTACAAGAGTGACAGGCACACGCAGGCCCAGCCGCCCTCCCCTGGCCCCTGGCAGCGGAGGAGGCTCCAGAAGTCTTACCTGAATACGCCTTCTTGTTTGTGTCTGCTCTCCAGCTGCTCAAACTCCTCGGAGGCCAGCACCATCCCACTGTCTGTCTGGTTATCCTGTGCAGAGAGAACAAGCCAGGGCTGTGGGCCCCACCGAGGCCCGTCCACAGTGGCACTGTAGATGTGGACTTGTACCACCCCTGACCTAACACTCATCCTGCGGAAAGTGAGGGAGACGGGTTTCCATGCCTCCCCAGAGCCTGCAGTAAGGGTCACGTGTCCCCGCCACAGGGGGAGAAACTGAGGCCTGGCAGGGGCCATGCCTAGCTACTCAGGAGGACGGCAAAGCTGGGACACCCCTGGTGGTGGCCATACTCACAGACAGAGCAGGAGAAGCAGGGAAAGTATCGAAAGAATCTGGCAGCTTGTAGTATAGGAAAAGAACCCTCAGACACATCCCAGGTTTAGTGGGGCTGTCACCTTAGTGTGACTTGGCATGGTTCTCATTTTGATTTAAATGGAGGGGAACTGCACACCATTAGAGCTGAGGGCCCCCCCACTATCTTCATCTGGCTCTGGAACGTGAGCCCAGGTCTGTATGGCACTGGTCCAGGACCCCACAGCTGTCCCCGCCGTCCAGCGACCCTGGGCCAGTGCTCCCTGCCCCGCCCCATCTGGAAGAGGGCCGGTGGGCTGTTTGTGCTTTTACAAAGTGGGCACACTGGCTCCAGCCTCACGGAGCTGTGAGAGGCCTGCTCTGTTTGATGGTATCTGAGGATACGGGTGGTTTTCTCATGACCCTGACCCCAGTCTCCTCCTCTCTCTGGCCAGGTGGCTTGGCGGCCACCAAAGGGGCCAGGAGACTCGCACTGATCCCAGGAGAATTATCTGGAAGGAAAATCCATCTTTCCACTGGGTTTCTCCTGGGGTTTCTACCTTGCTAGGAGAGAGAGGGCTGGGGCTGCTGGGAAGGGGGGACTCTGTGTGAGGAGGGCACAGGTGACAGTGGCAGACACACGGTGACGCTGCACGGGTGTCCAGACCCCAGGTGCTTGGGACGCACCCTGGGCTTGACCTTTTCAAAGACAGTTGGCTCCCTTTCCGGAGCTGCTTGCCTCAGGGGTTCCTGACACCTGACCCCCTGCCGAGAGAGCCCGGCAGCCCGGACCTGCGGTGCCCACGCCCACCCACCCTACTCACCACGGAGGCCTTGTAGGTCATTGGGGTCATGGGAAATTCCTCGAATGTCTTCATCCTGGAGGGACCCTGGGTCTGAGTCCCTCTGGCAAGGCACCCCGGAAAGGACACACAATTGTAATATCTGTGGGGAGGAAATGGGAAGTGCTGATAAATGTGCCCCAGCGTCCCTCCTGAAAGTTATTTCCACCTCTCTTTCTGCGTCCTCTCCCTGGGGAAGGACCCGGCCTGGGCATGAGTATGGGCCCAGGTCTGTGTGCTGCTCTGGGCCCCTCCCCAGGCCCCTGCACTCTGAACTGGGCCCCCTTCCCTGTGCAAGAGGACTGAACGTCCCACCACTGCTGGGGAGGGTGTGGAAGGGGAGTGGAGGGCACCCAGCACGGGTGAGACATGGAGCTGGAGAGACTGGAGGAGGCCTTCACCCCAGGATGGGCCACCAGCTACTGCCTGACCTGCATGCCTGTGTGTGTGTGTGTGTGCGCGCGCGCACGCACATCCGCCTGCCTGTTGGGGGGCTGGTGGAAGGAGCCTGGCAAGAAACAGCTGGCTGCTCCTGTCCTCCAGACCTGGCCGCTCCTGTCCTCCAGACCTGGCCCTGCTCGAGCCGGGGCAGACGGGGTGGCGAGTCTCAAAGCCCTTCTCTCAGCAGCGTGGATGGGAATGTGGATACGTGACCTTCCTGGTGGAAACGTCCACTGGCAAGAGACCCCTGTCCAGAACTCTGGAGACCCAGGCTACACTGTAAATGCTGCATACAGGTTAGCGAGTGGCCAGCTCTGCTCCCGGGGTCCCTGACAGCAGCCCGTGGGACTCGCCCTTCTGCCACTGGCTCCGTTTTCTCTCCCTGTGGCGCGGTGCTGGCCAGGGCACTGTCTGAAATGGGCGCTCCCCTGAAACTGGGGAGAGGGCCTCCCGGGGCTAGGAGTGTGGGCACACACAGGAGGCCAGAGGGCAGATACAAGGACTGTTGCAAGGCCACATGACCTTAGAGGCAGGGTGTCACCCGCTGCCACTGTCATTTAGCGTCGCTTTGCTGTCTGGGTTGGTGTACAGTGGCCTCTGAAGCCTTTGTAGCTTGCTTTCCCTTGACGACTGAAGAGGTTAAAGTGCACCATGTCCAAACTGCGTTCCCCCTGTCGGGGGACCAGTGGACCGGAGGAGGGTGGCTGACCTGGCAGCCAGGCTGTGCCGATGCAGGCTCGGCGGGCTGTCCTCGGCGTCGGCGTCAGCGTCGGCCTCGGCGATGTGCAGGGCCGTGGTGGATGCCTGCAAGAGGCTGCCCTCCTCCGAGCTCTGAGAGCTGCAGGGAGCCAGGCGGTCCTCCTCTTCCTGGCAGAAATGGCAGAAACAGCCCGGGTCAGAGGCCCCGCGCGCCCTCGGCCCGCGGCGCCGCGCTCCGGACGGCTGGCGTCCCAGCCCCCAGCGCTGCGCTCAAAGGCACCAAGGACTAGTGGAGCCGGCGGCTCCTCCTCCCAGCCCTGCCGGGTGCCCCGTTAGAGGAGGAGGCAGCCACAGCGAGAGCAGCTTCACCCCTGAGCCCCGGTTGCTCCACAGGCTCAGGAGTGAGCACAAGTGCTCCCCACCCTCTTCCCGGGGGCAGCGCTGGACCCCGAGTGCTCGTCTCCGGCCCCGGAGGCTGGGGCAGCAGGCAGCTCCCCGCTCACTCCTCCAGCGCCCAGGGCACCTGGTGCGGAGCCAGTCCTGAGCTGGCTTGGCTCCCCACCGCTGGGGAGACAGACACAAACCAAAAGCGGGGGCAGGGGGCAGAGAAGGAATTGCCAGAAGGCGGCTCCTTGGAGGCTCCCTCAAGCCCAGCCTGGGGCTCCTCGTGGGCAGAGCTGAGCTCTGACCAGCTGTGTCGCGGCCCCTGGGTTGGGGGCCAGGAGTTGCTGCAGCAGGACAGGGAGAGCGGGGCTCACCTGCCGGGCCCTGCTCAGGAGCAGGTCCCCCAGGATCTCCACCAGGTCTGAGAACGCGGGCCTCTCTTTGGGGTCCCCGACCCAGCAGCTCAGCATGATGCGGCGTCTGTGGGTACAGGCAGCTGGGGACTGTGGTCTGAGAGCACGCTGCACCTTACGCCAGCAGCCCCCAGCCCCCTGCCTAGCTTCCATCTCTTACGCCCCTTCCCCCCCCCTCCCTCCCTCCCTCCCCCTGGGCTTAGGCTGGCTTGTCTCTCCTGCCTGCAGGGAGGGGAGTTAGTGGATCACTTGGAGTGGGAACTTAGATTGCAGCCCACCCCTCTCCCCACCCGCCCCGGGCTTGTAGGACCTCGACCTCCTCCCCCTGCCTGCATGCCCCCTCCACCCCGTCCCATGCCTGTATCCAAACTCCCCTCCCCTTTCCCTTGTGGTGCCCACCGATCCCTCTGGCCCCCCAGTGCCTGAGGGCTTCCTGGGAGACTCACATGGCAGGAGTGGCCAGCTCTGGGGCCCTCATCCGGGTGCCCTCTTTCAGCCGCTGGCAGAACTCCTCATTGATCTGCACCCCAGGGTACGGGGAGGCCCCTGATGGCAGGAACAGGATGGGGTGGGGTGGGTGGGGAGCCGGCTATGGCTGTTCAGCCCAGACCCCAAATTGCCTCTGTCCTGGCCCCTGATGGCCAGGTGCTCGTCTTGCTGCCCCCTTGCCCAAGGCGAGCTCTTCATTTGGTTAAGACTGTGATGGCACCTGCTTGGTAGGATTGCCATGAGCATCAGCGCTTTACAGAGATGTTAGAGGAAACATGTCCCGTCCTGGGAGTCTCAGGGTTGGGAGTGCTGAATCAGCTGGCCTGCCCTGTCACAGTGACCCCTCTTCGGAGATGCCTTCCCCAATCTTGCCCTGAGTCCTGTGGCTCTGCCAGCAAACAGGCCCTGGACCTAACCCCTCCTCGCCGCCCTCTCTTCCTGGGACTTTGCCTTTCCTGACGAGGGGGGAAAACAGCTTTTGCAAGCCATACAGCAGCCGGGCAACCCTTTAAAGATACGAGTCAGACTGCTCTCTCCTTCCCTCAAAACCCCCGCACAGCTCCCAGTAGACTTAAACTTCAGATCCTCCCCTGGCCTGCAGGGCCACGCAGGCCCCCTCTCGCTGCATCTCCCGCAGCCGCCTGCTCACATCCTGCCCGCCACCACTGTGGGTCCGGCTGCACTTCGCCCTGGAGTGCTGTCCTCCCAGGCCCCCTGCCTCCACCCCTCCCACTTCCATCAGCCAGACCCCTCCTGGCCCCTCCAGCTCACACACAACCCATCCTTCCTGCGCTCTCTCCACGCTCTTTTCTTTTTACTAAGAGTCATTGGTCATGGCTGCCACTCAGTGTTTTCAGTGTGTTCACTGCCTCACCCTTATCCTGGTGGAGGGCGGGGGGGCTTCATCTTGGTCCCAGCGGGGCCCAGGTTCCCACGGGGCTTGCACAGGTGTGGTCACTGAGTGAGACCCCAGTCTCCTCCCGGCTGCCCCAAGGGCAGGTGAGGAGGGGGCTCAGCCAGGGAGGGGGAGATCTGGGGAAACTCGTATGGCCTTTCCCTCTGGGACCTGTCATGCGCCCAGGGGCTGCTGAGCGAACAAAGGGTTCTGCCTTGGCACAGGCTGGAGTGCACTGCCCTCCAGGTGGTGTGAAGGTGGCCCATGCTGGAGGTGAAGGGGAGAGGTAGGGGGCTCCCAACCACCTGCCTCAGAACGACCTGGGCTAAACCCCTGGGCCATGCAGCCCCCTGTGCGGAGAGGCTGGCGATGCGACCTTGAGCCTGTGATCCCCCCTGCCCCTCCCCTGCACTCACCCAGGGAGAAGATCTCCCAGAGCAGCACCCCAAAGGACCACACGTCACTCTGCGTGGTGTACACCTTGTCAAAGATGCTCTCAGGGGCCATCCACTTCAGGGGCAGCCGGGCCTGCAGGAGAGACGTCGTGTCCCCAGTGGGGGAGGGAGGGAGGGAAGAGGCCAAACCCTCGGGCACCCCCTCCTCTTCCCAGTCTTTGCAGGACTCTAGAGTCACGCCTCAAGAAAGGCTTCTGGGTCACACCCATCCTGTGTGTGTTCAGATGGCTCGTGCAATTCGCTGTGTCCCCCATCCGCATCCTGCAGGTGCCTGGTGCCTCCCTTGGAGGCTTCTGCCCTGCTGCTGTTCTTCTGGACCCATCTGGGCCCCTCTCTTCCGCTGTACTCTCCCAGGGAAAACCTGCAGCCCTCCTCCAGCTCCAGACCTCTCGGCCCCGCATCCTGAGGAATGCTGTGTCCCTGTACACCCTCACCAGTGCCACCTTTATGCACTCACTCACTTGGTCCCCACACTGGAAGCCTGGCATCATTCCTGACCCCTCCTCCTGTGGCCTCTACCTGGAAGCCCTGAGGGCTATGGCCCTTCCTGACTGGCCTCTCCCTCCACGCCAGCAAGCCCACTCCCTTCTCCTCCCAGCCTGCAAAGGAGGCTTCCGGATGGCACATCTGACTCTCACTTCCAAGTGCCCCCACACACTTGGAGTGAGAATGAAGGACAAGCCTGTACGGTGGGCCCCTTGCAGCCTGGGCCCATTTTGCCCATTGCCCTCTTTCCAAGCCTTTTCCTTCCTCCCCGGGGGGCAAATCCCTAACATCCTATCAGCTTCGGATGTTCAGATGCCTGCCTGGCTGCCTCTGAGCACCACCAGTGAGACACACATTGCACCCAGCACCCATGTGCTTTTCTGTGACCCTGCTACACCAGGTACACTAGGTACATTGTGTCATACCAGGTCTAGCCACCTCCAGGACAGACAACACGTAGGGTCCGCTTCCGCATGCCCAGCCCCCATGGGGCATGCATGGGGCATCACTGCCCACCTAGTGGACCAAGTTGCAGGGCCAGACACAAGTTCCAGTTGGAGCATCATGGTCCCTGCTCATCAGCCCTGCCTCCCTTCATCTGCTTCTGGTCATTCAGCAGAGTCACTAGCGTCCCTGTGGGGGTGAGTCCCCCACTCTGCTCCCTGACCCTCAGCCTCTGCCCTCCCTCCATGGCACTCACACTGCCCTTGCGCACGTAGTCGGGGTCTTTGTAGATGTCGCGGGCCAGGCCGAAGTCACAGATCTTCACCACATCACTTTCTGACAGCAAGATGTTCCGAGCAGCCAGGTCTCTGTGAATGCACTGGGGGCGGGAGGAGGCACAACGGTGTGATCAGAGCAGACCCCTGGGGCCACACCCATACCTGGGGCTCCAGGGTTCCCTGCCTGAGCTCTGCTTTTCTGGGGACAGATTTCTGTGTGCCCCCAGCACTCGCCATGGAGAGAGCTCCTGCAACTGTGGTGACCGCGGAGGAGGCTGTGGGGTTGGGCAGATGGATTCTACATCCAGCTCTGCCTCTGACCAGCTGGAGATCTTGGGAAGTCAGTTCCACCCTTTAGGCTCAGTTCCCGCCTCTGCAAAGCGAGAGAGCTGCCCCTTGATCACAGTATCATTGTGGGCGGAACCAGGACCAAGCTTGGCAGGCAGGTAGGTCTGGCTTCTCTCCCCCTCGGGAGAGCCTGCCGGGCAGTCACCTTGCGGGAGGCCAGGAACTCCATCCCTCGGGCCACCTGGAAGCTGTAGCAGACAAGGTCTTCCATGGTCAGTGGGCTCAGCCACAGGTCCTCGGCTGCACAAGAGAGTGAGGCTGGCTCAGGAGGGGGCCCCCTCCAGGACTCCCATCTTCCACCCAGCCCCCCAAGGGGACGTTTGTTTGCTGAATCTGGCTGCATCCCTCCTGGCTGGGCAACGAGCATGCTGGCCTCCCCCGCCCCTCAGCCTCCACTCTCTGTGACACCCACTACCTACTCAGAGCAGAGGCTGCTGCTGCCGCACTGGACCTTTGCACCTGCTACTTCTGTCTGGGGCTGCTCCCCACCATGTCTGCAAGGCAAGCCCCTATTCATCTAGAGATGCCCAAATCAAACGTTTAAAGTGAAAACTATCCTTGAGGTGCCCTCCCTTGCTAAGGCTCTCCCACGCGAGGCCCTCCAGGAGAGCCCCGGCTGGCTTGTCCCAGGGCCCCTGCTCATGAGGTGTGATCGTGCCAGACACCTTGGGCAAGAGGAAGTCAGACTCTTACCTTCTTGGACTCGAGGGGCCCGCCCTGCCCCGCCCTTGCCCATCAGGAGCCGCGTCAAGAGGGCCCTGTCGCTGCTCCCTGGCCTCCTCCGGTCTGCCATGGCCCCTTCCACCATGGCGCAGAACCGCCTTCGCTGTTCAGGAGACTTCTCCTGCGAATGCACAAAGTGGATCCGAGGAGGCCCTCCCATTCGCGGCAGAGGCGTGCTCCCCCTTCCCGGCAGCCCACCTTGGCGCCCAGCCGGCTCCCGAGCAGCGCTCCGGCCCCCCGGCAAGGCGCCCACCTACCGCGTAGGGGTTGAAGGCCTCCCGCTTGGCGCGCAAGAAGTTGGAAAGGTTGCCATACTTGCAGAACTCCACGATCACCATGAGGGGGCCTGGGGCAGGTTAGGGCGGGAGCCAGGCGCTCGGACGCGAGGGAGGACAAGCCACGGCCCCGCCCCACAGCCCTCCTGCGCCCCGCCCTCCCCACGCCCCGCCAGCGCGCCTTGGGGGCTTGGCCCTCCCACTGGCTAGGCCGCCCGAGCTCTTTACCGTTGGGCTTGGTGCACGCCCCCAGGAGGTTGACCACGTTGAGATGGTTACCGATGTGGATGAGGATTTTGAGCTCCGACATCAGGGCGCGGTGCTCGCTGGCGGTGGCCCCCTCTAGAGGGAACACGGGGACTTCGCAAGGTGCCAGGCCCGCTGCGCCTGGGCCCCAACCCGTGCGCGTGCCTACTTCCGGGCCTCTCAGCTTAGCTAAGGCATGGCTCAGCGCTCTTACTTGTGGGGGCGCAAGGCCCCCGGCAGGCCCTGCCTGCCCCTCTGCGGCAAAGGTTTAGGTGGGACTGGTAAGTGTTACTCAGAGGTGGGGCCCAGGCCGGGCTCTGACCCCCACGGATTCCCTGTAGAACCTTGGGTAAGACTCTGGCTCTGAATTTCAGTTTCCCCTCCTGCACCAAAGCCCCACCAGCCCACCCAGAGCTGCTCTTCCTCACCAGCTCAGCCGCCCCTTCTACCCGCGGATCCCGCACCTTTTAGCATTTTCACAGCCACCGTGTCACAGCTGCTGCCCTTGCTGATGCCAAAGGCCGAGGCTTCCACCACCTTCCCAAAGGCCCCGTGGCCGAGGACTCTCCCTGTGGGGGCAGGGAGCTGGTTCCAGATGAGCTGTATGGGGGTGAGGGTGGAGAGGACTGGGCAGCAGGGACAACCCCTGCGGAGGGCCAGGAAGGAAGGCTCAGGAGGGGGAGGAAAGTCGGGAGCCCCTCTGCCAAACAGGAAGTGCATGGGGAGCAGGAGAGGGAAGAGAGGGAGAGGAGAGACAGACAGGAAGGCCTGCATCCTCTCCCAGCAGGTGTGATGGGCCCACCCTGCTTAGAGCAGCAGGAAGTGACCCTGGGGGCCTGGGAACTGGGAGACCCGATCGTGGTTCTGGGGCTGCACGCCCAGATGGACAGGTCGGGCCAGGTGGGGGCCAGGTGAGACTTTCTGGCATGAGTTCTGAGAATGGAGGATTTCAGGGCTCCAGACTGTCCTGCCCCATAGCAGCTGAAGCTGTCTCTGCCCAGCGGGACAGGGTGGACGGGGCAGGCTGGGTGCTGGCCTCACCGAGGTGCAGCCGCTCCCGGGGGAACTCCCACTGGCTGGCATCGTAGGACAGGTATTCACACTGCTCCTCCAGAGGCACTTCCCCGGGGTCCATGATGATGGACAGGTAGCCAGTCTTGATGTCTGCATGGGTTGGCTGGGAGCGGGGTTGGGGAAAAGCTCGCTGACTTGGCCATACCACCCTACCTGGGGTAAAATTTTGCCCAGGACATATGCGATCTCCTTAGGGACTTTCAATATAGGAGGGGAAAGAGACAGAAAACCTCTGGTCCTTTAAGAGCCCAGCATGGAAGGGTCAGGGAGGGCTCACGGGAGGCAGGGCTTCTGGGAGAGCCAGGACAGGACCATACTCCTTAACTTAAGGGCTAGCCAGGGTGGAGAGAGGCCCCACAAGGAGCTGGGGAGAGGCTGGGCAGGGGGACGAGTGCTCACCCTCCTCATGTTACAGAAGATGAGGAGGAGAAGGATCCAGAAGAAGACGGCGATGACCCCGGTGCCAATAAGGATCACGATCTCCATGCTGCCTTTATCCTCTGAGCCTGAGTGGGCAGAAAGGGGCTAGTGTGTGCGTGTGTGAGGGGAGAGAGGGTGCACCCTTTGGGAGGTGCCCCTTCTTGTGGGCACGACTTGCAGCGAGGTGGCCAGAAGAAGGCGCCAAGTGCAGACGGGCGGAGGGTGGACAGAGGGGCGAGGGAGGGAGGCCGGACCTTCCACCGCCACGCTGGCGGAGGAGTTGACGCAGCCCTTGGCGTTGCACACACTGCACAGGTAGCGGCCCGCGTCCTCCTCGCGCACGCGCTGAATGCTCAGCTTCTGGTTCGAGTCCGCCAGGTCGATTCCTGCCGCAGGTCGGGGAGACGGTCGAGTTTAGGTAGGTCTGGGGCCTTGGCCTCACTGAGCTGCCAGACGCCGCCCTTCACCAGCGTCCGTCCCCTCCTTACCGGACTCTTCCTCCAGCAGCCTCTCATCTTTGTACCACACGATGCTGGGCACGTGCGTCCCGGCCACTGGGCACCGCATCTCCAAAGAATCGCTCACGTTCACCAGGAGGTCGGTCAAGTTCTGGGTGAGCCGCGGGGCTTCCAGGGCTGGGGGCGGGGTCGAGAGGGCGCTAAGTGGAGCTGCAGAAAGCAGGAGGGCGCGCCAGCAAGGGGCCCTCCAGGGCTAGGAGCCCTTGAAGCTGAAGGAAAGGTCAGGGTTTGAGCTCGGGGCGGGCAGGGCCGCGCACCTCCACAGCGGGCCTGGGGAGGGGGACGCTCCTGCAGGATCGGGCTCGTGAACGGACCGCCCAGGCGCGTGCGGGACGGGGGGGGGGGGGAGTGACGGCTGCTGGGGAAGCACCGCTCCCCCTCCCCCCGGCGGCCCTGCCTGCCTCACCCTGCACTGACAGGTACTTCTTGTGACAGTGCTTGTCTTGGCTGCGCCGGTCCTGCACCTCGCACACGTAGTCGCCTTCGTGTTCAGGCGCCACGCTGGGGATGGTCAGGCTGAGCGTGGCGTGGCGCGCCCCGGGCGCCGCCTCCTCCAGGCTGGCAGCCAGCGGCGTGGCGAAGAGGTGCACGTTCTTGCAGTCGAGCAGCAGCGGGTTCCCGTGCGCGTCATGCAGTGTGGACAGGTTAAGGCGGTACCAGCGCAAATGCTCGTAGGTGTAGTTGTCCGCCTGGCAGCTCAAGCGGACGGCCTGGCCCTCCAGGGGCTCCTCTGATGGCTCCGATTCTATGCTGAAGCCGTCGGGGATGGCTGAGAAGGGAGGACAATCTCTGTGACGTGCCGTCTTCTGTTGGCTTACCTCCCGGCCTGCCCAGGAGCTCTCTCTCCCTTTCCCAGTGGCCTTCTAACTCCCTCAGCTCTCCCCCAGGGGTGTGCGTCAGGTGTGTCTGGGCCGGGGACACCACACTGGAGCCCTCTTTGCCCTCTCACTGACCAGACACCAGATCCCTGAGGTCAGCCCCGCTGGGGTCACCTCCTGCCTTTGTGACAAGCTCCCCTCTTCTCCCAGGAACCTAGGTCATCAATGAGTTCCTTGCCACCAGGCTCAGAGGGGGCCTGTGTCCCCACTCTCCCTCACTGCTGACCCCACTCCCCACCACTGCCCTCTCCTTGCAACTATCTGGGCTTCATTAGCTTTTAGCAATGCCTCCCAATTTCCTTCTGTCCCTCTGGCCATTCATTGCCGAGCTCCTAGGGGCTCCTCTCCCCTCCAAAGTTCTTAGCATTCCTGAGGACACTAACACATTCGAAAATCTCAGGAAACTCTACACCTCCTTCCCAGGGCAAGATGCAGTGAGAACCAGATGCCGTGTGGATCCAGGCTTAGGAAGGGGGTGGGAGGGAAGTGGAGTCAGGGGAAACTGTGGGGAACAAGAGGGCGCCCCTGAGAGAGGCACCTCCAAGGCTGTGGGCAGACTGTGCCAACCCATGCCAGTGGCTCACCATCCCAGTCCATATGCCAGTGACCTCCAAATCCATTCCTCCTGCCCAGACCCAGGGGCCCCATGGGCCCTGGATGCCTCAAGGTCACCAGAAACTCAATGGGCCCCAGTTTGGGGACATCGTCTTCTCCCAGGCCTGCTTCCCTCCCAGGCCCACCTGGCTCCCGACTTCCATCCCGATCTGCACAAGTCACTCACTGGTCACGTAGAAGTAGATGAGCCGCTCGTCCTGGCCCACTTTGTTGAAGACCACACACTTGTACATGGCGGACACATTGGCGTCCTGGATCACCAGCTTGCTCACCGTCTGGACAGGACACATGTCAGGCATGAGCTCCCCAGCCCTGACCTCCTCTCTCTGTAAGGAGGTTGCTGTGCCCACAAGAGTAATGGAGGAAACTGAGGCTCCAGGCTGCAGATGACCAAAGCTCAGAGACAGGACCAGCAATGGTGAGGCAGGGACAGTGCTATGGACAGCCGGCCTCAGCTGTGCTGCGGTCAGAGGGCAGTGCTAGGCGGGACCAGCAGGACCTCTGGCTGTGGATGGGCTCAGGCTGTGGCCCTGTGGAGGAAGGGACAGGGTCCTGGTAGCACTGGCTTGCTCCAAGCCAGAGTTAGGGCTCATGTTCTGGTCACATCAAGGCTCAGCCTATGGGCCAAGGTGAGCAGATTGTCACTGCGTGAGATCCTTGTGATGTGCCCACAGATGCCCCAGGGCTGCCCATGAGCACTTCTCCCAGTGCCCTGGTTAGTGGCAAGGGGAGGGGCTAGGTTCCAGGGCTCCAGAAGGACTCTGGGGGTGTGGGGAGGGGAGTAGGAAGCTTGGAAGTGGAGGAGGAGAGAGGACCATAGGCCCTGCCTACCATCCAAAGACCCCACCCCCATCCCAGGCCGGGCACTTCCTGGCCAGCCTGGAACAGGAAGAGGCTCTAGAGGTGTGTAGGAAAACAGGAAGTGACTGTAGGAAGTGGGTGCCTTTGTTCGGTCCTTCCCTTGCCTGGCCTCTTCTAGGCATTGCCCCCAGCGTGGGCCAGCAGCTCGGCAGCCTTTGGTGGAGATGGAGCCGGCCCCCAGCCCCAGCCCTCCCAGCCCTCCCAGCCCTGGGCAGTGGGGGCCCACAGCCGTGAACCTCAGCTTCCCTGCATGGGAAGCAGGTGGAGGTTTCTGGCCCCACGTCTACACACAGGCAGGCAAGCTGATGCCCAGAGACACTGCAGAAAGGTTGCCTCAGCTGTTATCCCCAGAGCTCTGCAAGGCTGGGGGCCACCGAGGAGGCCAGGAGAGGGCCCCACCCCGCCTCCCTTTCCCCTTTCCCCCTGTGGCACGGATGGCCCACACCTTATTCTTGCCCTCTACAAACTCGGTCCAGGTGTCCAAGCTCTCAATGGGGTTCACGGCATCCTGTGTGGTCACCTCCTTCCAGTCCTGGCACTGTGGCATTCGGTCTCGCTGCTGCCGCCGCCGCCGGCTGCTACAAACAAGGAGAGGCAAGGGCCGGTCAGGGATGCGGGCAGGGAGGGCCCACCCTGAGGGTAGGGTCAAGTTTCTGTCATTCTCAGGGTCATCCTTTCACATCTTTGTGCGTAAGACCCGCCCCCAAAGTGAGCAAGGGGAACGGGGAACTTGTTTCTGGAGCACAGTCTCCTTACTCTTATGTTAGGGGCCTGGCAACCCATCCTGCTTGGACTGCCAGACACAGTCTTGCCCCGGGGCCAGGGCCTGCACCTGCACAGCACCACAACTTGTGGCTCTGTGGTCATTCTCCAGTCTGCCCTGCCCCCTGTCCCTAACTACCTGCAGGTGTCGCATCTTGCAAAGTTCACCCATATCTCCTGGGGCAGCAAAGTCACCACTCCTACTCCAAGAAGCCCTCTTCCTAGCCGCCCCCCAACCCTTCCAGAGCTGCAGCCCCTCCCTCGGCTGAGTTGCATCCCATCACTTTGGGTTTCCTGCTGGGATAGAGGTCCAGGGGAGGGGTGGACCAAGGGAGGCTCTTGTCTGCCCCCAGTGGAGCAGAGCGGGCCCCTGGGCTCCATCCTCGTGCAGAGCGTAACGGTAGAGCATCAGAGGGAAGTACATTTGGGGGTGCCAGCTGTGACCTGCAGCCTCATGGTTTAATAGAATCTCTTATTAGCCTTGAAGATTGTGGACTGGCTCAGGCCCAAAGGCCACCCCTACTGAACCTCCCCACATGACCATGCCAGGGCCACAGCCCCTCTGCTAGGATGGCCACCCTGTCTCCCTTGGGTTCCCAGCTCCCGTCCCTCCCCAGCCTGTGTCCATGCCCCCAGCCCATTAGGATCTCTTGCTAAATGGCAGGTGTGACCTGTCAATTCCCTGCTCAGCACCGTTCACTGACTCCTTAGTACCTTCAAGACCACTGACCACCTTGGTGCCCTGCCTTCTCGGCCCTCACTTGTCCAAGTTATCTCTGCCCCGAGTGTTCTTCTGGCCCATCTGGTGCCCCCTCAGGTAGGGCAGTGTGGCCCAGAAGTTGGGCAAGATCTTCTGCTTAGGGCCGTGGCCTTAGGAACGTCACACCCCTTCTCCGACCTCACCCTTCTCCTCTCTAAGGGGTCGCTGATGGGCTGATGGGTGTTGAACATGCTTGGTGTGCCTCGGGGCTCCTCAGCACAAGTCTCACAAAACTGGCCTAGCTCTGCCTGTGTGGTGCCCCGAGATGTGTCCTTTGGTCCCCTCCAGATGATGCAATTGTGTGTCTGGGGTCTTTGCTTTCAAGGGAAGTGGGTGGGGCCTGGACCACGCCCAGTGTCCAGCCTGGCCTGACTGATGTACTGGAGGGCCTGAGCCTTGCCCAGGTGAGGTGAGGTCAGGGATTGGCTACAGTTGAATCGTGATAGGGTTCAAGTTTAGAGCAGGGCTCTGGGGAGGGGTGCAGGCAGTGAGTAGGGGTCTGGCGGAGGCTGGGGATGAAGCGGGGAAGCAGGGGAGGACAGGTGGAGCCACACTCACAGGCTGCGCTGGGTGAAGGTCTTGCAGGGTGTCCACGGCCGCCAGTGCCACTGGATGCTGAGGGGAGGGGGCACGCCGTAGGCGGTACAGGTGAGGGCCTGGCGACTGTGGCGGGAGTAGATGCTGGGGGAGGAGGCCTCCTTCTCATGGATGTGGGGAGGCACTGGGTACACAGGCAGGCAGCCGGTCAGCCACCCGGCCCAGCACACCCAGCCGCCCGCCGCGCTCGCTCCTGCCCGCCCGCCGTACCGTTCACCACCAGCTCCAGGCTGATGTTGCGCGCCAGGCCGGCCGCGGAGTTCCACAGGGCCAGGGTGTAGGTGCCCGCGCTGGCCTCCGTCACCTCCTTGAGCACCAGAGCGTGGGGGCTGTGGCGCCCAGACACTGCCTTTCTGTCCTTGTACCTGGCCAGGAAGGGAGTTCAGGGGGCCGTGTGAACCCCCCTCAGCGCTGTCCTGGCCCTCCCTCCCTGCAGCACCCAGCCCCTACACCTGGAACATACTGTCCGGAGACGGGAGGTGCCAGGAGCAAGAGAACCCTCCAGCACCAGACCAGCAGGTGCTGGGAAGTCTGGTGGGTGTGGGCGGCGGCAGCCGACTCTGGACTGGGGAGCAGATGGCTTAGAGGTTATGGGATGGTCTCTAAGCTGGGGCTGCCAGGTCTCGCAACACCTTAGGCTTAGGACCAACTGCGGTCCCCGGTGGGCCCTGTCTCTTTCCCACAGGGTTCACCGGCATGTGCTCTGAATGGGTGGAGGTGCGGTCCCCGAGGGGCACAGCTCGGACCTGTACCACGTGGAGGGCCCTGATTCCCTCTGACCCTGACTCTGCCCTTCCAGGCGGGGGGCCTTCTCGTTGCCCCGCCCCCTCCCCAGAGCCTTTGCACCCACTGTCCTGACTTGCTGGGGCGCTAGGCACCTGCACGGTTCCCTCCCTCCTATACACATCACCACCCACTCTTCAGAGAAGCCTCATGAACCAGGAGCTGGCCCTCGGCCTTGTGCCTGCTCACCCGCACGCTGGTGTTCCCACGCGTGTCTGGTGAATGACCATCTCCCCCACTGAGCTGTGTGGGGACCGTCTGTCCCCTCACCGCCATATCCCCTACACGTGGAGCGGTGCCCAGCACACACAGGTGCTCAGGGCACGTGTGAATAAAGGGCTGACTCACACCCCGAAGGAGGCTCCTCCCCAGGACTGAGCTGGGGGAGCTACAGGCAGGTGTCCCTGCAGCCCAAGTTCTGGACTCTGCCTGGAAACGGTTCTCCCTTAGGCTGGGGCCTTCCCCAGAGAAACGCTGGGGGAAGCAGAGCCCTCAGGGCAAAGAATCGCAGTGAGGAAGATGCAGGGCGCAGCTCTCGGCTACGACACCACAGCCAGGCTGGAAGAGACTCCCCGAGGCGGCACACAGAAGAGCTGGGCAGGGCCCGGGCCCTGAGCCCTGCTGGGCTGTGGTGCAGAATCCTGTGTGCCACCATTTGTGGCCCTAGGCAAGCTGCTTCACTGCCCCCAACCCCCACGTCCTCATCTGAAATCCAGGGAAACCAAATGCACCTTCTTGCAAGTGTTGTGACATCGGCCAGAGATGTGGCCTTTACGGTGCCGGACACACAGAGGGTGCTTTGGGAGCCGGGACCAAGCTGTCTGTCTGTCCACTAGCTTCCCATCCATCATTTACTTATAATCATTGCACGATGACCCAGAGGAGTGGGCCCCTGTGGGGCTGTGGTGATCACTAGCACCCTGAGGCAGGTGTCCCAGCGGACCGTGGGCCCAGCTGAGCAGTTCTTGGAGGCCGGTGTTGGCCAAGTGAGGAGAGAAAGGCCAGGTGTGGTGGGAGTGGTGAGAGGCAGGTGGCTGCCTGGGGATCTGGCCTGGGCTGGGTCCTCAATGCAGCAGAGCCAGCCACCCTCCCAGACAGGGTCAGGACTGCTGGCCTCGCAGGGCAGGGGACAGGACCCTAGGGGTCTCCAGGAGGCCGCACCTGTGAGGGAGCAGTTAGACAAAGCCCTGTGCGGTGCCTGCCACACTCACACGTAACAGGAGGCCAGTATTTACACTCCTTCACAGTTTAGCAACAATCCAGGCCAACCTTCCCTCTTGCCAAGATACTGCGTATGTGCACATTCTTAGATGTTCGTGGGGGCCCCCAGCCAGGGTGCAGGCCCCATCCGGGTCGCAGGGAGTGGGCCCTGATGGGGAGGATGCAGCCCTTCCCTCCCTGTGGTTCTTTCCCACGCTGGACCTGGTGCTGGGTAGTGAGCAGCAGGAGCGAGGGAGGTACCATTGGAACTCCGGCGGGGGGTATGCGGCCAGCTTCACGGGCAGTTTGACCAGCTCGTCTCCCGCTGTGGCCTCCAGGACGGGACCCTTGAGCCACTCGACGCTGATGAAGGGCTTTTCTGACAGACGGGAGGGAGGCATCAGGGTAAAGCCGAGGCTGGCGCTGCTGCCCCACCCCCCCCGGGGATTCACAGCCAACCCCAGTGGCCAGATGCCTGCAGACTGGGGCTCACCCTGCCCTCTAGGGTGTGGGGACTGGTCAGTCTGTCCACTCATGTGCACCCCCACCCTTGGCTGGATGCCACGCTGCTCCGGTGCACCGTGACATTTGAGCCTGGGCCCGTGCTACACAAGAACCCTCCATCCCCAGGCTTGATGACTGACACCTGACTTACCCAAGGCCACGCTAGGTCTGACAACCCACAGGCCTTACCGTGCACAATGACCTCGGTGCTCTCCTGGAATTGCTGGATGCCATTGTTGGCCTGGCACACGTATGTGCCCAGGTCCTGCTGGCTGACATTGTGGATGGTGAGGATGCTGGAGAGCTCCGTGTGAGTCTGCTGGGAGCGCCGCTCCGGCACCGACTTACCCCGCTCTGCCTGTCCGTGACCAGGGGGAAGCACAGGATGAGAGCAGGCGGCCTCTGACAGAACTGGCCACAGAACACACCCCAGCCCAGCCAGCAGCAGCTCCGGAAGCCTTGGGCCCAGATCCAGAGTTTTCCTTGGGGACAGGGAGGCACCCCTCTCGGACAGGGGTTCCTGGGGTAGGATAGGGTCTGTGCCTTCTCCACACAGAGGCACGTGTGCAGTGGCCCGGGGCAGGTGTGGGCCGGGATGAGGACTCCCCAGGAGGATTCCAGCACAGCCCCTGTTGGGGCTGCTGACCTCACCTGCTTCCCTGGATAGTCCCAGCTGAAGGTGACGCCCGAGTTGAACTCAGCCCACACGGTGCAGTTCAGGACCAGCTTTTCCCCAACCAGCAGCTCCAGTGATTTCTTGGGGAATAGCTGGATGTCATAGAGCTGGTTGCCTGGTGACACACGAACAGTGACCCCCATGCCCCTCGTGCGACAGCACATACAGAGGCCAGGACACAGGGCGCCTACTGAGACCAGGTGCAGCACGGCACCTACAGCTCCGATACTGGGAACTGGGGGCCCCGTCCTTTTCCTACAGTTCTCCTCCCGGGACGTGGGGAGTGGTCCCTGGGGAAGAGCCCTGCAGCCCCGGGCAGCCCCTACCTGTGATGTGCACGAGGAAAGGGTTGGACAGGAAGGCCTGGCCATCCCAGGTGGTCTCACACTGAAGGTACAGGGCATCGCGCAGGAGCGGGGTGGGCACCCGCATGCCCCGGCGGTCGTCCCACACCACGTCCTGCCCATCGGGCCGCAGCGCTGAGTTTTGCTGTAGGGACATGGTGGCTGTCAGCGCCCAGGGCTCCTTTTCTCTTGGCCAGAAAAGGGGTCGCTTTCCCAGGGACCGGGTGGGTGGGCCGGGTCCTGGGTAGGGGTGGTGGCGGGGTTGTACCGAGCGCAGTGTGACGTTGAGGCCGGGGATGGACACCAGGCAGGGCACCCACACAGAGTCCTTCCTGTTGACCAGGAGCGTGTCCGGCTTGCTGATGAACGGCTGCTCCGAGTCTGAGGGGGGCAGGTTGCAGGAGGGTGAGGCGGGTCTCTGCCCAGGGCTGGGGCCACGAGGCAGCCCTCTGGGGTCAGAGGCTGGGGGTGGGGGTGCCAGCGCCGGCCACCCTTCCAGGACCCAGGACCCTGCCCAGGCTGCCTGGGTGGCTTCGGGGGGTGGGGCGGGGCCCGCCTCACCTCTCACGAACACATAGGTGCTGGCCGCAGTGGTGCCCTCGATGCGCGCCTGGATGTACTTGTAGTAGCAGCGGTAGCTGCCCGTGTTGTTGGCGTGGGCCTCCTGCAGCTGAAGAACCTTGCAGTAGGGCCTGGCGTCTGTGCCCTCGCAGTCCCGCGCAACCCCGGTGTCCTCGCTGCCCTTCTCCCCCGTGCCTGGCGCATCCTGAGCCCCTGGCCAGGCCCACTCGAGGGGGTGCTGCCCCCTGGCGGAGGACGCAGGGTGTCAAGAGGGGCCCAGGCTGCAGCCCTAGGGGACAGTCCCTGTGGAGCCTCCCCAGGGGCCAAGCCTAGCCTGTGGCTTATCTCACCCAGAGGTCAGGGCGCTTGGGCATACACCAAGAACCCAGCCCAGGGCAGGGCACTCCCTCAGCCCCCTGGGGCCTCTGCCTGACTCCTGGGCCTGCATGTGGCAGGCTGTCCTGCAGAGAAGCCCAGGCCTCAGACTGTAGCCAGAGCTGTAGAGAAGATAACAGGTCTGGGGTGTGTGTGTGTGGGTGGGGCCAGGGCCAGTGAGGAGTGGCTGGGGCTGGGTGTAGGTGACCTGGGTCCATGCAGGATGTCCTGGGGGCGTGGGCATGGGGTGGTCTGGGGTCAGTGTTGGGTGATTGATCTGTGGTCCATGTGAAATGATAAGGGGTGGGTATGGGCAAGATGGGGGTGGGTGCAGGGTGCCTGTGTCTGCAGGGCAGGGGATGGTCTGTGCCTCCAGGTGCCCATATTCAAGCCACCTGGGAGCATGACTGAGCCACGAGGCCTCTCTGCCTTGGGGAGGGGCTGCCTTCCAGGTCCCCCCCCCCACATCTCCTCAGCCTTCTGTAGCCTGCTTGGCCTGCCAAGGAGGAGAGATCCAGGCCCCTGCTCCCTGGCCAAGGGCTGATTACCTGCAGGAGATGGACAGGCTGTCACTGGAATCGATGACGTATGTCTCCTCCGTGATGTTCAGGATTGGGGGGGTCATGGAGTAGCCAATCGCCAGGCCTAGGGTGGGAGACAGGGTTAGCATGGTGCTGGGATGTGAGTTCACATGACGACGTCAATCGGACCCTGATGGGCCTTCTCTGCCCACTTGAGCAGGCCCCTCTCTAGGGCAGGGGCTGCCTCAGCTCTCAGCCATGAGCAGCTCCTCCAAGGCTGCAAGATAACTGGCAAACTCCACCTCAGGCTGTCCCCTGGCTGCAGACTGGCCCAGCCCCAAGTGAGCCCTTACCGAGGCCTGGACTTAACCCTGACCTCCAGCCCCACATGAGCAAAGCTGCCAGCACGAAGTGGATGGGGGGGGGGGGGACCATGGGCCTCATCTTGCGTTGGGAGAGGCCTGGAGAGCATCTCCTTGGCATCGAGACCCCACGTGTTGGCCTGAAGGCCCCTCCCTCCAGATGCACAGCCACTGCTTGTGAGGGGATCCCGCAGGGATCCTCCCCAAACGTGCCCAGAACCAAGCACTCGGTTTCCCCCTGAAATTCTGCCTGTGACCTCGCCCTGTCCCACGTCCCATGGAGTCCACCTCACATGTCCTTAGCTCCATCAGTTTCTCTTCACTCCTGAGATGCCCTCTGGCTGCCCCAGCTCCCCCTTCCCGGCTCCCTGCAACCCATTCTTCCAACAGGGCGAATCCCCGAACAGACAAATAACTGCCTTGCCTGGTTCAGAAACCCTCCTGCGGCCCTCCACGACCTGGGCCCGGCTGCGCAAGCAGCTCCTTACCCTACACCCTCCTCCCAGCAGGACAGCACGTGCTGCGTGTGCGGAAGTATCTGTGTTTGTGAGACTGGTGTGTGAGTGGCGTGTGTGACTTTGTGTGTGTGGCTTTGCGTGTCTGCCCACCTATGTGCGTGTCATTGACATGTCAGTGTGTGCACGCACGTGAACTCGAGTGTGTTTGTGTGTGTGATCCCGGCCGGGGTGGGAGGAGGCCCCAGGGGAGGTCTGGACCTGGAACTCTGGCAGATGCATCCTGCCAGGACCATCCTGAGACAACAGGAAGAGAGGACTGCGTGGCCAGAGGCCCAGGGCTGCGTCCTGTCCCTCCCCCCAAGTCTCTGTCCTGGGGGACACAACCCACTACCGTGTCCCAGCCCGTAGTCCCACGGGTCCTGCTCCTCTGCCCTCCCCAGCCCAGCTCCCTGAGGCTTGGGGCCCCATCCTGGCAGCTAATTGTGGGGGAATCCCCACCATAGTTGGTCCTACATCACCTTGACCCCAAACTGCCCTAGGAATCGGCACCAGATCGGCACAATCTGCACACCAAGATTTCCTTTCAGCACAATGTGGACAAGACAGCTGCCAGGCCCACCTGGCCTCTCCCTTCTGTGCCTCCTGCTGGCCAGATCTTTCCAGGTACCACCCCACCACAGGTCAGGGGCAGAAGGACCTCACCGAGCATCTAGTCCCACGAACATCTGGTACAGACAGGGAAACGGAGGCCCTCCCGCTGGACCACACCGCAGCCCGAAGAAGCCAGCTCCTCATTTGGCCGGCTGCTGCGAACGCTGCAAATTCTTTCCTTAGCCTGAACCCACTGTGTCCCCTGCTGGCCCTCAGGACAGTGGCCCCACTCTGGGGCCCCGAGGTGGGAAGGCAGCTCCTCCATGTGGGCTTTGCTGCTAGGTCCACTCCTCCCCAGGGCAGGCGCCGGCCCCCCATCACACCACACCCCACCATGTACCCCCGGGGCTGCTGGGTGCGGGAGCTCCACACAGCAGGGTAGCCCCCCTTTGGTGGTGAGGGGCCAAGAAGGAGTTCCGGGGGACACTTGAGATGGGCTTCGAAGGGAAAGTAGGATTTTCCAGGCAGTGGAAAGTGACTATAACCATGCCAGGCAAACTGGCCTCTGAGCTACAGAAGGGGAACTTGATGGACTTGGATTGGAACTGTGAGAGGATGAAGTAGTTAGGGGTCAGGCCCGAGGCTGGCATGGGGGCACCAGAGGAGGGGTGCAGTGGCCAGGCCCCACCTGGCCAGGTCCTGTAGCCCCACGGTGAGGCCTGCAGCGTTGCTCTGGGACCCCTGGGGAGGCTGAGCAAAGGTCTCCTCCTTTCGGGCGCACATCTGGACATACCCCGGGTATCCCTGGCCATGCAGCTGTGGCAGTTGTCAGCCCCAGCTTCCTTGGGTGTCTCCCCTTTGTCCCCAAGATAAAGTAGGGAACCCCAGGCCTCTCCCTTCTTCCCACTCCCCTTCTCTCCAGCTTCAACTCCTGGCACATCCGAGAGGCACAGCCCTCTCTCTCACCACGGTCTCAAAGTGCCAGGCTTCTCACAGCTTCAGGGCTCTGCCTTTGTCCATTTTTTGGCCCTGAACATTTGTACTCCCTCCCCTCCTGTGGAGCTCCCTGTCTAGGGTCTGGTTCTTGAGCCCCTTCCCTGTGGAGCAATCACCGTTACTCAGGCTCCTGCTGTCAGAACACTTACGGGACTGAACCGTGGTTTCCTAGTCCCATCTGAACAGAGGCTGTATTTACTCATCTTCCTAACCTCAGTACGAAAGACTGAAGGAATGGATTCAAGAAGGGCAGGATGGATGACGGATGATCAGGTGAATGAATGAATAGGTAGGTGGGAGGGTGGATGGGTGAGAGGAAGAATGGGGACTGGATCCTGTAGGAGCTTCCCCCAGGGGCGCTGCGCCACCACAGGAGCATCTGTGTCCCTGTGCTGAATGCGAGAACCGTGGTGTTTGCCAACCCTTTCACCCATCTGAGAGTGCCTCTCCTTTGCTGCTCCAGGACCTGGGTCTCCCCAGTGCCCCTCTTTCTTCACTCACTCCCACTGGACCCTGTGTCATCAGCAGTCTTCACTGTAGACCGCCCTCTGTCCTCCTCCATCCTTCCTGCCTTAACTGGAACCTGGCTTTCTGACGACACCATTGCTCCTGGGGGGTTACTGCTCTCCATTGCACACTCCTGGCTCTGGAGAACTCCTTGTGGCCATGTCCCTTTTTCCGATGGCGCCACTCGCTCCCCACTAAAGCTGTCATCAGCTGCCGTCCCTGTCACTTCCCTTAATTCTCTGCTTCTGGCCCCTCCACCCCAACTCGGTCCATCCCCATGACTTCAGCGTCCACACGGATGACTCACCGTGGACTTTGTAGTCCTCATCTCCACTGTCCTCCCTTCTACTGTCAGCCCCTCGTTTCCTGGGCACACCTTGGACCGGGTCCCTACCGGAAGCTGCGCCATCACCAAATGCCTCTCTTCTTCACTTCTCTCCCCGCTTCCTCTGCCTCCTGCTAGGCACCCTTAGCTAGGCTTCTACATCCTTCAACCCCATCAGAACTCCCAGACTGAGGACGCCTCCCCATTGCCCCCCCTCCAGGCTTCACCCCAGTTTTGGCACAGCGTGGCCCAAGGCCTGTCATTCTGAATGCTTCTTTGCCTCTAGCTCCCCAGCCCAGTAGCACCCACGTCCCTCGGGGGCTAAGCACACAGCACAAAGTCAGAGCCCCAGGCTGCTGCTTCCCCTTTCTTTTCCTGTTGGCAGATCCTAAACGGCCCTTGGGCTGAAGTTACCGCTCCACTCACTCTCAGCATTCACAGAGTAGAGCCATCAGATGGAGACACCTCGCCCTCCCACATCCAAACCCCACACCCTTGCCCTGGGCCCTGGAAACTCTCTGACACTTCTGCTCCCAAAACCAAGCCCTCCAGCGTGCTGGGCATCTCGGTGCTCTGGACCTGGCCCCTGCGGAGCACCCCAAATGCTGTGGCTCCTCGCGCTCTCTTCTCTGCTGGTCTCTCCCCCAAGTGCCCATACACCTTCCAGGTCTCTGCCTTTAGCCTCTTCCCCTCCCCTCCGCTCCAGCCTTAAGTCTCCAGCTGCCGCTGCTCCTGGCTGCCCCGCGCCCCCCAGGCCCCCGAGTCTCACACTCCTGAAGCTGAACTCCACATTCACACCCTCTGCACTCCTGCCCAAGGCTTCTCTTTGAAAGCTCCCATCTCCCCCAGTGGGAGCGGCTTTGGAGGCCCACCTCTCCATCCCAGCCAACCCGGCCACCACCAGAGCATCTCACAGCCAGCCCCTGCCCTCCTGCTGGGGCCGGCCCAGCTGCACTCACCACCAAAGCAGCCCCCTCTAGTCCTTCACGCAGAGTTAGTGATCGCTGAAAACACAAAGGGGCCAAGTTATACCTATGCTTCAGCCTCATCAGCGACTCCCCACTGCGCTTCCAGAAAAATCCAAACTTCTGTCCGTGGCTTGGCCCCCACCCCCTCTCTACACCCTCTTGCTCCGCTCTCACCTCCTGTTCTCATCCTCCAGCCTCCACGGCCTCCAGGTTGTTCCATAGCACGTCACACTCCTAACTACCCCAGGGCCTTTACACACCCTCTCCCCCGATTTGCCTTCCTCTTACATGCCTTGCACAGCCAGCTTCTTCTCACCTTCAGACCTCAGCTTCTACGTGACCTCCTCACTCCCTCCAAAACCTGAGTCTTCTTCTAATCTCCATCGTAACCTCCTGGGTGCTTATTTCATCCTTCTCGTCACACTATATAATTATGTTATTTACTTACTTGCTTAAGTTATGTTTTTTTCCATTTCCTCTACTAACAGTAAGTTTCCCTGGGGGTAGGACCAAAACAGTCTTCCTTTCTACCCCGCTCCATGCCTAGAGCTGCACCGGGCACAGAGTCAAGGCTCCATAAATACTTGTTAAATGAATAAACGAATGGATGGATGGATGAGTGATGGATGGAAGGATGAATGAAAGGATGGAAAGACGGGAGGAAAGATGGCTAACTGGATGGACAGAAAGATGGATGGATGGATGGAAGGATGAATAAATGGATGGATGGATGGAAAGATGGAAAAAAAGGATGGCTACATGGAAGGACTGATGGACAGAAGGATAGGTGGAAGGATGGATGGATGGAAGAATGGTTGGATGGATGGGAAGATGGGTGGATGAAAGGAAGGATACATGGAAGGATGAGTGAACGGCTGACCGATGGCCCAAACCAACCTCTGAGATCTTCCTTTGGGTTGGAACGTTATCAGACTTTGTTGTTCCTTTGGAAAAGCTGTTTCTAGTTTTAAAGGCCAAGACTCCCAGGTGACCACATGCGCCCCCAGCTGCTGGGCAGCTGGGGCAGATTTGGGCCTGAGGGCTGCCGTGTCTGGAGGCTCCATGTTGCCCACCCCCCACCTGCAACCCTGAAGAAGGCGCATCCTTCCTGCCTGGCTGTTGTCTGTCCCCGCTGTCCTTTCCTTCCCGAAGCAGGAAGCACTGTCATCCTGGCCTCTGCTGCACTCCCCCTGCCTTCCTGTTCCTGGCCCAGGAACTGGCTTCTTCCTTCCCCTGGCCAGCGGCCCCGGCCCCCTGGCCTGAGCAGAGCAGTCGGGGCAGGCGCCGGGCCGAGGTCAGCGAGGCCAGAGTGCACACCTCCTCTTCTCCGTGCTGTCAGCAGCCTTGGGCAGTGCGGGCCCTGAGTCAGCCCCAGGCGCTG
Organism: Camelus bactrianus; assembly: GCF_048773025.1. Taxonomy (NCBI): domain Eukaryota; kingdom Metazoa; phylum Chordata; class Mammalia; order Artiodactyla; family Camelidae; genus Camelus; species Camelus bactrianus. The sequence goes on along the minus strand of NC_133560.1, from coordinate 5,493,893 downwards.
GCTGTGGGGGCGGCTCCCTGGGATCCTGGGTGAGAGGCAGGCAGGAGGGGTGGGAAGTCCTATGTTTCAGGCACTGACCACAGTCGGGCAGGCCCTGCCTCACTGGCTCCTACGCAGCCTGGGAGTGGGGGAGGGACCACGAGTCCAGAGAGCAGTGGGGAAACTAAGGCTCCGGGTTCCACATCAGCAGCAGCCAGCAGCCTGCAGGAGCCCGGGTCTGGCCAAGTCCAGGCCCAGCCCTGCCTGACCCAGCCCTCACATCTCTCCATCGCCTTCTCTCCCGCTGCCACCCTGAGTGCCAGCCTCCCTGCCTCCGCTCCCTCGCAGTCTCCTTCCCAGCCCCCAGTAGTGCCCCAAGGGGCATCATGGCCTCAGGGCACCTTTGCTGGTGACTTGCGGCCCTCTGGAGCTGCGCCTGCCCTCCAGGGTGACGCCCCTCCCAGCAGACCCCACCTGCCGGCCAGCTTTACCTCCTAGTGCTTCTGCCACGCGGTCAGCACACCAGCCACACCAGTGTCCACCTGCTGAGCACACCCAGGCTCACACACGCAGGGAAGGTTTGTACCATTGGGTGGCTCCTGGGGGCCAGGATGCCATTGGTCCATGGCTCTGTCCTCAGGTCCAGCACAACCAACCCAGGGTGATGTCCAGATGGTGTGCGAGCTCAGGGGTGCCCCTCCATACTCCAGCAGAGTGTGGTGGTGGTGGTGATTGCATTCGGCAGCTCCTTACTTCAGGCCCTGTCATGGTCACCCTGTGCGAAACAGTCCTGCCAGTCTCCCCTTAGCAGCTGTGCCATGGAGGACCGAGGCAGCCAGGGGCCAGGCTGATGCTGCAGACGAGAAGCCAGCGAAGGCAAAAGAACTAGGAGTAGTGAGGCCAGGCTCGGGGTCTCTGTGTATCAGTCCCAGGGCTGGGCAGCGTCTGGGAGCCCACTCAAGGGCCCTCTCCCTTCACTCTTGGGGCCAGCCTTCTGCATGGACCTGGGAGGAGGCGCAAGGGTGTTTGGTCTTGGTACCCCCCACCCCCCGCCCCCGCTGCCAACACCTGACTGGCAGCCTCTGTACCTCCAGAGGTCACGGGTGAAGGTCAAGAAGCCATCAGCTCTCTCACCTCCAGCCCTGCAGGACTGAGAAGGCTGGGACTGTTCAGAGACTGTGCTCAGAGCACCCTGAGTCCAGCTGCATGCCCGACAGTGCCGCTCTCTGACTGTATGATCTTGGGAAAGTCACTTCCTCCCTCCAAGCTTGTGAAATGAGAATTGTCCCCAAGATCGCTGGGAACCACAGATCCCAAATAACATAACGCCACACTAAGAACCATAGTAAGAGCAAACTGTCGCTGGCTCAGGCACACTGAGCCCTTCGCTGTCATGGCCTCCTGAGTGTTTTGCTTGGCACAGCTGTTACCTCTCACTGTGACCCTGTGCCATGGTCACAGTGTCGGGGTGGGGATCAGAGAAAGCCTTGCCAGGGGGAGAGGGTGTTTGTGTGAATTGAAATGGGCTGTGTAGACTGAATAGGAGTTTGCTGGCCCAGGAGGAGGGCACGCAGGGCAGAGGGACATGTGTGAAGGCCAGAGTGCAGGTGACCTTGAGCTGTCAGGTAGGTGGAACACATGGACCATGGTGGGGGGCAAGGAGGCTACAGAAAAGGACCCGGTGCACAGGCCCAGCCTCGGGCTCTTGGCCGGCTCCCTCACCTGAAGCCGTGCTCAGGAGGAGCGCCTCCTGGAAGCTGCATACCCTCAGGCTTCAAGCCCCGCCTGAGCTCCCCGCCCTCCCTGGCAGCTCTCCGGAGCTCCAGCCCTAGGGGGCCCTGCAGGGGGCGTGCTTCCCAGAGGCCTCCTGCCAGGCGCCCCCAGGCCTCAGACCTAGACCACACCCACTGCTGGGGGGACCACAAGCCACAGGGTCCCGAGATGAGCAAGTGTTAAAAGGGTAGAGGCTCCCAGCGTTGGCAAGGATGAGGCCAATAGGCACTCACAGTAGTAAAGCATGCTCATCCCCTTTGACCCCCAGTGCTGCTTACCCCAACACATCCTGTTATGACAAGAGCAAACACACATTTAGTGCTTTCTGTATGCCAGCACAGCCCTCACACTTGTGCACGCCACACCCCTGTCTTGTCCCCTGAGGTGGGTCATTCTTATTTTGCAGATGAGAAAACCGAGGCACAGAGATTAACTTGCTGGTCGGGGTTATCTCTGGGGGACAGGATTATGGGAAGCGACTACTTAATCTCTGCATCCTCAGAACCAGCACCAGAGGCAGAGGGGCTGGAAGCACCAGGTCTGCCCTTTCTCTGCTCCCGGCCGCGCTGGCCAAGTGCTTTGTGCTCATGGAGCTCAGGGGCTTAGCAGTAAATGCCCTCCAGCCCAAGTGCCCCCCCTAGACATTCTGGGGCTGCCCTTTCCAGTCCCCCTCCTGGCCACCCCACTGTCTGGCCAGCCTCAACATCCCTCTCCTGGCTTGCCACACCAGTGTTTCCTCACTGGTCCAGGCCTTCACCAGTGGGCAGAGGACCCTTCTAGGTAGAGCACAAATCCCTCTTCTGCCTAAAACCATTCCCTGCCTCTGCCACTTGGGGATGGAATCTGAGCTTGTTGCATGACTCTCCAGTCACCCTTGTCACCTGCCTGGTTTCCCCTCCAGCCCCAGGGTCGCATGCTCAGGTCCTCTCCTGGGGGCCCCTCTACATGCGGCTGACTCATTGCACTCGATGTACCTCAGGGTGGCATCTCCAGCATGGGACTTGGCCCTTGATTGCCCCTGAGGTGGTCAAAAATTTAGGACCCCACATGCCCCTCTCTCTGGTGCTTTCCCTGGGCAATGTGGTCAACACCTGCCATGCCTGCCCCTTCTTACCCCTTGGCCCTGTGCCACCTGGCACCAAACATCTGTCACCTCCCTCAAGGCTGCTCTAGCATCTAATGAACCATTTCACCCCCTGGCCTTAATTTTCTAATCTCCAAAATGGGCACAATAGCCTATGTCTCATGGTTAAAATCTTCACACGCCTTAGCGTGAAGAAATTGGATCATTTTACATACAAGGTGTGGCTCCCTGGCGAACACTCCAACTGTGTGTGTGTGTGTGTGTGTGTGTGTGTGTGTGTGTATGTGCGTGCCCATGAACACTGCTTCATACAAACAAATCTCTGCTTGGTAGAATTTAGGGTAGTTCTGAGGACAGTGCTTTAAACTGGGTGAGGATAAGAGCCCCCTGAAATCCTGGGTCCTGTGCTCTGAGGATGCACAGGGAGTGGGAATGAAGCCCCCTCCCACCCTAGTAGACCCCTCCCACTTGGAGCAGCACCCTCCTCTGCCTAGAATTCTCTGCTGCAGGCGGCGGCGGGTTTCTGGAGCAGGAGAAAGGTCAGGCACCGGGGCTGGGGTATGTGATGGGTGCAGGACAGGTGGATGTGGGGCTACAGAACGCCCTTGGGACCTTAGTAGGAGAGCCTGGACCATCAACCCAAGAGGCTGGGCCTTATCACTGGGGACCCGCGGAAGTAGCATAGAGGCAGTTTTGGGAAGTGGGGAGGGTTGGTGAGGCTGAGAGGGAACGTGGGCTGCCTGAGTACCCTCTGGGGGTGATATGGGGAGGAGGGGCACCCTGGCCGATGCGAACTCACAGCTGTGGGTGCAGGCAGCTGTGCCAGGCAGTTGCCCTGGCCTTTCTGGGGTCAGGGCTCTGCTCTCTGGAGGCAGGACAGGCAGTGTTATCAGACCGCCCAGCTGGCTCAGAGATGGCCCCCCAACGCTGCTAAATCGGGGCCATGGGCTCCTGCCGCAGGAAGAGGGAAACGCAGGCAGGATGTCCTCTCCTGTGGCTGACAAGTCCTTTCCCATGAACCCCTGCTGACCTCGCTAGCCACGTGGCAGGGCTCCCTCACTTGCCACCCTGACCGGCTCACGGGGCCACCCACACCCCAGCCAGGCCCCGGGGGCAGGGGCGGCCCGGGCGCCGGAGCCAGGCAGAGGCGTGCCTGCTGTTGGCCCCACCCCGCCTCGGCAGCAGCCAGCACGAGTGCCCGCACCTTCCTGCTCCCAGACTTCTCCCTTCAGCGTGACCGGAAAACCGAGATCCCAGAGGAAGCCAGTGTCTGAAAGGGATCGAAACTCAGGAATCCCTGGCTCCAGCTGGACACGTTGGCCGTGTCTCACTCAGAGGAAGGTACAGGGAACGTGAGAGGCTCTCCGGACCCCTCTCCCTACCCATTCCCCCTCTCCAAGGGGCATCTCAGAACGTTACAGGGCACAGGCTAGGCCCTGGAGGAGAGAAATCTGCGCTGTGAGGGAAAATGCCCAAATAGCAGCAGGAGGGGTGTAAGCTAGACATAGAGAAGAACTTCCCCTCATGGCTGAAGCCCCATTTAATTTCCCAGGTTCCCTGACTCCCCTCTGCCCCATCACACTCAAGTGATCCCAACTTTCCTCCTTCCTGCCTTTGCCTGGAGGCCCTGCCTCCCTGGTGGAGGGCCCCATCTTTCCCCACATTTGTTCCTCTTCTCAGGGTCCCTGTCTGGTAAACAACTTCATGACCCATTCTGTTGCTTAAGCCAGAGACTGGTACTCGTCCCTCTCTCCCCAGCATCCCCTGCTGCCTCCATCCCTGGCGTATCTCCTGGGTTCACCCACAGCGTCCTTGCTGTGGGCTCGCATCTGGTCTTCCCCCTCTGGTGATGCCTTCAGGGGCTCTGACCAGGTGGCTCCCTGCTCAGAACCTTCCCTTTCCAGGTGTGCTGCTGGCTCCCGCCACCTCCACTTGCCTGTCTCCTCCATCTCCTCTCCTCCTGCTACCTCCCCACCCCCAGGAGTCTAGCTTCATCTGATCACCATCTGACTTTCCTGCCTCTGAGCCTTTGAGAGGATCTTTGCCCTACTTGAAATTCCCTTCCCTGGAATCTGCAGACCCTTCCAGGAAGCCCCAAGCTGGAAGCAACCCTGTGCAGCCCACAGCCACCAGCTGGGCCTCACTGGGGTCACTGAGCACTTTTGTTCCTGGGCTACAGACATCCAGTGCCATGTTTGTGTCCCTGCTAGTGGTGCGCAGGAAACCCCTACAGGATGGGCTTGATTCAGATCCTCCCTAGGCCACCCTGAGCGGACATCACAGCTTTTGACTTGCACAAAACTGCAGTCCCCTTCCCTGGGTTGGGCTGCCAGTGCCTGGGGATCAGGGTGGGGACGGCACAGTACAGAGCTTGCTGGATAGTCCCCTTGGTGCACACCATGCCCAGTCTGGTGCCTGGCCACGTGGGCGCTGTGCTGTGGGGAGGCAGGGAGCCCTTCAGCCACACTGACCCGTTGCTTCTGGCATGGGCGGTGCATGAGCAACACCTGCATTTGAGTCCCCAGAGCACTGAACTGGGGCCAGTGGTCCACAGGCACCAAATAAGATGGGTTCAGCCCCCACTTTCTGCCTACACTGACTTGCACCCCACCTCCTTTCCATACCTCTGTCCACACCTGGGTCTGGCTCAGAGCTAAGGAGCAGGGACAGTGGAGGGCGGGGATGGCCATGTGTGACTCAGCCCATGGCAGGAGCCTCAGGCTAGGCCAACCAAACTTCCCAGCAGTTGCCTCCTTCCCCCATGTGTCCCTGAGCTCACTGCCCCCTGTCTAGAGGTGAAAACAGCCTCTCTTTCTAGGCTAAGCCCAAGAGAAAGCCCAATAGGGGTGACGTCTGCCACCTGCCTTCTCTACAGGGACACCACTGGGGCAAACAGTCCAGTGATTGCCAGCCTGTTGCACTGTTCTGCATGGGGAAACTGAGATGCAGGGAAAGGAAAGAGGGACCTAGGCCACACAGTAAGGAATTAGGGGCAGAACTAGGACAAGAGTCTGGTTCTGGGACCAACACGACACCTTTGAAGGTCAGCTTCAGAGTCCCCAGGTTTCCCACCGGTCGGCGCCTGGCCTTTCACTCTCGCTGCACTGACATTTGGCTGCACTGTAGTGTTTATGCTTTGCTCCTGCATCCCCCATCAGGCTGGGGGCTCCTAGGGTCCTCCTCAGCCCAGAAATGGGTGAGGCAAATGCAAAGCTCAGGGAAGGCGGAGATGGTCTGTTGTCCATGGGGCACCTCCCCACCAGCCATGCCCTGGTCCAGCCTGGGCCACCCATCTTCATGGGCCCCACCCAATTCTGGGCTGAGAAGGGTCAGCTAACATCCTCCCTCTTCCCCATCACTGCCCAGCTTTGGTAAGAATCACCTGCACTCACTGTAGGACTGACCTCATCCCCCTTCCTCCTCCACCTCCCACTCTGTTCCACACAGGAGCACCATGACACCAGCCTCTCCTGGTTTTCCTTACACCCTACATGCAGAATGTTTCCTGTCTCCCTGGAAGCCTGTCCCTCCCTGGTGCCCTCCCTGGGGGAAGAGTTCCGATCTTGGACCCTTTGGTCTGCTCCTTCTCCATCTCCCCAGCCGAGCCTCTCTCCTGAGCCTTGGATGTCTCACCCAGCTGCCTGCTGGATGTCTCTCCACACACTCCTTCTGTCACTCACCAACTGAGCACCCGTCAGAGCCTGGACCCGGGCAGGGTGTAGGGGAGCGAGGAAGGGCCTCTCTGTTCAGACCTGCACTAACTAGGAGGTCAGACAGATGTCTTCCTCCCTTCTCCCCCTACATTCACCGCACCTCCCTTACCTCCCCTATCCTCAGCCTTCAGCCTGTGAAGGCACAGAGAGCCGGGCTCTGTTATCCCAAAGACCTGAATTGACCACATCTCTTACTCCTGGCCTCCTGGGGACTTTGGGGGAAGTTACACATGTCCTTGGTCTAAGTGTCTCCATCTGTAAGATGGGTCTAACACTCCCTTGTGAAGATGAAAAGAAATGAAGCTTGTAAAACCAGAATTCAAAACCCATAGTGTTCAAAAACAGCAAGGTCCTCGTCCCTCCCTTCAGACCTTCCAGAACTCCGGAACTCCCAGGGACCCGTGACGACCCTTCCTCCACCCTCTGATTTCCAGGGTGACCAGATCTTGCGTGGACTTCAGCTCATCCTCCCCCCATTCCTGACGCTTTATTCTTGACATTTCCATCCAACCAGACCCCTTTGCTCCCTCCCCATCGCCACACTACCTTCCCTTCAGCCCCGCAACTGCAACCTCCAGTCGTGTTCCCACCACAAACCCAGACCCTGCCTCCCCTCTGCCTTATAATTCAGGATCCTTAGTTCCGCCTTCAAGGCTCCTAAGCCCCGAAGTAGGGCGAGGGCCAGCCTTCTGCCTCGTTGCGACGCTGATCGCCCACGGGCTGCCAACTCGTGATTCGCCTCAAGTTCCAACAGGCACCTGCGCCCAGTCCGCCCGACGGCGCCTATCTCCCGCGGTTCGCGAGCCCTTGCCCCGGCAGTCCCTGGCCTGGGGAAGGTGGACACTGACCAGAGTTCCCTCTGGGGGACCGATCTCCAGCACCGACTGGGAGGCATCGGGAAGTGCGCGCCCAGCTCTGTGGCCCCGCGGGGACTGCAGACTCTGCACCCGGGGACGATCCCCAGCGTGCGCGGGTTGGAGGACAGGGCAGAGCGGTGCTTGGACTTCGCGGGGAAGTGTGTAAGCAAGCGAAGAATCCAGGCTGAGGATGCAGCGCGATGCGGCCCAGCTCCAAGGGAGCTGAGCCACACAGATGGTGGAGAAAAGTCGGGGACACCGAGCACTATCTCCACCTGCGGTGCAGCCGGGCGCCCCGTCCCCGCCCCTTCCCCATCCCCGCGGGCCCCGGCCCAGCCCGCCGCGCTCGGTCCGGTGACTGTATCCCTGGCTCCCGACCCTCTCTCCCCTTGTGCCTGAGGTTCCCGCGGGCTTTGTCCCCCGCGCGTCTCCCGTCCGTGTGGTCCCCCCACTCGCCCGGGTAAGGCTCCCCGCCTCGTGGCCAGCTGCGCCCTGGGGCGGACGGAGGGCTCACCGCGCTCGCTGTCGAGCAGTCCGAGGCAGAGCCACAGGCGCAGGCACAGCGCGGCGCCCCGCTGCATCTCCGGCCGCTGTGGCACGGGTCAGACGAGCTACGGCAGCCGGGGGCACCGAGTGTGGGCCCGCGGCGCGGGCGGGGGCGGGGCGGGGCTGAGGCCGGGGCGGGGCCAGGCGGGGCTCCCTGGGCGGGGCCATGGGGTGGGGCCAGGCCTCTTGGGCCCGCCCCCTCAGCTCTCAGTCCCGCCCCCCCCAACCAGCTTGGGGAGGGTCCAGCCTAGATCCGAGGGTGCATTTTTTGCACCGCCGAGTGAAGGCTGGTCCGTGCCCCACTTCCAGCAGCCCTTCAGGCCTGCCCTGGGACCGCTCCGGGCGGGCGGAGAATGCAGGTAATGCGCCAGTCTTTCACTGTGCGCTAAAAAGGGAATGAACCCCGCAATCAAGACTGGACAAAATGTGGCAGCGCGCAGTTCTCTGTAATTTACTTCAATCAATAAATACAACGTTTAAAGTAAGAAAAAAGAGCAATAAACATAATTTGAAATAGCAATATGTCCAAAATTTGAGAACCTTTAGCAAGCTTTATCTTACCAGCCTCTTGGTGTATAGATGGAAGCTGCACCCTAGGGCCAGGCACCCAGTATAAGAAACCTCCATCCTTCAGGCATGGCCTCCTCTTTAGATCTCCTGCAAATAGTTCTGCTCTGAGCTCATTCATAAGTCCTTTTATCAGGTCACACTTTACTCTCTGACTTGGCAACCGTTTCACAGACTTCCTTTCTCTTTTCAGTTCTGTCTCTAGAATTTTCCTATTTAAAAACACATCCCATGACGATGACTATCTCCCTCTCCCACTTTTATTCTACTTCAACGCTTTTACTGTCCCTCCCCCCGCACGCCTGCAAAAGTCCGTTCATCCTTGCCAAAACCATTGTTGGTAACAACCGTGACTAAATCTCAAGGGCAAGTAAGAATGGAATATGTTACGTTGTAATCACAGATAGGTGGGGATAGTTTATATGGTTTAATAAGTGATGTTGGAGAAAGTAGGCAACCAACTAAATGAATCTCAATCATATGTTGATTTTCTTTCAATTGTTTTGTTTAGTCTTAATATATGAAAAGTATATATCAATGTATTACAAATGTAAATTTAAAGCTAACACCTATGTTTCAACCCCCCAGGTCAAGGTTAAAGAATGGCACTAGCTTTCCAGAAGCCCTTCCTTTCCCATCACAACCCCCTCTCTAACCTCCAAATCCTGGCTTTATCATTTCTCTGCTCTTCTTTATCATTTTTCTTGCCGAAGTATGTTTTGGTTTTTAAAAAACCTTATTTAAATGGATTCATTGCATGTATATTCTTTTGCTCAGCATATTTGGTGAGATTCCTGTGTCCTCTTATGAAGACCTATACTTCACTCATGGTCATTGTTGCACAGTCTTCTGTGTGATTCAACACATTTCATTTGTCCATCCACTGTTGATAGAAGTTTGAGACGTTACCAGTTTCCAACTTTTGCTGCTACAAACATGCTTTTATGTTTCCTGGTGTACACATGTCCTATTATCTCAGATATGTCTAGGAGTGACACTGCTGGGTCATAGTGAACGTGTCTTCAACTTTGTGGATGGTATCAGCCACTTTTTCATTATTTGTACCATTTTGCACTCCACAGCAGTGCAACTAGTTCCCTGCCCTCCACATCTTCACTGGGACGTATTGCCAGTTTTCATTTTTAAATTCAGTCATTCTAGTTGGTTTGTAGTGGCATCTCATTATAGTTTTCATTAGCTTTCCCTTAATTAATGTTGAGATTGGGCACGTTTTTACAACTGTCCATTTGGATTTCAAGTCTTTTGCTCCTTAGTACCGCGCATTGTCTTTTTCTTATTGATCTATGAGAACTCTTTATATATCTTGGATACGAGCCCTTACCTGTTCTGGCTATTATTGCTGTGTGTCTGTTTACTGACTCAGGGTTGATGGGATACATCTTTAAGTCGCAGTAGTCCACCTTCAAGTGATGATAGGCCACTTCAGGTATGATATGAAAACCCTACCATAGTTTACCTCCATTCCTCCCTCTCAGTCTCTGTGCTATTATTTTCACAGATTTACTTGTCCATATCATAAACCCCACAGTATATTGTCGTGCTTTTTGTATAAGCAGTCACTTATCTTTTAAAGACATTTCAGTAAAAAGAAAAAACATTGTATACTTATCATTTCCGATCTCATATGTTCATCAGATACAAATTTCCTTCTGCCTGGAGGACTTCTTTGAACATTTCTTTTAGTGTGGGTCTGCTAGTGGTGAATTCTTTTGGTTTTCATATGTCTGAAAGGTCTTTATTTTTCCTTCTCTCTGCTGGGATGCCAATGATCAGAATATTAACAATTGATATTATCCCATAGTCTCCTGAGACTTTCTTCATTACTTTTTAGCCTTTTTCTTTTTCTTTTTAAAAGAATTATAGTAAAATACACTTAACAGAAAATTTAGAATCTTAATCACTTTTAAGTGTAAAGTTTAGTGGCATTTAGTACATTCATATTGGTGTACACCCATCACCACCGTCCATCTCCAGAACTCATTTCAACTTATAAATCTGAAACTTGATACCCGTCAGTCACTTCCCATCCCCTCTGCCCCCAACCCCTTGATAACCACCATTCTGCTTTCTGTCTCCATAAATCTGACTTCTCTAGGTACCACATGTAAGTGGAATTGTACAGTATTTGTCCTTTTTTAACTGATACATTTCACTTAGCATAAGCTCCTTAATGTTCATCCATGTGTCAAAGTTTCCTTTCTTTTTAAGGCTTAATATTCCATTATATGTATAAATATAAATATATTATGGCATGTATATATAGCACATTTTATTTGTCCATTCATCTGCCAGTGTCTACTCAGGTTGCTTCTTCCTTTTGGCTATTTTGAATGATACTGCTATGAGTATGTGCATGTATGTATGTATGTATAAAGATATATATATATATCTTTGAGTCCCTGATTTCAGTTCCTTTGATTGTATACACCTAAAGGAATTGCTGGATCATATAGTAATTCTATTTTTAATTTTTAGAGGAACTTCCATACTGTTTCCACAGCAGCTGCACTATTTTGCACTCCTACCAGCAGCATACAAGTGTTCGGATTTCTCCTCATCCCACCAACACTTATTTCTCTCTCCCCCCAATAGTAGCCATCCTAATGGCTGGGAGATCATATCTTGTGGTTTTGATTTGCATTTCTCTAATCGTTAGTGACGCTGAACATCTTTTCTTGTACTTACTGGCCATTTGTACATGTTTTGAAAAATGTCTATTCAAGTCTTCTGCCTAATTTGAAGATTGGGTTGATTTTTTTCCCTTTAGCATTTTTTTTCCTAGTATGTTTCAGCTGGATAGTTTCTATTGCTATTTTTCAGATTCTCTGGTTTTTCCTTCTGCTCATCTACTAGTTAGCCCTTCCAGTGAATTTTTCATTTCTGATATTATAATTTTTAGCTCCAGGATTCTATTTGATATTTTAGTATATCTTCTATATCCATGCTCATTATGTTCATTTGTTTTCATAATATAATTCTCAACATATTTATAACTTTTAAAGAGATTGTCTGCTAATTCCATCTTCTCTCATTTATGGGTCTATTTCTGTTGACTGGTTTTACTCTTGATTTTGTGTCCCATTTTCTTGCTTCTTTGTATGTCTAGTAATTTTTATTGAATGTTATACATTTCTAAACTTTTTTATTGAGTTATAGTCATTTTACAACGTTGTGTCAAATTCCAGTGTAGAGCACAATTTTTCAGTTATACATGAACATACACATATTCATTGTCACATTTTTTATTGCTGTGAGCTACCACAAGATCTTGTATATATTTCCCTGTGCTATACAGTATAATCTTATTTATCTACTCTGCATATGCCTGTCATTATCTACAAATTTTGAAATCCCAGTCTGTCCCTTCCCACTCCCTGCCCCCTTGGCAACCACAAGTTTGTATTCTATGTCTATGAGTCTGTTTCTGTTTTGTATTTATGTTCTTTTTTCTTTAGATTCCACATATGAGAGTTCTCATATGAGCGTTCTCTTTCTGGCTTACTTCATTGAGAATGACATCCATGCTGCTGCAAATGGCATTATGTTGTCAGTTTGTATGGCTGAGTAGTATTCCATTGTATAAATATACCTCCTCTTCTTTATCCAGTCATCTGTTGATGGACATTTAGGCTGTTTCCATGTCTTGGCTATTGTAAATAGTGCTGCTATGAACATTGGGGTGCAGGTGTCATCCTGAAGTAGGGTTCCTTCTGGATACATGCCCAGGAGCGGGATTCCTGGGTCATTTGGTAAGTCTATTCCTTGTCTTTTGACGAATCTCTGTACTGTTTTTTTTTTACAGCGGCTGCACCAAACTGCATTCCCACCAGCAGTGTAGGAGGGTTCCCTTTTCTCCACAGCCTCTCCAGCATTTGTCATTTGTGGATTTTTGAATGATGGCCATTCTGACTGGTATGAGGTGATACCTCATTGTAGTTTTGATTTGCATTTCTCTGATAATTAGTGATACTGAGCATTTTTTTTATGTGCCTATTGATCATTGTATTTCTTCCTTGGAGAATTGCTTGTTTAGGTCTTCTGCTCTTTTTTGGATTGGTTTTTTTTTTTTTTCTTATTAAGTCATATGAGCTGCTTATATATTCTGGAGATACTGCCCAAGGCAACCTACAGATTTAATGCAATCCATATCAAATTACCCAGGACATGTTTCACAGAACTAGAAAAAAATTATAATAAAATTTATATGGAACCACAAAAGACCTAGAATTGTCAAAGCATTACTGAAGGAAAAAAAAAGAGGCTGAAGGAATAACTCTCCCAGACTTCAGACAATACTATAGAGCTACAGTAATCAAAACAGCATGGTATTGGTACAAAAACATACATATAGACCAATGGAACAGAATAGAGAGCCCAGAAATGAACCCACAAACTTTTGGTCAACTAATCTTCAACAAAGGAGGCAAGAATATACAATGGAATAAAGACGGTCTCTTCAGCAAATAGTGTTGGGAAAACTGGACAGCAGCATGTAAAGCAATGAAGCTAGAACACTCCCTTACACCATACACAAAAATAAACTCAAAATGGATCAAAGACTTAAACATAAGACAAGATACAATAAACCTCCTAGAAGAAAACATAGGCAAAACATTATCTCACATACATCTCAAAAATGTTCTCCTAGGGCAGTCTACCCAAGCAATAGAAAATAAAAGCAAAAATAAATAAATGGGACCTAATGAAACTTACAAGTTTCTGCACAGCAAAGGTAACCGTAAGTAAAACAAAATGACAACCTATGGAATGGGAGAAAAATTTTGCAAATGATGAAACCAAATGTTATACATTTTTAATAATATACTTATGAATGTCTGGGTTTGTTATGTTCCTTCAAAAGATACTAATATTTGTTCTGGTAAACAGTCAAGTTTCTTGTAGGTCAGCTTATTTCTTTTGACACTTATTTTTAGGCTTTGTTATGGAGATGTGGTACCCTCTTACTAAGGTTTTATTATTTTGGGGTTTCTACTGAATGTCTCAGGTGTTCAAGAAGGTCTCTTCCGGCTGTTGCTTACTTTTTTTGCATCCATAGTGTTCCCAACACCACTTATTGAAAGCTTTCTTTTCTCCATTATATATTTTTACCTCTTTAGTCAAAGGTTAATTGACTATAGGTGTGTGGGTCTATTTCTGGGCTCTATTCTGTTCCATTGATCTATGTGTCTTTTTGGGTGCCAGTACCATGCTGTTTTGATTACTGTAGCTTTGTAGTATAGTCTGAAGTCTGAGAAGTTAATACCTCCAGGTTTGTTCATTTTTCTCAAGATTGTTTTGGGCAATTTGGAGTCTTTTAAAGTTCCATATAAATTTTAAGGTTATTTGTTCTAGTTCTGTGAAAAAATGTCATGGGCATTTTAACAGGGATTGCATTAAATCTGTAAATTGCTCTGGGAAGCACAGTCATTTTAACAATATGAGTTATTCCTATCCAAGAACATGAGATATCTTCCCATTTCTTTATGTCATCTTCAATTTCCTTCATTAATGTTTCATAGTTTTTAGAGTATAGGTCTTTGATCTCTTTGGTTAAGTTTATTAGTGTATATAAAAGAAACAGATTTCTGCATGTTAATCTTGTATCCTACAACTTTGCTGAATTCATTTTTTAGTTCTAATAGTTTTTTGGTGGAGACTTTAGGGTTTTCTGTATGTAGTATCATGTCATCTGCAAATAGTAACAGTTTTACTTCTTCCTTTCCAATATGGATGCCTTTTATTTCTTTTTCTTATCTGATTGCTGTGGCTAGGACTTCCAGTACTATGTTGAATAGAGATGGTAAAAGTGGGCATCGTTGTCTTGTTCCTGAATTCAGAGGAAAGGCTTTCCTTTGAGTTTGATATTAGTTTGTGGGTTTGTCATAAGTAACCTTGATTATATTGAGATATTTTCACTCTGTACCCACTTTGCTGAGAATTTTTATTGTGAATGCATGTTGAATTTTGTCAAGTACTTTTTTTGCATCTTGTGAGATGACTATGTGGTTTTTATCCTTCCTTTTGTTGATATAATTTATTGCATTTTGGTTTGCCAATGTTGAACCATCTTTGTGACCATGGAATAAATCCAGCTTGATCATGGTATATAATCCTTTTTATATATTGTTGATTTCAGTTTGCTAACATTTTGTTGAGGATTTTTGCATTGATATTCATCAGGGATATTGACTTATAATTTTTTTTGTAGTGTCTTTGTCTGGTCTTGGTATTATAGTAATTGCGGCCTCACAGAATGAATTTGGAGTGTTAAATCCACTTCAGTGTTTTGGAATAGTTTTAGAAGGATAAGCATTAATTCTTATATATTTGGTAGAAATCCTCTGTGAAGCCATCTGGTCCTGGATTTTCAATTGCTGATGGATTGTTTTTAATTATGCATTCAGTTTCACTACTAGTGATTGGCCCATTAAAATTGTCTGTTTCTGCTTGGTCAGTCTTGGCAGGTTGCATTTCTCTAGAAATTTGTCCTTTTCTTCTAGGTTGTCCAATTTGTTAGCCTATAATTGTTTGTAATATTCTCTTATGATTTTCTGTATCTCTGTGGTAT
The DNA here is from genome assembly GCF_048773025.1 of Camelus bactrianus. Classification (NCBI taxonomy): domain Eukaryota; kingdom Metazoa; phylum Chordata; class Mammalia; order Artiodactyla; family Camelidae; genus Camelus; species Camelus bactrianus. The sequence goes on along the minus strand of NC_133560.1, from coordinate 5,478,785 downwards.
TGGCTGTTATTACTCCTCTTTCATTTCTTATTTTATTTGGGGCCTCTCTCTTTTCTTCTTAGTGAACCTGGCTAAAGGTTTATCAATTTTGTTTATTTTCAAAAAAAAATAGATCTTGATTTTATTGATCTTTTCTATTGTTTTTTCAATCTCTATTTTATTTATTTTCTCTCTGATCTTTATTATTTCCTTCCCTCTGCTGACTTTGGACTTTATTCTTCTTTTTCTAATTCCTTTAGGTGGTAAGTTAGGTTGTTTATTTGAGATTTTTCTTGTTTCTGGGGGAGGGGCTGTATTGCTATAAACTTCACTCTTAGAGCTGCTTTTTTTGCATCCATAGATTTTTGGAATGCTGTGTTTCCATTTTTATTTGTCTCTAGATATTTTCTGATTTCCTCTTTGCTTTCTTCATTGACCCATTGTTTTATTTTTAGTAGCATGTTGTTTTGTCTCCATGTGCTTGTTCTCTTCCCAATTTTCTTTCTGTAGTTGATTTCCAGTCTCATACCATTGTGGTCAGAAAAATTGTTTGATGTAATTCCTACCTTTAATTTGTTGAGATTTGTTTTATGCCCTAGCATGTGATCTATCTGGGAGAAAGTTCTATGTGCATTTGAAAAGGTTGTGTATTCTGCTGTTTTAAAAATTTTGTCCTGTACTAAATGTCCATCTACAGATGACTGGATAAAGAAGCTGTGGTATGTTTATATGACGGATTACTACTCAGTCGTAAAAAAGAATAAAATAATGCCATTTGCAGAATATGAATGGACCTAGAGATCATCATTCTAAGTGAAGTATGTCAGAAATAGAAAGAAAAATACCACGTGATATCACTCATACGTGGAATCTAATAAAAAGAAAAAAGAAGACACTAATGAACTCATCTAAAAACAGAAACAGACTCACTGACATAGTAAACAATTTTATGGTTATTGGGGGGGAAAGGGGGTGGAAAGGGATAAATTGGGAATTTGAGATTTGCAGATGTTAACTACTATATATATAAAATAGATGAACAACAAGTTTCTTCTGTATACTACAGGGAAATATATTCAATATCTTAGTAACTTATAATGAAAAAATATGAAAATGAATATATATATGACTGAAACACTATATTGTACACCAGAAATTGAAATACTGTAAGTGACTATACTTCAATTTAAAAAAAGAAAAAAAAGGAAAAAATCACCACGAATATTTTCTTTTAAAAAATGAAATAAAATAAAACTTGTCCTGTAGATTTCTATTAAGTCAAACTGGTCTATTGTGTCATTTAAGATCACTGTTGCCTTATTGATTTTCTGTCTGGATGATCTGCCCATTTATATAAGTGGGGTTTTAAAATTCCCTGCTATTATTATATTGCTGTCAATTTTCCCCTTTAGGTCTGTTAATATTTGCTTCATATATTTAGGTGCTCTTGCATTGGGTGGACATGTTAACATCTGTAATATCCTCTTCTTGCATTGATCCCTCTATCATTATACAGTGCACTTCTTTTTCCTTTGTTATAGCCTTTGTTTTAGTCTGTTTTGTCTGATACGAGTATTGTCCCCCCCTGCTTCTTATCATTTATATTTGTATGAAATATCTTTCCCCGTTCCCTCACTTTCACTCTGTGTGTATTTTTAGCCTTAAAGCAGGTCTCTTATAGGTAACATATTGAAGCATCTTTTTAAAATCCAATCAGCCACCCTAGATCTTCTTATTGGAGTATTTAGAACATTGACATTTACAGTAATTATTCATATGTATGTACTTATTCCTATTTTATTACTGTTTTTGTGCTCTTCTCTGTTTCTCTTTTGTTTCTTTCCTTGTGGCTTCATTGTTTTCTTTAGTAGTATACTTGTGTTTCCTTCTTTTTGGTTTTTGTGTATGTGATACAGGTTTTTGGTTTGTCATCACTGTGGGGTTCATATATATTGATCCATAATTATATCCACTTGTTTTAAACTGGTAGTCATTTATGTCCTAGGCTGTAGGTTTTCCCCTTTCAGCACGTTGAATGTGTAATGACACTCCCTTCTGGCTGCAACGTTTCTGCAGAGAAATCACCTGATTGCCTTATGTGTGTTCCCTGATATTTGACTCTGTTTTTCTCTTGTTGTCTCTTGCCTCTCTTTGACTTCTGACATTTTAATTATGATATGTCTTGTTGTGGGTCTGTTTGGGTTCATCTTATTTGGGACCCTCTGTGCTTCTTGCACCTGGGTATCTATTTCCCTCATTGGATTTGGGGACTTTTTAGCCAACAGTGGCCACCACCATCCCACCCTGGCTCTGTCCCAGCACCAGGTTGCCTCTGGTTCCGTGGTCTTGACCGTTCCAGATCCACTGCTCTGCTGTGGCATGGACTGAGATGGGCTGGAGCTTTAATTCCGTTGTATAACTGCATATTCTCCCTTCAATTCACATGGCAAGGCAGATGTGAGAAACTCAGCTGCCACTAGCACAGATCTCTCTTTGCCCTGCCTCAAGGGCCAGCCAGCATGTATGCAGTCCTCATAAACAGGGTTCAGGCTTATTCAACCCTTTTATTTGTTGCAGTGGTCTTCCAACCAGTTAAGGGGGCTTGTCTTCTCTACCTAAGACCCCAGGACTGGGACGCCCAGTCTGTGGCTCGACCTGCTTATTCCCCAAGGCAGGTGTAAACCCATGCAATGTCATTTTTCCTCTGAGTCCCCTCCCAGGGACACAGGTCTCAACCCAACCACATTTCTTCCCTTCTAATCTGATTATGTGTGTATCTTTCTTACAGCCTTGGTTGTACAGGGGTCCTTCTGTTAGTGTCCCATTAGTTTTCAGTGAGAACTGTCCCACATGTAGATATATTTGTAGAATCAGGACTCTGCCCACTTTTTGACCTTTTATGGTCAGCCTCTGAACTGCCATGGCACCTGTGGGAGGGCCATTTACAATGTTAATATATTACAATGAGTGTCTAATGAAGCTCAAATTCTACTAGAAGTCAAATCTCCTGCCATCTTGGGCATTTTGAAAGTTGAATTTTCTGCCACCTTGGTGTTAATTGCTGTGTCATTTCTTGAATGGCTGTGCTCTGCCCTCTTCCTTCCTGTCTCAATTATATATATAATATATAATTAAATATACATATATATTTCATCATGAACAAAATGTTGATAGAAATATAAACATTAAAGATGTTTCTGGGGAAGTCTCAGATGGATGTAAGGAACATGTATTGGAAACTGGAGGAAAACCAGCCCTTGTTACAAAGTAGCAGAGAACTTGGCCAGATTGTGTTCTAGTGTCTTGTGGAAAGCAAAATGTATAAGTGATGAATCTGGACATTTAGCTAAGGATATTTCTAAGCAAAATGCTGAAGGTGTGGCCTGGTTCTCCTTGCTGTTTATAGTAAAATGTGAGAGGGGGATAACTGAAAAAGATATTATTATGCAAAAAGGAACCAGAACGTGAAGACTGAAAAACTCTCAGCTTAAAAAAACTCTCAGCAAAACAATGAGAAAGTGTGTTCAGGAGAGAACACCAAGGATGTGGCTGGACGATCTTTACTAAAGCACTCATGGGGTGCAACATATGGATCCAGCTGTTACCAGAGCGCAGGTTCCTGTCTTGTGGCACAAAGAATTCAGCGACGAGACATGGAGGTCAAGAAAGTGAAGTGAGGATTTATTAAGTGATAGGACACTCTCAAAGGAGCAGCAGGCACTCAGGTGAGTGCTGTGCTGACTTCTTTGGCGAGCTGGTTACACCGGGTGTAAAAATGAATGGGCAGAATATTCAATGGGGAGGGCAGGACTGGGGGGTCTTATTCCCTGATTTTCTTCCCATCTCCACTCTCCCAAGAGAGGGAGGAATTTTTCTCCGTATTTAATCTGGATCAGGTGTCATGGCATTGGTGCATGCTGGGTACTTCTTATCTGCAAGGATAGTTCTATTGTAATGAGGGCACAATGAACAAAACGTTACATTCAGATGCTGGAGATTCCTGCCTTTTCCCACCTTTCTCTCTCTGCCTCCAGGACACTTGTCACCCCAAAATGTGTGACTTCTTCTCAGTCAGGAGGCTTCTGCTTTCCTCTGCCCAGGATGTGTGCTTTCCTGCCACATGGCCCGTGCCCCCTTTCTCTGCTCATATCCAGCTGTCGGCCTGCTCTAACGCAACCAACCATCTCAGCAGAACCGTCAGCCTGGACTGAAGATGACAGAGGTGGGATGAAATGAAGAAAGGCTGTCAGACTTTTGGGATTCAACAGGCAGAAAACAGGATAGAGCTGTCTGGACGCAAACATACCTCATCCTTCGAGTACAGGGAGTATGACTCTGAAGGGGGGACAGAGGTCGTCAGGGCTGCTTCTACCACCATGGGTCCAGAGGGGACAGGCCCCGGCAGCAGGGCTATTTCCTCACTGGTTCCAGAGGGTCTGGGCCCACAGTCCAGGGAGGATGGGCCAGGGCAGAGCTGCCACTTTTGTTGGTCCAGAATACACAGCATTGAGCCAAAGAGGATTTCATTCTTGAACCTTAAAGTCTAATGGAATTTTCCACAAAAGTTTCTTAAAATTAGCCATATATATTGATGTCTGTAAACGTGTGCTGTGGAAATACTGTTCTAGTGCTGATGCTGATATAATAAAATAAATCTTCAAATAAATTAAAAATCTAATGGAATTTGCCCTGCTGTGTTTTTGGACTTGCTTAGGACCTGTCACTTTTCTTCTCTCCAGTTTCTCACTTTTGGAATGAGAATGTGTATCCTATACCTGTCCCACCATATTTTGTATTTTGGAGGCAGACAGGTTGTTGTCATAGGTTCACTGTTGGAGTACAATTTTGCCTCAGGATGGCTCATACCTCTAGTCTTACCCATACCTGATTCAGACGCTGTTTAGATGAGATTTTAGACTTAGAGTTGATGCTGCAATGTGTTAAGGCTTTTGTGGCTGTTGGGATGGGGCAAATGTATTTTGCATGTGAGGACCTGAATTTTGGAGGACCAGAGGGTGGAGTGTTATAGGTTAAACTGTATCCTTGCAAATTTATCTGTTTAAGTCCTAAGCCCCAGTACCTCAGAACATGATTGTATTTCGAGATAAGAGTTTTAAAAGAGGTAATTAAGGTTGAATGAGGTCATTGGGAGTGGGCCCTAGACTGATACGACTCGTGTCCTTGTAAGAAGAGACGACTAGGACACAGAGACACAGAGAAAAGAAAGACCATGTGAAGATGCAGGGAGAAAATGGCCATCTACAAGCCAAAGAGAGAAGCCTCAGGAGCAATCAGCCCTGCTGACAACTTGATCTCAGAATTGTGAGAAAATAAATTTCTGTTGTTTAATTTAAAAAAAGTAGCAAATTACTAATACACGCATGTATACAGATGAAGATCAAAAACATGCTGGGTAAAACTGGACACAAGAGACCATAAATTGTTAACAGTTCATTTATATGAAACGCATCCAGAAAAGGCAAATTTATGGAGACCAAAAGTACATTAGTGGTTGCCCAGGCCTGTCAATAAGAATGGGGAGTGATTGATTGCAAATAGGCATGAGTTTTCTTTTGGGGTTAATGGAAATGTTATACAATTAGATTTTGGTGAAAGTTACACACTTTGTAAAGTTACTAAAAATCCCTTAAGTATAATCTTAATATAAGTGAATTTTATGTGTAAATTATATCTCAATAAAGCTATGTAAAAAAATTAATGGTTGAGAAAAATTCCTTAAGATGCTATCCGTTGGATAACAAAATTCAATGTGTCTATAATTAGGATTTCTTTCTTTTTTTTTAATGTCTAGTTTTTTTTGGGGGGGTAGGTAATTAGGTTTATCTATTTTTGCAGGAGGTAGTGGGGATTGAACCCTGGACCTTGTGCATGCTAGGGGTATGCTCTACCACTTGAACTACACCCTCCTCCTCAGATTTATGTCTTTAACTGAGAAATGGATTACCTTTAAATAGCTGGAGTAATTCCATTCATTTTGTGGTAGTATATCCACCCATCATGAATTTTTCTGTTTCATTTTTAAAAGGGCTTTGAAGCACAGCAGGCTGATAGAACACTGGGGGCTTCTCCATATGGTTAAAATAATTTTGCATAAAAATGAAAGTCAAACTCCTGAATTTTAGAACCCACGTGTGTATTTTGTTGAAGTATAGCCCTTTTGATGTTGCTTACCCAAAATCATATTTCCCTCCTCGGCTTGCTGAGAGCAGCACTGGCTGGGAAACGACCTGGCTGAGTAAAAAGGTCCCAGGTCAGTCACTAAGTAACAGCAATCCAAAAGAACGCGAACACATTTAAAAACAAAACAAAACACGACAACGCAAATAACCGAACCAAAGAAGTGGGAGTAATTAAAACACCAAACATTTAAAAACAGTCTGAATATTCTAATGTGTTCACCATTCAACTAACAAAAGTAACTTCAGTCAGAATACTTAAAGGGAGCCAAATTCTGAGTTCCAGTTTGAACTGCCAGGTCAGCTCTCCCATCTTGTGGACACGGACGACACAAAGGCCTCCAGGATCTGTGGAGAGGCGGAAGACAGACGAGGGCGGTGACAAAACGTGATCTTCAAAACAGGAATTCAAGTGTTAGGTCCCAGATGGCACTGCTCTTGGCTGTCCATATCAATTCTCTGTTCTGGTTTCCGGTCATTACAATTGGAAACCTTACTTCCCAGGGAAGGGGAAGGGGAGCCAGTAGGGGTACCCGAAAGTAAGATTCTACGGGAAGGGAAGAGGATGGGGCGCAGCGCATCAGCTCTGGCTTCACGCGTCCCGCGTGCTCTCTCCTGCCGCCTGGACGCCTAGGTCCACCCCTCCGGATCTGGGGGCCTTTCTAAGCAACTTTCTCTTGGGATGGCCACCCGCGGAGAGACACACGGTGCTGACCCTGGCGCTCCCACCTCGCGTGGGCGCTGCTGAGCCCGGAGCTGTTCCGGGGGTTGGGGGGGGGGGGGGGACGACTCTGCCTGGCACCGGCCCAGGACGGCGCGGGGGCCTGGCCGGGCGGAGGGCGGCTGCGCCGAGCGAGCGCAGCCCTCTCGCGCCGCCACCGCCGCGGCCCCCGCAGCGGTCACGGAGCGCCCCGGGGAGCGCCCCCGCCCCTCGCGCCGGCCTCGCGCGGCCCTTTCTTCTCTCACGCGTTCCAACACGCGTCACAGGCGGCACACCCAACAGTGAGCGCTTTGCTTGGGGCCCCTTTGGCAGCTAACGGAAACCTCTAGGGGCCACTGACTCCATTTGAAGGCCCCAGCCGTGCAGAATCGCGCCTCATGGGCGGTTACCTGAGCTGGCCTCGCCCTCGCCCCCTGTACCCTGTTTTGCGTGGCGGGGACCTGCCGGAGAGACCCCAGCGCCTCGGGTCAGCGCATCCTGGCCGCCGAGCTCCTCTGGCTTGCCGGGTTCACTCCGGGGCCCCAGCCCTGGACCTGTCCCGCAGGCTGTCGTACCAGGATCCGGTGGCTTCACCCCATCGTCGTCGGCGCCGCCGGCGGTTCGTTGTAGTCCACCGGCCGCAATATCCAATCCAGCAGGCTTGGTTCTTGCTTCTGGGGGCCTTTTCCTCGGTGCCCCGGAGCGGCCATCAGAAGCCAGGGCTCTACACGTGCATCTCCAGCATGTTCCGCACCTCGGTGCTCCTGAAGATGGCATCTGCCAAGGGCAAGCTGAAGATACGTGTGGCTCTGAAGCAGACGGTCATCTGCATGTGGTCGTCACTGTCTCTCCACCTCCCAAACCTTTGTGTACAGGAGACCCCAGTGATGGGTCTTGAAGAGAGTGGCCCACTGAGAGCCAAGACAGAGGAGGAACTGCTGGCCCTGGCTGAGGGCAGGAAAGGGCAAGCAAAGCGAAAGGAAGGGCACCCAGTCCCCGAAAGTCAGGACGAGCAGAGACGGGGCTCGGACGGCAGTGCGCACGCGCAGTCCGCGTTTCAGCGCCTGGTGGTCAACGGGGTTCTCGCTTCCTTTGTGCCCAGGCCTGGGCCTCTGAAGAGACACTTTTGTTCCAAGAGCCCGGGAGATGTCCCGGTTAGGAAATCCCAGACCCACTTTCTGAGCTCATGCAGCAAACGGAATGCCATCACCAGTTCGTACAGCTCCACCAGGGGTTTTCCACCGCTGCAGAGGGGCGGTCCGCGCGCTGCCGGGCTCTTGGGCCCGGCCGCCTCGCACCTCCACGCGCCCGCCGAGACAGCCGGCAAGGACCACCATCAGCCTAGCCCTTCGTCCTCAGTGGACCCGCAAAGGAAGATCGAGCCTGAAAAGGCTGCCGATGCCCCCTCAGGGAAGACGCAAAGCTTGTACCGTTCACAACCATCTGACTGCGGTTCTAGGCCCCGGAAGCGGAAGATCCCTCTGCTGCTACCCTCGAGGCGAAACGACCCACTGATCCTGCCCCCAGCCCCCCAGCCGGGTTATCGAGTCACTGCTGAAGACCTTGACCGAGAGAAGAGAGCTGCGATCCAGTGGATCAACAAAGTCCTGGAAGGGTAAGCCCGAGGCCATCGCAGACTCCTCTCCGCCTTCCGCCCCTCAACCCGCTGCCCCCAGCGCGCACGCGCAGCTGCAGGGTCTCTGGGAGACCAGCGCTCGGCAGGCCGGCCCGGTGACCTTCCTGTAGCTGGCTGGGCCGCTGTCTCCATGGGCTGCCTTGTTATTTTCTCTGTCTTGCTCCACCTGGCTGTAAAAAAATGGTTCCCTTTTCCTGGCCCTCCAGGCTCTGTTCCCCAGTACTCTGCTGCTCAGAGGAGCATTAAAGGAGACCGTCAGACTCCAGCTTTGCTCTTGAGGGAGCCCAGGGTGCTGTTCCTGTGGTTGCAGCCCACTCCCCAGCCCCATCAAGTCAGTTCTCCCCAGAGACAATGGCCCATCCCCATCGTCCTTCGGCCAGATGTGCCGCTAGGATTTGGGCGGCTGGAGGTCATCTGTCGGGCCCACCCCTGTGGTCAGGATCCCTGCGACAGAACAGGGAAGCTTTGGACCAGTTTTCCTGCAGGGAGGAGCAGGCAGGACACTTGCTGCTGCTGCAGCTGTCTCTCTCTATCGTTCCCTTTTCTTAATTGGGCCCTGGTCCATCTTTATGAGAATCTGTGTATTCTTTCTGTCTCTCAACATTTGGTTCCACATGAACACTCAGTAGATGAACAGTCATGTATGTCACATACATAGTCATTTATATTTAAATGCCATAGATTCATGTACAAAGTCATGTATTATGTAAATTTATTGTGTGTATATTATATGTATAATGTACACAGTAAGAATACACAGTACATATATATGATATATTGTATATTTATATATTATGTATATACATGTATGTAAAATATATTATAATATAATTAGTATATATAATACTTTATAATAATATACAAAATATATGTAATATGTATATATTTCATTCACATATGTAATACATGCAATATATATAATGCATGTTCACATTACATATGTTTACCATATGTACATGTTAAATATATTATGTATAGAATATATAATATGTATTATATGACATATAATAATATATATTGAAAAATATGTATGACTTTTTGCTAATTTATCAGACATTCCTGTCTTTGCTTTTTGAATTCACAGTGGAGAAAGAATTGACTTGTATGAGTGGCCATACTTAACTCATGCTTTAGGTTTTCTGTGGCCCAACTGGGAAGGTTGGGACCACTTGACGCCTCTGATTTCTGTGTTTTGCAGAGGCGCCGCCTTTTCCCTCTCTGCCTAGTGTATGTTAGAAAATGACTCATGACAACTTTAGTCTAAAAGTTTTTTAAATGTGACACCATTTCAGTCTTACAGGATAATTACAAAAATAGTACAGAGAATCGCCCCCTCCCCCCATCTAGGCTTTATCAAGCTTCTTCTAATGTTGGCATCTTACAGGTCAGTTATTGAAACCAGGAAATTAACACTGGTGCAAAGCTATTAGCTGCACTTCAGACTTGAATTGGATTTCCCTAGTTTTTTTCCAGTAGAATTTTCTCTCTATACCAGTATCAGTCCAGAATCCCACATTTTATTCAGTTGTCATGTCTCCTTAGTCTCCTCCGGACTGTGATTGTTCCTCCATGTTGGTATCTTCTGTGACCTTGATACATCCGAGGAGTACCAGTTAGGTATTTTGTAGAATTGTCCTTAATTTGGATATGTATGCCGTTTTCTCAGTGAGTACACTGAGGTTATGGATTTTTAAGAAGAATCCCACCGAGGGCAACCTACCCTTCTCAGCACAGGAGAAGTGTTAATCTTGATCACCTGAGTAAGGTGGTATCTGCCAGGGTTCTCCACTAAATGGTTATTATTTCTGCCTATGTAATACATATTTAAGTGGGTCATACTTTGATGCTACGCAAAAATCTTGTTTAACCTTAAACTTTCACCACTGATTTTGATGTGATCAGTGGGTCTTGCCTACAGCAATTATTTTTGTGGTGTTCTCATGGTGATTTTCTACCTCTCTTGTTTCATCTACATTTAATTAGAATTCTTCTCTAAGGAAGAGTTCTCTACATATATTTATTTAATCATTTATATACCTGCATGGACTCATCAATATTTATTTTATTATTTGGGCTATTGCCTACTATTATTACTGTTAATTTTGTTGCTCAAATTGTTCCAGATTTGACCATTGTGTGCTCTTCCAGGTTAGCTCCTGAGTCCTTCCAACATGCCTGCATTTCCCTCTTACCTTTTCCCAAGGATTTCTTTACTTTTTAGCCTCAGAATATGCTCCAGGACTATCTTGTTATTTTGTCTGCCCAGTTCCAGAGTCAACTACTTCTCCAAGGAGCTTTGATTCCTGCTATTGGACAAAGGAATTAAAAAACAAACAAACAAACAAAATCTGAGCATTCAGGTGTGTTCATGGCTACTAGAGAATCTCTGCTTCTAGGTCCTCTCAGCAGACAGAACTGGAAATAACGTTCCCATTTATACAGCCTTACCTATTTTGTATTTCTCTGTGCTTGTGTGTGTGTGTATGTGTATGAGTTCACACCGGTACCCCAGACTCTAATGCAGAACCATTTTCAGTTTTCTAATGTAAGTGTGTATTGCGATGTATACCTCTCTCAGGATTGCTTTAGCTGTATCCTACAAATCGTGCTACGATGTTCTTTCATTTTCATTCAGGTCTGTGTAGACTTTATTGTCTATAGGACTTCATTTTTGATTCACAAGTTATTTAGAACTATGCTGTCTAATTTTCAGGTATTTTGAAATTTTTCTTGCTGCCTGTCTGTAATTGATTTCCAGTTTTATTCTAGTATGGTCAGAGAACATATTTTGTATGATTCCAATTCTTTTAAATTTGTTAAGGTTGTTTTCTGACCCAGGATAAAGACTATCTCAGTAAATGTTCTATGAGTGCTGAAAAGAACATGTATTCTGCTGTTATTGGAGTGATATATAAATGTCAATTAAATTATTTTTGTTGATAGCATTACTTTGTTTCTTCTTCACTGGCTCTTGGTGTGAGGAATGATTTTCTGTTGTATCCTTGGTATTTTGGGTATTTAGAGACCCCTATTTCAATCTTCTATTTAGCAGGCAATTTTGCTGTTTAGGTTTAGCTTAAAAATAAGTTGACCTGTTTTTGTGAACTTGACAGTTCAGCTTCCAGAGCCCAGCAGTGCTGTCCTGGTCTGCGTCATTCTTCTGCGGGCTCTGTCAGCTCCTGCTGGTGCTGTTTGTGGGGATGTAAAGTGTTCCCTGGGCTGCCTAGGGCTCCCGGGCCACCTCCCACTGAGCAAGGGAGTCAGAGGCTACTGTTCCTGGGTCTTCTCACGCCACAGGTGGAGGTCCGGGAGGCCAGGGCTTTGCTGCTGCTGCTGCTGTGGGTGCTCGGGGCTGCTTGCTGGCGACTCAGTCATGGGCTGTGGGTTGGGGCGCGCCGCTCAGTCTTTTGGGCTTCTCCTTTCTTCTTCTGTGGCCAGGGAGAGCCAGCTTTTTCTGTTTTCTGTTTTTTTAATTTTTCTTCTTTCTTTTTTTTTTAGATACCTGTTGATGATTCCAGGTTTCTGACCTCCCTGACACCAAGTCCCCAGTATATGAGAGATTAAAAAAAAACCAGGAGGCTAACACATCATATGTTATTCCCCAAGTCCTGAGGTCCCTAGTCAGTCTGCCTTCTTCTTTCCAGCTTTTAGAGTTCTTTTTATTGTTGCCTGTGTAATCATTTTCCAAGGAATTTGGCTTCCTTAGAAGGGAGAAGCAGGGAAGAGGAAGTCAACACCATCTATTACGGAGCTGGTGTCTCTGACATCGCTTCTGGAGGAGGGGATTTGATGACCTCTTTGCCCTGCCGTGCTGAAAGCCCCATCCAAAAATCAGTTTGATTATACATTTTCTAACAAAGTTTTATTTCTTTAGTTGCACATTTATTTTATTTATTGCACACGAACATTCTCCTCTTCATGGTCATAGCACAGTCCAAATACCCATCACCTATTCTCATGTTTTTTTTTAATTGTTATTTAGACATTTGTGTTTTTAAAATGGGTAAGAAAATTAATTATATTATATAATTAACATTTTGGGATCATTTTTCTTGTGTTCCTGGTTTTTCTCCAGGTCTGCCTTTGTTCTTGCTAAAATTATTCTTTATTAGCTCCTTTAGTGAAGCTGTATGGGAGTAAGTGCTCATTCATTTTTATCTTCAGTGATGTTTTTAGCACTTACTTTTGAAATAGAATATGGATAGGTATGAAGTTTTTGAATTGATATGTAAATCTCCTTACCACCTTGATATTAGGGCGTGGTTCTCTGAAGACACTTAAGTTTTATTTTCATAGGTAAGATTTTGTGTTCTGGTTTCAGGGTCAGTCATTCACATGTGGACTCTTGTAGACCCCAGTACGTGTCTTCGGTAAGTTATCGACCCTCTGTTTACTTACAGATATAATGGGGATAGTCGTATATGAGAGTTAAACACAGAGGACATATAAAGTCTCTATGATGTCAAATGCTTTGAATTTATTAGCCCTTTGATTCTTCTTCACCATTATTTTTGTTTTTGTTTTACAGATGATTGAGCTAAGACCCTGAACAATGACTTGAGACTGGTGACATCATGATGCATCTGTGCAGGAGCTGACCTTCACACACGGTGCCTAGGCTGCACTCTGTGCATGTAGTACAATATCTCATTCCATGTAGGGTCATTTTGATACTTGCATAAGATAATCATCTAATGTGCTAACTGCAGTGTCTGAGTTAAGTGTTTGGTGCGCGTGACCTCCTACTGTGACTGCTCCCCCCCCTCTGTGGACCACGTATGTGGCCCACACAACCCTGAAGAGAACTCCCCTGCTTCCCTTGGCCATCGTGAGAACATTCATGTGTCAGCTGTGGTGCTGGCTCAGGACGCTCCTCAATTCTTCATTTCTCAAAGAGCCACAGGCAGCGTCAGTTTCCATGCAAAGCTCAGGGGAAGCACCCCTTCCTCCTTCTGGAACACTCTCTGTGTCATGCCACTGAGGCATCTGTGTTTGTGTGAGCATCATAAAACCTGTCTTCAGTGGCACCACCAACTTCAACCTCTGATCCCCGTCTCTACATGAGTGCTCAAGTCAGGGATGTGGCACCAGGTCAAGGACACGTGCCAGTCCACTGTCCTGCACACATTCTCCTCCATCTCTCCTGCCTCTTTTTCCCCACAAATTTCACCCGTCTTCCCATCCCACTGCCGCACTTCCAGCCACTCATCTTCTCTATTGCCAGCTTTATCAAATCAATTTAGTTTCCTGCTCTAGAATAGTGGGAGCCACAGGGCAGAGCTCCAACTGCTGAAGAGAACAAGGGACCTGAGACCTGACTAGAGGTAGGTCCTAAAAGAGGAGGCGAAGGCTGAGGCACGATGTGCCACTAACACTGGAGTAGAGGGCTCTGTTGAGATCAGTGCCCGAGGAGGACTAGACTGTTCTAGATTGGGACAAGGAGAGATCTGGCGAGGGGAGAGTCTAGTGTTAGGCAGAGAGAAAAATGACCCCATCTAAACCATCCGCTATGCACCCCTTCACAAGTATGGAGAAGGAGTCCCCAAAGCTGCCCGTCCTGGGCTAGAGCCACTCACTGTTGCTGAAACACAGCCTTTGTACCTCTCCTTACCAAATAGAAACTTGAGGACAGAGTTTTGGATGAAGTAGAAGAGGCAGCTTTATTTGTTTGCCAGGGAAAGGAGGTCACAGTAAGTTAATGCCTCTAAGACTGTGAGCCTGCTGGGGAGAGAAAGCAGGGGGTCTTACTATAAAAGTTCAAGAATTCAAGGGGTGGGGCTAGTTTCCATAGAGATTGCACACAAGGTAACAAATTGTTGCAAAGTTATTATTGTTTTTGCAGATGCAGGGGTCCCCTCCCCTCTACTGGGTCTGAAGTTCACCTCCAGCTTTGGGACTCCCTTAATAGTCTTGTACCTAGAACAAAGGATGCATAGGAAGGGGCTCCGTGGAAAAGGGCTGTAGAGGAAAACGTGTGCAGCTTAAAGTCAGGCTGATAAATACTCTTAGCCTTGTAAGTAGGCTGAGGCCTGGGATCTCCTGCTACAGGCTGAGGCCTGAAGCTAGGACAACATGATAGGAGGAAACCACAAGGGGCCAAGAGAAGGGGAATGAGGTCAAAAGAAGGGCAATGAGCATGATCCCTGCACACAGCACCAGGAGGGGGTTAGATGGACCACCCAAGCCTCCCAACTCTCCGGCCCAACCCTGGTCAGCAAAAGTGTAAGAAAAACTGTTTAAACCATTATACAGCTAAGCAGTTACAAACACCATTACAGGTATCAGAGGGTCATCAGTGATGACAAGAGGGTCCTGCTTGGTTAAATCACTGTGGAATGACAGACACCAGATAGGCAAAATATGACCCTTGCTGCTTAGTTGGTCATCATGTTTTACAAAAATGGGATTATAAAATATGCGTCTCCACACATCTTATTCTTCTTCTTTAACAACACAGCTGAGCTTTGTACATGAATCAGTCGATAGGGATCTAGCACGTTCCTTTTTTTTTGCTTTTTAAAAATTTTTTTAACTTTTTTTATTGATTTATAATCATTTTACAATGTTGTGTCAAATTCCAGTGTAGAGCACAATTTTTCAGTTATACATGAACATACATATATGCATTGTCACATTTTTTTCTAGCACGTTCTTTTTAAGAGTCTAATCCCAATACTCACCTAATGCTAACCAACCTAAACCATAACCCTAAGGGCTTATATCTAAGGCCCTAACCATGAGGCTCTACCCCAACCCTAACTCCAGTCTTAACACTAGCGTCCTCACTAGAACCCTAATCCCCAGGCCATAATCCTGTGAACCCTAATGCTGATTCTCAGGCCCTAAACCCTGTGGAGATAAACTGAAATGTACTCAGCCCCTCACTACTGAGGAGCACCAGGAAAAATTCTGCAATAACATCTTTATAAGTGATCTTCACTTAGTGATCATTTTCTCAGAATGGAAAACCAGGAATGTGGTGATTGGGTCTAGGGATAGATGTATTTTCATGCTTTTGAACATTGCCAAATTGTTTTCCAAAAGTTTCCTCCTGGGAATGTGTAAGAGGACCAGTTTTCTTGCATCACCACCCAAAATAGTGTGTATCACCTCAGACTTCTTCCCATTTGAAGTAATCATTTAAATGGCTTCAGGGATGGGAGTAGGGGACAGTGCCACGCGTTCATTCCTAAATCTTAAGGGCTTGGAGCACCCAGGAACCCCTCCCAAGATCCACATCTGTAGAGAGAAAGGGGACTTGGGAAGAGGTGGCTTCACCCACCACAGTAGCCTTTTGAGAGGGTCCTTGTGGGCCATCCCCCTGGGAGTGAGGCCCTAGGGGGAGTCAGACCAAGACAGGCTGTTGGCGCTTCGCAGGGTGAGGAGAAGGGCAGCCTCCCAGTGATGCCCTGGAGCAGGACGCGGACTCCTAGCTCTCACGGATTTATGCCCTGGGACCTCCATCTGAGGTCCAACATTCTGGAGTCCGGAGGGACCCTGACAAGAGGGGTCAGCTCAGGAGGTGCTGAGGATAGGGGCTGCTTCTCTTCTTTTAAAAAATTATTTATTATTTTAAATGAAGATACTGGGGGTTGAACCCAGGGTCTCATGCAGGCTAAGTGTGCTCTACCCCTGAGCTATACCCGTCCCTCCCCCACCCCCACGCAGGGGCTTCTTCACTGAGTTGGCCACCACAGACATTAAAACTGGAGCATACCTGTTTCTTTAGGGGTGGGAAATCCAAGACAGAAGGGGGAGAATTTGGCAAAAAAGGGAGAAAGAATGGGCCAGACAGAAACCAAAGGGAGTGTGAGGATGGGGAAATTTTCCTCTTGCCCCTTTTGGGTTCTTTTGACTAGTATAATAATTAAATTAAAAAAAATAATTAAATTGACATGAGACAGATTAATAGGGGAAAAACAATTTAATTCATATGCACAGAGGTCTCATAGAAGTGGACCTCCTCCCCACCACTAAAGGACCAGAACAGGCTGTTTATGCATCATTTTTAGACAATTTGGGAAGATTTAACAAAACAAAGGGGCTTGTGCTTGGGGTAGCCGACTAATGAAGAAGTTACAAAGTTTGTTTATACATCTTTCTTAGTCTTGAATTCCTTGACTCTGGTGATAAGGATGTTTTTAATCCTCCTAGTACAGGGTGGATACCTTCACATGGGCAATTTATTTCCTGTTTTTAGGCGGAAAGAGGAGGGTTAGACTGTTTTTTTCTAAAAATCCCCCTTAGTCCTCAACCCTAACATGTAAAAGAGCTAATAACTGAGCCCAAACCTGACACCAAACTCCAAACCTGAACCCCGAACTTGAACTTTGAACTCTTAAGCCCCTAAGTCTTAACAGTAACCCTAACCTCAGTCCCAACCCCCTGTGCCCAGCAAGAGCTCTAATCCAGTCCTCAAACCCTGTTCCAATCCTGAGTCCAAGCCCTGAGCCTTGACCTCTGACCTTAGCCCCTAGCTCTTAACCCTGAATCTTCAGCCCTTGTCCAATCCTGAGACCTGAGGCTGAACCAAAACCAGAACCCGGAAACCACACCAGAAACCAGAAACTAGAAATCCTAACCCAAACTGTTAACAAATCATAATTATAAATCATAACCAGAGCCAAAACCCCGTAACCCTAACCCAGCCCCAGCACCAGCCTCAGCCTTAGCCCTAACCCTCTAGGCAACTGACACCAACCCCAGCCTAATCAAATCACACAAACACACGTTAAAGAAAGAAACCCACAGACCAGCGTCCCTTCTGCATGCAGTATGAGTATCCTCCACAAAATAATAGCAACCTGAAGCCAAAAGCACATTCAAAGGACGATGCACTGCAAGCAGCGTCTCCGCAGCTGAGCTCCAGGCTGTCCAACATGTTAAAGTCGGGCAGCTTAATACACCCCAGTGACTGTGACGTAAAAACACGTGGCTACGTCAAATGATGCAGGAAAAACTTTAAACAGTTCTATTCCATGATATAAACACTCAAGAAGTAAGAGTAAAAGGAAATGTGTTCAGTATGATCGAGCTTTATACAAAACCCACAGCAAACATCACACTTAGTGTTGAAGAACCAAAGGGTTACCCCTGAAATCGAGAATGAGGCCACGATGCTGGCTTTCCCCACTGCTATCGGCTCTGTACAGGCATCTCTACAAAAAGCAAGAAGGACAGAAGGGACATGCAACCACCTGTGAAAGGGGAAAGCCGAAGTATTTCTATCAAAGACTCAGCTCACATCGTCTTACATGTAGACCCTCCTAAAGAATCAGCAAAAAATTACTTGAGCCACTAAACTCATTCAGCAAAACTACAGAGCAAAATATGAATAAACAAAAAAATTGATTTTATTTGTAGACAACAGCAATTAATAACTTGAAAAGGAATTCAAGAAAACAATTCCCTTTTAACTAATGTCAGCATTAATACAATTGTTTGCAACAGATTCAATGAGGATGCAAGGCTGGTACACTGAGAATTATAAAGCATTGCTAAGTAAAGAAATGCTGAGTGAATATGCAGACGTCCCATGGGGGTAGAAAGGCTTAATCTTGTTAAGATGGCAACAGTACGTAATGCAAGCTGCAGACTCGGTGTGGTTCCTGTGAAAAATCCCAAGGCCTTTGGGGAGAAACACACAAGCCTATCCTACTCTACGTGTGGAATTACAGGGGACACCAAAGAGCCAAAACAACCCTGAAAAATAAAATCAAAGTCGGAGGCTCACACTTCCCACTTTCAAATCTTAGCACAAAGCAATAGTCAGTAAAACAATGTGAGGTTGGCCTAAATATATACTGATAGATCAATGGACTTGAATAGAGAGCCTGGAAATGGACCCGTCCACCTAGGATCAACTGATTTTTGACAACAGTGGCCAGCATTAAATTGGGGAAATGGTGCCGGGCAATTGGCTATCTACGTGCAAAGGAATGAAACTGGACCGTCGCACCACATACACAATTAACTCAAGATAGCTAAAAAGCTTCAATTTAAGAAGAGGCAAAATTACAGGCAGCCCTCCCTATCCGCAGGTTCCACACCTGCAGATTCAACCAACTTCAGGTAGAGAAAACAAAACAAAACAAAACAAAACCCACACACAACGACATAGTTCCATGAAGAAAAACTTGACTTTGTCCCTTGACAGCAACTCTTTAAATAACGTTTACACTTTCTTCACAGCTATTTACATATTACTCCCACTGTATCAAGTATTCAGGTACCTAGAGGTGATTTAAAGTATACAGGAAGACATGCTTAGATTATTTGCAAATACTATGCCATTTTATGTAAAAGAACCTACAGATGTGCATGTCCACAGGGTGTCCTGGCATCAATACCCCAAAGAAACGGAGAGACAGAGCAATGGGGCTAAATCATCGTGACCTTGGATTCAGCAATTTTCTTAGATCTGACACCAAAGCAGAAGCAACAAGAGAAAAAGGTAAATTGAATTTCCTCAAAATTAAAAACCTTTGTGCACCAAAGGTGCTACCCAGGAAGTAACAAGACAGCCCACAGAATGGAAGAAAACACTGGCACGTTACATATCTGGAGTGAGCCTTTATCCAGAATATATCGAGATTTACAATTTGCCCACAAAAAGACAAACAACCCAAGTTTTAAAATGGAAAAAGGACCTGAATAGACCTTTCTCCAGACAAGAGGTGCAGTCAAGAAGCACAGGAAAAGATGTTAAACATCATGAGTCGTCACGGAAATGCACGTTTACCCCACAACGCCACGCCCCCCACACGCTAGAATGCCTGCAGTCAAGAAAACTAAAAACAACGAATGCTGGCAACAACGTAGGGAAATTGAAACCCTTACATATTGCTTGTAGAAAGGAAAATGGTGCAGCCTATGTGTACAATTGTCATTTCCTCAAAAAGGTAAAAATACAGTTACCATAGGGTTCAAAAACTCCACTCCTAGATCTAGACTCCACAGCATTAAAACCAGATGTTCAAACAAAAAATGTCTGCATGAATATTCATAGCAGCACTGTTCACCATGGTCAAAAGGCAGAACAATTGAAATATCCGTCAAAGAGTGAACAGATAAACAGATGGACTACATCCACGAACTGCCATCTTATTCTGCGATCTAAAGGAATAAAGTAAATTGTGGAAAGCCACCATGGAAAACGGTACGGTGGCCACACAGCCCTGACACGCAGGGCCCTCAGTAGACACGTGTCGGTTTATACAGACTGGGGGCAGCAACCTGCCAGAGCCCAGTTGCAGCCTTTTGAGGGCTGGTGGGGCCCTCCCAGGACTTCCTTCCTCCCATCCAAGGGGGCAACATTAGGACAGCCCTTGACCTCTGACCATCCAGGTGGACATCTGTGTCCAGGCAGAGACAGCCAGCGCCACCCTTCCCAGGTGGGAGGGCAGATGGGAATCCATTGTGACCTCTGAGGCCCTGACACCCTTGGCTGAGGTGGAGTTGGATTTAAAACAGTCAGTGACCCGAACAGACATTTCATTCTTTGATCAGAGCTCAGGCCTGTGATGCCGACAAGCAATGGTCCAGTTCAACCAGTTTCCACCAGAGGGCTCTCTTGTCTGGGGTGTCACCTACTTATCGCTGCACACCTGTGGTCCTTCCAAACACACTTGGAAGAACATAGGGAAGCCTTTACTAAGGGCCGAATGCTAGTTTTGCAGAGTATCACAGAACTCAGACTAGTTCTTAGAACATCAGGCAAATTACTCATGCATACAGAGAGAGAACCAACCATGGAACGCATGGGCCCTGGATTCTTGCTGGAATACCTACGAGACAGACGCTCCATGGCCATGATATACAATAAAAAGGCAAATTCGCACTTACCGTAGACTCATTGGAGGTCGCTGTGACCATCACGGAAGCGCAGTGACTGAATGTGCTGGAGGTCCCAGCCGCCTTCCCTCGCTCAGTGCCCTGCAGAGCTGCCCCATGTGAACTGTCCGTAGGTTCTCCTGCCTTCCGGCTTCCCGCTGACTCAGTCAGTAGGTACTCACTGCTCTGCTGGCCAAGGTGGGCTGCTGTGGTCCTTGCCCCGAGGTCCCAGCTCCTTCACAAAGCTTCCTCTCGGAGGTGGGGTCCTGGGGATGGCTCAGGCCCGGGGAGGTGGTGCACTTGCCTCGCTACTCACCTGCAGGACAGCATGGCCCTCGAGAGTCCCCACACTCCACTCTTACACCTGCGCCGGCAACGAGGGGGTTATTAACAACACCTCCCCGGCCCTGGGTTCTGAGTTTGGACGACACAGAATTGAGCTTCCTCCCACCCAACACTTGAGGAGCACATACGTTGTGAAGAAGCATCTTTGAGGTTTGGGGATTGCTTGTTACCACAGTGTAGCCAAGCCTGCCTGCCTGCTGCAGGCCGAGGGAGAGATGCAAAGAGCAGAGAAACACGTGAGTCTTGTCTTGAAGGCAACAGCGAGCACTGTGTGTTATCGGGGCGGATGAAGAACACATAACTGCAGGGCAAGGAAAATTGAGTCTCTTCAAGGAGACTTTAAGAGAAAGTTCCGATTTGGCTCATGGGGATTCCAATGTCTGGCTGAGCATTTGGGTCTGTGGCAGCCAAGCAAAACAATTAAAAGCCCTAAGTGGAGGCAATGGTGTCTAATATGCCAGATTTTCATCCAAGGATGGACCGGAGGCTCTGCTCTGGGAGATTTCCGAGGGAGAGAGCCAGCCGATTCCTCCAATTAACACTCAGTGAGAGAGACTTAGAATTGTGACCCGGGCGAAGCTGTTTGCTTCCATTCTCCCCTCAGTGTCTTAGTAAACACCTTTCACCTTTTGTAGACCTAAAATTACTTAGTGATCCTTGTAATTCCCTTCTGTAGATGGAAGAGTCTAGTGACCAGTAGACCTGGGCCAATAGCAGTGTGCAGGCATGTGTGATCAGCGCGAAATGATTGCTACTCGCCAGAGCTTGTCACATACAGTTACTCTGCAGGACTGGCTGATACGCAGGGCTCGACCTCCTTGCCTGCTCTCTCCTCTCCCCTTTGGAACCCTTGGGGGTGATGAAGTGAGTCACAGGGACATGCTGGAACTTGTGGAGGGGAGGTGTGCGCCTTCACAGCCGGCAGGTGGACAGGCCACACCAGAGCATCCTCTCGCAGACCTAGGAAGAGAGAGGAGAGGGGGGCACCGTCTGTTGTACAGAAGACAGAAAACGAAAGTTCAACTACAGTTAATCTGACAATAGGTCTGGGGAACAGAAGGGCACAGACAGATATGAATATTTTTCCACTAAAAATATGCTAAACCTTGGAATAAATTAATTTCAATTTTTAAAAAAGTATTAAATGATTAATAATAAGAAGCAGAGAGCTCTACAGTAGAGACCGAAATAGATCTCACAAACAGGTTTCAGGCTTGGAGGAGTGTCTCTGGTTTTGGCTCATCTTCACGTGTTCCCTTTGTGTATATGACAGAAGAAGGATTTCACAGGTTAGCTTGTGAGAAGTAAATTGTCTAAGAGGTCTGGGATTCTACTGCTGGAAAAAGAAGTTTGTTGAGAAAAACTGAGGCTGTTATTGGAATGAAGCAGAACTTTCCTCAGTATCTACTTACTACCCTTTCTGTATGCACAAAGGTTGCAGCTAGATTATTCATGAATGGGGCTCTGGCTGCTCCCACGAAGCAATGGGAAGAGAACAGACTGGTTTTTCTCCCCTTGGAACAAAAGTGACACTTACAAATACTCAGTCTTAGGTGAGATACTGCTTACTCATTTTCAAGAGCTTATTTTTTAAAAATACATATTGTTAAATTGTTTTTTTCAATTGAGTTATAGTCAGTTTACAATGTTGTGTCAATTTCCAGTGTAGAGCACAATTTTTCAGTTACACATGAGTATACATATATTCATTGCCACATTTTTTTTCACAAGATGCATGAGCTGCCACAAGATCTTGTATACATTTCCCTGTACTATACAGTATAATCTTGTTTATCTATTCTATATATACCTGTCAGTATCTACAAATTTTGAACTTCCAGTCTGTCCCTTCCCACCCTCCTCCCCTCTGGCAACCACAAGTTTGTGTTCTATGTCTATGAGTCTGTTTCTGTTTTGTATTTATGTTCTTTTTTTTTTTCAGATTCCACATATGAGCGTTCTCATATGGTATTTTTCTTTCTTGTTGTTATATTATTTTGCCTTCAGTAAAACTGAACTTAGTTGCTTAAGGAATCTAAGAATGATTACGGTGTGATTTTGGAAACAAAACTAAATTTCAAATAATACCGGAGAGGTAACACTAAGAGGAAAGAGAAACTTATTATGTTATAAATCAAAAGTTTAAAGTTATAGATACTTGTTTTTCAAAGGAACAAAAAAATTGTCAGGGATAATGTTTGCTATAAAATAGTGTTTGCTAGAAATAGAAGCACCCAGGGCATGGCTGTATCAGACCTACGCTGGCTCTCCTCTCACTGAGATTAAAACAAGATATTCCACATACAGAAGGTAACTAGAAGAAGAAAGAAACGGCCAGGCCTACAGGGGTTTCAGGGTCAGGCCTACGGGAAGTGGCTGTGTGCATTCAAGGTGAAGGCCACTGTAAGAAAAAGTGAAGACAAGGGTGTCTCTGTCCATCTCGCTTCTGCAGAATACAATGTTTCACATTTGCTGCATTTTAATTGAAAGTTTATTATAATTTTTTTTTAAAAGAGAAAAGAAAACTCACAGGGTTTGAAGTGACAAAGGCTGCCGTGTTCAAAAATCAGGGAAGAGGGGAAAAAAAAGACAAAACTGAGAAGAAATTGAAACACTTGGTGGACTTGAAGCACCGCTCCCCCACCCCCACTCCCATCACCACCAGAAACAGAAGGAAAAGCTGTGATTACAAAGCACCATTATGTATGATGTGTGCCTGGGAAGAAATCACATAGAATTACGGGCTGCTGAAACTCTTCTTACATCTCTGACACTGAGGGTATCTAGTTAACAGATAAGTTTCCTGAGTTCCTATTTTCTTTTTGCCTTACTTAGTAAAGGTGGTCTTAGTGGTCCCAGAAGTGCTCAGCTGCACAATTTCCAAGACATGATTTTCCTTTGTATTGATGTGGCTGGTTAGGGTTAGGGTTAGGGTTAGGGTTAGGGTTAGGGTTCGGGTTCGGGTTAGGGTTAGGGTCAGGGTCAGGGTTAGGGTTAGCTGGCGGTGGTGTCGCAGAACCTGCGGGTCACACACCTTTCAGGCAGAGAAACGCATGCAGTGGGTGGGGACAGCAGCCCTTGCTCCAGGACTTGGCTTGGCTCCAGTAACTGCTGTATGCCGGTCTTCCACCATCAGTCCTACCTCCAGGTCCAGCCTCCTCTGTTTCCAGTCCCTCTAGCCATACCTATGGAATAGTGGCTCCCAAATGTAATATGTCTTCTCACTCACTCTGGGCATTGACCTCTGACCCCAGATATCTTTCTGCTCTGTGAAAAATCCCTCCTTTACTCTTGAAGAGGCAGTCCATGTGTCCCCACCTCCGAGATGTCTGTCTGCCACCCCAGCATCTCCCACACCGTCAGGGCACTCACTGCACTTTTTCTCATCTGGTTCTTGCATCTGCAGACCTGACCCGCCTGAACAAGTCAGTGTCACAGGTGGGGGGCTGTACAGGAACACGCCAGGGGTGAGGGGTGACAGTAACCAGCTTGTGTGCTTGTGCACAGCTCAGCTCTAGATTTCTGCCTGCCACCCTCAAAGTGCTTGAAGTTTAAAATTCACAGGAAAATTTTCCTTACAAAGAGGAGAGTTGACTTGAGGAGGCCTTCGGGCACACAGACGCTTCTGTTAGTTCATTTCTATGTTCAGCGGCTGCTCAGATCCAGATCTGAACCACGATTCTGCCTTTGGCAGCTGTGTGGTCCTGGGAGCTGAGGTCCCGCCGTGAGTACCACGTGGCGTTGCCAGCCGTACTTGGTGAACAGCACTAAACACAAAGCACTTAGCGCTCTGGAACCCGGCACGGTGTAGGTCCTTGATGAGTATCAGCTGTGTGGATAAGATTAGGCTAAAAGGAGCTTTGAGGAGTAACGGGACTATCGCTGGAGTGAAGGGCGTAGGAGACCACTGGCAGCGTGCTTCTGTTGAAAGGCACATTTCGTCAGCGCTCCAGCGAGACAAGAAGCATTGCCTGGAGACACTGAGGTCAGTCTTTGAAGAGAAACGTGTTCTATACTTTAAAATTACCTACATCATGATTTTTACGGGCCTTTGCACCTGGAAATTCTGAAGAAAGACGTCTTTGAGCGGGCTCAGGAGTGATGACTCACGTGTTTTGATCGAGGGCACGAAAGCCAGGAGCTCTTGTGCGGTTTGTGGATCTCAAGGCACCACGAGGCTGCGTCTGGAGTGCGTCTCCCTCCCCTGCAGGAGTCCAGCAAGCGCCTCCTTCCAGAGCAGATCCAGACAGCTGTTCCACACACTTGCTCAGACACAATAATCGTGTCCACTTAAGCAGTGGTTTTGCTGTAATACAGAATGATGTGATTTATTTATCCAAGTGTCACTTTTGGGGATATCTGGTCACATAATTCATTTTCAAAATTTTCTCAAATTATCAGAGTCATAGCTATTGTCAGTGGCACCTAAGATGAGACTTTTTTTTAAAAGAAACATTTTGCAAGAGGAAAAAAATCACATTTCAAACTTCAGTGTCTCGTGTTATGCGCTAATAAATTAGAACTGAACAAGCTGCCCTTCCAGCCCTTATCGTAGCTAACAATCAAGGCTTCCTGCTTCAGATTTTAGGCTCGGCATGTGCTGGCTGGCTGCGGGCCACACCCCTCTACCTCGGCCTCGTGCCCACAGGCGATTGCAGAGCCTGGCGCAGTGTGGACTGCGGGTGGCGGATGTGAAGGCAGCGGCAGACCTGGTTCTGTCCTCCAGTTCTCACGTTAACGCCTGGATGTAGCACGGGTGCCTCCAACCTGAGGCCTAGGCGGTGTCTCCTTCTGGATGAGCACTTCGGCTCCCGAGAGCACGTTTTTAGTAATTCACACGTCTGCCAGCAAACACGGTGCAAAGGTTGGAAACCTCCTGGTGCTTCCTCTGTTGAATGCGTGACAGTATGTTTTAGCTTCCTTTCTGGAAAATCACCAGTTACACAGTCAACACCGTCAAGGACTTTTGTTTTTGTGGTTTGTGGCTTCGGAACGTAGTGTGTCCGCAAACGGAGGCAGGTGGTTGTGCAGCAGAAACATGGGTGTGGGTTTCAGCCCAAGGTGGCCGAGTCCCCTCGCTCCCTGGCCCACTGCCAAAGCGTACCATGCAGCTTCCTCAACACACCTTAACTTCTGAGAACATCCCTCCGCAGCCACGGGTGACAGATCGACAGTGGAGCCACCGTCAACAGGCTCCAGGAAATGGGATGTGATTCTCGGAAATGGCGGGTTAAGTTGGTGACGAGGCTGGTGGACAGAGGCAAGCTTGTGTGTTGAGTCAACACAACGTGTGTCTTTGGATTAAATATTAAACCACAGCGGGGGGGAGTGTAGAGAAGTGGCTACCATGGCTTAAATCCCAGGTTGCAGACATGGAAGAGACGCTGTTTCAATCTGAAGGAGTGCAGCCTGGGTTGAGGGGGCTGGGGACTGAGGGACGGACCACACTCCCCGTCCCTCACATCGGCACTGCCCCTGTTTCATCTATTTTCTAAGTAAAGATCCTCTTCAAAAAATGATTTAAGCAGCTCAGTCCAATTCCCTGTTTTGCAAAGGAAATACGACGAAGCCCGGAGCGGCTCACTGCTTTGGGCACAGCCATCTAGCCTAGCATTAAATGAAGATCTCAGCCTTGGAACATGTTGTTTTTGAGCTCCCAGTTGTACTAACTCATTCCTCTAAGTGAGGTTTAAGTCCTTGCAATGGTGTCGAAATGGAACATATATGCATGTGTGTGCATGAACCCCCCCCATGCTGCTTTCAACATATAAAAGGTTTTATGCAAAAGGATGAATTTGAAAATTTAATCAGGTTTCTCACGGGACTGGATAAGGTAATTAGCAGAGAGTCTCCTGAGAAAGATGAAGGGGTGTTTGACGGAAAGCTTTGGGAAAATCCAGGAGTCAGGATGCAAAGTAAAGGCGCCTCCAATAAGCTCTTGAATGATTCCTTAATTGTGTAGTGAAGCTAATAGATTTTTTCTCGCTTCACAGCCCCAGGTCAGTTGTATCACTAAATGTCAGTGTGATTTGGGGCCAGTAACTTGACTCTTCATTTCCTCCCGTGCAAAATGGACGCAACAGTAATACTTGTTCCGACTGCTTTAAGGATGTTTGCAAAAATCAAATGAGAAACTAGATATCAGACAGCCTTGTAAACTTTCAACTTGGAGATAAATGCAAGGTGTAGTTGCTTTGCCTTTAACATCCCTTCATAGCTTCTAGGTATTTCACTTAACTTTCAGCAAACCCCACGATCCATTTTCCAGAATTCCTAGTGCAGCTATGGTGCTTTCTCTAGATCAGAAAAAATGTGTTTTTGTTTTCTTTCTTCTTCTCTGTTTTGAAATTTAAACCCACTCTTACTTCACTAAACTGTGGTGGTGAGAGAACTTTATAAATCCACTGGAACAATCACCACTGAGTCTCCTTGTGCTGGAAGTTGTCTCTACGCAGGGAAACAGGGGGCTAAATGCAGAGCTGATTAGCAAACCCCACGTTCTAGAACCATGAAACCCAAAGGACTCCAGAAAAGAAAAAAGCATTGTTGTATCAGAAGTGATGGCAACTTGAAAATGTAAACTGGTTCATAAATATTTCAGACAAATTAGGGAGTGATAAATATACACCGCATCATTAGAGGACTAACAGGATTAGAAGAAGAGCTACCATTGCTTGGGTGCACTCAGTACCTTTAAAAACTCCCTCACCCTCTAACCTTCACCATCAGCTTTCAACAGAGAGGACCCTGAGTGCTGGCTAAGTTCCCAGGCTGTTTTGGATGCACTTGGCTTCTACGTGCCTCTGTTTCGACGAGTAACTTCTGGAAACGACAGGATTGCAGCTAAGCGTGAAGAAAAATCATTGAAAGTTTATTGGATGCCCAGGCTCTTACCTGGAATGTCCTGGACCTTCCAAGGAGTTTCAGCATCTGAGGTTTATCTGGTCAAAAATTATGGTATACCATCCAGGAATTCTACAGAAATAAGGGTGTACTAAAGGTAAATATACAAGGATGTATTATTTATAAGCAAATAAATAGGAACAACTGAAACATTTTTCAAAAAATAGGGTCTGGGTTGCATAAATGATGTGAGACATATGATGGAATGCTATAAAGACCTTTAAAATATTTTGGAGGACTATGTGATGACTAAATACTCCTAGTGACTTATTAAAAGAAGCAGATTATGGAACAGTATATATAGTATGACCACACTGACATGTAAATCTGTGCACATGTCCATAAAAAACTGAGAAACCATAAAATAATGTTGACAGTGATTCTTCACCAGTGGAAGTATGGGTATTATAGTTTTGTTCTTTGTATATTTTCTGTTTTCCAAATTTTCAGAGGGAATATTTATTACTCTCTATATTTAAAAGGTGATTATATATAGGTATATTAATATGTTTTAAAACCTTGGATACATAGCTTTAATTGGGAAACTTTTAGTAACAATCATAGATCCATGAGAGGGAAAGTGCCTCTGAAACATTATCTGGTCAGTTGGCAGGTTCTCGGGTGCTCCGTTTCCCTTTTATACTGTTGTACTTTGTTATTTCTGTTTTTAGGGTAGGGATTCAGAATTTGAAAAAATTTTGGATAAATAAGTTAGGTTAGCACAGAGAACTATATTCAATTTCTTGTAATAACATACAATGAAAAAGAATCTGAAAAAAAAATATGTGTATGTATCTGTATAACTGAATCACTTTGCTGTACACCTAAAACTAACGCTGTAAACCAACTACACTTCAATAAAAAATAAAAACAAAAACAAAAACGAAAACAAAACTTCCCTCACCCTCTAACCTTCACCGTCAGCTTTCAACAGAGAGGACCCTGAGTGCTGGCTAAGTCCCCAGGCTGTTTCGGATGCACTTGGCTTCTACGGGCCTCTGTTTCCATGAGTACCCTCCGTACTGTGTGCACCGTACCCAGAGTCTGTCTCTCTCAGAGGTTAGAGTTTAATTTCTCAGACAGATGCTTTTTTTTAAGAAAGCACTCCTCCTAGGAAAAGGCTCTGTTGTCTCTGACAGGGTCCCTGACACACGGTCCACTGTGAGTTTACTACTCTGACCACAGGTGCATCCTGTGAACAGGGTTAGTGTTGGGTGAGCAACCCCGAGGATGCTGGCAGAGTGGGTGCGGTGACTTCAAATCTGAGCTGTTCAGTCCAGCCCAGAGCCAACAGAAGTGACTCATGCTTCCTTTTGTCTCTACCTGTGTGGGGAAGTGTCGACGGTGAACTCAGTTTTTCTTCTCGTCTGTAAAAGAATAATATTTGCATAGCTTTAAAATGCACTCAGGAGACTGTACATGCCTTGTCCTTCTCTTACTATTACTGGAAAAAAAATTCACAAGCCAGAAAATGGGCCAAACTTCTCAGTACTTCAGAGTCCATGTAAAGGAGTTAATGCCCTTTTTACAGCTTCAAGTCAGTGGCTAGCCCTTGAAATGCCTGAAGTTCTGCCAGACTTTGCTGACGTGACCTTGAAGGTCTTGAACTTCTTGTCCAGCCTGGGAATTCCAAGACGTGGGCGAGGCGGGCATCACTGCCTGGTGCGGGGGCTTGCGCTGCGGCACGTGGGCGCCACCCAGTCCAGCACTTCGCCTCCGCGAGGCCCAGAGCAGCCCTGTTCCCAGCTCTTCTGGCACAGCTGGCTTGCTCTCTGTGTGATTTTCCCTTTATTCAAAACTGTTTTTAAGACATGTGTCAGCTGATGTAAAATGATCAACATAAACGGAATCATGAGGGCCTGTCCTGCAGTGTGACTGTTTGCAGGCTGCTCTGAGACGTCTCCGGGTGGGAGGTGTCAGGGTGGTGTCACCCTCGCCTGAGTCACTCAGCAGAGGGTAATTGGGGCAGTCAGTCAAGTGATTCGGGAGTGGCTTCCTGGGTCAGAATGCTGCTTAGGTTTGACCTGCTGAATCAGTCTATGTCCTTGAGAAGCTATGAAATCCTTCAAGCATTCTGGCTGGCATTTACTTCTTAAAAGACAGCCTGGTACAGAGAGAATATGGCTGCCTTTGGAGCCAGACTCTTACCCCTCCAATGTATTAGTTCTTTGCCTCAGGCAGGTACTAAATCTCTCCATCCTCAGCGGCCTCATAGGGGACACAGCGACCCTCCCAGGCTAACCGCGGTGAAGCCCGTCCTGTGTGCCTGTGCTGAAGGGGCCGGGAAGTGCCGGCCCCCTCCTGGGCCGTGGTGGCAAGCCCCTTCTCGGCAGCCAGGTCCTCCTAGGAGCAGAAGGACCCCAGAGCGGCTTCTGGCCCACCTCTGTCCTCACCACGTGACCGCCTCCGCCAGGCAGGAAACACCTCACCTCAGCTGCCTTAATTTAGGGCAAGAGTGAAAATCCCCACCCCTAAAGCCAAGAACGTACAGTTCTCACATGCTTCCGCAGTTTTGGCATTATCTCCTCCGAGTGGGAATTAAAGTGAAATTGAGAACTTGGCATCGAGAAGTGCGTTACTCTTAGGGTGCCAGACCTCCCCGATTTGCTGGGGACTGAAGGTTTTCCCAGGACACCAGAAAGCCCCAGGCAAACACATTCAGCTCCAAGGGCAGGGCTGGGAAAGAGCCCTGGGCTGAGCAGAGGGTCTGCCTCCCTGGGCCGGGGGCACAGGGTCTCCAACATCTCTGCCAGCTCTGACTGTCTTGGGCGTGGGTCCCTGCTTGTCTCAGCAGAAGCCCTCAGGGACACACTCGGGCGCTCCCTCCAGGGTCTTTGGGTTGTGCCCCTTCTGAACGGTGGGTGCTGCTGTCCTGACTGCCAAGCAGCTTAGGTCCAGCCTGAGCCCTGCTCCTACCTCCAAGGGCAAGTCCAAGACATAGCCCCCGAGGTCACTCACAGACACAGTGCCTTTCCCGACGGCCGGCCCATATGGCCTGTGACAGTCACCACTTATTTGCTGTCTTGGCTTTTAATTCTCTCCCTCTGTTTGAAAAGTGGACTTCCTCGAAAAACCAAGGGAGGCCACACAGTCCCTTACCAACAACGTTCTGACTGGATCCAGACCAAGCCCTGCGGCCTCATTAGTAACGTGTTTCATTCAGTCTAGATGTCAGAGCTTTAAGCTGGCAGGGTGAAGGGCCTCCAGGGATTAAAATAAACCGTTTGTGATTTACACGCTTTCTTTCCCTGTAGTTTGACTGTTTTTATATAATTTGGACTTTGGGCTCCATTTCTGGTTCAGACAGATTAACCAACACATAGAAACCATAAACCACAAGGGTCATGTTAGAATTCATAACCTCTCAGGTGCACTCACTCCTGCCCTTACCTTCCTGCGCTCTACCCGCCCTCCCTCTGAGTATTTCCCAGCTGTCACCCCGCTGCTGGCCAGCCTTACTGAATGCCCGACCCTCTTCCCAGAGTGTCCGCCCCATGGGCAGGGAGCCTGGGGAGCCCTGGTGCCCGGGCAGTCCCTGGTGCCTTAATAAAGGGATGTGGCCGAGTCTGCTTGTTGTCAGCGGTGGCTTGTCCTTGATCACAGCTGCTGCTGCTCTGGAGCTCGACTGCTTCAAGCCACTACGTGGACAGCAGGGTGTGGGTTCCATGGATCTCACCCCTTCCATCCTGGCGCTTGTAATAAGAGCCTTGCTCCTGCTCAGAGCTGAGCACCCACAGGCTGTACCAAAGCTGAGAACCTGGTCTTCCCACACCTGTTTCTGCGGCCTGGGTTCCCACTTTCTAAGAGAATTAACATTGTTCTCTGACTAAAAGGTGAATAGTTATTAATGGTTTAATACACTCTCCCCTTCAGAAAGTATTTCAATCTTAATGACAACTTTCAAGAAGATAACACATACGTGACAATGTAGGGCTGGGGGCATTGTAACAGAGATAATGTGGAAATTATTATTGGATAGGGGGCCCATTTTCTGGTGTTTCTGCTTTTTCTCCCCGTCAGCTGCTTCTCCTACTTCCATGGCCAGAGTTCGAAGCTCCTGGTTGAGAGCTTAATTTCCTTGTTGTTCAATATTTCCAACCTGGAGAATTGAACTATTACATAAATCTATTTATTTCAACACTGAAAAGGCAAGCCAAGTTTGAACACCTAATCACTGTGCATCTCTTCATTGCTTCCATTTTATCAAATTTGCAAAAAGGGAAACAGGAAGGTAAGAGCCCAAGTTAACTTGAAGGAAGAGAATGGCACCTGCTGTCGGACGGTGCGCTGGAAGCCACACAACACGGCCTCTGGACGACCTCGAGCAGTTACATCACAGGGTCTCCACAGCCCCGGGGCGGGGGGCGTCTGTCTGTGGTCTTCACGGAAATACAGGGTGAATCATCTATTCTCCTCAAGCATCCTGTCTTTGGATGCTCGTGTGGGTTTGGCCACAAGCTGGCCTCGCTCAGTCAGGGCAGCAGTTTAGACGGGATGTCCCCGCCGGCTCAGGCCGACCTCTCCAGTCTGAGCAGATCCTGAGAGCAAACTTGGCGTAGGTAGAGTTTCCCTTCACTCATGAGTTAGCTAACGGGAAAGGCTACAAACTATGCTCTCATTTCTATATTTGGACCCACTTTACAATGATAACATTAACAAACCATGGAGAAAAAAGAAATTAAAGCAAAAGGCTGATGAAACAATTAAGGAAAACCAACCTGCTAAATATTCAAACTGTTTTTATTGCATTCCGTCTCCAGGGAGAAGTGGAGATTTTAGGCACCACATGACCTGCCTAGGTCAAGTTTTAGAATGTTTCCCTCATTTTGACCAATAATCTGTTCAGATGATATTAGGAAGAAAGCAAAAGACAGGAGTAATTATGAGCATACTCATGCTTCAAATTTTCACACTGTACAAATTTATAAAGTAATATTAATAAATGATAAAAATACTTTATTTCTTTAATACAGAATATACAACATTGCCTTCCTCCTGCAAGTAGTGTGTAGAAAAAAATTCTATTTAGAAACTGCCGTAACAGTCGTCGGGGCCTGACACTTTATGGCATTAGCACAGCCACAGAGCTGTACTTTAAACCCACTGCAAAGGGCAGAGCTTGATAAAGCCTTCTTTTTCCTTGTGTCAGTGACTAGCAGTTTAAAAACAGTAAGCATAGATCTAGAATGAGGAAACTTCCCGGCACACACACACTTCTCAGTCTTAGGCATTTATTTCATAGACATACTATTCGTTCATCAACAAATGAAACTATTTCGCATTGCTCTTCCCTGTGAAAAGCAATGACAAGCTTTTTCATTCACACTGAGCTACAAAGTTTGATCTTCCCCAAAGTCACGCAGCAAATCGGGGTAATGCAGAGCTGGGGAAGGACTTGTGGCCTGAGGTGTGAGTCTGAATGGACGGGAGGGAGCTGGGGTCTGGGGACAGCCTGATCCTGAGTCACACCCACCTCGGTCACCTGCTCCCAGGAGTCACCACCACTGAAGTGAGATGCTTCTGGAAGACCTTGGTGCTTTTAAACTGTAACCAATTTGTTTTTACGTTGTGCATCTACTCTGTGGATGGTCAAGTGTGCACTATTTTATCTTCGATAAATCTGCCCTAGGTTTCAGTTCATCCAGTTTTGAAAGCAGAAAGGTACAGAACAATTTAAATTAAAATATTTACATATAAAATTAATGGAACCCCAGCAAATAATGGACCTGCTTATATGAGGAGATCCTTCAAGAAAACACCTCTCCTCTTTGACGTTATCTTTTAAACCAAGTGCGATCTGGCGAGCAGCGGAGCAGCAGCATCTTAGAGGGACAACAGGGAAGGGCTTCTAAGGGCAGCGAGTCTTTGTCTTTATAAATAGAGTCCACATTGAGAGCGGTACATTTGTTAGCCAGCAGAGCCCCCCACAATGCACACCTGTGACTCACTTAAAAGCAAACCCCTACAGTACTGAGCACTTTATGGCGCAGTGAGCACTCTGCCTACAGTCAAAGTTAAAGATTCAATTAACCAACATATGCACAAAGACAACAGAAGAGAGAATGATTTAAAATTATACTGATAAAAACTAAAACCATATGCAGTGTACGAAAAATATTTGAAGACCAGTAACTATGTAAAAATAAATATTTAAGTAATTCAAGGACCTATTCTCACAGTAAAATAGTTACAAAAATAGAATACATCAAACAAATACATGAATATATCAACATGAATATATCAACTATATATAGACTGGTTTATAAAATATTTTTACTATTGAGAAACCAATTTCTCTTCCCTATCTCTTCTGCTAGTAATTTTATTCTTAAAGAGACATATTTTGATAAACATTATAAACTTTGTAAGAGTTGACCGAGTGACAAATTTTCTTTGGGTTTCTCTCAAAATTTCTCTCAGAAGGTTCTGAATCTGCAATCTAGTTACTCTGAGTGCCAGGAGCCAGTTCAGATTTAGGTTCACAGTAACTCCTTCCTGACAACAGTCTGATCCTGGAATCTCCCAGGCACCCAGAGACCTTCCCTCATCTCAAACGTCCTGTTTTCAGAGAAGGGTGAACTGGTGCCAAATTTGGGATGACTGCGTGATGGGTGGGGTGTGAATTAGACTGGATGTTGGGGCATGTTCTGTGTCATGAGTCCACGTTCTGTGTCAACTGGGGCTTTCCATCCTGCTCGGAAGCTGGGAGCGAGAACACACACTCTGCTCGGTGCGGAACACTGGTATCTAATCTGATGGAAGGAAGTGCCAATATTCTGCCAACTTCCAAAAAACTGTCCGGGTGTAAGAAAAGGTCTCCTAGCAGTATTTCAGCTCTAACTTATCTTTCAGCGGTGCCTCTGCATGTCTGCAGCCCGGTGGGAGTGGTGTTCATAGAGGGACCTTGTAGCTGTCAATGATTTTAAGGTGTTCTCTGATTGGCTACAGAAGATGATCAGTTGCACAGTTTGGGAATTCACAATAGTTCACACAGCAGTGGTGCTTGAAAACGGAGCTCTGTGTGTGAGTGTGCAAGTGTGAGCCTGTGTTTGTTCTTTGTTAGCCGCAGCATTTGTGTGGAATGCACCTTCTCATTGTCACAGAACTTTGATTTAAATTGGGCTGTATGATTGAAAGCAGTAAATATCAGGGCATTCATGCTTGATTTTTATGCTGTTTGCCTCTTCACTTTAAAAAATCAATTCAGATATCATTAAAATGTATCAAGGTACCTCTTTGTCAGCAAGCCACTCAAAAAGATGTCCCTGAAAATATCTGCAAGCAGTTTTCCTCCTTCTGCTGCCCCCTGGAAGCAAGGATGGGTCCACCTAACACAAGAAAGTATCTCCAGAGCTTCAGCTGTGTCATAACAGTGTCTTAACTCAGCTCCTTTCCAAGTTCTGTGTTCCCTTCTTCTCCACAGCATCTCAACTCTTCTGAAAGTGCTTAAGTATCTTCAATGGAGTGCTTCATTCTTGGGAAAACAGCAATCTCATGGACACCTGGGTGCACTGAATGAAACCTGGCAGTGAGGACGGCCCAGGGCCCAATCGTCCAGACACTTCAAGGAGTCTCCATGGTTGGGAAGACTTGCTTCCTGAGGGATAAGGAAAAAGCTGTCAATCAACACCAGTCGAGGCAAAGGCGACAAAACCAAGCGCTGTCCTACAAAGTCTGGTCCCTGCAGTCTTTGACTCTGTAATATCCTCTGTGTCTTAGACATCTCCTTTGCGCATTTTAAATTTTAAAAAGAAGTCAGCAGTAAAAACAGCTATCATCTGGCTTCTCTACATCCATCTCCCTGCAGTCCTTTTTCTGGGGCAGTAAAGAAAAATTTCTTCGAATGTTGGTAAGTCCAATATTAACTAGCAGAGTTGGGCAACAAAATAGAATACAAAGCAGGCAGTAGAAATGAAATTTTGAAGGCAAACAGGTTCTGCCCTTTCCAACACAAATCGCTCTAAAAGTCCCAGAGGCTCGCCTGAAGACGGTTGGGCGGGATGGGGGTAGCCTTATTGCTGCTCAGGCCACTAAAATGTGCTCTGAGTTGGTGACTATCAAGCTTTCCAGCTCGTCAAAGAAGAAAGCAACAGAAAGGGAGGACCGTCACGGTCTGTCTGCTTGCCGCCCACCCCACGGCATCTTTGCAGATGGTGACAGTACCCCCCCCGACCCCAGCTTTGTGTTGTCCCACATTTATCAAAGAGAAATGTGAAGAGAGCTGTGGAATGTCTAAGATTTTTTGCCTTGAACTGAACAATGTTCATCCCTAATTAATCCAAAGGACAAGGTACCATTCTCTTATAACAATATTAAAATCAGTAACATATGTTCTATGCAAAAGACAGAAAACCCCAAACCTAAATTTTGGCAGCCCTGTCATTTTAATGAATTGAAGGACAGGAAGATGATTAAACACCAGTAGACAGAAGAGCAATTTTCTTGAATTATACCCTGGGAAACAGAAAACCAAAATTACCCACGTGTAACTATCACTCACGGATCCTAGTGGGATTGTGTGCAGTCTACAAGTCATTTTCAGCTTTCAGTTATTACTTTTGAAAAGCAAGTATTTT
Organism: Camelus bactrianus; assembly: GCF_048773025.1. NCBI lineage: Eukaryota > Metazoa > Chordata > Mammalia > Artiodactyla > Camelidae > Camelus > Camelus bactrianus. The sequence continues at coordinate 5,442,617 of NC_133560.1, read as the reverse complement.
TACTGCATGGGGTAATACATTTTTAAACTTTTAATTTAATTCCGGATGGGATATTTTTATTTTAATTTATATATCTCTATCTACGAAGGGGCCAAAAACCTCCATATAAAATGTGCGTTTTCTTTTTCGTAGAAAAGCGTATCTTTGTTCATCTCAAATTTTCTGAATTTTTCATGAAATCCTAAACTGAAAATGTACGGATTCCAACACAAATGTCCTGATAAACTAGAGAAAAATGGCAGCTTGCAGTCTTGCTCCCACATCTCCCAGAAGTTGTGGCAAGTAACCCTGTGGGGAAAGGCCAGCTGCACCCTGTTCACACTGCAGGAGCGCCCCCCCGGGGAGGGCGAGGGGCCCAGGCTCTCTCCTGCTCTTCTGCGAGGGGGCGTCCTGGCCGGAGGCAGTGAGCTGAGTGGCCCCAGGCAGACCTCCTCCCAGGACCAGGGAGCTGGAGAAAGCGCAGGACACGTGTTTCCCCCCACAGTCCTCCAAGTAGCCAGCCCTTAGGTCACCTGGGGTGAAGTTCAAAGCACTTGAGCTGTTTTGGGTCGAGGGGAGTCAATTTGTGGAGAAACTCTTCTCATTACTGATGACAACCAATGACATACAGAAAGTTAAGCAGGTTCTGTGTGAAACTGGCCTCCTTTCTCTGAGCAATAAGGCAGGTGACACTGTCCCCAGTGCGAACAAACAGGACTGCATGGGGCGGGGGGTAAGTGAGCCTGTTTTCCAGCACAGCTTCGCCCTGGGCAGCTGCTTCCTAACCCTGTGTCACTCCCACTCTTGCATCAACCACTTTTCTTTGTCATAGAAGTGAAAGTTCTTACAGGCAAACGGCCTGCCATGGGCTCAGACCTAAAAGGAAAGGTAACTTGGAAAGTTACCTCACGGGCTGAATCCTAAATTGTCTTTCAGGCTCTGACACTGGAGAACTGAGAGTGACGGTGGGCCTGGGTCCAGAGGGGTCAGCGGAGGCTGCTTTTATTTTTACAGTGTCCCAGGTTTTAGTTTTCGTTTGTGCACCACTGTGTTGCTTCAGCACTACTTGCACCACTAATTTTGCCTACACTCTTTGCATAAAATACAGTGAACTCTGGCCGGCTGGAAGGAGCTTATTTGTAAGTTTACTTTTTGCATACTCCAATAGATGACAGTTCTTTTGTTTTCCTTTTCTGGGTTCCAATCACAAGACACATTCATACAGATTACCTACTGTAGTCATAAAGTGTAGAAGTTGGAAACCGCTTGCTATCTGCCTTCATTTTATGAACAATGGAAACCTAATCTAAAAGTGTGAGAGTGACTAACAGAAGTGGCTAATGGAAGACAGGCCTCCCAGTTCCCCAGGGAGTGCCCCATCTTCTCCCTGGTGTCCCTCCGGGACACTGCTGGCCCCTGCACCTTTCCCTCTCCACACCAAGGTGTTCATGGCTGACCCTACCCTTTGCACCATCTATTGATCTCCGTTCCCAAGACAACTGGTGAAAAGTACAAATTAATGTATTGCTTTTAGTTTAAAGTCTGAGTGTCTACATATTTTCCTTGGGGACTTACGCTAGTGGAAATGCAGTAATTCCCAAAAACTGCAAGGAAGAACTTAAGTCATGATCTTTCTGAGTTAGAGTAACAGTGAATTTGTCTCTTCTTGTGAATTTTCACATATGTACTAAGACCATGGCCATTCAGGGAAGTTACACCTTTTTCCATCCTCAAACACAGGTGAGCTGTGTATCAACACGACTTGTGGCAGACTCCCCCACCGTGCTGAAGACTAACATGGTGTCTCCAATTAGTTTATATTAAGGGCAGACAAAATACTTCCACCACATGAATTTTTAAAACATCTGTAGCAAGCTGTCAGTGACTGGCAAGAGAAAACAAAATGTTGCAATGCTTAAAATGAAGTTCTCAGAGAGAACCCTGAAAAGGTGGCTCCACTTCTCCCTTCACTACCCTCTGAAATGCCTCTCCAGAGGTGACAGTGAGTAGTTTCTCAGTGAAAAAGAACATGAGATCAGCCCTGTGCCCTGATGTCCAACTTGAAGAAGTTTATCTCCCATATTACCATCAAAAACAAATCCAACATAGAATCACCGCTGAGGGGAACCCTAAGCCACCAGTTATGAACTAGCCCAGCCCCCAGTTCAACAAACTGAAGCGCCTTCTTGTGAATAAAGCTGCTCCAGAGACTCCTTAGAAAGGTCTCAAAACAATTTGAACACAACTTAGCCAACTGAGATCTTTGCAGCTAAGTGAACGCTGAACTGCTGATGAGATCCTATGGAGAGTTCTGCCTCTCTCCCACTTTGGTAAAGGCTTCTAGGAAGTGCATAGAGCCTTCCTTTCTGCTGGGGGGGGGGGGGGATGGCAGCCCCGCCAGCCACAGGGGGACAGTCATCTCTGATAGAAGCACAGGGCCCAAAGGTCAATTCAGGCAGGAACCCCGGCTCTTAGGATATTTTCAACGCAGGATAACGGCAGGGGTGTAAAACTACTAGAGTATTAATAATTCCAATTTCTCCTCTTTTTACAATAATAAACCAACTGGTATGGCGTTACTGTCCAGACCTGCCTTTCCAGGCAGTCAGACGCCGCACACTCCAGGAAAGGCTGCAGGACCTGCGGGGGACTCGGCCTGGCAGCCCTTCTGTCCTCAGCAGCGGCCACTCCCACGCAGGAGCCTCTGCGTCTCCACCTCTAGGGTCCCCCACTAGTTCAGAGGACTGGACCACCCAGCTTGGTGGCACTCACCACGCCGTCACACACGCGCGCACATAGACACCCCTCCCGGGCTTTCTGGACGCACACCTTGGTCCGGGTCTCCCCGAGGGCGGGCGGTCACGCCGGGCCATGCAGCCCCTGGCTGGGGGTCTCCTTGGCCTTCTTACAGGTGTACAGCCACTTGATGATGCGGGCGTTCCTCTCGACCACCGAGGTGGTGCTGGGCACCTGCTCCATCAGCTCCTCCTCCTGCAGCCCCTCGTCGCCGCCGCTGTGCCGGGAGAAGCCGCTGTCGGAGGTGGCGACGCTCACGCTGCGGACCTTGAGGGCGACACGGTCCGAGCCGGCGGAGAAGTTCTCCCTCCCGAGTGCCTCCACCACCTCGGGCTCCAGGCCACAGTACTGGAAGAAGGTGTCAAATTCGGTCAAGGACGCGGAGTAGCGGGAGCTGAGGTCGGACTGCGAGCGCTGCAGCCCCCGGCGCCTCGCCCCTCGCAGCTCCGGGGGCCCGGGCGCAGCCGGAACTCCGGGCGGCGCGCCGACCCGCAGGGCGGGCGCCTGGGGCTCGGAGGGCCGTGGGACTTCAGGGGCCGCTATGGGGCCGGGCTCGGCCTGGGCGGCCACCTCGCCCCCGGCCCTGCCCTCCCCTCCCACCCGGGACATCCCGGGGGGCACCGGCGTCTTGTCCTTGCCTGGCCCCTGGAAGAGCTTCTTCACCAGGCTCCCCCTGGGGCTGTCGGCTCCCGGGCCCCGGGCGAAGTCGCATTTCTGTCGGTAGATGACCAGCGAGTCTGGCCTCAGCGGCTTCCGCGCTATGGTCCTGCGCGCCACGGGCCCGGGGACGCGGGCCGGGGGCCGAGGGTCGCCCGCCTGCCCTTTGCTCGCCGCGGGGCTGCTGCCCACGCCAGCGGGGCCTGAGCCGGCCCCCAGAGGGCCCCGCAAGTACTTGGCGCGGTCCGCTGCCAGCCTCTCCACCGCGCTCCTGGGTGTCGACCCCGGCGCATCCCGGGCCCTGGGGGCTTCCGGGTCCCGGGACAGGAGCCGCTCGCCCGGGGGCGCGTCCAGGGCTGGCTGGGCGCGCATCCTCGGGGCTCGGCAGGGCTTGGCGAACCGCGGAAGCGCGCTCTGGCTGCGGCGCCCGTCAGTCCTCAGGCCAATTCCAAAGTCCGCGCTGGGTGGGGCCTGACGCCCGCAGGTAGCGAGTCTGGGCGAACCTGAGTCAGCACGGATTGGCTAGCCGCCAGGGGTACCCGCCCCGCCGGCTCCTTCCCCCCGGCCCGGCCCCCACCCCTCACCTCCTGCCGGGTACCCGGGTCCCTGCCCTGCCCGGTGCCCCGGTCCCCGCTCCCGCCCACACCCTGTCCTTGCAGCCGGTAGCTGGGAGGGCAGCGGGCAAATCTGCTCTGAGGGGGCTGCGCCCTGAGCCCGGCGTTCCAGAGCGGGGAGGGCCTGGCGGCGCCACGGAGCAGAGGAACGGGGAGGGACGGAGCTGGTTCAGATCCAGGTATCCGGCGCCTCCTCCCTGCCTGGAGTGCCCTGGGTCGCCGTTGGACGCTGGCGTTTCCGGAGCGCGGAGCGAACCCCCGCCTCCTTTCAACCCGGCAGGTGTCTCACGTCCTTTGAATTCTTAAAGTGACCTCAGCGTGTTTGGAATCTTTTGACTTTGCTTAATTTCCTGCATCTCTACCTGAGCACTCCTCCTATTGTCAGGAAGGAAACAATGTAAAAGGAAAGGTAACGCATCGCAGGACAGGTCGGACTGTGTTGGGTAGAAATAACCTAGGAACCGGGTAGGGACCTGGATGGGGTCCAGACTCTGCCAGCAGGCTGGCCTTGGGCCTGACCAGACCGGAGCACCTGGTGCTGGGACTCGCAAGAGAGCAGACTGGCGGCGGAGGCAGCGGAAGTGAGGCTCAGTGGGTTTGGAAAAAGCCTGACGGAATTCCCAGAATGACTGCTGTTTTTACTGTAATCAGTGCAATGGGGAAATCACGGCAGGGAAGATCACTGGGGCAGTGGATCAACCTAGGAATGCGAGAAGTCCAGGAGAAAACATTTCCAAAATTCCGTTCTTTCAAAAGTTGGACAAAGAACTAAACGTTTCTGCCAGATGAGTGAAGTGTCCACGTTATCTCACCTTAAGGCCAACTCCAAGATACGCTGAGCTTTCAGACTTGTGCCTGAGTGTGCTTGGTGCAGCGCGGCACAGCAAGCCTGTGGGCTGGAAGCAGGAGGGCGCCTTGGGTCTGGGTCTGATTTTGTTTCCAGAAACACGGCTTGAGTGCCAGTGGGCACAGGGGCTTGTGGTGAGTCAGCAGGGGCAGAAGTTGAATGATTTCAACCAGGCTTGGCAAACCTATGCCCACCCACCACCAATGACCCAGGATCAAAGGACCGCAGCAGGTGCCAAGTGGGTCTTCGGACCTTGAGTTTCCGTGAGGCCAAACCCCACAGCCAGTGATAGAAGCACAGGAAACCAGGTCTCCTGAGTACTAGACTACACGGGAGTGCCGTTGTAAAATGTCACACTGATACAAAAAGACAACTGTGGTCCTGGGAGGCTGGGGGGAGTACCCCTGTGAGCTCCTGGGTTGGACAGATTATTTCCCACAACAAGGCGCTACTGGTGGAGGGGACCAGGTGGGAGCCCAAACTACAGCCTTTTTCTCTGCTCAGGTAGCCTGGTCCATTGTCAGTCAGAGAAGAAAATTCTAATTTCTTAACCCAGAGTGGCTCCTTGTCTTAATTTGTACTTCTTTCTGTTGACTGCAGCAGTTCAGAGAGAGAACTCCTAAGCACAGGACATGTGCTTTGAAAAACTATGTCCAAACACTAACTAGGATGCAGTTATACAGAACAGCTTGGCTCTTACTGGCTAAAAACTTGAAATAAGGATGTCCTTCAATAGATAAATGCATAAGCAAATTGGGGTACATCCATGTCAAGAGGAGCAAAATAAGCCACACCAAAATAGGCTTCTTTGGCATAAGGATTAATATGGTCTGACTAATTACAAAAAAATCATAGAAAACTGAGTAGTGGTTGCCCCTTTGTGACTGATGTTTACATTTAATAGGAAAATCTTCATTTGTAAGGGTGTGTCCCTATTTGTACCAGAAGTAGAAGGCTGATTAAATCTCAACTAAATCTTGTCAACAGAGAAGTTTTGACTTAAATCTGCATAACAAACACACCCTTGTTTACTGAGCTTTCATGATAACCTGCCATAATGGACTTCCTCCCCCCAAAGGCCTTGCTTTTGTTTTCAGCTAAATATCATATTTTAGGTGATGCCTTAGGCCACTTCAGGGAGGAACTCAGTTTTCCTGGGTACCTTCCCTGTATACAGGAGGTATACATGTTATTAAACTTGTTTGTTTTCCTCCTTGTAATCTGTCCTATTAGGGGCTGGGAGGTCTCAGCCAAGAACCTAGAAGAGGAAAGGGAAAACAGCTTTTCCTCCCATACATACGCAATAGAATACTACTGAGCAATAGAAATAAAACCCTCAACCTATGGAAAGACATGGATAAATCTTACTTGTATGTTACTAAGTGAAAGAATCCAGCCTGAGGAGGTAGCACACAGTGTGACCCTATTTGTGCCAATTATGGAAAAGGCAAAACTACGGACATAAGCAGATCATGGGGTGGGGGTTGGGGGTTGAAGTTTTCCATGTGATACTTTAGGTTGGTGTCACTATGAGTATGTCTAAGCCCACACATTTGTACAGCCCAAAGGTCAATCATAATCTATTCAAATTTAGTTGTTTAGAGTGCAGGAGTGTTGCAGGGTGGAATACATACACAATGTGACAGAATCTGACGGTATTAGAAATGAGTGGAAAAACTCACAGTCCATGGTGAAGCAAAAGGAGCTGACCTAAGTGAAATTCGGAAATGTACAGAATCAACTTGCAAAGGCAAAATGGACCATTGTTAAACTGTAGGGTTTATATTACAAAGTTCTTTCCACAGTGTAGTAGCAAACAATTCTGAAACCAATGAGAAGGTAACCTGGAAAGGAGAAATGAGTTGATAAAGGGCAGATGGTGGGGCTGTTGGAGTGAGAAGTCACAGATAAGCAAGGGGAGAGTCTTGTCCCTCATACCCCTGGATCTGAGACTCTGGGGAGGATGGTGTGGGGAGTGGACTGGGATGGGGAAGGCACAGCTCTTTGCCCTGGGCAATCCCAACAGATGTAAAAACACTCACTCCCATTTCTGAGCATGTTTCCTAGAGCCGGTTGTGAGTTAAAGGCAGTTTGCCATGTAAAACCAATTTCGGACGATGGCCTTCATGTGTATATAGGTAGGCTTGTCTCCCAAAAACAAAAACTCTGCGTTCCAAACAATGTAGATGAAGAAAATCTTCGACACACATTCTGATCCCAGAATGGAACATGTGTAGAAGATTTAATTCAGCTAGGCTAAAGTTGAAGGAAATCTCTAAAAACACTCAGATCTCAGCATGATTCCTGGAGGCGGTTTCAAGTTAAAGGCAGTTTGCTTTGTAAAACTAATTTAGGGCGAAGGCCTCCTGGTATCTCTGGGTAGGCTTGTCTCCCAAACACAAAGACTCTGTTCCCAAAAGGCTAGATTAAGAACAGCTTCCATACATATTCAGATCCCAGAGTGGAACATGTGTAGAAGCAGTCATTTAACTAGGCTCAAATTGAAGGGAATCTCTAGAAACACTTACCTCCATTTCTCAGCAGGTTTCCTAGAGATGGTTTCAAGTTAAAGGCAGTTTTCCTTGTAAAACTGAGTTTTAATGAAGGCCTCCCAGGATCTGTAGGTAGGCTTGTCTCCCAAACACAGAAACTCAGTGTTCCCAACAAGGTAGATGAAGGACAGCTCCCAGACACAGTCGGATCCCAGAAAGGAACAGCTGTAGAACTGGTCACTCAGCTAGGCTGAGGTGGAAAGCTATCTCTAGAAACACATAGCCCCATTTCTCAGCCAGTTTCACACAGCAGGTTTCAGTGTAAAGGCACTTTGTCTAGTAAAAGGTTGGGATAAAGCCTCTCAGGGTCTCTAGGCAGGCTTTCCTCCCAAACAGAGAAACCCTGTTTACTCAACAAGGTAGATGAAGAAGAGCTTCCACACACATTCGGATCCCAGAATGGAACAGGTGTAGAAGTGGTCATTCAGCCAGGCTCAAGTGGAAGGGAGTTTTTAGGAACAATTACCCCTATTTCTCAGCCGGTTTCCTGAAGCTGGTCTCAAGGTAAAAGCAGTTTGCCTTGTCAAGCCAACTTTGGCTGACAGCCTCCCAGTGTCTGTTTAGGCCTGTCTCCCAAAAGCAAAAACTCAAGTGTTCCCAGCAAGGTAGATAAAGGGCAGCTTCCACATACATTCAAATCCCAGAACAGAACATGTGTAGAAGCAGTCATTCACAATTTCAAGTGGAATGAAATCTCCAGGAACACTTATCCCCATTTCTCAGGCTGTTTCCTAGAGCCTGTTTCAAAGTGAAAGGCGATTTGCCTTGTAAAACCGAGTTTTGGCAAAGGCCACCAAGTATCTCTAGTTAGGCTTAACTCCCAAACATAGAAACCCCATGTTCCCAGCCAGGTAGATGAAGGAGAGTGTCCAGACACAATAGGGGATCCCAGAATGGAAAATGTGCAGAAGCGGTCATTCAGCAAGGCCTATGTGGAAGGGGATCTCTAGAAACCCTACCCCCATTTCTAAGCCTGCTTCCTAGACCTGGTTTCAAGATAAAGGCACTTTGCCTTGTATAAATGAGTTTGGACAAGGCCTCTTAGTATACCTACATAGGCTTGTCTCCCAAACAAAGAAACCCTTTACTTTAAAGAAGGTTGATGGAGGACAGATTCCACGCACATTCTGGTCCAATAATGGAACAAGTATAGAAGCGGTCATTCAGCTAGGCTCAAGTGGGCTGGAATCTTTAGAAACAATTCTCAGCTTGTGTCCTAGAACTAGTTTTAATTTAATGGTAGTTTGCATTGTATACCTGACTAATGGGGGAAGGCCTTCCAGTATCTCTAGTTAGGCTTCTCTCCCAAACACAAAAACTCGTGTTTTAGCAACAAGGTAGATTAAGGACAGTTTCCACATACTTTCAAATCCCAGATTGGAAAATGTGTAGAAGTGGTATTTCCTCTAGTCTCAAGTGTAATGAAACCTCTTCAAACACTTACCCTCATTTCTCAGGCATCTTCCTAGCCTGGGGTTCAAGGGAAAGGATGTTTGCCTAGTAAACGTTAGTTTTGGTGAAGGCCTCCCAGTATCTCTGGAAGGATTTTTTCCCCAACCACAGAAACCATGTGTTCCCAAAAGGTAAATGAAGGACAGCCTCCACACACTTACAGATTCCAGAATGGAACATGTGTACAAGTGATATTTCATCTAGGCTCAAGTGGATGGTAATCTCTAGAAACACATACCCCCATTACTCAGCCATTTCCTACAGCCGGTTTCCAGTTAAAGACCATTTGACATGTAAAACCGTGTTTTGGAGAAAGGCTCCCAGTATCTCTAAGTAGGCTTGTCTCCCAAACACAGAAACTCTGTTTTCCCTACAAGGTATATAAAGGAAAGCTTCCACACACATTCGGGTCCCAGAAAGGAACATGTGTAGAAGCAATCATTCAGGCAGGCTCAAGTGGATGGGAATCTCTAGAAAAACTTACACCAATTTCTCAACTACTTTCCTAGAGCCAGTTTCAGGGTAAAGGCAGCTTGTCATGTAAAACCGAGTTTGGGCAAAAGCCTCCCAGCAATTCTAATTTGTCTTGTTTCCCCAAAACAGAAACACTGTGTTCCTAACAAGGTGGATGAAGGAGAGTTTCCAAAAACATTCAGATCCCAGAATGGAACATGTGTAGAAGCGGTCATTCAGCTAGCCTCAAGTGGATTGTAATCTCTAAAAACACTTACCCCTGTTTCTCAGACTGTTTCCTTGGGCCGGTTTCAAGGTAAAGGCAGTTTCACTTGGGAAAACAAGTTTGCTCAAAGGCTTCCCAGTATCTCTAAGTTGTCTTAAATCCCAGAGAGATTCTGTGTTCCCAACAATTTTGATGAAGGACATCTCCACAAACATTCAGACCCCAGAATGGAACGTGTTTAGAAGCAGTCATTCAGAGAGGCTTTAGTGAAGGGAAACTCTAGAAAAACTTATCCATGTTTCTCAGCCTATTTCCTAGAGCCAGTTTCAGAGCCAGTTTCAAAATAAAGTCAGTTTGCCTTGTAAAACAGAATTTGGGCCAAGGCCTCTCAGTATCTCTAGGTATGCTAGTCTAATAAACACAGAAACTCTGTGTTCCCATCAAGCTAGAAGAAGGAGAGCTTCCACATACTTTTGGATCTCAGAATGGAACAGGAGTAGAAGCAGTCTTTCAGCTAGGCTCAAGTGGAAGGGAAACTCTAGAAACACCTCCATTTCACAGCCTGTTTCCTAGAGCCAGTTTAATTTAAAGGCAGTATGCCTTGTAAAACCAAATTTGGGTGAAGGCCTCTTAGTATCTCTAGGTTGGCTTGCATCCAAACACAGAAAATCTGTTTCCCAACAAGGTAGATTAAAGAGAGCTTCCACACACATTCAGATACCTGAATGGAACATGTGTAGATGCGGTCATTCAGCTAGCCTCAAGCAGAAGGGAATCTATAGAAACATTTTCCCCAATTTCTCAGCCTGTTTCCTAGGGCTTGTTTGACAGTAAAGGCAGTTTGACTTGGAAAACAGAGTTTGTTCAAACTCTCAGTATCTCTAGTTTGGCTTGTCTCCCAAACAGAGAAACCCTGTATTCCCAAAAGGTAGATGAAGGACAGATTCCAAAAACATTCAGAACCCAGAATGGAACATGTGTAGGCGCAGACCTTAAGCTAGGCTCAAGGGGAAGGAAATCTCTAGAAACACTTACCCCCATTCTCCGCTTGTTTCCTAGAGCCAGTTTTAAGGTAAAGACAGTTTGCCTTCTAAAACTGAGTTTGGGTGAAGGCCTCCAACTATCTCTAGGTAGGCTTGTCTCCCAAACACAGAAACTCTGTTTTTCCAACAAAGTAGATGAATGCGTGCTTCCACACACTTTCAGATCCCTGAATGGAACAGATGTATTAGAGGACATTCCACGAGGCTCAAGTGGAAGGGAATCTCTAGAAACACTTACACCAATTTCTCAGCTGTTTCCTAAAGCCGATTTCAAGGTAAAGGCATTTGGCCATGTAAACTGGATTTTGGTGGAAGGCTTTCCAGTTTCTCTATGTAGGCTTGTTTCCCAAACAGAGGAGCTGTCTGTTCCCAACAAAACAGATGAATGAGAGCTTCCATACACATTCAGATCCTAGAATGGAACATGTGTAGAAGTGGTCATTCATCCAGTCTCAAGTGGAATGGGATCTCTAGAAACACTTACCCTAATTTTTCTGCCAGTTTCCTAGAGTCAGTTACAAGCTTAAGTCCTTTGGCCTTGTAAAACCGAGTTTGGGCAAAAGCCTCCAAGAATCTCTAGGATGGCTTGCCTCCCAAACACAGAAACTCTGTATTCCCAACAAGGTAGATTAAGGACAGTTTCCACACACAACTGGATCCCAGAAAAGCACATGTGAAGAACCGGTCATTCAGCTAGACTCAAGTGGAAGGAAAACTCTAGAAATAATTACATCCTTTTCTCAGCCTCTTTCTTAGAGCCGGTTTCATGGAAAAGTCTGTTTGCTTTGTAAAACCGAGTTTTGTCGATGGCCTCCCAGCATCTCTAGATAGACTTGTCTCCCAAACATAGAAACTCTTTTCACAAGGTAGATGAAGGACAGCTTCCACACACATTCGGATCCCAGAATGTAACTTGTGTAGAAGTGGTCATTCAGCCAGGCTCAAGTGGAAGGGAATCTTTAGAAACAATTACCCCCATTTCACAGCCATTAACCTTCGTCTGCTTTCAAGGTAAATGCAGTTTGCATTGTAAAAACTAGTTTGGGCGAAGGCTTCCCAATATCTCTAGGTAGGCTTGTCTACCAAACACAGAAACTCTGTGTTCCCAACAAGGTAGATGAAGGACAGCTTCCAAACACATGCGGAACCCAGAATGGAACATGTGTAGGAGCAGACATTCAGCTAGGCTGAATGGAATGGAATAGTATCTCTAGGAACACTTACCCCAATTTCTCAACCAGTTTCTGGGAGCTGGTTACAAGTTTCAGGCCTTTGGCCTTGTAAAACTGACTTTGGGTGAAGGCTTCCCAAAATCTCTAGGTAGGCTTGCCTCCCAAACACAGAAACTCCATGTTCACAAAAAGGTAGTTGAAGGACAGTTTCCAGACATATTCGGATCCCAAAAGGAACACGTGTAGAAGCGACCATTCAGCTATCCTCAAGTGGAAGTGAATCTCTAGAAACACATACCACAATTTCGCAGCCTGTTTCCTAGAGCCAGATTCAAGGCAAAGGCAGTGTGACTTCTAAAACCCAGTTTGGGAGAGCGCTTCCCAGTATCACTAGGTAAGCTTGTCTCCCTAACACCAAAACTCAGTGTTCCCCAGAAGGTAGAAGAAGGACAGCTTTCTCACACATTCGGATCCCAGAGTGGAACAAGTGTAGAAGCAGTCACTGAGAAATGCTCAGGTGGAAGTGAATCTCTAGAAACACTTATGCCAATTTCTCAGCCTATTTCCTAGAGCCGGTTTCAAGCTCACGGCACTTTGACTTATAAAACTGAGTTTAGGCTAAGGGCTCACAGTATCTAAAGATTGGCTTTTCTCCCATACAGAGGAACTCTGCTTTCCCAGCAAGGTAGATGAAGGAGAGCTTCTACACACACATGGATTGCACAATGGAACATGTGATTAAGCAGTCATTCAGCTAAGCTCAGGTGGGAGAGAATCTCTAGAAACACTTACCCCCTTTTCTCAGACAGTTTCCTAGATCCGGTTTCAAGGTAAAGGCAGTTTCTCTTGTAAAACCGTGTTTGAGTTAAGGCCTCCTAGTATCTATAGGAAGGCTTATATCCCAAACAAAGACACCTAGTTTTCCCAACAAGGTTGATATTGGAAGGCTTCCATACACTTTTGAATCTCAAAATGAAATGTGTAGAAGCCCTTATTCAGCTAGACTCAACTGGAAGGGAATCTCAGAAACATTTACCCGCATTCATAAGCCTGTTTTGCAGAGCTGGTTTCAAGGTAAATGAAGTTTACTTGTAAAACCAAGTTTGGGCAAAAGTCTCCCATTATCTTTAGACAGGCTTATCTCCCAAACACAGAAACTATGTGTTCCCAATAACATAGATGAAGGACAGTTTCCACATTCATTCAGATTCAAGAATGGAACATGTGTGGAGGAAGTCATTCAGTTTGGCTCAAGTGGAAGGGAAACTCAAGAAACACTTACCCCCATTTCTCAGCCTGTTTCCTAGAGCCTGTTTAATGATAATGGCAGTCTGCACTGTAAAACTGAGTTGGAGCGATTATCTTCCCTTATATATATAGGGAGGCCTGCTTCCAAAACACAGGCACTCTATGTTCTCAACAAGGTATGTAAAGGAGGACTTCCACACACATTCGTATCTGAAAATGGAACATGTGGAGAAGTGTTCATTTGGCAAGGCTAAAGTACATGAATAAATCTACAAACACTTAACCTGAATTCTCAGCCTGTTTCTGAGATCTGGTTTCAAGGTATAGGAAGTTTGCACTGTAAAACTGAGTTGGAGCAAATGCCTCACCTTATATTCATAGGAAGGACAGCCTCCCAAAACTGGAAACCCCGTGGTCCCAACAAGGTAGTTGAAGGACCCTTTCCACATAGATTTGGATCTTAGAATGGAACATGTGTAGAAGTGTTCATTCAGCTAGGCTAAACTGCAAGGGTAAATCTAGAAACACTTATCTGGATTTCTCAGCCAGTTTCCTAGAGCCGGGTTCAAGGTTTCTAAGAGCCAGTTTTAAGGTAAGGCAGTCTGTGCTGTAAAAGTGAGTTGGAGCGATCGCCTCCCCATATATATATATATTATATATATATATGGAGACATGCACCCCAAACACAGAAACTCTTTCTTCCAAACAAAGTAGGTGAAGGACGCCTTCCAATCATATTCGGATCCTAGAATGGAACATGTGGAGAAGCGTTCACTGAGGTAGGCAAAAGTGTATGATTAAATCTAGAAATACTTCTTCTGAGTTCTCAACCTGTTTCCTAGATCGGGTTTCAAGATAAAGGCAGTTTGTGCTGTAAAATCGATTTTGAGCCAGTTTCTTCCATTATATATATAGATAGAGATATCTCCCAAACCCGAAACCCAGTGTTCCCAATAAAGCAGGTGAAGAAAGCCTTTCACACATGTTCGCGTCACAGAGTGGAACACGTGGAGAAGGGTTAATTCAGCTAGGATAAAGTGCATTATAAACCTAGAAATACTGACCCTTATTTCTCAGCTTGATTCCTAGAGCAAGTTTCAAGGTAAAGGCCGTTTGTTTTGTAAATCCAACTTTCAGTGAGCGCCTCCCATTACATATATTGATATACCTGTCTCCCCAAACCAGAAACTTTGTGTTCCCAACAAGATGGGTAAAGGACGCCCTCCACACACATTCGGATCCCAGAATGGAACATGTGTAGAAATATTCATTCAGCTAGGCTAATGTACAAGGGTAAATCTAGAAAGAATGAACCTTTTTTCTCAGCATGTTTCCTAAAGCCAGTTTCAAGTTCATGCAGTTTGTGCTGTAATACTGAGCTGGAGTGAATGCTTCCCCTTATATTTATAGGGAGACCTGCTTTCCAAAGACAGAAACTCTGTGTTACGTACAAGGTTGGTGAAGGAAGGCTTCCACACACGTTCGGATCCCAGAACAGAACATGAGGAGAAGCATTCATTCAGATTAAGCTAAAGTGCTAGAGTAAATCTAGAAACAATTCTTGAGAATTCTCAGCATGTTTCCTAGAGCAATTTTCAAGTAAATGCAGTTTGTGCTGTAAAATCAAGTTTGAGCCAGTTTCTTGCATTATTTATACAGGTAGGGATTTCTCCCCAAACCAGAAACCCTGTGTTCCCAATAATGCTGCTGAAGAAAGCCTTCCTCACACATTCGCATTCTGGAATGGAGCAGGTAAAGAAGCGTTCACTCAGCTAGGCTAAAGAGCATTTTAAATACAGAAACCCTGACCTTCAATTCTCAGCTTGATTCCTAGAGCCAGTTTAAAGGTAAAGGCAGTTTGTGCTGTAAATCCGAGTTTCAGAAAGTGCCTCCCATTATATATTTGGATATATTTGTCTTCGAAACCCAGAACCTTTGTGTTCCCAAGGGAGGTGATGGACGCCTTCCACAAACATTCGGATCCCAGAATGGAGCATGTGGAGTAGCATTCATTCAACGAGGGTGAAGTACGAGGGTAAATCTAGAAACCCTTACCCTGATTTCTCAGCCTGTTTCCTAGAGCTGGTTTCAGGTAAAGGCAGTTTGCACTGTAAAAGCGAGTTGGAGCAAATGTCTCCTCTTATGTATATAGGAAGGCATGTCCCACAAACACAGAAAATCTGTATTCCAAAGAAGGTAGATGAAGGACGGTTTCCACAAATATTCTGATCTCAAAATGGAATATGTGGGAAAGCTTATTTTCAGCTAGCCTAAAGTGCAAGAATAAATCTAGAAACACTTCTTCTGAATTCTCAGCATGTGTCCTGGAGCGGGTTTCAAGGTAAAGTCTGTTCGTGCTTTAAAATCAAGTTTTAGCCAATTTCTTTATATATATATATATATATATATATATATATATATATCTGGATGTCTCCCAAACCCAGAAACCCTGTGTTCCAAATAAGGCTAGTGAAGGACGCGTTCCACATTCGGAAGCCAGAATGGAACATGTGAAGAAGTGTTCACTGAGCTAGGCTAAGCTGCAAGGAAAAATCTACAAACACTTACCTGGATTTCTCTGCGTGTTTCCTAGAGCTGATTTGAAGCTAAAGGCATTTTGCTCAGTAAACCCAGTTTGAGCAAATGACTCCTCTTATATTAATTGGGAGGTCTGCATCCCAAACACAGAAACTCTGTGTTCCTTACAATGTAGCCTAACTGAATGAAATCTTCAACACATTTTCCAATCTGGGATCTGAATGTGTGTAGAAGGCATCCTTCACATAATTTGTTCGGAACACAGACTTTCTGTGTTTGGGAAGCAGGCCTCCTTATATATGAAAGGGGATGCTTTAACTCCCAACTCGGTTTTACAGCACATACTTCCTTTACCTTGCATCCGGCTCTAGGAAACTGGCTGAGAAATCAGGGTAAGCGTTTCTAGATTTACCCTCGCACTTCACCCTCGCTGAATGAATGCTGCTCCACATGTTCCATTCTGGGATCCGAGTGTGTGTGGAAGATGACATTCAATTCCTTTTTGGGAACACAGAGTTTCAGGGTTTGGAAAGCAGGCCTCCATATCTGTATAAGTGCAGGCGTATTCTCCAACTTGGTTTTAAGTGCAAACTAACTTTACTTTGAAAGTGGCTCTAAGAAAAAGGCTGAGAAAGAAGGGTAAGTGTTTCTAGACTTTGACTTGCAATTTAGCCTGGCTCAATGAAAGGTTTTACACATGTTCCATTCTGATATCCAAATGTATGTGGAAGGCATCCTTCACATATGTTGTTTGCAACACATTGTTTCTGTGTTTGGGATGCAGGCATCCTTATATATATAAGGGATGGCATTCGCTTCAACTCGGTTTTACAGCTCAAACTGCCTTCACTTTGAAACCAGCTTTTGAAAACATGGTGAGAATTCAGGTTAATTGTTTTTAGATTTGCCCTTGCACTTCAGACTACCTGAATGAAGACTTCTACACATGTCCCATTCTTTGATCCGAATGTGTGTGGAAGGCGTTCTTCAACTACATTGTTGGGAACACAGTGTTTCTGTGTTGGGAGCAGGCCTCCCTGTAAATGTTTTGAGATCCAATGCCTACCTTTATATAGAGAGACAGGTCTGCTTCCGAAACACAGAAAGTCTGTTCCTAACTCAGTTTCACAGCCCAGATCATCTTTACCTTAAAACCAGCTCTAGGTAGCAGGCTCAGAAAGCAGGGCCAGTGTTTCTAGATTTCACCTTGCTCTTACTCTTCTACAAATATTCCATTCTGGGATCCTAATGTGTGTGGAAGGCCTCCTTCACCTACCGAGTTTGGAACACAGAGTTTCTGTGTAGGAGTAGAATGGCTCACTATATGGATCAGGGGAGGAATTCCCTTCAACATAGTTTAAGAGAGCAAACTGCCTTTACCTTGAAACCGGCTCTAGGAAACAGGCTGAGAAATCAGGGTAAGTGTTTCTAGATTGATCATTACACTTTATCCTACCTGAAAGAATGCTTCTCCACATGTTCCATTCTGGTAACCGAGTATGTGTGGGAGGCTTCCTTCACCTACCTTGTTGGGAACGCAGAGTTTCTTTGTTTGGGAAGCAGGCCTCCATATATATAAAGGGGGGTATTTTCTCCTATTTGGTTTTATAGCGCAAAAACCCTTTAACTTGAAACCGGCTCTAGGAAACACGCTGAGAAATCATGGTAAGTGTTTCTAGATTGACACTTGCAATTTATCCAGCTGAATGAACCTCGTCTACACAAGTTCAATTGTGGGATCCAAAAGTGAGTCAAAGGCATCCTTCAACTACCGTATTGGAAACACAGAGTTTTTGTGTTTGGGACACTGGCCTCCTCATATATATAAAGGAAAACATTTGCTCTAACTCAGTTTTAAATTGCTAACTGCCTTTACATTGAAACCAGATCTAGGTAACAGGCTGAGACATCAGGGTAAGTGTTTCTGGATTGACCATTTCACTTTAGCCTACCTGAATGAACCATCTACACATGCTCCATTCTGGGATCCGAATGTGTGAGGCAGGCGTCATTCACCTACATTTATGGAACACAAAGTTTCTGTGTTTGTGAAGCCAGCCTGCTTATGTATATAATGGGAGGCATTTGCTCCAGCTCGGTTTTGCAGCTTAATCTGCCTTTACCTTCAAACTGCCTCTAGGAAACTTGCTGAGAAATCAGGGTCAGTGTTTCTAGATAGATGCCTGCATGTTAGCCTAGGAGAACAAACCCTTTTCAACATGTCCCATTCTGCTATCAGAATGTGTGTGGAAGGCCTCCTTCACCTAACTTCTTGGCAACAGAGATATTCAGGGTTTGGGATACAAGCCTAACCATATACATAAGGCGAGACACACACTCAAACACAGTTTTAAAGTGCAAACTGCCTTTACCTTGAAACCAGCTCTAGGACACTTTCGGAGAAATCAGGGTCAGTATTTCTAGATGTACACTTGCACTTTATCTCAGCTGAATGAACGCTCTTCCACGTGTTCCATTCATGGGTCCGAATGTGTGTGGAGAGCTTTTTCACCTACCTTGGTGGGAACACACGCTTTGGGTTTGGGAGACAGGCCTCCCTGTATACAGAAGGGGAGTCACTTGCTCACAACAGGTTTTTCAGGGCAAATTGTCTTTATCTTGAAACTGGTTCTAGGAAACATGCTGAGAAATCAGGGCGCGTGTTCTAGATTTACCCTTGAAATTTAGCCCAGCTGAATGAACGCTTCTCAACATGTTCCATTCTTGGATCCGAATGTGTATGGAAGGCGGAGTTCAGCTACCTTGTTGGGAACACAGAGTTCTGGGTCTTGGAAACAGCTCAATCTATAGAAGTTAAGAGAAGCACTCGCTCAAACTTGGTTTTACACTGCAATCTGCCTTTAGCTTAAAACTGTCTCTCGGAAACATGCTGTGAAATCAGGGTCTGTGTTTCTAGATTTACAGTGGCAATTTAGCTGTGCTGAATGAACGAATCTCCACATTTTCCATTCTTGTATCTGAATGTGTGTGGAAGGCGTTTTCACCTATATTGCTGGGAATACATACTTTCTGTGTTGCGATACAGGCCTACGTATATATATAAAGGGAGGCACCCACTGAAACTCGGTTTTGCAGCATAAACTGCCTTAAAATTGAAACCAAATCTATGACACATTCTTAAAAATCAGGGTCAGTGTTTCTAGATTTACCCATGCCTTTTAGCCTAGCTGAATTAACTCTTCTCCACATGTTAAATTCTGGGAAGCAATTATTGTGGAAAGTGTCCTTCACCTACATTGTTGGGAACAGAGTACTTCTGGGTTTTAAAGAAATGCCTTCCTCTATACATTAGGTGAGGCACTTCAGGGAGTGTACATAGGTAAGCTTGTCTCCCTCCCTTCAGGGAGGCACTTGCCAAATCTCGGTTTTGGAGCACAAACCACCTTTAACTTGAAACCGGCTCTCTGAAACATGCTGAGAAATCAGGGTCAGTGTTTCTAGATATAACCTTGCACTTTAGCATAGCTCGATGAACTCTTCTCCATGTGTTCCATTCTGGGATCCAAATGTGTATGGAAGGCTTACCTCAGCTAATTTGTTAGGAACACAGAGCTTCTGCATTTTAGAAATAGGCCTTCCTATATACATAATGGCAGGCACTCGCTCAAACTCAATTTTACAGCATGAACGGCCTTTACCTTGACACAGTCTGTAGGAAATGTGCTGAGAAATTTTGGTCATTGTTTCTAGGTTTACCCTTGAACTTCAACCTTGCTGAATGAATGCATCTTTACATGCTCCATTCTGGGATCCAAATGTGTGTGGAAGCCGTCCTTCAGCTACCTTTTTGGGAACACAGAGTTTCTGGGTTCTGGAGACAGTTCTATCTACATACACATGGGGAGGCATTCATTCAAAATCAATTTTACAGCTCACAATGCTTTTACCATGAAACTGGCTCTTGGAAACATGCTGAGAAATCAAGGTTAGTGTTCCTAGATTTAACTACACTTTACCCTCGCTGAATGACCGCTTCTGCACGTTCCATTCTGGGATCCGAGTGTGTGTCAAAGCAGTCCTTCACTTACGTTGCTGGGATTACAGAGGTTCTGTCTTTGGGTGATAGGCCTACCTATATATATATAACGGGAGGCCCTTTGCTCCAACTCTGTTTTACGTCTCAAACAGCCTTTATTTTGAAACCAGCTCTAGGAAACATGGTCAGAAATCACTGTATGTGTTTCTCTATTTACCCTTGCACATTAGCCTAGCTGAATGAACAATACTCCACCTGTTCCATTCTGGGATCCGAATGCATGTGGAAAGAGAAAGAAAAATACCATATGAGATCGCTCATGTGTGGAATCTAAAAAAACAAAACAAAACAAAACAAAAAAACACTGAACAAACAAAACATAAATACAAAACAGAAACAGACTCATAGACATAGAATACAAACTTGTGGTTGCCAAGGGGTGGGAAGTGGGAAGGGATAGACTTGGATTTCAAAATGTAGACTAGATAAACAAGATTATACTGTATAGCACGTGGAAATATATACAAGATTTTATGTTAGCTCACAGAGAAAAAAATGTGACAATGAATATATATATGTTCATGTATAACTGAAAAATTGTGCTGTACACTGGAATTTGACACAACATTGTAAAATGATTATAAATCAATAAAAAATGTTTTAAAAAAAAGAAAATATATCAAAGTAAAAAAAAAAAAGAACACCCGGATGAAGCCACTGGAACACATGCCTGACCCATCTCAGCTGGAGATTCTGGTCAGTCACCTGGTCATTCCCTGAACTGGCTCTGAACGTATCCTCCCAGCTTCCTGGTAGTGGCTCCCCTGCCCTTCTGTTCCCAATAAAACTGGAACTTCTCCAAAGACAACTGTGAGTTATTACTGTCTATTACTGTGCTTGGTGCTTCATAGTTATTTAACCATTTTATCTTCATGATAATCCAAGAGGACATGGTCATTCCTATGGTACAAATGAGAAACTAAGAAAGAAGAGGCATTTTTTTTAACGTGCTGAGAGCCTTCAAGCTAGGACAGGAGCCCAGACCCAGGCAACTGGGCTTGCGGTCCACTTATTCCCCCACCCCGGGGACTGTGGTCTCCTGTCCCCACTGTAGCTCTCCTGAAAGAATCAAACTTAATTTTAAAAAAATATATTCCATTAACACATCACACCTGGAACCTAAGCTGGATCCAGAGCCCCATGCTCTTTGATGATCTAACAGCGAGGATTGATGAGATTCATTTATTTCAGGGTCTTCATCTAATAAAGAAATGTAATAGATGGAAAAAGAGAGAACAAAGGAGAAGTGAGGAAGAGAGAAAGACGCTAAAGCAAAACTTCTCTGTATCAGCACATCTCATTGCCCGGGGAGTATTCATAGCAGTGCATCAGCACACACATGCACACAGACACACAGACGCAGATGCCTGTATGTATGCAGTGGTGTGTAGACATGGATATATGCGTCATGTATATATTTGACTCTAATGTATAAAACTGGTAAGGATTGGTAATTTGTGATTGTGAGTCACTGAAATGGAAATGCTAACCACATGTGAAAAACTCCTCGCTGAATGACAAATGCAAGTCATTCATCTCAACCAGTGGAACAGGAAGAGGGGACACTTGGGATCCCGTGACCATCCGGTGGGATATGAGTAGCTCTGATTTCTCTTCTTCCCAGTCACCGGGGAAGGTCACTGACTATGCTGGGTGGAAAATGCCCATCCCAGCCTCTGTACCTTTGCTCACGCTGTTCCCATCTCCTGAAACGCTTCTCAGTTCATCCTCCTCCTCCTTAAAAGGTCCAGCTTACGTCTTTCTATTCCAGGACATTTGTTCCTGACCAACACAAGCTCACGATTCTCTTCTGGTCTGAAACCCCACATGACGAGTTCTGCTCTCCTGTCACTGCTGAGGCTGTTCTGAGTAGTTATGGGGACACATGCCAGGTCTTCATTCTTTTTCTCCTTCCCCCGAAATTAGATTCGTTTTGCCTTCTTTTGGCAAATTGATTTTGACTAAATTTTGTTTCCTTTGAAAGAGTAGAATGGTGTTCACACTTTTAAGCAAGTAAAATTCAGTTCTCTGCAGGAGGTGGAGAAATGTTCTCCCGCAGAAGCCAGGGCAGATCTGGCCAGGAATGGCTGGCATCAGGTCAGCTGCGGTGCCTGGTGATTCAGGGTCAAACACACTGAGCAACTGTCCATCTGGGCGATGAAAGTCCATGACTGCTGCTGCGGTGAGTCTCCCTAGCAGCCCAGACACATTAGGGCCCAGTGCTCATTCCTGGAACTCCAAGCACTGCCCTGCTGTCTCCAGTTCAAACACAGCCAGCTCAGTCAGGGGTCACACATGGCCCATTCAGGGCTCCCCCATTTGCCTCAATGAGCCCTCAAGAGAAGTTAGGCCACTAGGATCATTGTCTGCACTCCAGATATTTATCTTTTATGGCCTTTGAGCTCTTTATAAAGATATTCTCTTTAGATGCTCAGGGGAAATATTAAAGATCACTGATTAACAGAAGACTGATTCTCATTAAAAACTAATATATTCATCCAAAAAATTGTTTATATTTTACTCATTATAAGGGAAAGAGACAGAAATTTGCTAAGGACCCAGGACTCCTGAACTTGGGTCCTCACAGTGACCTCAGAACTGGGGTGGCCTCTGCCCCAGGGCTCCCCAGAGCTACTCCAATGCATCGACTCTTACTTAGAGGACCAGAGAAAATGCACTGTGTTGACAGGTCTCCTAAAAGACAGTGAAGGGTTCAGGGGTAGTAACTCATGCAACTAATTTATCCCTGCTTCTCTGTACCTTGATGGGTGACAGCCAGACCACAGGAAGTAACTGAAACTCTTAGAAAAAAAGGTAATTACAAACTAACACAATGTAAATATAATAAAACAAAATCTGTTATCATAAAACTGAGAGGCAGACAATTGCTTTTCTTTTACAACACATCACTGTCTCTAACTAGCTAGGTGACTTTGAACAGGGTACTTTAACCCCTCTCCTTCCAGACCTGAGTGGTTCCCTCTGAAAAATGACTGAACTTGAACTCGATGGCTTCTGAATGTCCTTCGTGCCCTGCAGCCCCAGGTGCTCTGGACAGTTGGGCAGGGACGATGGCTTCTTGGTGGCCAAGGCACGGAGTGAGAGCAGTGTGGTGCACCAGATGCTTGCAGCCACGACTTGATTTAATTTAAGTAAAAACTTGAGCAATTGCTGCAAAGTGACCCAAAATGGTGCCCCAGGTGTGCAGCTTCTGTTCATTTCCACCAGGAGTCATGAGAAGACCTTTGGTGTGTGATACAAAACTCCCCATAGAACGAAAAGGAGTGGTACACACAGTGAGCCTACAACCATGGGAAGAATGGACAAGACCTTGCCACTAACTGTAAAGCCAAGAGACACCTGCATGGAAAAGCAAAAGAACACACGACGACAGCTCTATTTTCTGCACCACAAAATCAGGGGAAAGCGTGAACACAGACCCCCACAACGACAAATTACGTGGTCAAGTTTCCCACATTTGGGAAAACTGCAGAGGTCAGCACATCCAGAGTGCAATGAATAAGCCTCGCGGTGTGAAAACCACCTTAGTGATCATGGTATCTCCCCTGCCAGGTAGATTAGTTCTTAAGAACTTGTGTGCCAGGCATCAGTGCTGTTTGCTATTCACTAAATACTTCTGGCTCTGTTTTCCAGACTTGGGGTAACACCACACCTCCTTGACACTTGAGTAGAAGTGGCTTGTCACCTTCATGCCAGAGCACTGACTGCCAGGGTGAAACTGACACTGACACCATCACAGGTGAGTTGGACGAAGTGAGGGGTCGTCCTACCAGAGGCATCACTTGAAGGTAGGGCGGATAGGACTTCCCGCTGTGGGGTGGGAGAGAAAGGTGGATCGAGGATGCGCCAAGGTCATTAACCAGAGCCACTGAGTGAATGGCATTGCCATTTTCTAAGATGGGGAAGACTGAAGGTGAGCAAGTTTGAAAGCAGATGTTAGACACCCACATGGAGATGTCCCACAGGCAGGTGGATGTTTGGATCTGAATTTCAGAGGTCAGGAATAGAAATGGAAATGAGTGCAGATACAGGAGCAAGGAGACATTAAGGCTTTGCTTCAGAGCACCCTTTCTCAGTACATTAACTACATTTACTTTAAAATTGTCCCGTTTTCCCTATTAATCATATTTCCTTAGACATTACTTCTATTTGATCATATTGGGTATTAATTTCTAATATACTTGGAAAAATATTTCTAAAATCTAAAAACATTTTCTAAAATTTTATTTTTCCTACCCTGGACTCCTGCCCACACAGAGAGACTGAATAAAGTGAAAGTTAATATAGTGACAGACTTTACTGTAGTCTCTGAGAGACTTCATTAATGTTCAGGGAAAACCCATTTACTTTATAAATCAGGATTTCCCTAACTCTTAAATATAAATAGTTACCTGAGAGTCACCACAGAGTTGGGAAAAAAAGCCTTTAACATGAAAGAAAAACACCAAAACAAAGAATGAAAAGAACGTGGCACAACTGGCTTTTTAGTTGTGGCAGATGTACCGCGTCAGTACAAGCTGTTTAATGATAGGGGGCCCGGTGTGAGCTATGTAGGAACTTTCTGTACTATCCTCACAATATTTCTATAAATCTAAAACTATCATAAAAAAAAAAGCTCATAAAAATAACAGGGTTAATGTGAAATGAAGAAGGAAAATATAATTAATAATTTTAGAGAAAAAAGAGTATTTTGCATCCATGAGGCAAGAGCCTTATGCCATAAAAAGGAACATCTAGGAAACAAGGAAGACCTCTTGGGAATTAAAAATATGGAAGCAGAATTGAAAGAATGTATTCAACATCTTGAAAGATAAAAAAATGTCCCGGAAAGTAGAACAAAAAAAGCAAAGAGATAGAAAATAGAGACAAAAGACCCACAGAGGAGAGAAGCAGCTTAGGAACTGCAAGATTCAAATACTTGAGTTCCAGGAAGATAGCACGCAGGAAAAGGTGGAGAGGGGGCAATCTAAGACATAACAGAAGAAAATTCCCCAAAGGATGTGTTTCTTGATTGAAAAACTCCCTCAGGTTTCCAACATACTGATTATAAAAAGCCCCACAACTAGTTACACTATTGTAAAGTTAAAGAAAAGTGAAAATACAGAAAGCTCCTAAACGTTCTAAAAGGAAGGCTAGAAGGACAGGTCACATAAAAAGGATCCATGTAAAGATGGCATCAGACTTCTCATTAGCAATGTTAGAAGCCAGACAGCAGAGCAGTACCTTCCAGCTTCTCAAGGGAATGACATCCAACAAAGGAGTCTACCATTAACTATCAACCAATAACAAAAGTAGGACGAAGACACACGGTGGACCAGAATACTGACATCAGGAATTTTACCAAAATGAAGCAGAAAAGGTCAAAAATTGGAAATTTGGGGGGAAAGTTAATTTATATAAAAGAAAAATACATACATGTAAAGAAAAAGGAGTTCTTCGTTGTGGGAAAACACACATACATAACAAAATGTACCATTGTAACCACTTCTAAGTGTGTAATTCAGCAGCATTAAGCATCCTTTTATGTCTAGAAATGTCTGTTCAAGTCCTTTGCCCACTTTTCAGCTGGGTTGCGTTTTTGCTGTTGTTCAGTTGTAGGAGATCTTTATATATTTTGGATGTTAATCTCTCATCAGTTATGTAGCTTGCAAATATCTTCTCCCCAAAATAGATCTTTTTCCAAAAGATAACATAAACGAGGAGGATATAGTCAAAGAAACTGTTCTAGAACTGAAGAAAGACACAATTCTTCAGCTTGAAAGAAAGCACCTAGTACCCAGAAGAATAAATTTTAAAATGCTTAACATTACTATGCCTAATGCTTGTGTGTGTGTGTGTGTGTGTGTGTGTGTGTGTGTGTGTGTGTGTGTGTGTTGTGTTGTGTTAGTCTCAGTCTATTGATAGTGATGCTGTTGGTTAAGGATGCCTGAGACACTTGCCCAGGGCCTGTATTACTAGTAGCCAGCCCCCACAGATTCCCTGACCTGAGCCAATGTTGTGACTGGTCCGGTCTTTATGATTCTTATTAAGATTGCAGGACGCACTTCAGCAAAAACCATCGGGGAACTTTGAGGAGGAAGATTTATTACTCATAGGTCTTGGAGGGTACACGGTGTGCCCCAGGGCCACACTGTGAAGTCATGGGAGGGAGGGAGACAGATAGAGAAGGAGAATCTGGAACTCAGCCTTTGTCAGTGTCCAACGGTGGGTTGTCTAGGATTCCGTAGGTTCACTCTGTCAGGAGGAAGACATTTCCCCTCTACACTTCCAGATTCTTCTGGTGGGTCTAAGAATTAAATTGACATGAAATAGATTAACAGGAGAAAATCACACAAAAGTTTAATAACCTGTCTATGTGGGAGAGACCCAGGGTAACTGAGTAACTCACCCAAATGGCTGAAACCGTCCCCTTAAAGACCATCTTCAGCTACAGACAAAATAGGATTTGGAGGGTAGTGGTTTGGGACTTCAAAGGGGAGAATGAAAAGCAAATGTTCAGCAAACAAATGTTTGCTGGACCATGCAGAGACAGCGGGACACAGAGAGGAACTGTAACAAACAGATCTGGCTAGCCTCCTCCCTGTCTACACACCCAGTTGGCACTTGGTTATCTATGTTGACAGATAACTTACTGAAACTTTCTTTAGGCAGTTAGGATGATGGTCAAAGTTTCTTCCCTCGTCTTTTGGATTTCAGTTGTTTTCAGCTCAAAATAATCTGCAAGCCAAAGAGGCATTTTGGGGTGATAAATTTTGCTCCTCTGCAGTGCCGCCTTTGGAACTCCTCTTAACAAGTTTTCACAGTCCAGAAGTTTAGTTGATAGGTTGCTTTCTACCTCATTGAACCAGCCTCTTAGTCCTGACAGTGGGTCAGTTCAGTTACTTATTTCAGGAAGTAATGATGCAGATGAGCTCTCAAAGTTAGGTGTATAGGGTGTAAGCAATCAGGTATTTAATAAGAGGCATTTCTATGGTAACAAAAGAAAAATAACTGTTAATAATTGGAGCAAATTATAAAGCCAGTATCTGAGTCCTGAGTGCTGCCAGTCAAGAAGATATCAGGGTTGTGGACTGAAAAATAAATGCACTACCTAAAAGTTGAGAATTATGTTTTATTCTGCAGGCTTTCTGAGGACTCGAGCCCAGGAGGCAGATAGCTCTAAGGGACTGCTCCAAAGAGGTAAGGGAGGAGCCAGGGTATATAGGGGGTTTTGCAACAAAAATCATTTAGTCAGAACATTGAAAGATTACTATTAATTAAAGAAAACCAGACATCTCAAATTAATGAATTTAGTGATTTTCTATGTATGGCAAGGTGCAAAAGTCTGGGCTCACTGAACAACAACAAACTTATTGAAGCATGGGAGGAAAACGTAAGTGTGGTGAAGATGGCCTTTCTAAGCAAGATACAACCCTGCAGGCAATAGAGGAGCTGATTGATACATTTCATAAAATTTAAAATGTAGGTATGAAAAAAGACAACATAAACAACTAAACAGAAACTGGGCAAAAATAATTGTCACATATGAAATTGGAAAATACAGATACTCAAGATGTATGAAGAGCTCCTATAAATCCATTGGAAAATGAAAAATAACTAATAGAAAAATGGGTGAAGGGTATGGATTGATGATTCACAAAAGGACCACAAACACCAAGAAACATTTAAGAATAACCATGAATAATCAGCAGTGTGGAAAATAAAACTCAGTGTGGTATCATTTTATCTCCATTAAACTGGTCAAAAACATTAAAAGATTAGTAATATCCACCTCAGGCTACAGTGCGGACACAGTCAACTGAAAAAAGTGCACAACATACAAGCTGAGAGTTATGTTCTATTCAGCAGACATTTCTGAGGACTTAAGCCCAGGATGACAGCCTCTCAGATGGCTCTGAGGGACTACTCTGAAGAGGTAAGGGAGGAGCCAGGATATAGGGGAGCTTTTGCAAAAAAGACCAGGTAGTCAGAACATCAAGATTATTGTTAATTAAAGAAAACCAGGTATCTCACACTAAGGAATTTAGCACTTTTTAAGAATGGGAAGATGCAAAAGTCTGGGTTCATTGAAATCATTCCTTTGATATGCACTGAGGTATCTATGGCCAGTATCTAGGGCCAGTACCTCTTTCTTTCCCATCCTGAGTTCCCTCAAGAGGCACCTTTAGGGGTGGCTGCAGAGGCCGGGCAGCTTGCATGTTTTCATCCTGAGGTCGTTCTGGCTCACCCTAGGGTGAAGCAATAGTGGATGATGATTTGATGGCCGGAGCATCCATTATTTACTGATAAGCAGGCAGTATTCTTCATTCATAATATACTTTCAAACATTTTAAATTGGGTTGAGCCATTCTGGAGAGCAGTATGGTAGTATTTATCAATATTAACAACATGCATATTCTTTAAGTAAAATTCAACTTTGAGTAATCTTGTCGGAAACAACCCCAACATACATAGAAAGGCATATGCATACTGATGTTCACCACAGCATTGTTTGCAATAGGTGAAAAAGTGGGAAAAACCTAAATGCTCACCAATAGTCAAATGTTTAAAAATGGAATGAGAAATACATACAACAAATTATTCCAAGAAATATGCTTCTTCATTGATTAAAAATAGATTTATAGCAAAAAAAAAAAAAAAAAAGAAAGAAAGAAAAAGAAAACAATAGGAAAAAAGCAAGCTGTAGAGCAATATTGTCTATTTTCCCAGTTATATTTAAGAAATCCAACTGAAGTGTGTGTGCACACAACGTTTGCTTACGTAGGCTATTGAAGGTTGCACACCAAACTGTTACATGACTTAATACCCCGCAAAGCCTTAGGCTGTGCCTTATTATACACAGTGTTATATAAGAGTAAGCTTTTTTTTTTTTATAATACAGTCCTAGATCACTTCTGTAATTTAACAATAAATGTGTTTGCGATTATGTTAACTCCCCTCACCCAACTGCCTGCCAAGCGCAAGGACATTTACTAAAATCCCTTCACCCTGAGAGCCCTGCACGGGGTCTGACACATACCGGCCCCCAATATGTGCATGCGGCTGCCCCTTCCCACCTCTCCGCGCACCCAAGCGAGATCCTAAGGCCAACAACCGCCCAGTCCGAATCTTAAACCCTCAGCAGCCCGAGCAGCCTCCGGCCGCCCGGCACGCGAGCGCGAAAGGCGCCCAGAAGCCCCGCCTCCCGGCGCGCAGACGTCACTGGGCGGCGCCACGCAGTGTCTGACGCGCCTGCGACCCGCCTTGCGGAAGGATCCTAGCAGCCAACTATGGCTACTGTCGCGGAGCAGCTGGGGCTGGTGGAGATGGTACAGGCGCTCTATGAGTTGAGCTTGGCGGCCCGCGCGGCCCGGGACCACACTGAGCCCCCGTGAAGTGGGACGTTTCGAGTGGGTTCATGGTCGGAGGCCTGGGCGGTGCTGGCTAGGGTCACGCCCGGACTCTCGGCGTCGGTCGCTGGAAGGGCTCCCGGGGGCACACGCTTCCCGGCGACGGAGTGTAGGGAGAGGCTCGGGTGGGAGCCGGAAACGGGAGTCCGGTTTTGCGCTCTGGGGAACGCAGAGCCTTCTCTAAGTCCTGTCAGATGCAGAGAGGCTGGTCAAGAACCAGAGTTGGGACTGACGGTAAAACGGGATGGTGAAAATAGAGTGGAAAAACCTCAAGTCCGCAGGGGTCCTAGGGAAGTAGGGTCCTTGGAACTGCGGAGCAGGTAACGGGAAAGAACTGTAATGAGCTGGGGTTTGTTTTGGTCGGGAGCTGGAGTTCGAATGGAAGACGAATAATTTAGGAATGTGAAAGAATTTGTCATTCTTTCGCATACGTCCCGTTTTCTAGCTTGTAAAGATACCACTATTTTAGTGAATGTTTAAAGGAAGACTAGTTAGGAGGGGTTTTTTTTGAAAGGCCAGCTATTTCAGGTGTGTAAGATAATATGAAATCAAAATATCAGCATTGGAGGATGTTCATTCATTTGACATTAGTGAATTTCTCTGCTCTGTACAATAGAACTTTCTGCGTGTTCTCTATCTGAGCTGTTCAGTACAGTAGCTGCTAACCACATGTGGCTATTAAGTACTTGAAATGTGGTTAGTGCAACTGAGGGCTGAAGTTTTTATTTAACTTAGATATATATTTAAATAGTTGAATGGTGACTGGTGGCTACAGTATTGGACAGCACAGGTCTAGATGCTGGGAACAGTGCAGGGAACAAACAGGCAAATGTCTCTGGACTTGTAGAACTTACATTCCTTTAAAGTGAATCTGTTTTCTTTTGATAATTTTTTTAAAGCTTAGTATTGCTGTTTATTGGCAGGGGTGATGATGCAAGACATATCATTGGAAGACCTATCAGGGCTTTTTGAAAAAACAGTTAAGAGAGCAAATCTGGGGTTGTCCAACCTTAGGCTAATTAAAATGACTAAGAAGAGCCACTAAAATTAAAGATTCTTTTTTTTTTTTTTTTAGAAATGAGTAATTTATATGTATTGTTGCTGTCTTTTTGAAGACTGCCCTATGGTTATGTAACTTCTTATACCCTGGTATTGACCATGAGGGAGTCTTGAGAGAAGTTCTGCTGGATGTAACATTTCCTGGGGAAGAAAACAGGCTGCATTTGTGATTTTTATTAGTTCACTGAACATTTCAGCTTTTCTAAGGATGATTTTTCTATGGAGTGGAATGTTTAACTAGTGACTTGGACCTTTGTTTGCCCACTAGAATCCAATTATTGAGAAAACCAAAAGGGTTTTTAGAGTCCTTATTCTTGAATTATATTCGGGAAGGATCAGCAATTTAAAAAAATAATCTTAGCTTTCTGTTCTTGCTTCTAATTCCCGTACACCTTGTATATAGAATTTGAATAGTCTTGTTGTGTACCCATACATCTGTAACTTGAATGTAGCTTGAAATGTATTTGTGCATTGACCTGAAAGTTTATATATGAATTTGTCAGCAGTTTCCTTGTTCCTACTCTTGAGTGTTTTTTTTTTAACTATGGTGAATCATCATCACTTTCTATCTAATGCTTGAAAATAATTTGTAATTACATTTCTAAATACCTCTTTTAAGTGATTTTCCAATGACAACCTATTGGAATATAGCACCCCATAACTGACTGATGGGGGGTTAGTTGATACCTGGAATCTTCCACATGCACTTATTGTGTCTAGTTGTATAAAACATAAAAGGCAGCCTGGCCTTTATCCTGGAAACGTACAGTTGAAAAGAAGACCTGACATGGATAATTTCATTAAGGTACCTTTATGCCTGTTGACATGGAAAAAACACTGCATACTTTTGGGGAGCTACCGTAGAAAAGAGACCTGCTTTTTCATTAAGCATTTACAAAGCCTTTTTTCTCTACTGTGTTCCAAGGAGGATTTAAAGAGGCTTGTCAGGGATCCAGAAGATATAGTAAGATGTGCAAAACTCTTTAAGAATTGTGGAAACAGGTTTCCAGGTAATTCTCAACTCATTATGGTACATGGGGGTGGTGGAAGCCTTGTGACACTGTGGAATGTTTGTTACAGTCATTTCCTACCAGTAAAAATATAAATTACCTGAAGGATCTGATAGTTGATATTGTTTCACTTTGGAATTCTGTGTCAGATTCTTTTTAAAAATTTATTTTTATTCCTAAAGCTGTAGCTTTAGAGATTTTTCGTGTTAGGAGAAATTGATTTCTGTTAGAAATGGGAAAAGGAATGAGTAGAAATAAGTGAACTTTGAAAGTTAATTTTAAGAAGTAATACATAGGTTAAAGTCAGCAGTATATGCAGGTGCGTTAAATTTTATGTGCGGGTTTTGGAAATGTTTATTTCATTTCTTGTTTTTGTTTTGCTCTTGTTTTTGATTCACTCCCAGGCTCCTGCTTATCATCTTATTTTGGAAGGAATTTTAATATTCTGGATAATCAGACTTCTTTTTTCTAAAACTTACAAATTACAAGAATGATCTGATCTTACAGTCAAGGTAAGAAGTTAAATCTCTGTTTTATTATTCTGTGTATGATTATAGTTGCTACATATTGCAGGAAAGGACTTGTGGTGTCTCAACTATATATATTAAAATATTTTCTGGAATGTAAGGAAATCAAGGGGAGTGAAATATCAGGGTAAGTAAAATATGGGGAAGCCAGGGATAAAGTAAATACACGAAGGAGTACCGTGTTGCAGGCCCCTGGGATTTGCTGGGAGTAAACAGCAGTCTGGAAACGTACCAGATGCTGGAAGGGAAGTGTGGGCAGCTGCAGAATTTCGGGTATCTACCGACAAGAGTACATGAGTTGCTCAGGGAAAGCACCCCTATTTCTGGAGCCTGCATGAGCTTTCCCCATGGTCTCCTTCATAAAAGAAGTTCAGAAAGAATCCTCCCCACCCCAGCACTCCCTACCTTCCCCCCAGGCCCAGTTCTGACGGGTTCTGTGTGGTGAGGGGCCCAGCTGAAGCCCAAGCCAGGCGAAGCTCAGGAAGCAGAAGTGTCCGAGGACCTGGGGTGCTGCCCACCTGGGGCCTGTTAGTATGAGGAACCCCAGGGGTTTATGGAAAAGAAACTTGTCCTTCTCACGCAGGTAGGAACACTGAGTAACTGTGCCTCAGGTGAGAGAGGGGAGAAGCAGTTTTGCCTGCACTGTGGTTTCTGTCCCTTGGGTTGTTTCCCTGTCCATCCCCTATAGCAGTGTGCTGGAAAGCTTACGGTAGACAGGGGCGTTTTTCCTGCAAAGATGTCTAAAACTTCGGTTCACAAGGTAGCACCAAGTGCAGCCCAAAGATGGAGCCCTGCGCTGTTCTTCACTTGCTGGAGCGTTTGCAGGAGAAAGTGCAAGTGGAACGTGGCCGGTGCTTCCCTGGTGTCACTGACTGGGCCCCGCTGTCCTGATCGTTAACATTTATCATGAAATGGTCAGGCAGTGTCCCCCCAGGGGACACGCGGCACAAGGTTCTTAGGGTAATTAAGTTTCAGAAACCTGGGTAAAGCAGACTAAAGAGATGTCACGTTGAGTGATTTCTTGTAACCTTCAATATGCCCATGGATATTTAAACTTCTGTTGGGAGAGATGTCCTAAACTTGACCTCAGATCCCCACCCCCACCTTTGTTTCATGAGTATCTTGTGGTATTCCTACATGCCACACATGTGCCCTGGAGCACGCTGTGACAGAGTACTGCAGCAAGGCTGGGCCTCCCAGTCCAGGGATCCTGCCTCGGCTTCTCTCCCTTGGTGCTTAGGGGCTCCTTGGGAACGATTCTGTGGCCGTGGGACAGGTTTCTAGCCCAGTTTTTTAAGGGGTTGTTCGTTAGTTTTAGTTTAAAAATATCGATCCACACAAATATGCATTTTAAAAAAATGATTCCTAAACATAATTTTAGGATAACTCTCTAAAAGCAGAAGTTGGCTAGAGCAAGATTCAGTAATCATATCTTACCCTAAAAGCTGTGGAAGGAAAAAAAAAAATCATGAGTGTTTTTAAAGCGTAACTTACGGCAACATAGAATAAATCCCGTCTCAGTGTTACCCGTCTGCAGAGTCGCTTGAATACCAGGCAGTCTTGAGTCGATTCTCCGGTCTGCCTCCACGGCAGCAGGTGCACGGCGCGCATGGCAGGCACCCCGGGCTTGCGCGGGCTGCTGTCTGTGCAGTCACTGACAGAAGCAGATGAGGAATTTACTGGCTGATTTATTCAGCCAGCACTTCTGAGTGCCTGAGCATCGGGTGAACATGCTCTCGGCCGTGCCCTGGCATTGCCTATTAGGTGAAAAATACACAGAAGCATTTAATAGAACTGTGAAAATGGAAGGACTGAGAGCGGGCCTGTTGTAAGGCAAGCCTTGCTGTGGCTGTCAGGTTCATTAGGCGCCTCAGCTCATCCTGTACGTCCAGACTATGCTTTCGAAATTATATTTTTTCTCTAGTTCAAGAAAAGATGTAAAACTCACAATAAGCAAAATACTTGTAGTGCATGAGCTAACGGGTAAAAGGAATAAAATGGCTTTTTATGAGAAATTTCCAGGCAACTAAACCCTTTTACAACAATTACTATGAAAGACTCTTTTTGTATATTCCAGTTACTTCAGAATCTGTGCTGGTGGCTTGTAGAAGCAGTGCTCTGGGCTCTAGTTGATCCCTTCCCACGACATTCATGTCTGCAAGAACCTAGGGTCTAGCTGTCTGTGATCCCGTGAGATAGAGGCCGAGCTTCCTTGCCTGCAGTCATGCTCCTCCCCTTTGTGTTAGAGATTTGCTTTTTGTTTTAACTCCAGTGGAAGTTATCCTTCCTGCTTCCCGCAGTGAAAAATCCTGAACGTAGAAATAAAATTTTAGAAAATTTTCCAGTCACTCACAGAGCTATAGGGTAAAAGAGCCTTTCTCCTAAGATAGGGAAAGAGGTGAAGGGTTAAGTGTGCAAAACTCAGTAGTAATTCTGTGTCATTTCCAGCCACAACAGCTAGACCTCTGTTTCTAGTAAGGTGCTCATTATGACGGCTGCATTACAACAAGCAGTTTGGGTACTGCTGGAGCTGCTGTCGAGTAACGAGCACTGTGCCGTGTTTCCTCCTGTAGGAAAAGGAAGAACTGATTGAAGAGTGGCAGCCAGAGCCTCTTGTCCCTCCTGTCTCGAAAGACCGTCCTGCTCTCAACTACAGCATCATTTCAGGGTAAATTGGTTTGCTGTTCAGGGACTTATGTTTGGTTTCCTGTAGGTAAAATCACTAAAGTGGTTTATATAGTGTTCCTTTTTAAACTGAAATAAGACTTTTAGCAATTCCTGGAGATCAAAAATGAACTGCTTTATTTCCTAGTATAAAACTTTCTTTTAGATATGGTATGGGCATTTTTAGCAGTCTCCAATTTGGGTATTACAATTTGCCCCTTTTTTCTTAAAAAAAAATCTATTTTTCAAAGTAATACACACATATAGTATTTCAAAGGTTGAGACAGTTAAAATGGAAAGCAGCATTCCTGCTTTCCCCCATCTGGTTCGTTTCTGATTTTGGGTCTGTTGTAGGTTACCTTCATACCTGGCTTTTAATGGTAGGCTTACACGACTGTTTCTTATTGACTAATGATAGACAATGTCTGTGGACTCTCACAGTATGAAGCATGAGACTTCAGCTCACTTGTGCTACCTCCCTCTTGGCTTCCAATGTTTAATCTGTTTTTTAGTTCCTCTGCCTAAGTATGCAGAAAATAGCCCATATGTATCCACCACACAGAAGTAATGGTATTAACATTTTGCTGTCTTTCAAATCTATTTTTTTTTAAGGAATGAAGCATTATGCTGGAGAGGCTGTGGAGAAAGGGGAACCCTCCTACACTGCTGGTGGGAATGCAGTTTGGTGCAGCCACTGTGGAAAACAGTATGGAGAGTCCTCAAGAGACTAGAAATAGACTTAACGTATGACCCAGGAATCCCGCTCCTGGGCATATATCCAGAAGGAGCCCTACTTCAGGATGACACCTGCACCCCAATGTTCATAGCAGCACTATTTACAATAGCCAAGACATGGAAACAGCCTAAATGTCCATCAATAGATGAGTGAATAAAGAAGAAGTGGTATATTTATACAATGGAATACTACTCGGCCATAAAAAGCGACAACATAACGCCATTTGCAGCAACATGGATGCTCCTGGAGAATGTCATTCTAAGTGAACTGAGCCAGAAAGAAAGAAAAATATCACATGAGATCGCTCATGTATGGAATCTAAAAAAAACAAAAACAAAAACAAAAACGAACAAGCAAAGCATAAATACAAAACAGAAACAGACTCATAGACATAGATTACAAACTTGTGGTTGCCAAGGGGGTGAGGGGTGGGAAGGGATACACGAGATTTCAAAATTGTAGAATAGATAAACAAGATTATACTGTATAGCACAGGGAAATATACACAAGATCTTATGGTAGCTCACAGAGAAAAAAATGTGACAATGAATATATATACGTTCATGGACAACTGAAAAACTGTGCTCTACGCTGGAATTTGACACAACATAAGATGACTATAAATCAATAAAAAATGTTAAAAAATGTTAAAAAAAAAAAAAAGAAATGAAGCATTACAAATTACAGTCGACTCTTGAACATCACGGGGCTTAGGGGCGCTGACCTGCAGTGCAGTCGAAAACCTGCGTGTAACTTATAATGAGTC
Source organism: Camelus bactrianus (assembly GCF_048773025.1). Classification (NCBI taxonomy): domain Eukaryota; kingdom Metazoa; phylum Chordata; class Mammalia; order Artiodactyla; family Camelidae; genus Camelus; species Camelus bactrianus. The sequence goes on along the minus strand of NC_133560.1, from coordinate 5,406,811 downwards.
CTCCAGACACACGGTTCCTCCAGGTATGTGGTTCTGCATCCACGGATCCAGCCACCTGTGGATGTAGTCCTGTAGCATCACTATTGAGAAAACTGTGTGAGTGGACCTGCGCAATTCAAACCCGTGCTGCTCAGGGGTCACCTGTACAGTTGGAGAAACCCCCTCCCATCTGTCACTTTCTTGCCACCCAGACGAGAGAGCCACTAGCTTGAAGTTGGTGGGTATCTTTCTTTTGCTCATGTTTGTGCTTTTACCACATAGCCTATTGCTGTGAAAGTACTGAGTATTCTGTTTAAGAGTGTGTCCTCTTACTTCCGGTCTGATCTAAGAGAGGCTTGTATTCTTCACTTGCGTGAATATCTCTGGTCTTATGAAAGTTTTACTTGTTCTGAAATCAAACTTACCAATCATTAATGTTAAGGGAATGAAAACTTTCCTACCACAAAGGTCTGACTTGCCTGTTTTCTATATGACAGTCAGTTGTCCCAACATTATTAGTTGAATAGTCCGTATTTTACCTACTGATGGGAAATTTCCCTCCTTTTATATATCAAGGTCCCTTATAAAATAGGGACTATTTCTTGCTTCATTTTTATTCTTTATGTGTACTTGTTTCTTCCTGTGCCAGAACCTTGCTTATACCACATCTCAATAATAGGACTTGGGGAGAGGATATAGCTCAGTGGTAGAATGCATGCCCAGCATGTAGGAGGTCCTGGGTTCAATCCCCAGTACCTCCATTTAAAGAAAATAGTTAAATAAATTACCTAATTACCTCCCCCACCAAAAAAATGAAGAATTATGTGACAGGATAAATAATAAGAGTGAATTTTCAAAAATAATAATAGGGCTTGACTAGAGTGAGTCCTTCACCTCCTTGTTCTTCAAAACGGTCTATGCTATTCCTGACTCTTCACTGTGAGTTTGAGTTTTGCTGATCAGACTTGACCAGAAAATGGGCTTGGGATTGTGACTAGTGATGCATTGAATTTATGGGTCAATTTGGAGAGAACTGGTGTGCTGCTAATCCAGCATCGCACCTCCATGTGCCTTGTGTATCACTTGTACATTTAGACCTTTTATGTCCCTCAGTAAAGTTACATAACTTTCTTCATAAAGACTTTGCTTATCTTTTTTTTCTGTTTTTTATTTTAATCATAGTAGATTCACATGCAGTTGTAAGAAATAATGCAGAGAGAGTCCACTTGCCCTTCATCAGTTTCCCCCAATAATAACGTCCTGTTAACTGCAGTGCAGTGTCGCAGTCAGGAAACTGATGTTGCGTGTCTTTTAATAGATCCATCTCTAGGTGCCAGAGAGTTTTCATTTCTATCATGAGGAGCATCATTTTCTTGTTTCTATGTTACTGCGCTGGCTAAGATATCTCCCACACAGTGTTGAATGAGGGTGGTAACAAGGGCCTCTGTTACCACCTCTGTCCTGTTCCTGATGGCTTTTAAGGGATTACTTATATGGTGTTACAAGCCTTCCTTTCTCTTCCTAGTTTCCTAAGAGAAGTTTTTGTTTTTAAGGCAGAGTGTTAAATTTTATTAAAATTTTTTAATCTACTGAGGTGATCATGACTTTTCTCCTCTAATCAGTTGCTATATTAAATTGTACTGCTTGATTTTTTAAATTAATTACTCATATACATACATTTTTATGAGTAAAAACTGCAAGCCACCATATCACTCATCTTCACTCCAGATTCCCTCTCTAGACTTAGAGAAAGATGGGAAATTTACTCTTGGGAAAGGCTACATGTAAACTGAAAGTCCTAAGGGTAAGTGAGGGGATGAGTGCCACTCTGGATGCAGTGTTCAGATAGAAACCTCATAGTGAATAATGGGACGCTGACGCTGCGTCCTCCAGGTCAGCTCTCAGAAAGCTGGAAACCAAGATTATACCTCACACACCTCCCTGGAGGATTCCTCTTTGGTGAAACTCAAAGTCAAGAGAAGGAAAACAAAATACTGAGTTTAGGGTCTCCACAAATGAACAAACAAGTCCATGTCTGGTTATCATAGAGTGAAACCCACCGTCAGTCCAGAAGCTGAGCCCATTTACGCTGCGCTTACAATGAGCATTTCAGGGCCTTGTTCTTAAAAAATGAGCGGACAACCTTACAGTCATGGTTGATTTTCAGCAGAGCAGCAAGACAATGCAATGGGAAAAGAATAATCCTTTCAACAAATTGTGGTGGGACAGGTGGATGTACACACGTGAGAGAATGATGATGGGGCCTGACCCCCAGCATGTGTAAAATTTATCTCAAAATGAATCACGGACTTAAATTTAAGAACAAAAGCTATAAATTCTTAGTTTAGAAGAAGGAAAACAAAAAAGTAAATCTTCATAGTCTTGGATTAGGCAAAGAGTTTTAGGTATAACATAAAAGCATAAGCAACTAGAAAAATAGATAAACTGGTCTCCATTAAAATTTTAAACATTTGTGCTTCTAAATCCACTATCAGGTAAATGATTTAAAAAAAACCACAAAATGGAGGAACATATTTTCAAGCCATATATTTGGTAAGAGGCTGGCAAGTAAAATATAAAAAAGAATATATAAAAACAATTCTTACAACCCAGTGATAACCCCTATTTAAGCATGAATATTTGGTTAATTTTTATACATTGCTAGATTTGTTTTGCTAACGTTTGGTGTTTTTAGTATCAATATTGAAAAATGAGTTTGGACATTTACTCTCTTCCCTTGACTGTGCTGGCCGAGCTTTGGTACCAGAGAGATGCTAGTCTTACACTTTTTCTTGGCAACAGTATGTATTTGTTGTCCTCTTTGTTCTGTTGAGCATAGATTTTTAATCATGAATTTAATGTCTTCTGTGAGGTTTTCAAGCTGTTCGTGTTCCCTTCTTGAGTAAGTTTTGGTTACTGTCATTTAGTAATTGTTCATTTATTCTTATGTTTTCAAGTGCATTGGCATGAAATCGTTCATAGGGTTCTCCTGGGCAGTTATACATAAAATATATACATAGAACTTCATACACAGATGTTGATAGCAGCGTATCTGGGGGATTTGTGTGTCCATTGTGGGCGCTGTTTATTTGTATCTCCTTTCTCACTCAGATTTGCCAGAGGTTTGTCTTCTGGTTTAGTTGAGTCTCTGTTTAATTTTCTTCATTTTGGGCCTTTCTTGCAGACACAGGGGTTAACCCTCCGCTCAGTGCCGCTGCCGTCAGCACCCGTGCAAGGCGGTGTTGTCGCTTGCTTTATTCCTTATTTCCTTCATCCCCAGTGCCTGCATCTGCTCTCCTCCCCAGGGAGCCATCCCACTGGAACACTTGTGTTATGCTATTATTATTTTGTTATTAAAATCATACATTTTATTATTTTTCTTATATGTGTATCCTTGAAACCATATAATCCTGATGTTTTATAAATGTGTGTTTTTAATTTTGTGCTCTAGACTTCATTCTGATTTTTTTACAAGCTTTTTTACTCAGCACTTAGTTTTAAAACAAATATTTGAGTGCCTTCTATGCTTGAGGAATGTACTGAGCACCTGCAATATGTCAGAGTCAGGTCTCTTGGGGCAGGCAGACCGGGACTGAGGTAAATGCAGTGTTAGTTCGTGTTCAGCGGTCTGATGAAATGTCAAACAAGGCGGACAGAGAGGTGGGGTTGCTGGGTGGGCTTCCCAGTCATTTCTTCTGGCCGCTGTGTATTATCGCCTTGCGTGTGACCACCATGGCTTACTTAGCCATTTCCTTGTGATGCATACCTTGACTGTCCCCACTCTTCGCTGCCACAGAGACCTGGTGATTACTACCCTCTTGTGGACTTGTTTGAGTCTCTGGGGATGTGGAACCAGGAACTGGGTACTGGTCTATGCCTGTCTCATCTCCCTGGGGGCCTCTTCTATGTGGGGACCTCCTGAGTGAGCATGTCGGGGTCCCAGTTTCCCCCAGCCGTGTTTGGTAGTAACGTTGTTTTATTTTGCATTTCTCTGATTATTTGAGCCTTCAAGTATCATTTCTTCTGCTTGTTATTATATTAGCTGCTGGGGTCCTGAGAATGCCCGTTCACATCTTTTACATTTTCTCCTTGATTCCTAGCCTGTTTTTTGATTAGCAAGAGTTCCATATGCCGTGTAGGCGTTAGTCCTCGGTCGCATTTTGAGTAGTACTCTTGTTACAATGACCCTAAGGAACACTTTTCTTTTTTCCTATTTTAAGATCTCTGAGATGGGTACGACTCTTAGATCTGCTGAGAGTCCCTGTCAGCTGGGGGTGGGTGGGGAAGGTGTCATTGCCTGTGTCCCGGTGAACTTGGTCATGGCTGTGCTCACTGCCAGCACCTCAGCTGAGTTACGTGCACTGCTGTTAAGTCAGTCCGCTGATGGACGGAGAAAGGGCCCGACACCTCCAAACAGGTGAACAGAGGCTGCTTGACTGAGGCTGTGAACATTCCTATGTCAAACTCATGCTGCCTTTGGATACTATCAGCTTACTTTCTAGAAACATGTGATTCAGTTGGGGAAAGATGGAACTAGGAGTTTAGTTCAGTAGGAAAGTTCCAGCATCAGACATAGAGAATGGGTGATGCTGACTTGTCCGGTGACCTCAGGGATGACCGCGGAGCATCCTCCCAAGCAGTGCCAGGATACACTCCTGCTAGCAGGGAGCATGAATCCCCGCGACACCCATGGCGGAGCACAGAACAGCCAGCCAGAGCTCAGGTAACGAGGTTGCAAATGTCTTGCCTGATTTAACTTGCTTATTTTTCTTTTCATAAGTACAAAAGTTGGATGACAGAAATCTGCCAGGAATGCCTTTTCACAAAATATAAACTGAAATGTAGATGATGAGAAAACATCCTTACATTTCCCTTGGCAGTGGTTTTTAATTCCTTAGTGGTAGACAAAATACAGTTGATGCCATCTTAGATTCATGACATACAGTAAATCTGTTTATCACCCATCTGTTAATTTTGTCTTTGGTATCTTCATTGAACCAAAATTCTTAATTTTGACTTGGTCAGGTTCATCCATTGGCCTCATGGTTGTATGTCTGGGCACTAGACTTGTTTCAGAAATCATTTCCTATTCTAGGGTCCCAAAGATGCTTCCACATTTTCTTGTGTCTGAAAAAATGCCCAATATCACTAATTATCAGAGAAATACAAATCAAAACTACAATGAGGTATCAACTCACACCAGTCAGAATGGCCATCATGCAAAAGTCCACAAATGACAAGTGCTGGAGAGGCTGTGGAGAAAAGGGAGCCCTCCTACACTGCTGGTGGGAATGCAGGTTGGTGCAGCCGCTGTGGAAAAATAGTATGGCGATTCCTCAAAAGACTAGGAATAGACTTACCATATGACCCAGGAATCCTGCTCCTGGGCATATATCCAGAAGGAACCCTATTTCAGGATGACACCTGCACCCCAATGTTCATAGCAGCACTATCTTCAATAGCCAAGACATGGAAACAGCCTAAATGTCCATCAACAGAGACTGGAGAAAGAAGAGGTGGTATTATTTATACAATGGAATACTACTCAGCCATAAAAAGTGACAACATAACGCCATTTGCAGCAACATGGATGTTCCGGGAGAATGTCATTCTAAGTGAAGTAAGCCAGAAAGAGAAAGAAAAACACCACATGAGGTCGCTCATTTGTGGAATCTAAAAAAAAAAAAAAAAAAAGCATAAATACAATACAGAAACAGACTCACAGACATAGAATACAAACTTGTGGTTGCCAAGGGGGCAGGGGGTGGGAAGAGATAGACTGGGATTTCAAAATTGTAGAATAGATAAACAAGATTATATTGTATAGCACAGGGAAATATATACAAGATCTTATGGTAGCTCACAGAGAAAGGAATGTGACAATGAATATATATATGTTCATGGATAACTGAAAAATTTTGCTCTACACTGGAATTTGACACAACATTGTAAAATGATTATAAATCAATAAAAATGTTTAAAAGAATAAATTTTCTTGTGTCATTTCCAAAATTTTTTTAGGTTTTTTAATATATCTGGAATTCACCCTTGTACATAGTTATTCAACTTTATCTTTCTCCGTAGGAAAAGACCTTTGTGTAACTTCACAGTATGTGAGGGCAGCCGCTGTCATTGGCCAGGTGTAAATATATAGGCTTACCTCATTTCATTATACTTGGCTTTATTGCACTCCTGTAGAGCTGCATTTTTTATAAATTGAAGGTTTGTGGCAACCCTATGTTACCTCATGAAGGTTAGCATTTGTCCACAGTAAAGTGTTGTTTTAAAAATTAGCAAATATTTTTTTCAAGTTTTATTGAGATGAAATTGACACATAGTGCTGTGTAAGTTTAAGGTGTACAGCTTAATGGTTTGACTTACCGTGAAATGATTACCACATTAAGTTCAGTGAACATCCATCACCTCACATAGATACAAAATTAAAGAAATAGAAAAAAATGTTTTTCCTTCTGATGAAAACTCTTAGGATTTACTCTCCTGACAATTTTCATATATGACTTACAGCGGTGTTAATTATATTATGTGGTCCATCACATCCCTAGTACTTATTTATCTTATAACTGGAAGTTTGTACCTTTCTCTGCCTTCATCTGGTTCCTGCTCCCCCCACCCTGCCTCTGGTGGCCACAGATCTGGTCTCTTCTATGAGTATGTTTGTTTGTTTCTCTTTGAAGTATAATTGACTTAAAACACTGTGTTCGTTCTTGCTACACACCGTGGTGATTTTATATTTCTGGACATTTCAAAATGATCACCACAATGAGTCTAGTTACCATCTGTCAGCATACAAAGATGTTACATAATTATTCTGTACATTTCATACCCATGACTTACTTATTTTGTAGTTGAAAGTTTGTACCTCTATTTCCCTCACCCATTTCTCTCCTCCCCGACTCCCCCTCCTCTGGCAAGTACCTGTTTGTATCTGTGACTCTGTTTCTGTTTTATTATGTTTGTTCATTTGTTTTGTTTTTCTGATTCCACATTTAAGTGAAATCATACATATTTGTCTTCCTCTGTCTGACTTACTCCACTCAGCATAATACCCTCTAGGTCCATTCATGTTGTCGCAAATGGCAAGATTTTATTTTTATCATAGCTGAGTCATATCCCATTGTATACATATACATCACACCTCTATCCATACATCTATCGATGGACACTCAGGTTGCTTCCATATCTTGGCTGTTGTAAATAATGCTGAAATGCCATAGGGTTGCAAATGTGTTTTCTAATTAGTATTTTTGTGTTCTTTGGATAAATATTGTGGAGCAGAATTGCTAGATGGTATGGTAGTTCTGTTTTTAATTTTTTAAGGAATCTCCATACTGTTTTCCATAGTTGCCGCACTAGTTCACATTCCCACAAAAGGGCTCCCTTTTCTCCACATCCTTGCCAACATGTGTTATTTGCGGCCTTTTTGATGATGGCCATTCTGACGAGTGTGAGGTGACAGATATCTTGTTGTGGTTTTGATTTGCGTTTCACTGATGGTTAGTGATACTGAGTACCTTTTCACATGCTTGTTGGCCACCTGTATATCTTCTTTGGAAAAATGTCTACTCAGGTAATCTGCCCCTTTTTTAATGTAGTTGTTCAGGTTTTTTGGTGTTGAATTGTGTGAATTCTTTAGGTATTAACCTCCTGTCGGTTGTATCATTTGCAAAAATTCTTTTCCCATTTAGTAGGCGGTCTTTTCTTTTTGTTAATAGTTTCTTTTGCTGTTCAAAAGTGTTTAGGCTGATGTTGTCCCATTTGTTTATTATTTACTTTTGTTTCCCTTGCCTGAGGAAACATATCTAAAAAAATATTGCTAAGACCAGTGTCAAAGAGCATACTATCTATGTTTTCTTTTAGAAGGTTTATGTTTTCAGGTCTTATATTTAAGTCTTTAATCCATTTTGAGTTTATATTTGTATATGGCGTGAGAAGGTACTAGTTTGATTCTTCTGTATGCAGCTGTCCAGTCTTCCCAACACCGTTTATTGAAGAGACTGTCTTTTCCTCATTGTATATTCTCGTCCCCTTTGTTGTAGATTCATTGCTCACATAACATGCAAACCAAAAGCAGGTGTTCACTCTAAATCACACTGTTAACTTTAACTCTCTGGCATGACCAAGGTCTCATCAACTATCTGGTCATGATACAAAGATAATCTTAACAAGCAAGATATTCCAGGGGATCCAGAGTTAGCTTCCAGGAGCCAGTCAAAGGCCAGTGCTCACCCCTGAATGTACAAGAGTTGAGAACCTCAAGCTCATTGAGTTAACCCTTGCTGCAGTGTCTGCAACGGTTGCACTGCCTTCCAAATAATTTTGAAAAGAAAAAACTATCTGCTTAAGAGGCCATTTCAGAGGCCTTTAGCTTGATTTCAGAAAATAAAAACAATGGAAAGAGTAGAAAACTTCACAACATTTAATTATACCGATATACATATTAATGTCGCCCCAGTAAACAACTTGGATTTTCTCCAGTCTCTATTTGCTTGTTGTGTATTAGTAATCCTCCTTTTTTTAGCTTCTTAATTTATGTGAACCAGACATCTTTTACATAAAAACCTGAGAAGCTTCTCAGTACTTATTTAGGTGATTTCCACTGGAAGGTTGTAACCTCTGGCCCAGCCCCCTCGGCCCCCTGTGCCTCCCTCACCTCCGCCTGCTCCAGACCCAGTGGCGCTCAGACAGCGGCAGTGCCCAGCCCTCCGCCCGAGTCCTAGAGAGACCAAAAGCTGCGTTGTTCTGTTGTTACGCGATGCTCAGACCTCGCAGATGTGTCTCGTTGAGCTGTGTGCTGTTGCCAGTTCCCACAACGCCCCCAGCACAGCAGGAAAGAACATAGCCGTTGAACCCAGCACAAAGTTACCCAAGAGACCCGGGGAGACTGTGCCCCTTGCTTTCCTAATGTTGCGTTGGTCTGACGGGGGAGAGGCACAAACGAGCGCCGTGTCAGAGCAGCGGCACGTTGGAAGGTGGGCCCCGGAGGCCGGCACTCCCTGTGGGCAGAAGCTCAGGTCCCGGAAGCACGAGGACCAAGGGGGTGCCCTCCACCAGGGCACGGAGGTTGAACAGATACCTACGTTACCCACAGTTAAACCACAGAAGGCAGCATTGGTTGTAGTTCTGAACGTGAACAGCTTAAGACTGGAAAGAGAAGGACCGCAGGTGTCTTATAAGGGGGCTCCTGACGACACCAGGCGTGGCTCCTTCCCAGGACTGTGTTTCCATCGAGACATCTGCGAGGGCAGGGAGCGGGGAAAGGTGAACAGGTCAACAGGCAGCTCTTGAAATCAGAAGTGAGGAAGCCCTGTGGAAAGGGATATTTGCTGTTTTGTGTATCATTTACTTGTGGAGATTTTGTGAGCACATGGTTGGTATTTCGTTTCCTCCTAACACCGAACGCCCTTAAGCTCATGTATGGACTTAAAATGTCAGTGCTTGCCTCAGTTTACCCAGTCACACACTGGGATGAGTTACAATCTGCCACCAATGAAAAACCATCGTATATAATAAAAACGTTCTCTACATATTATTTAAACATTCTCCACATATTATTTAAAATACATTCTGTACCAGAAGAGACCTAAATGTCCAGCAAGGCACTTAGTGTAACTCAACTATTAAAGAAGAAATAAATCAATGTGTTGAAGCTAAGCACACAGAAGTGTCTTCATCATTGTCTTGCCATCAAAATAAATAAAATACACTGGGAATGCCAGGATTTCAAAAGACTGACAGGTGTTTTCTCCCCTAGGCATTACCAAAAGGTAGTTGGCGATTATGGTATTTCAACAATTAAAACATAACACTGATGTTTAGATTAAATACTTAAGTGTACAGTAATACAACAGTCATAAAGGAGCTTAGGAAATATTAGGTGCATCTATTTACTTAGATGGGATAAAATTAAAGATACTTTTTAAGAAAACAATTTGGAAGAAAGGATAAATCCTTCTGCCTGATGCCCAGCATCTGTCTACCAGCTGTGGAAGTACCCACAGCCGGCAACGGCCACACGTACGTCACCATCATGAGAACCAATCTGTTTACGCTATCTTGTGTCTGAGCATTTACAGGTTAAAAATGCAGGTATTTCTAAAGCATGCAAAGCTGCTAGGTGAGTGGTGTCCTCGCCTCCTGCTTACAGCCTTGGACTTCACAGAAAAAGAGATGGGGACCTAGAACTTTCTGCCCTGGGATCCAAGTGAGTGAAACTCACCTGAGCAGGCACTTGCCAGGTGTCAGGTGAGGCCTGGCTCCTCCAGGCCTCCGGCAGACTGGGGACAAGCAAAGAGTCCATTGTTGTCACATCAGGAGAGGCCACAGTTATGCGTCCAGGCCCACTGGACAGAACTTCATAGGACCATGAATATCTGGAATCTAATCAGTCATATCAGAGGAAAGAAACAAACAAAATGACCACACATTCAGCAATTTCAGATAAGCAGCTAGGAGAAGGGACAAGTGTCATGATAAATTCCAGCCCTGGCACTGCAACACACAACTCGGGTGAAACTCAAAACTAGGAGACTCCCCCAGAGGAGCAAAGGGTGTGAGCCCCACATCAGGCACCCTAACTTTTAAGACCCACATCTGAGAAATGAGCGCCCAAAGCTTCCAGTTTTGAAAACCACCAGGGATTGCGTCTATAAAACCCCAGGACTGTAGTGAGCTAAGAAGCATCTCCTACAGCGCACATCCACCGGACACGTCTGTCCAAGGGCCCAGGGCAGGGGTGGCCCGTGGTGTTCAGACTGTAAGCAAAAGAGACTCATTTGCATGTATTACAGCATCGGCCCGAGGGGCGACCATCTCATACACACATCTCAGAGCCTAATGGGGCACTTGGGGACGGGGACTGGGGGCACAGAATCTTGGTGCTCTTCCTCTGCCTTGCTCTAGACAACATGTGCTGTCTCCTTTTTTTCTTTTTCTGTTGGGGACCCCCTTCCCACAGCACCCCCTCTTGCTGCAGGCAGCAGGCAGCATGCTCGTGTGCCGCCTCCACCACACCCCAGAGCACCAGTGTCCACCAGGAGGAAGCTTTATAGGCATCTGGGGCCTGATTTCTGCAGCTAGGCTCAGGGAAGCCCTTGACCACCTGGCTCTGGAGACAAGGCAGGGCTTGCATTCCTGGTCTCAGAGAGACACTTCAGCAGGTTACCGCCCCCAGGGCATTGCCCAGACAGCAGACTAAAAGTCATCCCAGTCTTTCTCTGAAAGAGGCCTATTTGCTGGTCCAGGAGCTTCGGCCTGAGGGAGAGGCTTCAAGTTTGGCGCACACTTAAGGGTCTGCAGAGCTGATCTTGGGGAACGTGGGTCGCTGGACGCCATATCGGCATTCTCCCTCTGCCTCACGACAACTGGCCAGCATCTCTCAGAAATGAGCTCACACACTTTTCTGGGGCCTTGAGTTTTGTGGCTGCTGCTGGGAAGACGCCTCCAGCTCAGTGGCACTGGTGGCCAGCAGAGCGTGTGCTGACAGTCCCACAGGATGGTATATATCTGCATTCTTTAAATGCTGCTGCCTAGGGGCCAGATGTCTAAGCAGCCTAAGCATCTAACAAAGATGTTAGAAATTTATGAAAAATATACTTTGAAGGTTTAACTATTTCAATTTGCTTTATAATCTAGCTCTATACATTTTGAATACTTAAGTTTTAAGTCCCTGTAGCTCAATATAGTGAAGAGTAACTGAAACTTTTTAAAATTTTTGAAAGTTTTGAAAATTCACATGGCTCAAGAAGAAAAAAAGTTTAAGTTCTATGTCTGAGTTGATGCAGGGCACAAACATACTATGTGAAAAGTTTCTAACAGCTTTGCTTCTGAGTCTTGGAAACTAATAAAGGCATTGTAAATTTATAAGATCATTTTCATAGAAAAAAGAGAAGAATATAATTATTTTAATCATAATATTTTTGATAGTAGGGTGAGAAGGGGGGTATCCTATTGTGGTGACCAATATAGCATGTTAGATTTATTTTTGATTTATATTTGGAGTTACAGACAAGGCCATCCTGAGTAAAAATCCCCCAGAATTAACCAAATTTCCAGGGACAACTCCAGATTTTTAAGAGCTATTAATGGAATTCAAGTGGAGATCTTAAAGGAATCCATTGTTATCTGGGTTCCAGGTGGAATTAAAAGAAAACTGGCTAACGCCTGCCTCAGGGTGAGAAGGCAGCGTTGGCTGGCTCAGAAGGACGGATGAGCGGAGCTGCCGGGCTGGGTGGTTGGGGTGTGGTCCAGCTCCCTCCCCAGCTCAGGAGCCCTTTGTGACCAGACCACAGCTGTGATGCGGGCCTAGGACTTTAGTCCCCACGTACACCCCTGTGCTCAGTTGCCTAAGGGCAGCAGTGTGGTTCAGACGATGGAGAATTATCTCTTTTCTCTGAAAAGCACTTTGGACACGTGCCTGAGCTCCAGCTGCGCGTTTCGGGTGCCTGACATCATCCTGGGCGCCCTGTGTGGACTGGGGCTCTTCTTCCTAATAATCTCCTGCTTCCAGGATGGTCTGCCCGCACCACCTCCTAGGAAGCACGGAAGCTTCAGGAAGGTAAGGAATGCTTGGCTTGGACACAAAAGCACATGATTATCTCTCCTTTTTCCTATTATTATTTCTACTTTTCTGAATTGAGGTGAGGGCCTTCTGAGATGGGAAAGACTAGGACTTCTATCCTTGGGGAAGAACAGAACAGCAGCCCTCAGGCACCAGCTGGGCTGGGCAGGGGCTGGACTGGGCACCGGGATTTCCAGCCAGAGAGCTCAGGCCAGTCTTCCAGGGAGGGTAGAGGGCTCCAGGGCGAGTCCCAAACGCAGTGACCGGTGGCTAAGGACTGGATACTGGGAGTTCAGCCTCAGCCAGAGGTCAGGCCCCTGAGCCCCGGCTCACCGGCCGTGAACAGGTGTCTGGGACAAGACTCTCCCTGGTCAGGGCTGATCTGAGGGCAGTGCTGAGGCCCCCAGAGCCTCCGACTGGGGCTGCAGGGGGGCCCTGGCCTCGGGAAGCAGGGCCCACCTGACAGAGCCCAGACGCACCTGCAGGTCGGAGTGCGTGTTTCCTGAGCAGAGGAGCAGTGACGGAAGAATTCCAGGGTGGGCCTCGCGTAGGAAATCCTTCTTCACGTTCTCTGATGAAGTAAAACAGAAAATACTTTTATCCACTTTAAAAAAGAGTGAAAGGGAAGAAAACCCACAGAGCCCTGTTTGATGCAGAAAAATTGCACTATGCGTGGACGCGGGAGTCTGGCGCCTGCCGGGAGAGGGTAGAGTGAGAGCCGGACCCCAGCCCCTTGTTCCCCCTTGTCTCTCAGCATCCGCCGAAGGGCAGGAGCAGGAGTTGGAAGAAAAACGGAGCTTTGGAAGGTAAGCAGCTCCGTTCAGCCCCGTGTGCCCGAGAGTCAGCCCCCACCCCCAGCCCTGAGGGCCCAGCTCCACGGTCTCCGAGGATGAGGACGCCAGTGGCAGAGTCTGTCCCTCAGAAGCTGAACCCTGTGGGCGGCTCCTGGGAAGGAGAGCAGAACCCAGATACTTTCTAGATTCCACGCTCGGAACGGAACGAAGCTGTGAGGGGCCTGGGAAGGGGTGTGGGCCGCAGGCGTGCGGGCCGCAGGGGGCCAGCGGGGCCTAGGCGGGGAGGTGGGACCTCCAGGTGTAACTGTGCTGTTTAACTTTGCTCAGATTCCTCCGTGAGGTGACCCCTGCCCTGCAGCCCCCACAGAGGGCTGTCAGGGCCTCGGGGGGATGGATGTGGAAGCGCTTCGTAAATGATAAACCCATTTGTGGGTTTTCTCCATCACTGTCAGGGATCAGGCAGCCTTGGGTGCTGGTGCTTGGGCTCCAGCCTCCCAGTGATGTCCCCTAGAGAGGGACACGGCACTCAGCCTGCTGCAAGGCCCCTAGGCTCCCACCTTCACCCCGCGACCCAGCCTCCTGATTTCCAGCTTGCAGAGACTGTCTGGAGGAGCTGGAAGAGGTTCGGGGCCTGGTTTCACTCCTGCAAAGGTAATTTCCCTTCCTCTCCCGGGTTCTCCTTCCTCCCGGAGCTTATGGGGTGACCCCAGGGCTGCAGGCAGCTTGGGGCTGACCTGGGAGGGGGAGCCCTGGGGATGGGGGATGGCTAAAGCCCTGGGGGTAGAGAAGGACAGCAGGAGCATTGTGAAGTCAGTGTGGGCGCTGTGGAGGGCCATGGGCCTCCAATGCCCACCCCTACTTGGCCTGCCCAGCCGTCCTGGCCCTGCCAGCTCCTGGCTGCAGCCTGTGCCATCTGTCTCCTGCAGCCACCTGGAGAGATTCCCTGACAAGGGCGGCTTTCAACATCTCTACGGCCAAGAGCCCCCTGACAAGGTGTGCAAAGCAGAGCCTGCTGGAGCCCAGCAGCCGTGCAGGGAAGAGGCCGTTTCCGCCATGTTCCCGGCTCCTCTCACCAAGCACCTTCCACCTCTGGCCTCCACCCTTTCGCCAGACTCAGTGATCGCGCCAGTTTCCATTCATTTGGACTTACCCTCAAGTGCTTGTCCGTCACCGGAGCCTTTCCTTTCCCTGGACAGCCTTTCATCCCGGCCGCTTGCTCCTTCCCCTTCGCCCCCATCTCCTCCTGATGCCAGGGCCTGCTCGCCCCCTCTGACAGCCCCCTCTGCCCCACTGCCACCAGACTCCACTCCAAGACCTCAGCGTGACCCGCTGGCACTCCCACGGGGCACCATCCCATGCAGCTCATCTCCACGCATCACGTGGGCACCACCCATCTCAGGCCTCGACGGCTCCAGCTGTCCCATTCCAGAGCTGCCTTGGTGGCAGGTGGCTTCCAAAGCCTGGAGGCTCTCCACCTTGACACGTTTTGAGTCCCAGCAAGGGCACCTGTCTTGTCACCCACCAGAGGCCCCGTTCTGGGAAGACCCCGCAAGCAGACAGGTAAAGGCTAGTGGCCTTCCCTTTGTCACCCCAGATGTCCAGAAGCTGCTGGAGATACTAATCACCAAGAGGGCAGGACTGAAGATTTGGAAGGAGAAAGAAAAGGAGGAGGGACCAGGCTACCACCTGGATTCTTTGGCGAATACGTTCAAGTCCCTGGACCCCAGGCATCGCCAACACTTCTGGAGCATAAAAGGCCAACCAGCAGAGCTGCTTGGTCCTGAGAAGGCCACATATCTCAACACTCGGGGGGTCCAGCTACAGCGGACATGCAGCCAGCTCTTCTGGGGTCTCCCCTTTCTGCACAGTGAGTCTCTGGTGGCTCCTGTCACAGTTGCTGATTCCTCTCCAAAGTTACCCTCTGTCTTATTCAATGAACCACTCCAAAATCAAGCTAAAATCACTTCACATCTCTCGCTGGCTCAGCCTTTGCCCTACCCTCTGGCCCAGGCCCAACCCCAACCCTTGACTCCAACCAGACCCCAATGTCAGCCCCCACCTCTGGCTCAGGTGGAGACCCAGACCCAACCCCAACCCTTGACCCCAACCACGCCCCAATTCCACCCCCCATCTCTGGCTCAGTTTGAGATGGCCCACTGCACACACTCTTTTCCAATCCTACCACCTTCTTCTCAGCCCCAGGCTAGGTACTGTGATGTATCTTGCCCTACAGTCCAAAATAAGGCACAATTGTTCATGTCAACTGCAGTGCAAAATCTGGAAAGTCACTGTTTGAAAAAACAATTAGAAAGGGAGAAGACGCTACCCTCTGTGGTTAAAAAATCCCAGCAAGTCTTTAGCCAAGCCCCTCCCCACCTCCCCCAGGGCAGCAGGGCCTCCTGGGCCCACAGCTCTGTCTCAGTCCCTCCCGGGGACTTCATCAGCCCTGGGGTTCGGGAGAAATTGGAGCAACACCTTCAGCAAAGGTTCATGCCACAACAGAGCAGACTGCCCTTCAGAAGCCAAGTGTCTCAGAAACTGATGGAGCCTCAGGGCACATTCCCGGGGCCTTGCCAGGCACAGGGCATGATGGGGCCCTCAAAGCCCTCTGCGTTTATAGGCCAGGGGAGCTGGGATGCACAGAAGATGGGGTCCAGGTGCCCCACAAGGATCCTGCCGGGGAAGGGCTTGCACAATGCTGTAGGCCATAGTGTGGGAAGGATCCTAAGAGACATATATGTGACCTCAGCCAGCCACTCACCGAAGGTTCCAAGCATGAAGGCTGAGTTAAAAAGTGACTTGGGCATAAAGACTGAGTCAAACAGAGACTTGAGCCTAGGCAGGAAGCATCCAGAAGACGTCTTGGGAGTCCTTTTGGGCAGGACAGTGGAGCACACCCACGAGGGTCACATCCATATGAGTGTACATTGTTCAAGGACTGCCGCCAACCCTGTCTTAGACCTTCCTGAAGAGTCAAATTCTCATAAGGGAGCAGGAAGTCCAGAACCCCCCCAGGATTGGGAACCCTGCATGAACACCTCCCATGAGTCTCTGGTCCTTAGTCCGTGCATTCAGCAGGTGCTGGAAGCACATATTATCAGGTTTCGGGTGAAGCACAGTTGGAGTTTACTCCGCAAGGCCCTCAAGTTCCTAACTCTCTTTAAGTTGAAAAAAGCTCACCCCATGGCCGTCCCCAGCTCCATCGTGGAAGTCACCTGTGAATCTGGGGGCCACGCAAAACCCCAGCTAACCGAGGTCCTGGAAAAGCCGCCTCAGCCCCAACCGGAAGAGAGCGTCAGAACCGCAGAGTCAGCTTCCATGCTGCTGAGCCCCCTCCTTGCCCCCTCATGTCCCTGTGAGAAACTCCCGGGGGGCCTGGGAGGGAGCCCGCCTGGCGATGTCCGTGAGCCCCCTGAGGCCTCTCTGATTGGACAGGGGGACAAGTTACCTTCTCAGGCTGTCACATACAAGTTTATAGGCAGAATCTGGCACAATGAGTCTGTCATGGGGGCTGAGAAAGGCAGCCTGCAACAGCCCAGTCCGAGTCCGCCAGTGGCCAGGGATGAGCCAAGGGGAGAGACTGGGGGACGGGCCTCACTGGACTCCTGCGGTAGCGTAACAGTAGTGGACCTTGACAAGTGGCCCCAGTCTTCCAAGGCCCAAGACACGGACCCTGCTTGGAAAAGTATTTTGGACCCTGGTATGATGATTAGATCCCAAAGCACGAATGTGGATCAGAAGGAGTCCTGGTCTCCAAGGCCCAAAAAAAGCCTCTCATTAAGTACACAGTCCGTGGTCCTAACTCCAGAAGATGTATACTTGGACGCACAGCTTCGGAAGCTTGAGGGCCAAAGATTCGCAAAACCAGAGCAACAGCACATGGGGGTGCTCCTTCTGGACTGTGAAACTGGGGTGCTCCTTCAAGATTGTGCCACCAGCACCCTTCTTCAAGACTGTCACTCAGATATGTCCCTTGCCGCAGACATCTTGGCTGCTGAGGAATCTCTGTCTCATTCCCAGACCTTGTCCAGTGGGGACATGTCAGTTTCCCAGGCGCTCTATGACCTGAGCTCCAGTGGAGGGAGCAGTTGGGGACCGCAGGAGCCCTGGGGACAGCAGGCCCCATCAAAGAGCCAGAGGAAGAAGTCTGGCCCCACTGATGAGCAAGAGGATTATAGGAGGCCCCGGCCAGCACAGCATAAAAAAGGGCCGGCAGAGCGCAAGGCCCACCAGGCCCGGGGGCTGAGCCGCCCCAGCCGGAAAGAGGAATCAGCAGACTCCCAAAGAAGCGAGGCCCGCCAGCTGAGGAAGGGACAGGCTCCGTCGGAAAGCTCCTTCAGGAAATATATGAAGCTCCTTCTACAGTGGGTTTTCCCCAGTAAAGACAGAGGACCCAAAGACCCCCTGCAAAAAGGCAAGCCCGCTTCAGCCACTGCCCGGAGCCCAGACCCTGCCCAAAGCCGGTCGTTTACAGACAGCACGGTCCCCGAGGCGGAGGCTCTCGTGACGGCTGTGGGGCAGATCCTCGAGGAGAAACTGGCCCTTCACCCTGCACATGGACCTTATGCCTCAGAGTTAAATTGGCACGAAGGAGACCCCCAGGCCTTGTTGGGTCAGCATTACTGCTACCACAGGGTTGTCTCCTACCAAGAGCACAGGAGAGTGATGAGTGGGAAACCCTGCGATCCCCGAGCTCCCCCCAAGGGCCACAGCTGTCACGGCAGGAATAGGTGGGCCAGTCGCAGCCACAGAGACGGCAAGTGGGCCTTCCCGCCCGGGGAGCCCGGGCCCCCAGGCGGCCACTGCCAGCACGGGCTGGGAATGGCAGGCCTCCCCGGCCACCCCGCCCACTGTCCGAGGCACTGTCTCCTTCGGAACCGCGCCTCTCCTGCGCCGTCGGGGTACGCTCCCTACGTCCTTCCTGGGAGGGCGACTCTTCCCCAGGGAACAACGTACACCGTGCAGAGAAACTTTTTTTCTCAGGTTAGCACATCCCCTTTGTGCTAATGGCTTCTTCCTACCACAATTTTTATTGTTTCCCCCAAACATATGTGTTTTTCCCATGAGAGGTGTGGCGTGCGTCTGTGTCCTGCTGGGGAGAAATGTCCAGGCACTTGGCTTCCAGAAGGGACGACAGGGCCATGGAGGGAGGCTGACCCCAGCGTGGAATTCTCACCCTCGCCCCAATTCCCTCATTGCTCCTTAAAGTCCCACAACTAGCAGCATTACAGAAACAAATGGAAGCATTCAGGGCCTGTCAAGGAGAACAAAGCCTAAAGACCTCCCCTCTCACAGGATCTGGCTCAGCCTTACTCCCCCACACGCTCTCTACCTTGAACTTGTGCAGCTGGTGGGGAGGGGTTTGCAGAGGCTGAAATTCCCCTCAGTCTCCAGAAAGTGTCAGAGACAAGTTCACATGGCAGATTAAGGAAGGGAGTAGGGGGCAGCGCTGGCCCCACGTCCAGAGCTGGGAGAAATCTTGCCCTCCACACCCGCCATGTCTTGGTGGGAAGAGATGACACCTGCCCTGAGCCCTCCCCACCCTGAAGCTGGGTTGAGATGGGCTGGGAGCATCCCCTCCCTCTGCGTTTCTCGGGACCTGGAGCAGCGGCGAGCACGAGGAGCGCGGCTCCCCCAGCTCTGGGTGTGTGCGGCGGGAGCCCCAAGACATTGAGGGCCTGTCCAGCCTGCCCCAGAGGAGGGAGCAGCCCTGCCCACAGCGCCCACCTCCCCTCCCAGGCTGTGACTCTGTGCAGTCACCTCGCCGTCTGATGGTGGGACACTGGGCACCCCAGGGGGGTGCAGGGGGAGGAGGCAGGTGGCACAGGGTGCCCGTAAATGCTGCAGTGACCAAGGAGCCCCCGGCATCCCACCACCATCTACAGGTCTGCAGGGGAGAAGACAGGGCCTGGGGGCTCACCCCAGGGTGTCCCCCCTACTCCAGCTCCCCGAGCCCAGACAGGGCAGCCACCTGCAGCTCCTACTCTGAGGGCCAGGCTCACAGAGGCAGCAAAGCCTCAAGCAGGAAGGTTCACTTCTCCACAGAGTGTGAAATAAGCTCTCACAGGACGGGGAGCTCGGGACAGACTGGCGGACCATGGCCTTTACCTACATACGGGGCCCAAGGAGGCTTCCAGGGGACAGACGGGACTTAAAAGGCCTGGAGACTGTCCCGGGGTCACAGCAAGTCTCACGTGGCTCTCAGCTTTGCTTACCCCAGAGCCCAGAGTGGGAAGAGGCCAGCAGACAGGACCTGTCACACAGCGGGCGGAAGTGACCTGTGGGGACTGGGGTGCCATCCAGCTTTCCTCCCCGGCCCGGCCACACGGGAAGCTGGGAGATGGGGAGCAGTGCTCTAGAGTGATTGGTGCGTCATGTCACAGTCACTCCCATGATGGACAGCCCTGTTCCAAGAGGGGCCCCTCACCCAGGTGACAGCAGGGATGGCCCTGCCCCCACGCCCGTCAAGACCCCAACTCATGGGACCAGGACCCAGGGTGGAGAGGGGAGCAGGCGCAGGACTGTGGTTTCTCCCTGGAGCCAGGTCCTGCCTCGAGCCCCATCCTGCAGGGTGGACGCAGGACCTGTGGGAGGGGCTGGGACCTGGGTCAACAGAGCACCCTTGGGAGCTCAAGGGAGGGGGGCACAGAGTGGGGACCCTGAGCCTGGCTGCCGCTGCGTCCTCTCAGGACCACCGACAGGTGAGTGCTGGGGTGCGGGGACCCCAAGTGTCCTGCAGGGAGAAGCCACACAGAAGGGACACTGTTAGAACAGCAAGAAGCAGGAAGGGGCAAGTCCCTCTGCCCTTGTCCTGCATAAGGTGTGGTAAGGCCAGCAGTGGAGGCCCCCCACTAGGAGTCCCCACACAGAGACCTCTGACAGAGACCCACATGGAGACCCCCCCCTCAGAGACCCTGCACACAGGCCTCACAGGCAGGCTTTGGGATCTGAGTCGCCACCCATTGTCAGCCTTCCTGGTGGATCTGATGCCACTTAACAAACGGGCAGCACAGGGGGAGGACCAGTGGCTGCCTCCCTTCCCCGAGGTCCCCCAGACACCCAGACCTTGTCAGCATTGCCCTAAATGGTGGTCTCTGCTTGGAGAAATACTTATGAATTTTGGTCCTTTTGTAACGTCGCTGCCTCTAAACATAAGAATTACACACGCCACGCGTAGCCCTGCAAAGGTCTTTCCTCCACGGGTTTTTGTTAGCTTGACCCCCAGCTTAGAGAATCACAGATTTTCAATGTGAATAAAATGCTGCCAACCTTCAATGAGAGAAAATACTTTATTTGTCCAGTGTCACTCATCTTCCAGGCCAATGGTGTCAATGTCAGATTTTTAAAAATTTCATTGGGGACAAGGTCTGAACTCCAGAGGGTGGGTTTCTTTATTTTGGAAGCAAGGTAAAAGCCTGCAGCCAATGGGCTCCAGGAGTAAAATAAACCAACAGGAAGGCCTGTGGCGTCTCACTCACCCCCTGGGGGCCACGCCACCAGAACATTGTTTTGTACATAACAGGTTTGTGGGCTTTGTTTTACTTTTAAATGAAACAGACTAACAATTATGTGAAGTTTTCTTAAAATGTGGCAATGCCCTCCAATGGTGTTACGCCTGTTTCCAAGATGTGACAGTCCTAATGTTTAGCCAACGTAGCTTAAACTGATAGACTATTTAGGAGGATTCATTTTTTAAATAATTCTTTTAAAATGGACATTTTCCAAAACTTAAGCGATGGGGCTCCATTACATATTCATTATAAGGCTAAAAAGGGACCCTTTGCTTCAAATCTCCTCTCTTCTGTCTCCTCTGTCCTCTCTAGATTCATCTAGAATCTTACAAAATGTATCATTTAATCTATTCTTGAGACATGCATATGGTCTAATAAAACTACCAGAAGGCGCAGCTTAACATCAGAACTGAAGAAAGTGTAATCATCAAGCGCCGATTAATGTACACGAAGGTACAGCAGTCATCAAACTTCTCATGTTATTTACCCAGCCCTTTCCAAAGGGTGTATTTCAGTGATGCTACATGCATATTTCTTGTTGCTCATAAGCAATTAGTTTTCCTTGTCTTGTTAAAATCGACTGTAACACTAGCTGTCAAACTTGTGTCATTGGTTGAGCCTCTCAGGTTACCCATCAGAATGACAGGGTTACAGTCCCTCCTCTAAGAGAACTGAATTGTCAATTTCAATTTTAAAATTCCCTGTTTCTATTCTTCATAATTTACAAATGTATAACTAATTTTCTACTTTACTCCCTCACAATGTCATTGAATCACAAAATGATGGAAAATGGTCCTGGATGTCCTGTAGTATCGCATCAGATTTTTTTTTTTTAAGTGCAACTTACGCAGGTAAGTTTCATGATCATCAAAAAAATGGGACCAATTAGGGAAAATTTCATACAAGAAATGCTTTACAAAGAGTAGTATATCCTTTTCAAGTCGACTATTTTAACAGAATTAGAACAGTATTCAACTGAGGGATTATTATCCAGTCCTTTGAATTAAAGTTGTACAGGGTGGCCATGAAGTCTGAAAACATAGACAAAAAGTCCATAATAAGTAGTTTATTTTTATGATATGTGAATGTGTTGTCCCTCACTAGCAATTTATAGCTCAATAAGCTGTGGAAAACCACAATGAACAATGTGCATTAAAGCAACATTCCCATCAGTCATTGCACGTGTATCTGTCATACGTTCCCTCCAATGATTTGTGTGTCCAATTTCCATGGCATAAACTTGCACCTTTACCCTAAATGAAACAATTAAGGGGGTTCAACTTGCTAAAAAAAAAAAAAAAAAGTCAATATTTCCAGACTTTATGGCCACCCGTATTTTATTTTTACTGAGATTCACATACAGCAAATCTTATAAACATTTTACCATTAATATAGACCAAACAGAAATGAATTCCAAAAAACAAGCTAACGGAGAAAATTAACAAAAACAAGCCCTTTGTCTTTGACATTTTTCTCATGAGAACATTTTGCTGGAAATGAACTGATTTTTAATCTACAGATAAAAGGCTGTCTGCACGATATTCAGGATGTATTACATTTGGTTTCAAAACTGACATATTTAAAACAGTTCTCACACTGATTATAATAAGCCAAGTATTCTAGAACAAAATGTGGAGGGCGGCAATGATGTGATGATTTATGAATACTCCAAGGGGCAAAACATAAAAAAAAAAGGGAGGGGGCAGAGAAAAAGTAGTCAGTCTGCAATATTAACCCTCAAACGCTGTTCCTCTTGATAGGCATAGGATACAATGCTGTTTTCAATTTCATACATTTTATAATGAACTCCCACAGGCAGTGTTCTGGAAGTGTTCCCAAATATGTACAGCTACTCTTTCTGCCATGCTGACACCATGGACCTAGTAAGGAGCATCCAGACCCAGATGTTCCAGAAACTCCACAATGACCCCTGCGCCTTTGAGGTCCATCAAGTTCATAATCATTCGTGGAACAGGATCAGTCTTTATGATTGTGCCTCTGCCTCTGGCCATGTGAATGGCTGCATTTCTCAAACAGGTACACATTCTGGTTACTCAGGTTTGCTGGGATGCCCTCCTCTCCACCTGTGGCAAATTTACCCTCAATGAAACAGTCAAGGGGGTTCAACTTATTTAAAAAAAATATTGTCAGCATTTCCAGACTTTACGGCCACCCATATTTTATTTTTACCAAGATTCACATATGGCAAATCTTATAAATATTTTACCATTAATATATATCAAACAGGAATGGATACCAAAAAACAAGCTAACGGAGAAAATAACAAAAACAAGTCCTTTGCTGATGCTGCAAATAGCATTATTTTATTCTTTTTTATGGCTGAGTAGTATTCCATTGTATAAATATACCACGTCTTCTTTATCCAGTCATCTGTTGATGGACATTTAGGTTGTTTCCATGTCTTGTTTATTGTAAATAGTGCTGCTGTGAACATTGGGGAGCATGTATCTTTTTGAATTAGAGTTCCCTCTGGATATATGCCCAGGAGTGGGACTGCTGGATCACAGGGTAACTACTTTTGGTTTGACTCCAAGCATTTTTGTGTTTTCAAGTTTCCCACCCTCACTCACTGTAGTGATGTCTGTAATCTTCTTTCCTCTTCTGAGTCCAAAAATTGGACTCTCCACCACCTGCTTCCTGTGGTTTCACAATCTCTGCCATTTGTTTCCAATGAACCCTGCAACCAAACAGCTTTTTCCCAGCTCACACATTGCCCTGAAATGTCAGAAGCAAGACCAGCATCTTCCTTTTTGATTCCTGCTGTAATTTTATGCTGGTGACACTTTACATGCCTATTTCCAATGTCAATAAGTATTTCAAAAGTTTATAAATTTTTCTTGCAGAGTGTGGTCCCTGGAGTAAGAGGAACTTTCCATCTACAAGTTCTGTGACTTGGGTGAGTCACGCAGTGCCTCCCAACTCCGTTTCCTTGAGTTGGAAAATGGGGCTCAAAGTCAAAAGTGTTACAGTGAATGGGAAATGAGTTAAGATAGTAAAACATCACATAACTAGTACTGAATCGTTTTGCTATTATCATTGCTTTTATTTTTTGTACTATTATTACCAAGTTAGTTTCCATCTGTTAAAGTACACACAATTAGTTATTTCTTACAAAATTCAGCCGTAAAATTTTGTAGCACAAAACCTAGTGTTTTGGATGTGTTAAAAATTTAAAATCCTCTCTAAGAAAATAAACTGAATATTCTCTCAAGTGATTTTCCAATCATTTTTTGCTACACAGTATTTAGCAGGTTTCTACTAATTTCTTTTGATTTTAAAAGACTGCAATTCCAAAGCCATTGCACCTTTTTACATTGAACAAGCTTGACTCACTGGGTGCTTTGACACCAACACTGTTTTCTCCGCCTGCCTCTTCACACGCGCTTCTTGGTGAAACCCGTGGGTCCTCTGGTTACCTCCAGTAGCAAGAGGAAGCCTGATGTTCGCAATTAAATCCCACAGTCCAGGGTAATAGTCAAAATCCCACATTAAATTTCCCTTTTTTGTTTTCCTTTTTGTTACTGGAGGTACTGGGGGTTGAACCCAGGACCTCCTGCATGCTAAGCCAGTGCTCTGTCACTGAGCTACCCTCCCCACCCCCTACATTTTGTTTCAGTGCAGAACTTCTGTGTCCCCGGAGAACAGCCCGCCTTAGCCATTGATGGGAATGCTGCCGTGTGGAGCTGACGGGGAGCACGTGAACTTCATCTGTGCTTGGCGCTGCTCCCTCTTCTTCCCTGTCCTGGTCCACGGGGCTCTCCTGCTTCCCAGATTGCTGATCTTGAATTCTGACCTCTCTTAGCCCAGCAAGGGGAAGGTGGGAAGGAAAGAAGAATGAAAGGGCAAGAAAGGCTCGTGTCACCTGCCCAGCACCGCTGCAAGCCCACTGTGGTGCCGCATGGACTTGGCAGGGGTTCCCAGGGGGCTTTCTCTTGTGGGCATTTTATGCCATTTCCAGGGGCCTCGCCCTCACAGAGCCTTGTTGCGGGACGGGGAGCACCTTCTCTGGTTGGTCCCCACGGCGCCCCATCACTTGGCAGTCCTCATGCTGCTGTCATCCCCTCCCCTGTCATGGCAGATCTCTCAAGCTGGACCACATTGGAACAGCGTGGCACCCCTTCAGCCCTGAGGCTGGGAGAGCACGTACTCCTGGTGTTTCAGCCAGCCCCTACCCCATGTCTCCAGGATGGTCCTACAGTCATGCCCTGCTCCCCTGGCTTTAGGCATTTCACTCTGAGAACCTGCCTACATCCCCAGAGTTGGTTCCTGGGTGCTCCCTGTTGGGGGTGCACTCACAGAATCCTGAAAACCCTCTCTAAAATCCTAGCCCATGTCCACCTCTCTGGACCTTCCCCACATTCCTAGAAAGCTGCTGCGCTGCAGTCATGGGAGGTGCACCTTCTATTGGCCCCTCTCTTCCAGGCACTGCTGGGGTCAAGGCGGGCTTAGTTTTCTCATCAGGAAACCCTCAACTCCTAGGGTTGGTGTTAGGCCCTTGAGCTGCCATAAAGGCATCTGAATTTATAAGATTCTTCCTTTAATTTTCAACCAACGTTGGTACCAACTTTTACCAGTTCATTGGAAAGAGCATTTCTCATCCCCAGGAAAAAGAATTAAGATGTAAGCTTATACATTCTTATATAATTAGGAAATTAAAGAACTTAGGCTTGGCTATTATTTATGTATGTAATACTGGCACTTACCTAGAAAGATATCTACCACTTTTCCTTCCTTCTTTCTGATTTCAAAAACCAAGATATATGTTAAGAATGAACTGGGAAAATGGCAGTATCTAGAGGGGATTTTACTTGTGTGTTTATTTTTATGTTAAATTCTCTACTTTCACATCACCAAGAAGAGAGAGTTCTTTGGTGGGGAGTCAGCCTTAAGGACATACCAGGTTGAAGCACTTAGATGTCAGGGTCACATGACCTTTTCAAGATGTTTCTCATGGGTCAGTGAAAAGCTCTAACAGCTCAGGAACAGAAACAAGTTGAGAATTAAAAGCCAGGTGACTGAAGGGAAGAACCCTCTGCCAAGTTTCTGGCCGTCTCCTACACCGCTGATAAGTGGAAACAGTTTCTGGGCAGAGAACACGGCTCTGGGCTCCTCAGACAATCCAGCAGCAAGACAGGGTATCCCCAGAATTAAGGCTGGTCTACCCCACAGGGCTTCTCACTGAAATGCTTTAACACAGAGGTGACAAATCTCCTAGAGCAGAGCAACAGTGGTGGCTGTTACCACTGCTGTGGCACTTAGCTGTGTCTTCTTTCAAATAATAAATATGACCAAGTTTAGTTACACAACGGGGGAGGGATAGATTAGGAGTTTGGGGTTAGCAGATACAAACTACTATGTATAAAATAGATAAGCAATAAAGTCCTAATCTATAGCACAGAGAATCTTGGAATTACCTGCAATGAAACAAAATATGAGAAAGGGCATGAACCATGACTGATGGGACAGGGACGGGGAGGGGGGTCCTTAGGGAGGTCTGGAGTCCAGCAGAGCCAAGGTCACCCCACAGAGTCAACCCCTGCCCTGAAAGCTTAGACACATTCCAGCAAGCATGCTGTCTTGGTGGGATGTTAAATCTTTGGATTAAAAAAGTTAACTCTTTGGATTAAAATTTTCAGTATATTTTTTATCAAAATGGGATGGTTTTGATTTTTCACAATTTTAACATAAACCTTCATCTTTGCACCTTCCTGTAAAGATTTAGTCCAGCATTTCCACAGAGTTGTAAATTTTGAAGCACTATAAACAAATCCTTTCACATCTCATAAAACAAGTCTTAGTTAAGTGTATAAAGAATGTAGTATTTCTTATTATAACTTAAACTTTTTCAGGTCTGCTTGATTCTCTCTAGGGTGATTTCACTGAATGAATTCATAACAAAACTTCATCTTCCCTCAAAGGCCATTCAGCCCCTAGGACAATGTGTAGGCTGCTAGGTCACTATCTCCTATAAGGTATGCTCCATTTCAACCACTCTCATAGCAAGTTATTATTTTTTTAAATTATATACCTTCATTTAAAAAATCCTAAGTGAAACAGTTCAGTTTTTAGTTGCTTCTATCTAATAGAAAGCATATATTTTTATTCATTTATTTGAATCTTTAATGAGTAACATAAAATTTGACTTACTGTTCCTGAATTAATGGATTTCTTCTTTTTTTCCTTGCTTTTTAAGGGATTTATCACCTTAAAAAGCAGATAAAACAATTACAATATCAGGTTTTATACTGAAATATTTTTAAAATGTGTAGTCCAACCTGGTGCCTTCACTTCTTATGTATTCATTCACTTACAAATACCTTTAATATGACTCCTAAATAGTCAACCAGCCAAAACTTCTCTGCAAAAATTGGAAACAACCTAAACATCCATTGACAGATGACTGGATAAAGAAGCTGTGGTATATTTGTACAATGGAATACTACTCAGCCATAAAAAATAGTAAAATAATGCCATTTGCAGCAACATGGATGGATCTGGAGCTTGTCATTCTAAGTGAAGCCAGAAAGAGAAAGAAAAATACTGTATTATATCACTCATATGTGGAATCTAAAAAAAAAAAAAGACAAATGAACTTATTTACAAAACAGAAACAGACTCACAGACATTGAAAACAAACTTATAGTTACCACAGGGGGAAAGAGGTAGGAAGGGGTAAACTGGGAGTTCAAGATTTGCAGATACTAACTACTATATATAAAATAGATAAACAGTAAGTTTATACTGTATAGCACAGGGAACTATATTCAATATCTTATAGTTACTTATGATGAAAAAGAATATAAAATGAATATATTGCATGTATATGTATGACTGAAACATTGTACTGTACACCAGAAATAGACACATTATAAACTGACTACACTTCAATTTAAAAAAAAAAAGTTACTAGTGATAATCTTCTTTTAAAAAAGTCTCTTTTCAGTAATATTCTTCTCAATCACTTTATGTATTCATTACCCTACAATATGCATCTTTTTAATGTGAGAGAGACTTTTGACAGTCAAGATCCGAAGTAACAGTGATTACTTTGTAGAAAAACTATAGTTTTTCTAATAAATAAAATATACCCAAGACATATAACAGTTTTCATTTGATTAAATACACTAACAGAGCAAATCACCCAAATATGTGAATATTTAAGGACTCTACTAGTTGCTTTATAATGGCAGTAATTTCCATTAGACATGTAATTATGTGTAAAAGTGTGGAGTCCTTCCAGGGACCTAGTGGGAGCCACACCAGTCCACAAACCTAGTAATAGGCTGACTGACTGATGACTCAATTGTGCACGCTGAAAAGCAACTTTGGCCCAGGACCACTCTACCAAAGAAGGTACCGGAGCCAGTCTCATCCACGCAGCAACCAGATCTAATGCACACTCACTTGAGGCCCTAGCATCAAGCACACCTACTGTAGACCCCACTGTAGTCCTAGCAACAGCCTCAAAACTAGCTCCAAACCAGCACAATTAAAAGCTTGCAGGAGGCTTTGTAAAGATCAGGCACATTGCTGGAGAGCCAGGCGGCCAGGTGCTTGCGCAGGACTATGTGCATGGCCAGGAAAGACCTTGAGGAAGCCCTCATCTTTCATCTCTGGCTGACTTTGAGTCTCTGTTTAAACATCAAGGGAAAGCCAGGGTAGGATTTTGCACTTGGAGCATATAAGAAGTGTACCAGTGTACACAAATCTCTGTCAGTCATGTGTTGACCACTAGCTAACCAAGCACAGACTGCAAAGACCCACACAGCAAAGAAAACAGACTTTCCAGAATTACTCCAGGAAAGTCACTAAGCCAACAGCAACAACAAATCCTGGAAAAGCAGGGAATCTGGTCCCCCATGTTAATATAGTTTTAAAAATTTCCAGCATTCAACAACAACTAAAAATACAAAGCATGCATAAAAACAGGAAAGCATGGCTTATTCACAGGGGGGGAAACTGTCCTTGGGAACGTGTAGATATGGGATTTATTTAATAAGTTCTTTAAATCAGCTATTATAATTATGTTTAAGGAACTAAGGAAGCTAGGAATAAAGAAATAAAGCATGAAACAATGTCTTACCATATAGAAAAATCAATAAGTAGATCAAAAATTTAAAAAAGAACCAAATAGGCATTACCAACTTAAAAAGCACAGTAACAAATGAAAAATTTTCTAGAGGGGTTTAATAGAACATTTGAGCTGGCAGAAGAAAAAATCAGTGATCTTGAAGATTGATCAATTGAGATTTTCTAGTTTAAGAAACAAAAAGAAAAATAAAGAAAAAAAATGAAAAAAGCCTAAGAGACCTGTGGCACATAACCCAGCATTACAACATATGAATACTGGGAGCACCAAAAGGAGACGGGAGAGAGGAAGGGGCAGAGAGAATATCTGAAGAAATCATGGCTGAAAATTTCCAGGGCTGCCTCAGCAAATCTGAATCCCTTACATGTGTGCAGAAAATGACGTTTCCAATGTATTGCACCAAGAGCGAGCTGTCCACTGAAATTCTAAAACTACTGACACATAATCGTAATGGTCTCCCAGGCTTTCTCCAAAATGATCTCTTCTGTTGAGAATACGAATAATAAGAATACATTTATATTTGAAGTCATGGCATAAATATCCAGGCAGGGTATTTAATAAGGAATAATTGTTACTAAGTTTCCTTGTCATCTCATCAGATGTGATACTGATCCCCTCATTAAGCAAGCGTTGCTGGATAAGAGACATCCATTGAGAAGAAGACATTATAAGAGCTAAGGAAACTCAAAGTAATTGATCTCTGGAGGGTTACGTGGTGGCTTGGCAGTAAATGAGCTCTAAGTACAAGGAGGACTAGTATGCATGCCTTATTCCTCCTCAGCCTTGAGAGTGTGGAGAGAAAACCAGCATCTATATGAATGCAACCTGTCATATGACTTTCATTGTCTGTTCCGAGCTTTAATATTCTGCCCTTGAAAGACTCAGAGAGATAAACTGATCCATTGCTCTTAACTTTGTCTTTGCCTGGGAAGCTTTCTTGGGATGAGTTTGCCCATCGCCCGACCCCAATAGTATCTCATACTCCACCAAGTATACTCTTACATACAGCATCTATCAAGATACTATAAAGATACTTTGTGCATTTGTCTCTCCCATTAGACATTGAAATTATCATTCACCTCTTTATTCCCAGAGCCTAATATAATGTATGGAATATAGAAGTAAATATATAGAATTTAGAAATAAATGAATGCATGGAATACAAGTGCTTTAGCCTAGTAAGAAGGTGACCGATAGAAGAAGGAGATTCCTCCACTCTTAAAAAAGGGTCAATTTTAGTGTTAGTGTCAATCTGGCAGGAAAAAATTATCTTTATTGATTAAATACTGAGATATTCTCCTTGACTATTGATGTGCCTCAAATTTAAAAATCACAGAGAATGTACAGATAATGTAGCTCAAGGATTAACAGTGCAAAAACATACCATATGCTTAACTCATACCTGGACGTTAACTGGCAAGGGTAGGTTTAAGGCAGAACTAACTGCTGTGTTTGCTTTAATAACTGGGTTTCTCTAGTGACTGACTTATACTTTCTCATTCCCTTCAGTCTTCATCTAAACGACAGTTAAGATGCTCCAACACACTAAGCAGAAACAGCTTGTTACATAACACCATGCTACCACAACAAACATGCATATATTTCTCGTTTTATTAAAAAGGGATTGAGGAGGAGGTTGGTAGGAAGGCAAAACATAAAGGCTGAAGCTCAAGAAAAACAAATTTGCATCCACATGAAATATTTTTAAAATAAAATGTTTCATAAGCAAGAATTTTTAAATCACTCCAAATAGATTCAAGACCGTGTGACTTAAAGAGAAATACTATCATTTAACCTCAAAAAACAATCTGTTCAATAAATGTAAGATTCTTACACATCCTAGTACTTAGTTAACTTTTGGCAATTATCCTTTGCAAAAATCTATACTTTAAAAGCATAAATTTACTTATTTCAGAGGAAAATAATAAAATTCCTCTTACCCCATATACATTGAATTGTGATAGCCCTCTAGAAACTTCCCTATAGCTTGTTGTAAATTCTTTAATTAAATCATGACTAAAATTATGGGGAAAAATAGATACAGAGTATTAGCTTTCATACACTTGTTAATTACATTTTAAAATTTTTTAGAAATGTAGAGTTTAATTATGAAAAATTTCTTGATATTAAGAACATAACATAATTTAAAAGAGGATGATACATAATTTCACTGTTCTTTAATCCAAAATTATGTATACCCAAAACCACATTTTGTTAGTATTCAAATAATATTGTTATCCCACAAATGTTAATATTTCAAATAGGTGTAGTAGTTTTAATAACTCATATCTCAAATGTATTTTATCATCTATGTTTTCCAAGTTATTATTAATTAGGATAGAAGTTTGACACTCCAAAATTTATTATTATCCATATCAATAATCACAAATATAATATACAAAACCTTCTAATTTTCCTATACCAGGATGTAACAGGACACTATTTTTAAAAGGTTACTGCACGTTCCCATGGATGATGGTCACCAAGATTTATAATAATTTAAAAGTACATTGCTAATAACAAACATGGTTATTCTGAATTTCTTCACTTTAAAGCAATCAGCACTGTCTTCTCAAAAAGCAGAACTTCTCAGTTTAGGTGGGAAAGGGTAAGGATTGAGATCACATGTTTAGTTGTCACTATGAAGTCCTCATCACTGTGATCACTGAGGCTGACTTACGCAGCTGTAAAGCATGCAGTATGCACTCAGCAGTTTAGAGGTGCCTGTATTCTACTAGTCTGCACTAATTCAATGGCCAACACTAGGTTGAACACACACTGCTGAGAAATAAAAATAAAATGCTAGTATTTGGTGCAATGGTGAAATGTGATGCATCAGGGGAGGAAGATAAAGCTTGTAGGAACTGAAGTATTATAACCAACATAGGGAATGTCACTGCTGCTATTTGCATCATAGGATTTCAGTTTGGCCCATTTGCTTTGCAAGTGCGAGGTGTTCATTACAATAAAAGTGGATATTTTCCCCAGACTCCAGGTGGGTTTATGCTTAACTGTGAGTCCCTAAAATCCACACACCTTCCATAGACCTGATGACCAGTAACAAGCAACAAACTGTGGCTTGTCAACCAAACTACTGATTTCTAAAGTTGGGATTTCAAAGAAAAAACTGGCTGCCATCAATTTTAGTAGAGTTTTTGCAATAATTTTTTTTTAATTAAGATAAAACTCCTTTAGGTATTCGGCCTCCCAGTTCTTCCTTATCTTAAAGACCTTGTGCATATATGACAATATCACCTTGACCTCTTCAAGATTTAATTTTCAGAAGCAGATCTACACCCATGAAAATAGGAGAAGGAAAGAGGACTGGAGACTGTGGTAAATATATCTGTATTTGTGAATCCAACCCCAGTACTCTCTCTTTCAAGTTACACAGGGAAAATTACAAAACAATACTTTAGTGCTACTTATTTTTTTTAAATAAATAAAACAATTCTCTTTGATCTTAAGAAGCAATAGCTTATAACCATGATATCTTTTACATAAATCTTAAGAAATGTGAGTTATGGAGATTCTATTTAGAATCTGTCCTGCATTGCTACATAGGTTTCAGATATCATAACAGTCACTGAGAAAACGTTCTATGAAAGCACTTCAAACACAACTTTGATGTTGATGAGTGTGGACACGCCTTGTGTAACGAGAGCTCACCAAACCAGTGGTGGGGACCTAATGTAGAAGCCTTGGGAAATGACTGGAACATTTAAGCCCTCATGGCAGTTTTCTGACTGTGTAAATCCTACTCCTGTTTGGTTAATTTAAAAAAAAAATTAAATTCAATGTTTAGCTCTTATTTTTAACACTAAATCCCTACCACTCAATACTAATCAAAAATGTTGTCTAGAGAAGTAATATTTACTGGTTTCAATTACACAACTGAGTAATTGCTCAATTACTCAATCACATCTCAAGAACATATGATACATCCATCTGGATAAAGCCTGCCCAGTGGAGTGACAAATCTGGACCTAAGTGCAATGGTTGGGTTTACTAAACTGCACACTAACTTGCCCATGCTGAAGTCATGGTGGAACTTTCTAAGAAGCTGTTCTTGGATAGTTAGTTCTGTTTTGTTCCTGTTGAGTTTGTTGCTCTGCAGAGTTGAATGATTAACGGCGGCATACAATTCTCTCCGGTCTCCATGCTAGGATCCTGCGCTGCTCATCTGTATTTCCTATTCTGAAAAGACCCTGTTTATCACAAAATGGAGATTTTCCCCTCTGAGGCTGGCTATTAGGGAGCTTAAGCCAAGCCTGTGACCCATCTCCGGCAGGATATGTCCTCATGACGTGTTGTCCTCTGCAGACTTGTAGGATATCTTCCTCTTATTTCCCCTTTGCTTCAATTTGCTCACGCAGCTTAGTTCGCTATGTCTTATTATATGCTTTCCTATAGGCTTCCTTGGATCCTTTTCAGGATAGGACAAAACATAAATAATTACAAGAATGAATGAAATACTTGCCCCCTTCTGAATCTTGTTCAAGATGATTATTTTGAGTAAAACAGTTTGCATATTATACAAATGCAATGTTATCCTTGTGTGGTAGGGGAGAGAATGTACTGAGTCACAAAATACATTTTAGCCTCCAAGACAACATTTTTGTGAGATAAAGAAAATATATCATTGTATGTATTCTGATCCAGAGAAATGAATCATCAAGAAGTGAGGATGTGTCTAAAAAATAATAACAAAAATAATAAGGACATAAATGAACTACTTATTATTTATAACTAAGATGATTGATTTCTTGAATATGTGTAAGCACATTTGACTGTCCCTTATGATTGGATCACTGCACTATGTTGATTTCTTATTTTGTAGTTGGCTTTATTCCTTTGATAACTAAGTTTAAAAAGCTAAAGCTCTAATCTGTTCTTAGAAACAATAATCAGTACATACATGTAAACTAAAAAAAGTGCAGTATACTGTATATATGTACTTACATGCAATATAATGTGTATGTGCAGTCAAACTGTAAGAATTCTGCCTAATAAAACTGAAGAAGGAAAAAAAATTACTAGAAAACTAAAAAACAGTGAAGATTTGTCAAAAGATCATTAACACAAGGCAGTAAGTGGCCAATAGCAATAAAATAGCCAAGTCTAGATACAAATTGCTTTGTGTCAAGAATACATCTGAACAATCTGGGTGGACAAGCGAATAAATTCTCAGGTCAGTTTTGTTACAGATCCCTTGAAATGCACGGACATTTCTGTAGTTTCTTTTGTAACCTGCTGTTCTTCAAATACTATGTATTAAATTATAGACAAGAACTTGAAAGTATTGAAGGTGGTTTTCACTGATTTATTTTTATAATTACCTTTTCCCCTATCATTAACTATTACTGGATTCTACTACAGTTAAAAGAAAATTAATTCACTTTAACATTTTTATCTGTTCACAATTGTCAGTACTATAATTTTGAAACAATTCTCACTATACAGAGAAATATGATGGAAAGTACCTTGATAAAAAATTACAACCAACAATTTCCTTGTGAATTAATAATACTGTTTTGGCATTTCCTGTTAGTTTAATTGTAACTAAAATAATTATTCTACATCATAAATGTCAAACTGTCTGACTGCATTTATGAAATAGAGTTTATTGTAGGATGGTTGATCTGATTTGTGTCTGTTTACATCTCTAACTTTTTCCAAAAAATGTTTTATAATTGATACATGTTATTTAAAATCAGAAGAAATAAACAAATAATGAGAGCAAATTTATTAATATTATAGGTAGTAATTTGGGTCTAAAATGTCTTGTTTGAGTAAAGTGATTAACTTTTTAAATAAAATCTGAATATTATAATCATTTCTATCCTCTATTAATAGTAGAAAATGGGTACTATGCATATTTACATTTATATCTGAAACCTGTAGAATAGTCCCTAGTTGACAGCCATGTCCATCCTCTCTGACTTTTGACATCTTTCCCTACATCGCTTCTCTTTTACTCCACTGTTTAGCTATTTTCTCCTCTGAGAAGTCTTTCCTGCTGTAGGCCCTTCCCTTTAGCTTTCAAAAAAACCCAACTGTATCATCACACTCCCTATATTGTATAGTAGCTGCTGTTTGTATATCTCCCATCTCAGCTTTTATAACATATTTGAAGGTGAGGAAAACGGTCAATTCATCTCAGTATTCTCAGCAGCTACTCCAGTGCCTGGGAACCGATGGGCATTACTGAATGGTTAACATCCTAGTCATGCTGTGATTTTTACCTTGCCAGTAATGTTAACAATTTTGCCTCATACAAATTATATTTAGGCCAAAAGAATGGAACAAGTGCCAAATACATTAGCCATTGCTACTTTATTTCCTCAAAACAACTCCGAAGGTAATGCCAATAGCTATTATTTTCCCACAGAAAGGTACCCACATAATTACACCAAAGACATAGAGAAAAGAGACAGAGACTTTTGCCTTTTGTTGGCATTTCCAGTGATTTTCTTAAAGGCCACCCTGCCTTGCGCACAGTGGATGATGCTCATTTTCCTAGCAGTCATTACACTAATTTTGCACCTGTGTACAAATGGCAACTATGTACTGAGTCCATCTCATCACGTTCTCTATCATCACGCTGTCTTAAGTCAGTCAGTCACTTTGAGGTCCTTGTGTCTTCACCTAAAAAATTGGAGGCAATGCCTATTTACTGTTTTGAAAATAAACCCCGATAATTCATTTGAATTCTTTCTGTGAAAGGTGTTTAATTTCTTATAAAAGACATGGCTAAAATACACTTTTTCTGATTATTAAGAATGTCACTCTAGACACCTATCTATGTAGTTTTAAAGAAGCTTTAAGCAAAATAACCTGTGAAGATGTGATAGGCTTATGAATCGATATTTTGGAGTTACACACACATCTGTGGCTCGCACCAGTCTGGTGTAAGAATGCTTACTTCATTAGGCATACCACTCGTGTGGCGCACATCAGAGTGTGATATGTCTCCTGTGTGCTTTAAAGGATGTATCAAATGATGATCTGTGAACAAAACTGTACATTAAAGGTAATGTCTCTAATTGGGATGCTGAAAAGATACCAGCACAAAAATTGGCATGATTTTTCCTATGGGGACAACAGCCTCAGATATTGTCTCCTCCACCTGTATTACAACCTAATGATTTCCACATCCCTCTGTCTGGTCTAATGCATTCCAGTCCTAGCAAGCAGGGAGAGATTTTGAAACTAGCAGAAACTGAGCAGTCAGAGAAATGATACATGCTTTTAATTGAAGTGTAGCTATGGTGACCTTAATTCAATGGACAGGCTGTGGACATTTTTACTGTTTAAACTTGTCTTTGTAGAAGAGCAGCAGTGTTTTTCCAGATGTGACTGGGACCAAGCCACTAATTCCATAATTCAAATAAAATACACTAAGTACTTGGGACCTCTCATGATCACCACAAGAAAGTCTTTATAAGTCCAGAAAACAACATACCAGCTGTCCCTGATTTTGCATTTTTCCCCCTGTTTCTCTTCTAGTCAAAGTTTTTGACTTGGACACAACTTTTCAGCATCTGGGAATGTTTTCACTAATGAGATTACACCAGACTTCACTGATTCTTAAAGAAAGTAGTTGTTATTTTTAAATTTCAACAAACCACATCTTTTTTTCTTTGTAACTTCATCAAATCCTGATGAAGAACTTAGTTTCCTTTAAAAAGTCCAGAAATGTGACTTTTAAATATTCCTAGATTAAGAGGTGGTCTGTATTTAAATCTACAGAACTATCATGATTCTTAAATAACTGCCCCAGTAAACAAATTACAAGCACATTCTGACAAAAGTATTTTTTCTTCATAAAGTTTTAATTTATGTTTTTACTGGTAGAAATTATTATACATATATATAATGTGTATATTATATGTATGTATATATGTGTGTGTATTCAATTAGAAGTGATCATTTAATCTCCAGTTTTGTTGAAATTTTAAGTAATTTCAAAAGGTTCACAGTTTCTTGGCTCCCTCTGTAGATTACAACACTTCTGAGCCTCCAAGAAGCAGACAGATAGAATCACTCTTAAATATGAACAACTCAGCAGGCAAAACAGGCTCCTTTGATCAGTCTTACTCATACCTGCTCCTTGATCTATTTCTAACACAGAATTTTTAGAAGATATAAATACCATATATATTGTCTTATTTTCCTTTTCGGTGTAGGTACATATAAAATTCTATATAATAATATTTAATATTATACCTATATAACCATACATTTCAATACATTTGTATTTCTCCTATTATTACTTAATACTTTATTAACTTCATTTTCACTTATTTTTTGATCTACACAGACTGACAAACCACATTTTCTAAGATAGAGACAATGTTTTTAATGTGGTTAAGATACAGCAAATGATATAATCTATAATACAGGAAATATTCTAGATGATGATTTATCATATTTAAGCCAAAACTGTATGCCTAACAGCTATTCCAATTTAAAAAATACATGGTATACACATATTTTTAAAGTGTATTTGTAATGTTAGGTTATTTAAATTGCATGTGTATCTATTAGACATAATGTAAATTTTAACTATACATAAAGTCTAACTTTGAAAATGTAATTAACAATTAAAGTTAATCAATTTCTTTTCTATTGCCTCTAATAAGCTTAATGCACCAAATATTATCAAGCAAAAACTCCTCATTCAAATTAAAATTTGCCTAGTCAAATAAAAAGTGTATCATATCTAAAGCCAAAATTTCTTAATATAAAATAACTTTTATCTAGCAATAGTTTCACAAATGCAATTTAATCCATTATAAGGATGGAGTTTCTTTAGCTAGACAGAATCTTTGGATATTTTTCTAGGATTATATGAATTAGAAAGTTAACTGAAATAGTGTCTAAAGTTAAAATCTTCTCCAATTTCTGGATTTTTAAACATTTATGTTTATTCATACCACATACTTTTCCTCTGTAATTTCAAAGTGATTGAATTCTAATTTTTAGCTTGAACACTGAGCTCTAGAAATGGAAGTCTGTGATTCATATCCTGTTTCTAAAATTTAAGTCATCAGTCAATGAGTGTTATTATTTTCAGACTAATGAGAATTAGTAAGAATAATCAGTATTACCATAATAAACAAAGCAAAACAAAAGAAACAGAAGCAGCATTAACATAAAATAATAATAAATTTAATATTAGCCAAAGGATCAAAATTAAAATGAAATGGGATATTAAATCTCTGTTCTGTTTTTTTTAGGGACATGCCAGGTGTTTAATGGGTGCCTGGCGCTGCCTGCCAGGGCTGTCCATCCCCACCAAGCTGGGGTTCTGGGCCCCAGCACCCCTCACCCAGGCATTTCGCAGACACTCCAGCCACACACCCAGCTAGAGGAACCAGAAGAAACCGGCTGCACCTTCCCCAGGTGAGCGAATGGCATTTTAAAAAGAGAAAAGGCTTTGCATAAAAAAAGGTCTCAAGAGAAAAACTACCACAAAAGGGGAAAGAGCCTTCCTAAAACCCACACGTTCCACACTGAAAATAAAGTAATAGGTTAAAACACTGCATCTAATAAAACCTTGAGAAAGGGTGCAGACTTCAAGTTGCTTCCATGTCGTGGTCTTCGGGGTCTCCCTCTTGGCCAGTAATGCTTTGGCGGCCCGTGTGGCCGAGCGGTGGGTACCGACTCCCCCACACCCTTGGGTTGAAGTGCATCAGACTGCAATGTAGCGGACTCTCCCCGAATCCAGAAGCAGCTCTCAGCCAGGAGCCGTTCTCCCCCAGCTCTGGCCAGTGAGGCCCACAGGGTGGCCGGGGCCGTCCCTCAGCCCATCGGGGGCACACAGGCGACCCCGCCGAGGCTTTGTGCCTCCCCTCCAATGTCCCTGCTCCCTGCCTGTTGGCTCGCCTGGGATTTAGCCTCCCTCCCCCGCTCCGAGCACCAGCTGGACCCCGGGACCTGAGGCCTCGTCGAGGCGCACGGGCACGGGCGGCTCCCCACCGCGGGCCTGGTCGGAGCCCGGGGGAGGCGGGGGCTGCTCCTCCCCTGCCCGGAGGCGGCGCGGCTGCGGCTGCGGCTGCGCCTGGCCTCTGCTGTACCGCTCCGGCAGGACCTTGGTGGGCTGCTTGCCCACCCGCTCCCTGGGCGCGCCGTGGCTCAGCAGCCAGCCCGTGAAGTCCTAGTGCGTCGGGTCGGGCCCCAGCATGAGCCTGGCACGGCCGGGCTGGCTCTGGCACCACACCAGGCCGATGGCGGCGATGGTCCGGATCTCCATCACCGCCTCCAGCACCGGCATGCCCTTGACCAGCAGGCTGACCAGCACAGCCGCAGCTCGGAGGGAGCCGCCGTCAGCAGGCGCCGCGGCAGCCCCTGCATGAAGGGCATGTCCTCGGGCGCCGGGCGCTAGGGCTCCCCGGGCAGGGGCGGCTCTCGGTAGATCCAGGCCAGCAGGCCCAGCCCCAACACCAGCTGGATGCCCTCCTCCATGGTGGTCCAGGACGGGAAGGGCAGCCCGGTGGCCTCGAAGTGCAGGAAGGACTCCCAGCGCTGGCACCGGGAGAGCAGCAGCCAGGCCAGCAGCGTTCGGCAGCCTCCCCGCAGGGCCTGGCAGCGGCAGTTGAAGACGGCATCGCCGGTCAGGTCGCCCAGCAGCGCCAGCTCCCCGGAATTCAGGGACAGCGCTGCCCCCCCCCCCCCCCCCCCGTCATACACCCGCAGAATCCAGGTGACCATGAGCTCGTTGGGGTTCTACCTGAAGTGCGGCACGATGGCCAGCAGCTCGGTATACGTGCAGTAGCGGTCGCCTCGCCCCACCTGGGTGGGCTGCAGGGCTCTCTAGGCCGTGACTGTGGCAGCTTCTGCCCTGGGACGGGAAGAGGCCGGGAGGGGCGCGGGCACGGGTGCCAGAGGGATGGTGGCGGTCTGGGACTCCTGGAGGAACCACTGAGAGGGATGGCCAGGCTGTTCAACTCCTGAGGAACCACCAAGATGGGGTGGTGGTGGGTGGCGCCTCAGCTTGAAGATACACCTCACGCTCACTCTCTCCAATGCCTAAATCTCTATTGTATTTTCTTGTTCTTTCTTTGTCATTGGTTTATAGCCAAATAATTGCAATTCAAAATAATCTCTTCCTCTCAAACATATTAATAGCAGATACTTTTATTCAAGACTTTTAAGAAAGCACATATATACCAGTCACCAGAACATAAGTTCAATCCATAGTTTAAAAAATTTTTACTTTACTGTGCATCATATGCTTTTCCAAATTGTTCATATACTGGTATAGTTTTGGGCTAGTGCTCATAAATTAGTACTTATTTATGTATTGCTTATTCACTCAAATTTGCCCGAGTTCATAGATAAATCTATCTGCTCATCTATCTAGATTTGCTATTATATTGCTAGCTTTGTTTATTCTCTGTAATGGTTAACTACCACTGTATGTCTTTAAGAGATAATAACATCTTAACTTGTCTTGCTTTCTCACAATGATTAAGACTGGAACACAGGGAAGGGGAGGGTATAGCTCAAGCGGCAGAGGGCGTGCTTAGCATGCATGAGGTCCTGGGTGCAACTCCCAGCACCTCCTTTAAAAATAAATAAGTAAATAAACCTAATTACCTCCCCTTTCTCACCACCAAAAAAGCAAAAAGACTGGAACGCAGGGACTCTAACACTTCCCTAACCAAGGTCCATCTTTTGATAGGAAAGCACAAGGGAAAAAACTCTGACAGGAGTAATTCTCTCTCTCTCACATACATACACACTTATACAATATACAATTTCCAGCCTGAAGTTGCCCACTACAATCCACTACTACCCAAGCTTAGGGTCTTCTCCATGGTGAACAATCCCTTCTTTGCCTCTGGCATATCTGCTCTCTTCTGTGTGCAGGGACACCTTTTCCTACAGTCCTGCCAGAGTTGCCAACAGACATCAGAAGTGTTCGGGTTCCCTTGCCATCCTTACTTGTGGAGCCGGCCACCAATTTCTATGCTCTCTCTGGCCACCAGTCTCCACACTGTCCATTATCTTCCTGACAGACTGAGGGACTCCAAAAAAGGCAATAGGGACCAACTGCAAATGGCAAGTCACAAAGAGGAGAAGATTCAAGTAAATTTGCTATTGAAATTCTTTCAAACCTGTGGGGGAAAATGCATTTTGGAAAGTTTGCTTTGATCACTGTCAAGGTTTTAGATTTAATAGACCCACCAGCTTAAAAAAATGTGTGTTTACTTAGTACAAAACTGTGAATTGTTGCTGTTGTAGCCTTTAATTAACATGTATAGACAATTAAGATAATTCAAGTCATACAAATTGCTTAGATTATTTATCTCAAATAAAACCGAGTCATTCAAAAAATTTATTTTTATTTTATGCTGTGTAAATCAGGCATTGTTAGTAAAAAAAAAAGTACATTATAAATTAAAAAATAATCATCTCATTTTGGCAAAATTTCACATTTAAAGCTGACAGAGTTCACTGTAATCCTTGACGTAGATTTTATGTGGTAACTCAGAACATGCAGATTTAAAAGAACTTCAGCCACAGAGAGTTGTGTGCTTATTTTTATATTAATATATTTTGCATTAATAGAAAATAATTACTACCATTCAAGATTTATAAGGTCTTTTTAAAAACCTGTATCATTACTCTTTCCAGTCCTCTAAGTGAATATTAAATTCTTACACTAATTATGGAGAAACAAACTTTTTAGGTATTTTGAGAGGCTTGAATAATTATATGTTTTTGATTGGTGTAACTTTTATAATGGTTTTAATAATAAAAATATCTTCAAAGTATTAAAATATGGAAATAATAGTATACCTCATAAAAGTTGTTTTGTTAGAAGCTTGAGTAAATTAATATATATTTTACCTATTGAGGCTCCAGAAGACTATGAATCAAAATTTAGAATACCTGAGCTTCCAAGAGATACATATCTAAGATATTAATCAACATTAAATGTAGTGAGTGAGTTAGGATTGAGGCTGCGTAGATAGGTAGTATCTATTTGTAAAAGCTCTCCCTCTTTAATAATAAGCATAGTGGAAAGTTAGTCTTTAAAACCCATCTTAAGAATCTGTGAATTTCCTAGTGGAAATAAAAGAAATATCCATCCACACATACAACCCAATAAGAATAATATTTGTCTATTGGTTCAAACTGTTGGGTTCTCTCTGGGTAAGTCATTAGGCTTCCTGGCAAAAATTTTTCACCCCTCAAAATCATAGAATACATTTTCTTAGTCACTTCAAAAAACAGTTGAGTTGATTAACTTGGGTTATTCTGAACAGAACACCAGAATTTGTTCTGGGTTCTTGGAAGAAAGGTGCTATCTTAAAAAATGGCCATAAATGCAGTTCTAGTTTCAATATATGTTAAAACTAATTTGTGAGGTTAAAATATAAATTTATAATACATGTGTTCATTGGCTTGTTTAAACTATGCTCTAATATATACAAATATATTAGCATTTAATCTAAAGTGCATATATGGTTGACTCTTTCTGTATATTAAATACTATTCCAATACATTTAGGAAAAATAATAATAAAGTACTATTTAGACAGCAGTAACTTCAAATG
Organism: Camelus bactrianus; assembly: GCF_048773025.1. Lineage (NCBI taxonomy): Eukaryota > Metazoa > Chordata > Mammalia > Artiodactyla > Camelidae > Camelus > Camelus bactrianus. Next base: position 5,364,270 of record NC_133560.1, on the reverse strand, counting down.
GGCATTGTTAATGTTAACACATTAACATTGTTAACGTTAACACACATTGTTAATGTGTGAAGATTTAAATATAAGAATATCTTACTGTAGACCTAAATAAACATGCCAATTGTAAATTCACCTTATTTTTATTTATTTATTTTTGAATTTGCTTTAAACACAAGCCATTGGGAAAACAGCACAGTAGAGAATTCTTCTCTTGTTTGTATGTTTATTCTGTTCTACGTATAAAATCACAAGCTGAGGCCAAAAATAGAAATTAACAAGATTTATACCTCTGCTCCTAAGTCATCATCATAGGATACTACTATTAATTAAGCCAAGCAGCTTAAGAAGCATAATATATAAATATTCATGTACTTTCACATGTTTATAAAGTTTCATTTCAAGTGTATATCAGTCTCAAGATTTGGTTTATGGAAAAGGTTGCTAATAATCCTGCAATACCGCTTAACACAGCACATACATACAATTGCAATTAGTGCATGCCATTTGTATTACAAATATATGTATAACTAACTTGAAAATTTAAAATTAACAATCTGGATTATTTTGACTTCTTTAGAAACATTATATAATAAATATTAATTATAAGAGAAATTGTAATATGAAAAAAACTAGTTCTCTTTAAGGACCTTATTTGCTAGTCAGAATATAGTTTCTGAACCTTAATGCCAAACAGTTATGTTTAGTCTGTTTAAACACACACACAGGAAAAATAAGAGAAATCCACAAGAATGGCTTATTCACAGATACTCTTTGATTCTGTCAAATTCAGTGCAATGCCAAAGATGTAAATTTTATATGGTGTTAGCATAATATTAAAATGTTGCTAATTTTTAGTAACAATAAATCTTAACATGAACTGTAATACCTGGTTTAAACTATAATGCAGAAATAATTTCAAATATTATGAAATATACATAAAAATGAAAGTTGTGCAGTCCACATCTAATGAAATGGATAACTGAAGCAATTACTTAGATAATACAAATATATAACTACCTGTACATTTTAAATAAAAACTATTTTGAAGTCTTTATTTTTCATTTTCAACTTGCATCTATAGATGCAAATTAGAAATTATGAGACCAAAACTATGCACCCAAGCAGGTTGAAACTAAGAATATCATAACTGAACATCAGAGTTTACATTCAAAAATAGAGTAGAAATGTTGATAGAGGAGAGCAGCAAATCAAACTTTAGGATATAAAGTATCATTTAGGGAGCTCAGCTCAGTCACCTGGTTAAAACATCTTTAAAATAAATAAATGATACTAAGCTCTCAAATATATTTGAGTATTTGCCAAAGCTAAATTTTCACTGGTGGTGGCAACATTCTGTCTTCGTTTTCCTTCATATCAGTGACTGTAAAATTTTCCTTTTAAATGTGATTTGACTGTAAAGCTGTAAATGCCTAAAATATTACTTTTGTCTTATTTTAACTTCTCAGGTTATGTCTGCTCTAGTGACTATCAAATGCTAAAAGAACTTGTGTTTCAAAGGACAGATTCTGGACTTCTGAATGGCATGATCTACTTTTCCTGTATTAAAATGATGGGAGATAAGAGCAGTGATTAGAAAGGCAGTTGTCAGAGGAATAAAGAGTAGTTTGTTTTGAAAGCTATGACTGCTTAATAGTCATATAAAATGGGCAAGTCATTTCCACATTCTGAGCCTTAATTTTCATATTCTAAAAAGGCAAAGAACAATAATAATATTCCTCATTGGTTTTTATTTTGTCTGTTTGTTTTTAGAATTGAGAGGGAATGTGTACAATTGCTTGGAGTATCAAATTAAATTTAAAACTCACAATGAATAATCATGAAATTGAATTATCAAACTATTCTGTAATAGCAATTTATATAGTAAAAAACACCACACCACAGTACCCTTTCTTTCCCACTCATATTCTGTCTCTCTCCTCTCTCTTTCTGACTAGCCCGTTCCAATGCAATATTAAAATTATTACAAAGTAAATGTATTTGGCAAACTCATGTCTGTTGTGAACGTCTCACTTGCTAAATTTTAATAAACTATTTTCCCAGGATTGATTTATTGCTAAGCCTAGTTTTATGTGTATTTGAAACACTCACAGGTGATTGACAGACATTACAGAGCTACACAGCACATGTTGTTAACACTGTATCTCAAAGTGTCTTGGTGTTTAGAATCACAGTGGAAATAGTGGGTGACCATCACGTACCAACAATCATCCTACTGTACAAAGGACAGGCATCATCACTCACAGAAGGTAATGCATCACTCACAGCCAGAAGTTTCACTTAACTGGAAGACCTTTATGGTCCAGCTCCACATAAGTTTCTCCCAAAACTCTCATGAAGCAATCACATATATTTGTACTGTTTCAAATAAATTTTTTAAATAGAAGAGTCTCCAATTTATACCTTTAATTTATATTCCAGTATCTAATTCTCTAGTCTCATATTTCAAGTCGCCTGAAACACAGCTCCACTATAATACATAATTTTAAAGAGGGGAATTGAGGGCAGGAAAGAGAAAAGGAAATACAGTGAATGGCAAAATCTTTCGCAACACATTCTTGGGAGACAGAGACGTAGGGTAAAATCTAAGCGGGACTTGGGAGTATCTGAAACTGTCAGAAGAGAGAGCTGAGCCCTGTGTAATAAGAAAGCACAGCAGAATTAGGTTGATGTCATCTGAAATGTTTTCATTCCTCTGGCATGAGGTCACTAGGAGTTTTAGTATTATCTGATTAAGACCGTCAGAGAATACTGAAAGGAATCAGATACTAAAATAGATTTACGAATACTCAGCCCCGCCGCCTGCACCTCCGCTGACCCGGCCTCAGGTCACACCAAGGCGTGGGGCGCCGAGGAGCAGCCTGAGAAGAGGAGGCTGCCGAGGGGGACGACGCCCCCGGCGCCGGCGCCGGCGGCAGAGCCCGAGAGGAGTGCCACAGGCCAGGCCTCCCGTGGTAGCTCCACTGACCCCGCCGAAGATCCCAGAAGGGGAACGTGCGGACTTCAGTGACACCCGCCGGAAGCTCCTGGGAAAAGAGCTGCCGGAGCTGCAGACGCTCACTGACGTGCATTGTGAGCAGTGGAAGGAGCAGGAAGAGGAGCTCGTGGCCCGGAAATCGCTCCCTGCGCGGCGCCGGGCACAGAGAGCTGAGCAGCAGCGCTTCAGAACGGAGAAGGGACGCGAGTGTCAGGCCAAGTGGTGGAGGAGAAGATGCAGAAGGAAGAGGAAGAGGCCAAGAAGCGGGCTCAGGATGATGCCAAAAAGAAGAAGGTTCTGTCCAACATGGGGGCCCATTTTGGGGGTTACCTGGTCATGGCAGAACAGAAGCGGGGGAAGCACCAGACAGGGCGTGAAGTGAAGCAGCGCATCCTGTCTGAGCGTAGAAAGCCTCTGAACATCGACTACACGGGAGAGGACCAGCTCCGGAAGAAGGCCCAGGCCCTGTCGGACTGGATCCACCAGCTGGAGTCCGAGGAGTTTGACCTGATGGCCAAGGTGAAGCAGCAGAAGCATGAGGTCTACGCGCTGTACAACCGCATCAGCTCACCCAGCAGTTCCGGAAGGGGCGGGACGGGCCGCGTTGGAGGTCGCTGGAAGTCGGGAGGGGCGCTGGCCCACCCCACAGCAGCAGGGCGCCTTGGAGTGTGTGCCCCAACTGTGGCTTGACATAAACGCTCCCCTTTCAGGTACCTGCTGAAGTCTTTGATTGTTACTGTTAACACGCGGTTGCCACTCTGGTAAACGGAGAGGCCACGGACTCGCGATCTGATCGCCTGGCAAATCTTCAGCAGTCGTGGTGATGATGTGCAGATTCGGACCCTCACACACAGTGGTGGGAATGGAAAATGGAAAACAGTCTGGTGTTTCCTTGAAAAGTTAAACGTAGACGGGGTAGGGGGATAGCTCAGTGGTAGAGCGTGTGGTTAGCATGCAGGAGGCCCTGGGTTCAATTCCCAGTACCTCCATTAAAACCAAAACCAAAACCAAAACACAAGTTACATGTAGAGTTACCAGAGAACTCAGTAGTGCTTTTCCAAGAGAACAGAAAACGTACATCGCACAAAAATACACGATTGTTGGCAGCAGAATAGCCAAGAGGTGGAAACAACCCAAAGGTCCGTTAACCAATGCATGGATCCCAGAGACTATCATTGAGCCATGAAAAGAATGCGGTGCTAACACGGGCTACAACGCAGACAAGTCTCAAAATCATCATGTGTGAAAGAAGCCAGACCACAGAAGACCACATCTTGTGGGATTCCATTGATACGAAATTCCCAGAAGGCAAATCCACCAAGGCGGGAACCGGAAGAAGGGAGGAATGGGGGGAGGGAGGTGGTGGTGATGGTTTAAAGAATTGGTGTTTCTATTGGGGAGGGGGTGAAAATGTTCCAGAAATCGATAGTAGTCATGGCTGAACAACCTTGTGACTAGGCCAAAGGAAAAAAAAAAAAAAAACAAAAACTCAAAAACAACAACAACAGCAAAAAAACCCCACTGAATTGCACCCTTTGAAATGGTAGCTTTTTCAGGATGGGAATTATATCTGAATTTACAAACCCAAAACCCAGCCAAATAAAAACGTTTGCAATGTTGTCTCTGGAAAATAAATCAAATAAAATCTGTTTACGTTTGGTGTCTCTTCATCACAACTAAGCAAAAGCTAATGTTAGAATTTCAAATTCACCACTTCTTTCTAAAACCAAGTCTATCATATCTGCCTCTATCTCCACCAACTGACAAGTCAGCAAGTCCTTATTTCCATCAATGATACACATTCTTTGTCACTACATTTAGAATCTAAGAACCGTGGCTTTTTTTGGGGGGAACTTATACTAAAAAATCATTTATTATTTATCTTAAATTCAAATTTTTTAATTGATGTATAGTCAGTTTACAATGTTGTGTCAATTTCTGGTGCACAGCACAATGCTTCAGTCATACATGAACCTACATATATTCAGTTTCATGTTCTTTCTCACCATAAGCTACTACATGACATTGAATATATTTCCCTGTGCTACACAGTATAAAGCTGTTTATCTATTCTACATATACCAGTCAGTATCTGCAAATCTCCAACTCCCAGTTTACCTCTTCCCACCCCCTCCCCCCTTGCAACCACAAGTCTGTATTCTATGTCTGTGAGTCTGTTTGAGAACTGTGTTTTACTTCAGTCTTCAACTAAAACTACTCGGCTGCTACAAATTCATAGATTCTACTTACTTAATACTGGCCCTAGTATCTCTAGCCTCACTTGATGTTGAGAACTGAAAAGCTCACAAACCATGTAGATAATCTTGGGCTAGAAACTTAACCTCAGTACATTTATCAACAAAATTAGGATAGTAAGTCATGGATACTATGAGGATTCTTGCAAGGATCAAATGAGAAAATGTGTGAAAAAGCAAACACTACAATGCTCTAAGCATAGTCAAAACGTAATTTAGTTGGCTCTCATGGAAATGTTCTAAACAAAACACTGCACTTACTGGGTTCACAATATCCCTTCTTTTAAAATTCCTACCCTCCTTTCAGGATGAATCATATGTTATACTGTGTCATGAACACATCTAGGATACTTCCACACAGCTCTAAACTTACCCTTCTCTGATGCAGAATGGCCACACTCTGTCTAGTAGTACTTTTCCCCTAGGATTGTACTATTCACTCTGAAGGACCACATTCTTCTCCAGTCCATGGGCTGATACATTTTTTAATACTCCTGCAGTAACTAGTATAGTGACCTGCACTTAATAGATGCTCAGAAATATTTGTTTAATTTAACTGTATGGATCTTTTGTTCCAAACTTCAAGAAAAAAATAACAGTTTCACAACCTGAGGGTTTATTTTTTTTATTCTCTTATTCCAGAGTGAGTTTCTAAAATGATTCTCAACCTAAATCTGCATCAGCATGACCTGGAGGGTTTTTTTCAAACAACAAACAAACATTTAGACTGCACCCCAAGCTTCTTGAAACAGAATGTGGAGCAGTACTATTTTGAGAAAAGATCTCCAGGGGATTCTCGTGTAAGCTTTCAGTTGAGACCACTGCTGTAAATGATCCATAGTGTGTCTGACAATAAGAAACTTTCAATATATTTTGATCTTGAGTACAGAACATGATCAAGGTTTTCTGTTTCACAGAATAGATATGTAATTTAAGGTCATCACAGCGATATGGAAAATATTCTTGAATATAAGCTAAAAGAAAAACCTTTTAAATATGGATCAAAAATCTTTGCAGATATAAATGGTAAAACTACCTGAAGTCACAAATATCTAAATTAATGTAATATCTTATCCAGTAAATTGATGGTCAAAAAAGATTACCATGAATGAGGGAAAGAAGTGAGGCTTTTTTCTTTCCTTCCTTGGAAACCTCAACATATTTCTCACACATACTATAATATAAGCTGTAATTTTTAACATTAATTTTTTGTTTTACAAAATTAGAAATTGTGAGATAGGTCAAAGTATACTGTGAAATAACAAAAATGACAAAAACAATACTGAGTTGCTTCAGAGTTGAATAATTGAATCTTTTCTGTACACAACTGTCGATCTCTCAAAATGCTATTGAAGACTCTGCTTTCTTTAGTCATTGTTTGGCCAGAAGAATCCTTAAAGAAACCATTCTTCAATGTTTTGAATGTAACTTTTAGGACAAACACTAAGGATACTTAGAGAACCTAAGATTCATAGGAGCTTAAATCAAAATGACCAGCAATAAAACAGGTATTACCTCATGTTTTATGAGGAATAAAGTGCTATTAAGTTTCCTCTTTGTTGTTGCTCAGCTTTAAAACAAGACCTAGAATCCTACATAGGGAAATCACAGATTGCCTTCAAATATGCTTTAGTTTTTTTGTCTCTTGAACTGGTAAGGTGAAAGGACAAAATATTTTCATTAAATTAGTCAGAAAAAATGTAATACATAGTTTCTATAAATGTGAATTGGAACCTTGGAACAAAGGGGTAACCTGGGAGCCAGTCTAACTTTTGCCAGCTCGTTCCCACTTAACTCCAAGCATCTATTCTTGGAATAAAAGCAGTCTTCCTATCTGATCTTCCCAAGATTCTCTGAAGCAACCAAATTTCCTGGATTTAATTTAGATAATACTAGATTCTAACTCAGTAAAAAGACACCACATTTTCCATTGACCCCTAATCAAATTACTATTACTAATATTTGTAGCTACTGCCAAAGATTTTCCAGATAGAATCCTTTGTTATGTATCCTCCATTGTGCATCTGTCTCAGAGGTAAATTCTCTGCTTGTTGACTTAATCACCTACCTCTCAACCTCACAGATAAAGAGGTATGAATTGGGTTAAGAATTGAGCTTTCTAGAAACATTGTAGAAGTAGAGTTGGTATGTCAAATTTACTTTTTATAATGTTGATATTTCTAGACATTTGGTTGATATCTTTTCTTAAGAGTTCATGGTAAAACTTTTGAGAATACAGAAATGCATAGAAAATTAAAAGGGTATTTAATCACACTATCCATAGATAACCTTGCTGATGGTTAGAGTATATTTTCTATTTACATATTTTAAGAACATTTTCCAGATACAGTGTATAAAGCTACACTGTCCAATAGGGGAGACATTAATGAAATGCAGGCATTGATCACTTGAAAATGTGGCTACCAGAAGCTGGAGTAGCCCACCAGCAGACTGGCACCAGCCTTGGGCCCTCTAGGCTTTGCAGGCAGCTGCCTCAAACCCACCCTGCCTACTAGTGGGGTCAGGCACAAGCTCCAGCCCCTCCATAGGGCCCTGCAGCTGGATGCCCTGGGGCTGGGCCTTGGCAGTTAGTGGGCCCAAACTGGCCATGGGCCTTCCAAGGTCCCTCATCCAGTGGACCAGAACCCAGCCCCCACCACCAGCAGCTAGAACAAGCCCTGGGAACTCACAGGCCACAGAGCCTCCAGTATTGGAACCCAACCCCACCCAGCAGCAGGCCACTTACTAGTCATGACACAAGGCAAGGCCTGACAGCCAACCAGGAGAGCAGCCAGCCCTGCCCACCAGACTTCCCACAGTAGCTGGCACTGATACAACAGAGGGGCCCACACTGCTTATACAGGGGGCACCCCCAGAGCATAGATCTCTGGTGACCAGAGGGGTGTATGCCCCTGGCTCCATAGGCTATCTCCAACATAAGCCACCTCTCCAAGATTGAGAAACATAACCAACCTACCTAAACACAGAAATTAACACAGAGAATTAGGCAAAAGAAAGAGATAGAAGAACATATTCCAAATGAAAGAATAAGATAAAGCCTCAGAAAAAGAAATATATGAACTGGAAATAAGAAGTATATCCCCAAAGTGTTCCAGATAATGATCATGAAGATCCTCAAAGTTTTGGGAGAAGAAAGTATGAACACAGTGAGAAGATTAATAAAGAATTGGAAAATATAATGAAGAACCAAACAGAGCTGAAGAATACCATAATTTTAAAAATCACTAGAAGGATTCGGTGGCAGATTAGATGATAAAGACGGACACATCAGTAAACTGGAAGAAACGACAGCGAAAATCACCCAAGCCGAATAGAAAAAAAAAAGATTTTTTAAAAATGAGAACAATTTAAGGGATTATTGGAACATTATCAAGTGTATCAACATTCACATTATATATAAGGGTTCCAGAAGAACAAGACAGAAATAAAGGCAGAGAACTTAACTGAAGAAATGATAGCCAAAAACTTCCCTAACTTAGAAAAGTAAACAGATATCCAGAACCTAGAAGTACAGAGAGTCCCAAACAAGATGAACCCAAAGAGGTCCACAACAAGACACACTGTAATTAAAATGGCAAAAACTGATGATAAGAAGAGACTCTTAAAAGCAGCAAAAGGAAAGCGACTAGTTGCATACAGGGAAACTCCGTAAGGACTAGCAACTGACCTTTTAGAAGAAACTTGGCAGGCAGGGAGTGGAAGGATATATTTAAAGTGATAAAAGTAAGAAAATAACTACCAAGTATACTCTACCTGGCAAGGATACCATTCAAATTTGAAGGAGAGATGAAGAGTTTCACAGGCAAGCAAAGCCAACAAAGAGTTCAGCACAACTAAGTTGGTTTTACAAGGAATGGTTTTTACAGGAATGTTAAAGGAACTTACCTAAGTTCAAAAGAAAAGACCACAACAAGAAATATGAAAACTAGGAAAGGAAAAATCTCAATGGGAAAGGCAATGGGAAAGGTAAAGGTAGTAGATCAAGCATTTATAAAGTCAGTAGGAAGATTAAAGGACAAAAGTAGTGAGATCAACGATACCAAAAATAAGCAGTGAAGAGGTACACAAACCAAAAGATGTAAAGTATGATTTCAAAGATATTTCAAACATGGCATGGGAAGGAATAAAATGAAGTCATTAGAAAGCATTTGAACTTAAGATACTATCAATTTAAAATAATCATAAATAAATACATAATCACAAACAAAAAACATAATAAATGCATGCACACAAAAGAAAGAAATCCAAATATAACATTAAAGATAGTCATGAAATCACACCAAAAGAGAGCAAAAGGAAAACGAAGAAGCAAAAAAGAACAACAAAAACATCCAGCAAACAATGAACAAAATGGAAATAAGTACACAGCAACCAATAATTACTTTAAATGTAAGTGAACTAAATGCTCCAATCAAAGGATACAGAGTATGTTAACTCTACGCCCACTTTGGGGAGAGTTTTTAATCATAAATCAAGGCTGAATTATGTCAAAAAGCTTTTCTGCATCTATTGAGGTGATCATATTGTATTTATTCTTCAATTTGTTCGTGTGATGTATCACATGGATTGTGTTGCAAATATTGAAAAATCCTTGCATGTTTGGAATAATCCCACATGGTCGTGGTATATGATCCTTTTAATGTATTGTTGGATTTGTTTTGCTAGTATTTGTGAGGGTTTTTTCATCTATGTTCATAAGTGACATTGGCCTGCAATTTCTTTTGTTGTGGTATCTTTGTCTGGTTTTGTTATCAGGGTGAAGTGCCTCATAGATGAGTTTGGAAGCGTTCTTTCCTCTGAAAATTTTCGAAATAATTTGAGTAGGCTGGGTGTTGACTCTTCTCTAAATGTTTGGTAGAATTCAGCTGTGAAGCCATGGGGTCCTGGACTTTTATTTGTTGGGAGTTTTTTAATTGCTTTTCCAATTTTAGACCAATCATTGTTTGTTCTTATTTTCTATTTCTTCCTGGTTCAGTTTTGGGAGAAAGTACGTTTCTAAGAATTTGTTCATTTCTTCTTAGTTGTTCACTTTATTGGCATACAGTTGGTTCATAGTAAGTGCCATATATGGCAAGCCCCCAGCTAACTTCATACTCAGTGGTGAAAAGCTGCAAGCATTTCCTCTAAGATCAGGAATAAGGCCCAGTCTCTCCACTTTTTTTCAACGTAGTATTGGCAGTCTTAGCTGCACCAATCAGACAAGAAAAAGAAATAAAGTGAATTCAAATTGGAAAGGAAAAAGTAAAACTTTCACTGTTCGCAGATAACGTGATGTTATACACAGAAAATCCTAAATACATCATCAGAAAACTACTAGAGCTCATCAATAAGTTTGGTAAAGTTGCAGGATACCAAATTAATATCCAGAAATCTGTGCATTTCTATATACTAACAACAAACTATAAGAAAAAACAATTAAGGAAACGATCTCATTTACCATGGCATCAAAAAGAATAAAATACCTAGGAATAAACCTACTTAAGGAGGTAAAAGATCTGTACCTGGAAAGTGATAAGACACTGATAAAAGTAACTGAAGATGACACAAACAGATGGAAAGATACACTGCATTCATGGATTAGAAGAATTAATATGGTTTAAATGAAAATACTGCCCATGACAATCTACAGATTCAATGCAATCCCTATCAAAATACCAATGATATTTTTCACAGAACCAGACAAATAATTTCAAAATACATATGGAAACACAAAAGACCCTGAATATCCAAAAAATACTGAGAAAGGACAGAGAAGAAGAAATCATGCTCCTTGACTTCAGACTATATGAAAAAGCTACAGTAATTGAAGCAGTATGGTATTGTACAAAAGCTGACACACATATCAACAGAAGAGAAAAGAGATCCAAGAAATAAACCCATACACTTATGGTCAATTATTCTATGACAAAAGGAGGCAAGAATATACTACAGAGAAAAGACAATCTCTTTAATAATTGCTGCTAGGAAAACAGGACAGTTACATGTGAAATAAGGAAACTGGAATATTTCCTCACACCATATACAAAATAAACTCAAAATGCAACAAAGGATTAAATATAAGACTGGAAATCATAAAACCTCCAAAAGAAAACATGGGCAGAACACCCTTTGATATAAATTGTAGCAATATGTTTCTTTTTGGATTTGTCTCCTAAAGCAAAGGAAATAAAAGCAAAAATAAACAAATGGGACTAGTTAGACCTAACATCTTCTGCACAGTAAAGAAAACCATCAACAAATTGAAAAGACAACCTACTTAATGAGAAAATATTTGCTAATGATATGATTGATAAAGGGTTAATATCCAACATATATAAATAGCTCATACACCTAAACATCAAAAAAGAAAAAAAAAATACACAAACAACCCAATTAAAAAATGAGCAGAAGACCTGAATAGACATTTTTCCAAAGAAGACAAACAGATGGCCATCAGGCACACGAAAAGATGTGCAACATCATTATTCATGACAGAAATACAAATTAAAACTACAAAGAGATATAACCTGACATCAGAATGGCTATCGTCAAAAAGAACACAAATAACAAATGTTGGTGAGGATGGGGAGGAAAAGGAACCTTCATGTACTGTTGGTGGGAATGTGCATTGGTGCAGCCACTGTGGAAAACAGTATGGGCGGTTCTCAAAAAACTAAAAAATAGAGTTACCATATGATCTAGCAATTCCACTCCTGGGTGTACATCTGGAAAAAACAAAATCACTAATCCAAAAAGATCATGTACCCCAATATTCTTAGCAGCATTATTTACAATTGTCAAGATATGGAAGCAACCTAAGTGTCCATCAACAGGTGAATGGATAAAAAAAGATGTGGTATATGTGTACATGGAATACCACTCAGTCGTATAAAAGAATACAAATTTTGCCATTTGTAACAACACAGACTCAGAATATATTATGCTATGTGAAATAAGTCAGGTAGATAAAGACAAATACTGTATTATATCATTTAAATACAATCTTAAAAAATAAAACAAAGTAGGGAATTCAACAAAAAGAAAATAGACTCACAGATACAGAAAACAAACTAGTGATTACCAGTGGGGCGAGGGAAGGGGGAAGGGCAATACGGAGGTAGGGGATTAAGAGGCACAAACTATCATGTATAAAATAAATAAGCTAAAAGGATATACTGTATACCATGGGGAACATAGTCAATATTTTATAATAACTATAAGTGAAGTGTAACCTTTAAAAGTTGTGACCCACTATGTTGTACACCTGTAATGTGCAGAATACTGTACGTCAACTGTATCTCAAAAAAAAAACAGATTTCATAGCTGATACCTCCCACCAAAGAAAATGATTTAGAGTAGATTAATGGATTAATAACAATACCCACACATATGCTGCCCAAAAGAGACTCACTTTAGCTCTAAGGACACACCCACACTGAAAGCTGAAGGGACAGAAAATGATATTTAATGGGAATGGAAACAAAAAGAAAGCTAAGGCAGCAATACTTATCAGACAAAGGAGACTTTTAGAACAATACTAAGATTGTAAGAAGAGGCAAAGAAGGACAATCCCTATAAGTAGGGATTGATTCGACAAGAAGATAAAATAATTGTAAATATAAATGTACCCAATCTAGAAATATCTAATAGAGCAAATATTAACAAAAATAATGGGAGAGATTGACAGTGACCTAGTAACAGTAGGGTACTTTGTACCACATTTATATCAATGGACAGATTATCCAGGCAGAATATCAGTGAGGAAACACTGGCCTTAGGACCCATTAGAGCAGATGGATTAATAGCTGTATGCAGGACATTCTATCTAAAAGCAGCAGAATACACATTGTTTTCAAGTGCTCACGGGACGTACTTCAGTACTGATCATATGCTATGCCACAAAACAAGCCTCAATAAATGTAAGACCATAGTTGTATAAAGCATCTTTTCCAACTACAATGGTATGAGAAGGAAGGAAGAGAGGAAAGGAGGGAGGGAGGGAGGAAGGAAAGGAAGAAAGAAAAAGGGGAAAGGAAAGGAAAGAAAGACGGGAAAAACACAACATATGACATCTAAAACACAAGCTAGAAACATTTTGGACCAATATAGCAGTGGTCTCAGCTGGAGGCATGTGTGAACAAATCTCACAAACAATGCTGAAGAAACCCAGAAACAAAATCACTATGCAATTTCGTTTACATAAAATTCAAAAACACGCAACACTAGTTTTTTTTTTTTTCTCCTTCCTTTAACTTAAGCAAAAGAGACACAGGGGTTCAAAAATAAAAATTTCTTTTTCCCCCTCTCCCAAACCTTTGCCCCAGCTCTGCCACTGCAACCACCCCCTTCCTCCCCAGCAGGCATTCGAGGAGGGAGGGTGCAGGCATCTCCAGCTGGGGAGCGGGAAGGCGGGGGGTGTGCCGAGCTTGGTGCTGGTCTCTTTCCAAATATAGATACAAGTCAGAACTCCTGGAAAACCCTCCCCCACCCACCACGCAAGCACTCTCCTCGCTCTGGAGGGGAGGGATGGGGGTGGGGGGGCGTGCCAGCCACCAGCTGGCTGTGATTTACTGCATCCACTGAGTGTGGACCCCACAAGCCCCCCTGCTGCTCACTGTGGGAGAGATGACACTCGGGGTCCCCGCAGATGGTGGGGCTCCCTGGATCAGCTTCCTGGTGCTGGGGCTCACACACCGGCACGCCCCACGCTGCCCATTCAGGAACATCTTGCACTGTTTGAGGTTGTGCAGGCCGTGCTTGTCACAGTTGGGGATGTGCAAAGAGCAGAGGTGCTCCAGGGGCCCAGCTCATCCGGAAGGCACGGTGGAGATCCGCTCCAGGACCTGGTCCAACTCCTGCTGGCACGGGGTCCTCATAGGTGGTGGCCGCAGCTTCTTGGGCTCCTCCAGGCCAAGGTGACATTTGCCACCCTTGCCCATCTGCCGGTGCTGCTCGGTGGCCTCCTGGAACATGGCCAGCTCCTTCACGCCTGATTTGAGGGGCTTGCGGCCGGCACCGCCTCCGCCTCCCAAATTCTTGTTCCCGTCCACGTGGTTCTCAGCCAGGCTCCCCTCAGAGTGGTCATCGCCGTTCTCTGCGACCTGCTCGGGGCTGGCGCGGTACTCGGCATCGCGGCGCTCTCCGCAAGTGCCCTCGCCCAGGACCAGCGCCTGCAGGGGCCGCCCGGAGCCCGGGTGGGGACAGCAGCGCAGCCCCCGGGCGCAGCGCGGGGTGTACACGCCGCACCGCGCGCCCTCCAGCCGGGCGCCCACGGAGCCGCAGCCGCAGCCCGGTGCCCGGACCAGCTCGCGGGGCGCGCGACCGTCGCCGGCCGGCCCGGCCCCGGCGGCGGGAGGCGCGGCGGGCGTGCAGGGCGGGCGGGGGCTCTCAGGCGGCCAGGCTCTCGGGCCTGCCGGGCGGGCGGGCGGCGGGACAGCACCTCGGCGCGCGGCCCGCGGCTGCCACCGCCCTCGCCCGGCAGCAGCGGCGGCGGCGGCGGCGCGGGGCCGCCTCGACTCGGCAGCAGGTTGACGGCGGCCAGCGAGCGGGCAGGTAGCACGGCCCTGCGATCGCGGGAGCCGCCGCCTCCGCTTCTTTCCAACACGAAACTAGTTGATGGTATGAGATGTCAGAAAAGTGGTTACTTTGCAGGAGGGGGAGCAGTAAACAAAAAAGGGAAGAGAGTGGCTTCTTCAGTGCTGGTAACGCTGCTTGTTGATGGAGCTGCTGCTTACACAGTACATTCAATTGCGAAATCAATCGAGGTGCCTATTTATGCCTGTACACTTGGGCTTACAAAGCTTACTGTAAAAACGGACCCTGTAGTTCCATCTCTTACTGTGCTTAGAAACCTTTCCAAATTCAGGGATCATTTCATAGTTATCTATTTTCTTTTCTTTATGTTTTAATCTTTCGTCTTATGTGGAAATTAATTTGGTCCCTGCTATAAATTTTGATTAGTTCTTAAGTTAGTTTGAATCTTACACATAAATCATTTCAAGTCATATGAAAGTTTTTTTTTATTATTTCTCATCTTATCATTCTTCCTATTCCCATTCAGAAGTAGAAATTTGGTTTTACTTGAACAGTCTACCTCTTTCATGGGTGCCAATCTGAGTCAGTATATAATGTTGAGTTCTGAAAGGATTTCATTACTAAATCGTACCTACAGACCAAATTAAAAATAATATAGTTAGATAACTTGTGTTATTTTCTATGCCAAGAAATTAATCCTACTCAGCAATGGTGACATTAGAGATACAAAATGACTTGTTTCAGAAAAGTGGACTTACAACCCCATCTTTTTTTGACACACGTTTATACAACCCCAGTCCTGTTCCTGTGCTCTCACTCCTGAGCTTGCCAGAATTTTCTGTCCTATTCTGAACAGTTTTTCCCTGTAAGTTCCTTTCCCTCTGTCTCTATGCATATACAAATCTATGACTACAAATCCTCTTTCTTCTATTTCTATGATTCAAACTGATTTCTCTTTCCCTAAGCTACATTATATGAAATATTTTCTACTGCTCTGTTGTCTCTTTCCTATTCTTTCAGTATCTGTTTACTTTAAAAAAAAAACATACACCCATTAAACTGTTGTATAAATTATGATACTGTTGCAAAATAAATATAAATTTCAGCCCGGTAACAAATACATAAACATTTCTCTATAAGTACCCATGTTTATTCCATCTTTAACCTAGTGGACACTGCAAATAAGTACAGAATTAACCTTAGAAAATTCATTCCAGTGACAATAATGGCACCTTTTCAACATTTATTTCTTACAGATACAGGAGTTGGCAATTAACTGGATGACAGCAAGGGAGGGGTCACTATGATTTGATCTTTCAAGTGTGGAAGCCTGGGATTGTGATAATGCCTGGAGATGATACTCAAGGGGGTTAAATCAGTGGAGTCAAAGTAAATATTAGCAAACAAAAGCATTTGTCTGCTCACCTACTGATAATTTTTAGCCACTGTGCAGAGTCTCTTGTGTCCTACCACCCCAGCTTCTGAGAAACTTCCCCTGAACAATCTAGGCCACCCCACAATCCAGCAGTTAAAAGGCTGACCCCACTGAAGACAAAAACTTCCAGTATCGTATTCTCATTGCACAGCTCTCATTTATTTTATCTTTTATGTTTGTTTTAAATTGAAGTACAGTCTATTTACGATGCTGTGTTAGTGTCTGGTGTACAGCGTGGTGACTCAGTTATACACACACACGTATATATATTCTTTTTCATAATAGGTGCCTATAAGATATTAAATATAGTTCCCTCGACTAGACAGTAGGACCTGCTCATTTATTTATTTATACACAGTAGTTAGTATCTGCAAATTTCAAACTCCCCTTTCCCCCCGGTAACACTAAGTTTGTTTTTTTATGTCTGTGATTCTGTTTCTGTTTTGTAAATAAGTTCATTTGTGTCATTTTTTAAAAGATTCCACATAGAAGTGACATAATACAGTATTTGTCTTTTTCTGGCTTCACTTAGTATGATGATAATCTCTAGATCTATCCTTGTTGCTGCAAATGGCATTATTTCATACATTTTTATGGCCAAGTAGTAGCTCTCATCAATTTTGATAGGTGAGAAACATTTTGAATACCACCCCTGGTAATCTTACAATGAAATAAAATAAGGGAGAAATTGCTAATTAATTCAAAATGGAACATAATCAAATATTAAGGCTCAGCCTCCTATTTGTAAAATAAAATGTTGACTCTAAAGGTCCCTACAGCTCTGACTCTAATATTACCTTATACCAAAATGAGAAATTAACTTATATCCCAAATTTGATTGATAACATCCTAAAGGAGGTCAATGAATTAAATAGTAAGTTGATCAACAATAAAAATTCACACATTAAGTGTATTTTTATTTGAATTTGATGATTCTTACATTAAGTTAGTGAAAGTCATCAGAATTTGAACATATGATGCACAAGATGTTTATTACAGAATTAATTTCAAGTTGATGAATTGAGTGAGACATACCATCAGATTTCTAACCGAAGATCACACCAATTCTTGAAGTTTTTAACCTATGAATATTATTGTCACCCCAATTATCTGATGTTCCCTAGCATGTAACACAAAATATAAGCATGTGACACTGTCAAGCATTTTTCACTTGAATTTTTGACTGAAATATTCTTTAGACTGAAACATCAGATTGTCATTTGCTTCCTAAGGTTAAACTTACAGACAAAATAATACTGATATCTGATCAGTTTCTCCTCACTTTATAATGGGGCAACTCTAAACCTGTACTAAATGCAGACAAATAAAAGTGATTTAAAGATAAAACAACTGATATAAAGTTATGTATATGCATATTATACAGTCTTTGTAAAACTGTAACAGAAACCTCAATCAAATAGAGTCAGGAGACCAGCAGAGGGCGCTCTTTCACCCTGCAACAATAGCTGAGCCCAAAGGAAGAAGACAGACCCTTCCTGGCAAGGACTCAGACCATGAAAAGCCACAGACTCTGTTTGCTATATCCCTCCCAACTTCCTTTTCCTCTTTATAAAAAGCAGCTCTTCCCCTTGGCCTGCAGGGACTTGCACGTGGCTTGCCCTGGTTACAGATCTCAAATTGTGATTCTCCATTGATTGCCAAAAAATCCCATCTTTGCTGGAGAAACATCTGGCAGTTTGCTCCAGGTCAACAATTTCATTAAACTCTACGTGGTGTTGTCCAATATGATAGCTGTCAAACAGATGTTGCTCCAGGGCCCTTGAAATGTAGCCAGTCTCAACAGAGATGTACCATAAGCATAAAATACATTCCAGATTTCAAAGACAGTATAAAAAATTGAAAATTTCTCCTTAATGATTTTATATTGATTCCATAATAAAATGATAACATTTTGCATACATGATTAAATAAACTATATTATTACATCAATTTCACTGGGTTATTTTTACTTTTTAATGTCACCACTGGAAAATATTAAATTACACATGTGACTCATATTATGTCTACTGCACAAAGCTAGTCTAACTGTCAAAAAGGGAAAAAAGGGTAAAATCCACCAGGAAAATGCTCTTCTCTAAAAATGAATCAAAAGCACTCAATTTAGGTATACAGTGTAAATAAGGATACACGTGTAGGATTTATGACAGGTAATAAGATGACAGACAAGCAAAGAACGGAACAGTCTCTGCTGGTAATTACAGTGGATCTTATAATGTAATGAGTGTCACATTATATCCATGCCAGTTTAAGAAAACATCTACAGTGAAAAATTATGCCAAATAAATAAAAATGAATGTAAAAATATAATAACAATATTTTAACATAGCACACATAACCACAAGGTGGAATACCAACTTGTATAACAACTGAAATTATTTCATGCCTT
This sequence comes from Camelus bactrianus, assembly GCF_048773025.1. Lineage (NCBI taxonomy): Eukaryota > Metazoa > Chordata > Mammalia > Artiodactyla > Camelidae > Camelus > Camelus bactrianus. The sequence continues at coordinate 5,345,656 of NC_133560.1, read as the reverse complement.
TCAAGCATCATTTTTATAGAAGACTAAATTGCCTTTCAAATTTCATATATTATTTAGTTGAAAGGGTTATCAACATTATTTAATGATGATTTTAATTTTCCTTTCTATATGTCACTCACAAAATGATAACTTTGCTTATATTAAAAAGGCTGTTTTCATGTATATGATTATATAGAATGCTACATTAAAATATTTTATATTAAAATATAGAGATACACTTACATTAATGAAAGTGCATTTTACCCCAACTTTAAAAAGCTATTTGGCCACTTATAAAATTACAGTGCATTCCTCTAGTTATTCTACTAATTATAAAATTCATTTCCAAGGAATATTTAAAGTTCTGCCTAACAGTCTTTTCCCCCCCAACTACACCCCTTTATTGTCGGAGAGTGTGAACTCCTCAGGCTTTTTTGAGCATGCTGTTAGTGATGGTATGTCTACCGCTGCTAACTTTTCCCCCAATCAATGCTCCAGTGACAACATGAGCTTATAGAATCCCACATCTAAATATTTCCTTTGCTGCTGAATTCATGTCTCCAAGGGTAAAGCATTATTTTTAATTGGATAAAGTTCCTTTCAAAGTTAACGCCCCAAATGCTTAATTCTTTGAACTACATTTCATAGATGAGCATTTGCTCTCACTCTGGCTCTCAGTCATAAATACGGGACAGCTGTTTTCCACATTTCACTGGCCTTTTCAGTGTGCTAGGGTTCTTTCAAAATCTAGACTCATTCATCTCTGCCAAACTACCAAACTTCCTGTTACGTAAGACTTTTCTCTAGGAATGAGGCATCCCTTTTTCAGGTCACATAAAAAATAAGGTACAGGCGGCCCTGAAGGTGTTGTGTGGTGCCGGACCACCGCAGTAGAGTGAACGTCACAATAAAGTGAGTCACACAAGTTTTTTGATTTCGCAGTGCATATAAAAATTAGAGTGTCTGTGTGTCTGTGTGTGTAAGTGAATCAAAGCTTTTTTTTAATAATCTGAAATGTGAAAAATATTTGAGGATCCTATTATTATAGAAAACTCCTCCCCAATTCTAGGACTCTGTGAAACACCATTCAACAGATACCTTAAAAAAGGTTTGACTAAATAATATAACATCGAACATTATGTTGAGGAACAAATAGAATGTTGAAGTCTCCCACCACCAAATGTAAACAGGCACAAGGTAAGCAAAATAAAAGGCCGCGGCCTGGATTCCTGGATGACAGATGGTTTCTATTATAATTGATCCAGCCGAGCCAGGTTAAGTTGGTTTAGCTGTGAGGAAGTCCAAATGGAGTAAAGTCACTCTTGGAACAGATGAATTATTTCAGTTACGCAAGCACGCATGGTTGATTTCCTTGCAAAGCTTTTCCAAAGATCCATGCTTTACATGAGGTATGAAATTCTACATTTAGCATGGAAGAGCTAATTTCAGTCTTTGCAGAAGGAGTTTGCTGTTTGGAGATAATCTCTAAAAATTATGATTAAGCATTTGGCACTCAGCAAATTCACCACAGTTTATGTTCTTATGTACTTATGCTCATAAATACACGTATATGTGAATGTGTGTGTATTTAATTATGTGAATGAATTAGATTGAATTATGGGTCTGTTTCTTTACTCCACCCTGTACTCAGGCACATTGCCTTGAAGTCTCTCCCCTAAAGGTGAAACTTCCTTCCTCAGCCTTTAACTTTGTTATTAGCCCTTGACTTGCTCTGGCCAAAGGGGTGTTTGCAAACCTAATGCAAGTCAGGATTTAAAATATACTTGTGCAGTAAAATCTCCCTCTTGCAGTGTGGTCATTGCCGTGAGAAGAGCTCTCCTGGACCACAAGTGAAACATAGTGAGTCAGCCCAGAACCACACAGCCAACCCAAGGTTAGCAGCATGGACTCCCCAGCCAATGCAAACACCCATGAGAAGAAAATGCTTATTGGTGTATGCTGCTGGAAGTCTTTGTTACTACACAGCAACTGCTGACCGGTGCAATGAGCCTTACATTTTCAACATGCTTAGAAGCATTGTATATTCTTAAACTTAAGTAGATAGAGTTAATTCTTCCTGACTGGCTTCATTAATATAATTTCTATATAACAGCTCTATAACATTTGTATATACTTGGGGTAGGGAAGACCTCCTTTAACAAGTAAAGAAAAGTGTAAGCCACAGAGGGAAAGAGAAACCTTAAGCCATAAGAGAAAAAAAATAAGACAATATCTACATAAAATTTTCTTAGGATAGAAGGATCACAGACAAACAAGTGGATTCAATTAAGTGTAATATAAATAAAAAGCACACATAAAGAGAAAATGATAATGCAAGATGGTAAGACAATATACCATTAACTTTTACAAATAATTAAGGACAAATCAGTGAAAATTAGGAAAGAAGTATTTTCTCTCATCAATATTTTCATCATCTCTTCTTTTAAACTGCTAAAATCTTAAGGGCTGGGGTTGACTTTTTACATCATTTCTGTGACCAATCACAGAACAAAGAACATTGACAGGTATAGAAAAGGCGCTTGGAAATATTTTCCGATGATCATGTAATGTATTTTTATTGCTATTCAAATTATGCAAAGAAGCTCTTTAAAAGGCTGCTGTTAATGAGTTTCTCAATTCTTCCTTCAACATCATGTTAAAACTTTCTTGAAACATTGTTGAAACTAATAATATAAAAGCAATACAAGATTTAAAAGTTATCTCCAATGAATTACCAAGTTCTAGGACTACAGACATGAAATATATAAACTCTAAGACAAACGTCATTCTTGTTATCATAATTTTTAATTTTTTTCCATTTTTTATGTCAAAGGAGCTGCTTTTTATATCAATTCTTCAGCATTAAAAAATACCACATGAAAAATTCCCCCAAGTTCTGTTTATTCCAACAGTGATGTTACTTTAAAAGAGATCCTGAAGAAGGAAATAAGACCGTCCTCCTTACACTAAAAAAGAGCATCATATTACCTGCGTTAATAGTGAAAAATGACAACCCACATTACAGCTATAATCACCTGCTTCTTAATATCTTGTTTATGCAGCATGTATATTTTTTACCAATTCCTCTACTGAAATTGAAGGGGACAAATCAAGGTGCACAATCTGCACTGCCCTTCCCACATTTCTCAAGATGTACTCCTCACTGTCCCTTTCCTAATAACGGCAAAAAAAAAATCCTAATAATTAATACCGAACAATTATAGCACACATTCTGTGAGTCCAAAAGAGAATACACACACATTAATTCATTTAATTATCATAACAAACTTATGAAGTTGGTTCTATTTATTATACCGTTCTATAGGTGAGAACATTGGGATATGGTAAGGTTAAATTGTGTATCCAAGTTATAATCAATAAGTTGAATAATCAGAGTTATCAAACTATCAGATCCACAGTTCAACTGACTTCTAAAACTTTGCTCTCAGAACAACTCCCCCTCACTCCAACCCTAGGAATCTTGAGGCAAATTAAAACATGCATGTCCACACAGTCACAGAAAATATGAACAACCACATAAAACAAAACTTGACCCAAAATGTGACTGGAAATATTTAAATTCCTAACTGTGTCCATAACCTTGGCTGCACATTAGATTCACCTCGGGAACTTGGAGGAAATATCCACAGACCAGGGAAAAAGCACCGAAACACCCGTGAGTGGTGTGGCCAGCACTGAGACTGCTTCGTGTGACACAGATACTCCATTTATGCCACAGTATTTTTTTTTTTCTAGTAAAAAGTTGCTGAACAGAATTTTAATCTGTTAAATAGAAATTTTTTGAACTATAATCTAAAAGGGTTTCTCTCTTATCCTTATTAGACTCATCATCCTGTCCTTTGATCAGCTGACCTCCCCCTTCTCAGAGGTGCCATCTTGAATTGGGGCTGTTCTCTTTGCTTTGATTGTCATAATCTTTGGATCAAGGGCCCCCTAAGCGTCACAACTTTTTCTCTTAATCCATTTGTATAAACACTATTTCTCACCTGGCTTGGAATCAGCACGTTGGAGCCCTACTCTTTTCTTATGCAGTGTTTTAAAGATCTATGTGTTAATTATTCTTTTACTCAGCTAAGACTAGTGCTAATGGATTGCCCAGAACTGCGCTGGGTTTCAAATGTCTCTTTATTCAGCACCGCACTATTTACAAGTAATATAAACTCCCTCCATGAAAGTATACAGGCTGCCTTCCTCACTACCCCTGCCTCATTCATCTCTGGCATCTAGTATGTAAGGGAAACTTAACAAATGTTTGTTGAATGAATGATAAAAAGCTATACATATTTGGATTTCATTTTTTTTCCTGTTCTTCCTCAACTGTCCTGTTCAGACATCATCTGTTTTTAATAATATTTAGGATTATTAGCTCAAGTTGGGATTGAATGTGCAATGTGCCTTAAGAATTTACTACAAGTGCCAGTGAGGGGCTTGGTTTTACAAATCTTTTTTTGAGTGTATCTGCAAAAATGTAGAATATGAGTGGGCTGTGTAGATGAGGGCGGGCTGACACTCTCCTTAAAGCTTTAAAAACAAGTTGTATTTGATCATCAGTATTGATTCCCCCAGCTTAAATATGATTTCCTTTCATCCCTGCTTAAAGATTTTATTTTCCATCTCTTTGTATTGGATCGTCTTCAATTTCCCTTTGTTTTTTTTTTTTAAAGACAAATATTCAAAATGGCACTCCATGTCCTAGTAAGCCCTGTTCAGGATTCACTATAGTATCTTTTCCAAATTGTTTATGTCATGCTTATCAAATTTTGGTGTCAATTAATTATTTAAAATATTTTTATTCAATTCTTTTCTCTCTTCCCCTCCTCCCCTCTTCTCCTCATCTTTCCCCTTTTGAGCCCAATCTTTTGAATATTTATTAAGTAACTAAGTCATTCATTTATTGAAATAATATTTATTTAAGGGTGCATTATCTATGAGGCGCTGGAGTAGATGACAGCAAAGCAGATATAATATAGAGCATAAAGGGGAGAGACAGGAAAAAAGCACTAGGTAAGGCAAGAGTAAACACATTAGTTTTGCTTTTGTTCCTGTTCTTTGAACAATGTTCATCCTTTTAAAACTTCAGCCTGATCCAAATGCACAATCTAATATATTTCATAATGGCCTTGACAGCAGCTCTTGCCTGCAAATTTTGAAAGTTAACATATCCCCCTTGGAATAAGCCCCAAATCCTCTCTCCTGGCATCAAAATAACTGAAAAAAAAATCAGTAATACTGTATGACATCACTTATACGTGGAATCTAAAAAAATGAAACAAACTAGTGAATGTAACACATAAGAAACAGATTCACAGATACAGAGAATGAACTAGCGGTTACCAGAGGGAAGGGGGAGGGGAAACATAAGGGGAGGGGACTGAGAGGCACAAACTATTAGGTACCAAATATGCTATGAGAATACATTGTACAGCAAAGGGAATATAGCCAATATTTATAATAACTATAAATGGAGTATAACCTTTAAAATTTGCGAATCACTATGTTGCACACCTGAAACTTGTGTGATATTGTACATCAACTATACCTCAGTAAAGAAATTAATAAAAATACATAGTTTTTAAAAAGAAAAAATCAGTAACAGCATAACCCCAGGCTATATGGATCCCCAGAATATATCTTCATATTGTTTTCTAATATAAGAGGACTTAATTCATCTTGAATAAATTTAAAATTTTATTTCATGGTTTCTATAACCAGCAAGAAGTACATTTCAGACTCCACTCTTCCTTCCATCAGTTCTACGGGCTAAAGTAGGATAAATCTGTCTCTTCCTGTTTCTTGCTCCTCCACCTGCTTAGCAAGCGCTCAGCGTGTAAGTAGTCATTCATATTATATGAGGAGAAAATCACATGGCTGCCAGTTGAAATTATGAGTGTTTCACTTCATGACCTGTGGATGGAAGAGCCAATGACCCGTCTAGTGAACATTCTAGCACTAAGCCCTGGACTGCCTGCGGCGCTCCCCCAAGGCGGTCTTCTCGTCTTAGTTTTTTTCTTTTCAGATAATTACTGATGAAGGTAAACTCTCCAACTATCTCGATTACCATAGAGTGCTGGGTTTCTTTGTAAGCACTCCACTGTCTCTGATCCTGAGCTGAGGAACATTTAATAGCCCCCGGAGGATGCAGTTCTCTCCCCTAGAGTTGTTGTGCTTGTGCCTCGTGCTTCTTTCTGTCTTAAACTCCAGTTTATACTCCACTTAAGTCATGTTTGTATTTTTCTCCTTTTAATATCTTGTGTTCCCCCCTATTTAGTGTCCAGTCTAGTCCTGTCTGTCTCTCAGGTTTCCTAACTGTTCTCATCACTGTCACCTTTCCTTTTTCTTTTCCACACGTCTTCTTTTTCTTTCCTTTTTTTCCTCCCTTTTATCACTTTTTATTATCTTCTTTTATCTTGTTTCTAACGCTCCCTTGTTTTCCTCTCTATTTTTCTTTGTTTCTTCTTTTTCTGAAACCATGCAGACTTTTCCTTCCAGCCGGCCGTGAATGTTTCCACTTTCATCTCGAGTCTCTGCGAGCTCTCTGCCTCCCTCCCTGGCCTCTGCCTTCTTCCTTTCTCTGCTCATTCTCTGACGCTCAGAGTCTCCCAGACTCCTTTGAACTCTCCTTCTTTCTCATCTTCCCTTCTCCCAAATATGCTCACTCCAGTTTTCTCTTTTGCTCTGTCACTGAGTGGCATTTATAAGGGTTGTTCTGAGACAGCAAATCATTAATACCTCAAAACATGAAATTAAATGCACAGCTCTGTACCTCTACAGTTTTGAAAGACAATGTTACGGAATTTAGATTGAAACCAAGAGCAAATAAACAATAGATGGGGGAAAGGAAGGCTTCACAAAGTCACCAGTAATCCTTGCCCAAATGCTCAAATGGCATAAATGCGTCTTGGTGGGGGGCCCTGGTATGGCAGCCTGGAGATGATCGCCTGTAGTGTAACTGTACAATGGGATGAGTTTATTCAAAAGCTGCAAAGCCAACACACAGATCTCCTGCTTATTAAAATGAAAACTGATATTCTTTTCTTAATTAGTTGATGGATTAGTAACTAGCAGAATGTCATAGGAGTGCCGTATTGTAGTTACAGAGACAGCACTGGCACAGCCCTGCAGTGAAGCACTGAGTAATTCTGGGCTGGTTAATAAATTGTTACTACTTCCTGAGGGAGTTGCCATATCCCCAGGGAGCATGGACCACCTCCTACCTTCACATCAGCCCCCCACGGAAGGATGGATGCCTGGACCACGGGGAAGCATCTGCCTACCTCCTGCAGCACCCATCATAAGTGTTTATTCCAGATCTGTTGCTATTTTGAATTTTACCTGAGCAAATAAAAACTAAAAAAAGTGGTCTTTTTAGTTAAACTCACAATCCAGTGCATGCAATTAGCATGCATTGTATCAGAGTTGTGTACAAATTATGTGAAAGCCCAGAGGAAATATTAATAAAAATATTTCCTATGTCTTGTGCTTTCCCCGTATGTCATCTCCTTCAGTTTTGAAAGGAATCTGCCAGCCTGGCCTGGTTTCTGGCTGAGGGGCAAGGTTGTCCCTGAGCAGGTGTGACTGGATGCTGTGGGCAGTGCCAAATCCCCTTGGCTCCTGTTCTGTTCATTTGTATGATTATCTCAGCAAACAATGGACTGAGCAGTGGCATTTCCAGCCCTTAAATAATGTAAAATTGCCAAGCATAGCTTTGTATTTCCTTCCAACATTCATTTAATTTGTGGCTGACTGTCACAAACAGATAATAAGACCTTAGACTTCTAAAGGCAACAGGGCATGTAGACATGAAAAAAAAAAGGATAGCTGGAATTTCAGTATGTGTGTCCATACACTACATTTAAGTACAACAGAGCCTTTTATTTTAAATGTGAAAATAAAACCACTGGATTATGAAGGTGAAAGTGCATTAATGAATAGCATTAAATGAACAGATTTTTAAATAAGTTACAAAAATAACAAAAACTAGATGTCAGGAGTCAATATTAGTTAAATAAACTGGTTTTAAAATTTTCCCACAGAAAATATGCTGTCTATTTTTATATTTGGTCCTTTATAAAGAGATGCTTACAGCACACTCAGAGGCTGGTATTTGTTGCATGTAGACTCCAAATAAACATCTACCCGCCAGCCTGGCAGTCACACTCACGCAGTCTGTCCCCAAGTCCGCTGAGCTCCGTACAAACACTCTGAGTAACGTTCACCTTGGCTTACTCTCAAACATTTGCCATACTTTCATTCTTTACTAACACATTCCACTAGACCTGGAAGGGCACTTTCCTGTATCTGTCTACCTGCATCTTACCCACCCACTGACATGTGCCTTCTTCACAGAGTCTTCACGTCTTCTTGTAGCCCAGACAGCCCTGCCTCCTCTGAACTCCCCCTGCGTCTTGTGTCTGCCTCCGTTCAGGAACTTTGCTCGTTCAGCCGGGCACTGTTGTTGAGTCTGTTTCAAATCTTCTCTTTTAAACCATGAGAACTTGGAGACCAGGAATTAAGTCATTACTCATCTGTGCAAGACAACAGTGCAGAGCCTACTCCCAGGATCACAAGAGGTACTTAATAAATAATTAACAACCAGAGTTCACCAATGTTCCTTGGCTACAGTCAAGAGCCAGTTCCCCCCCCCCCCCTTTTTTTTTGCTTTCATAAAAAGTACCTAAAATATTTGAACTACTGATTATAGCTCAGGCTATCACATACTTAATCGCTCTGCTCGCTACAAGTGGCCTTGAATGGAGTTATATTAAACACCGACTGTGAAAGACAGGGAGAGAGTCATAATAAACCAAAGGGGCAACTGGACAAACAAAATAAAGGCAGTATTAATGCTCTCAGTGAAGTCAGTCATGACACATTTGTCTATTTATTCCTTCCATCTGTGAACTCATTATATTAAACTTTGAGAAGAACATTAGCTTATTTTGCCACACAGAATGAAGCACTTCACTGTTCTAATTATGCATCACCAGCTTCAGGGATTCTTAGGTTCTTTATAAGAAGAGATAATATAGTTATGAGAAATGAATTACTTTGGTCAAAATTTCATGAAGTTACTTGAGGTCTCCCTCCCCTCAAAACTAATTCTTATAGTGTGTGATCTATATATTTTATGCTGTCCTGAACACGAGGAGTGTATTTTGTGTAAGAAGAAACAAAGAAGTGAGACATAGGAAAATGAGGATTTCTTATAAAACTATTGATTTTATGTTGAAATATATCAGTGACTTAAGTATCAACGTTGATCAAGTCATGGGACATCTTATGTATTACAGTATTTCATCACTGCAGTGTTTCCTGAAGGACAGTAACTATTTCACACAGGAAATGACATACTAGTTGGTGCTGCTTGTTTTAATTCTTATTTCTACTCAATTCTAAACTTCCTTTCCAGGTTGATCAGATTTTCTTCCTTGCTTTCACAACCAACAGTCAGTCTCTCTCTCTCTCCTCTATATGAATGTATTGTATATAACATATACTATATATCACTATATAATATATATACCATATACTGTATAATATATACTATATATGTACATATTATATATAATACATATGAGGAATTAAATATATAATATGTAATACTACATATTACTATATAATATATATACTTTATATTATATATGTATGCATTATATATAATATATAAGGAATTAAGTATATAATATGTAATATATGTGGAATTATATATGAAATCAACAGCTATACATATTGGAAATATTTACATTTATATTTATATGTAATATATAAATATATAATATATTATGTAATATATAAATATATATCATGTAATATATAAGTATAATTTATATATAATATATGAATATATAAATATGAAATAAATGCTGACTGAATATCTTCAGTTATCCTATACCTTTGAAGCAATCCAGTTATATACAAATACACACATATATATTCACACACTGACAGAAATGTATATGTAAATTCATATATATTCAAACATTATATTTTAATATATATTTAACTAAAATTTTGGTCTCTGTGTCTATGCTTTTCCCTCAATCTACTTGCACTTAGTATCCAAGATGAAAGGCGCCATTTATTCATAATTAGGCAATGGGTCACTGGATCCTCACTTAACAAAGAACTGTTAAATACCATTCCTTTTGGGTTGAAAATGTTTACTGGAAGCAACCCTTCAGTTTAAGATATAAGAAGTGGATTTTAACTGGCAACTGAGTGAGCACTATAGAAAGCAAGCAATATCTACAGAGCAACTACTACTATAAACTCCATATCTAGAAACCATTCCTGAAGGAGAACAAACATAAATAAATAAGTAAATAAATAAACATCTTGACATGAACCCATGAAAAATTCTGTGAAGAGAAAGAAACAAAACAAATCGAGAGAGAGAGAGAGAGATGGTGATTGTGATAATGGTACATAAACAAAGCAACTGTCAGAAAACATCTGTTTTGTATTTAATTAAAATTGTTGAAATGTGCTCCAGGAAACAAAAGATGAAAATGAGAGGATGAATGTTCATTTTGTATTCTGCATTTAAATGTGACGAAACTGCAGGAAATTAAAGATATAACTGCAGAATTAAAATCTGTGTTTGAAGCAGTAAAATGTAAAATTGATACCAAAGAGAAAACTAAGTAAGTGATGTGAGGAACAAACTTGAGAAAGCTCTTCCCAGAATTCATTGGGCAAAAAAAATAAAAGGAGCAGTAGAAAAAAAATAGAGAGAGAATGCATAAGTCTAGAAAAAAATAGATAAAATAAAAATAATAGTAATATAATTAGAAATTATGGCATTAAAAAACATTTTTGGAAAATGAAAAAAGTAATATGAATTTCTCAAATTTTTGATGCTTACTAAAAAAACAGGTTCAAATACATTTTTTAAATATCACCGAATTAGAAGTAAAAATACTATACATACATCAGTTCTTTTTAGAAAAAAATAAAAGAAAATATAGTTCTTATAAAGGTGATCGGAAACAAAGTAGAAATACATGTGCAAGTCAGAGGCTGTTAAGAGATTTATTTTAAAAATTACTCACATCTGTAAAGGAAATAAAATTTGTTTATGTGTGTGTGCGTGTGTATATAATAAAAGAAAAAATGTCTATGGCCAAAAAAAAGGGGGCAAAATCTATGAGGCAGAATTGGTTCCAAATGCAATAGATACACCAGTAAGCAAGATGCTTAAGCAACAGTATGATTTATTTCATCCATTCATTCAATAAATATTTATAAAATGTCTAATACTTACCTGGCACTGTGCTCTAGTACTGAACATCAGGAGATGAAATGCACAGATCATGATCCTAAAACACTACCAATCTGGTATGAAAGGTAAGTGAATAAATTGATAACCCTCACACGAGGGGCCACTGCTATGAAGAGGTTTTAAAGAGCTAGAAGACAAAGGAAAGCTACCTCATTCACACCAAAGCAGGGTGAGTAAAGCACACAGACCAAGTGCTCCTCAGAGGAGCCAAGATTACTACTTTGGAGTCACCTTCATTTCTGTAAAGGCGCAGTTTTCTGAGTCTAAAATCTAACATTGAGAAATACTTAGAATATTAAATTATAAAAAATTAAAACAATATAAATTTATAATTTGCTGAGAAAAAGACTGAAAACTTAGCAAAGTATAAATTCAGTGGAATTATACTATATATTTCTTATGTATAGCCATAGAAATGCTATAAAAAATGGAATTCAGTTCTGGAAAGTATTCTCCCATTGCTATTGTTTCTATAGCTTATATCAGAAGGCTGTAGAGTTTGTAGTTAACATACGGTGCAAAAGTAAATGAAGTTCTTTATAGGAGCTGTCACTAAATTCTGCCTTCCAGGTTGTGGGTTCACAGACCATGAGGTAATTTGCAAGGCAACAAAGATACATCTTTGATGTAATATGATTGTTTCAAAATAATCATAGAGTTGAGCCAACCCTGAAGTGAGAGGGAACAGTCCACACAAGACCATCTTCACTTCTGACACCAGTTGCTACTTTAGAAGGTTCCCAAAACCACTCTCAGGTTTGAAAATTCCCTAGAAGGGCTCATAGCTGTCACTGCACATGGTTTTTGCTCATGGCTGTGTTTTGTCACAGGAGAAGAGTAAAGATTAAAACAAGCTCAGGGCACAGTCCAAGAGGGCACCAAGCACAGAGCTTTCAGCCATCTCTGGGTGACAATATGCAGAGTACTGCCAACCAGAGAAGCTCACTTGAGCCCTGTTGTCAAGGTTATCTGTGGTGGTCCACCACAGGGATGAGAGTTGCCCCCCATGCCTCCCCTCCATCTCCAGCCCCTCTAGAGTTCCACTTCTACCACATGGATCAAAGCCCCAGTCTACACCCCACTGGCGGTGTGGCTCAGAGCTCTCTCTCTAAAGCACACAGCCATCTGGCTGGCCTAAGGCATCAAACTAAGACCCCCCACTTAGGCATGGCCATCCAAGACTTTAGAGATTAACTCCCAGAATTTGGGGCAAAGGCCAGACCTCTTTTGTTCAAGGTTAAATTCTTGACTACACAGTGTTTACTTTCACTTATGTTATCAAAATAAAGTTTGTGTGTAAAATTGATACTAGGAATCTGGCTGGCCATAATACAGCTAGCTGAAATGTAATTTTTGGATATCAGATTTTGAATGATTCTTTCAGTTTGTTTGACATTCAGAAGATTCTTAGCAGCGATTAAATCATCATAACCAGCATGTGACATAGAAAATATATTTGAAATAGGACTTTAATTTCAATTATCATAGATATTAAAGAATATTAACATTGGAAATCAACCCCAGTTTCAACTAATGATTCCATCACTAAGGCTCAATGTATATTAAACCAACCCCATTTTGAAAATTCTAGAGTTGAAAATGTCTTTAAAACATTCTTTTAAAGATACTGTAAAATTTAAATAGCAGGCTTAAAAAAATCAGTTTTTAAAAATAGTTCCCCTCCTTCTGGGACCTGATAAGCCAAGTTCTTTCCTCTCCTCTCCTCTCCTTTTCCTTCCTTCTTTCTTTCCTTTCTTTCTTTCTTTCTTTCCTTCCTTCCTTCTTTCCTTTCCTTCTCTTCTTTCTTTCTTTTTTCTTTTCTCTTCCTTCCTTCCCTCCTTCCTTCCTTTCTCTCTCTTTCTTTCTTTTTCTTTTCCTCAGAAGGAAAGGAAAGGACATTTTATGACTAAGTTGTAAACCATTAACACTACAGTGTTAGAACTGAAAGGCTGACATAGTCTTATGTATAATGTATAACTTAACTATAATGGTGAAATCTGCATCACTTTCTCTCTTAGCTGCTACAGGGAGATACAGTCAAGTACTGGTAAACTATTTTCTGTGTGTAACTACAAGTGGAAACTTTTCTGAGATGAGATTCACCAAATTTTAGCAATAGTTGTTTTTAAATGATTTGAGATTTTTGGATTAGCTGCACTTAATATTTATATTTCATTTAGTTAATAACTTAATATTATTTTTATAAGTACAGTAAAATTTTAATATATCTATCACCAGTAGCATTAAATGTGTGAGAGACTGAAATTCTGTAATCGTACAACTAAGCTTTGTAAGTAAAGAAAACTAATAAGATTAAGAACAGAAAATCCAGGAAACAAGTCATTCAGACAGGAGGAGACTTTGTAAGAACTTTACAACTCAATAAATTTTGAGGAGAAAGGGCCTGGGAAAATGTTTGAAGAGGTAACAGCTGAAAACTTCCCTAAGCTGGAAAAGGAAACAGTCCCCTAAATCCGGGAAGAGCAGAGTACCATGCCGGATTAACTCTAAGAGGAACACACTTAGACACATTGTAATTAAAATGACAAAAATTAAACATAAAGAGAAAATATTCAAAGAATCAAGGGAAAAGCAGCAAGTAGCAAATAACAAGTTTCCTTGGAACTCCTGCAAAGCTATCAGCTGATTTTTCAGCAGAATCTCTCCAGGCCAGAAGGGAGGGGCATGATATATTAAAAGTGATAAAAGGAAAAAACCTACAAGCAAGAATACTCTGCCCAGCTAGGTTCTCATTCAGATTTAATGGAGAAATCAAAAATTTTACAGACAAGCAAAACCTAAAGAATTCAGCACCATCAAACAAGCTTTACAACAAATGCTAAAGGAACTTCTCTAGGGGGCAAAGAAAAGGACACAACTAGAAACAGGAAAATTACAAAATGGAGAAGCTCACCAGAAAAGGCAAACATACAGTAAAGGTAGGAATCATCCACACACAAACCAGTAGGAAAGGTAAAGGACAAAAGCAGTAAAACCATCTGTATCAACAATAAGCAGTTAAGGGATACATAAAACAATTAAATATAAAACATGGTATCAAAAACAGTCATTGTGAGGGGAGGAGAGTATAAATACAGGGTATTTAGAATGCATTTGAAATGAATAGATCAGCCATTTATAGCAATAGGCTGCTATACCAAAGCATCCTGGTGACTACAAAACAAAGACCTACAATAGATATACAAACAAAAAAGATAAAGGAACCCAACCTTAACAGTAAAGATAGTCACCAAATCACAACAGAAGAGAACAGAAGAAGAAAGGGTAAAAAGAAAAAAAGAAAAAAAAAAAAGCCCTAGAAAACCAAATCTGAAACATTAACAAAACAGCAATAAGAACATGCATATCAATAATTACCTTAAATGTAAATGGACTAAATGCTACAAAGAAAAGGTGCAGATTGACCAAACAGATACAAAAACAAAACATGTATATTTGCTGACTAGGAGACTAACTTCAGATTTAGAGACACATACAGACTGAAAGTGAGGGGACAGGAAAAGGTATTCCACAAAAGTGGAAATCAAAGGAAAACTGGAGTAGCAATACTTATATCAGACAAAATGGGCTTTAAAATAAAGTCTGTTACAAGAGACAAAAGACACTACATAATGATCAAGAGATCAATTAAAGAAGAAGATAAAGAAATTATAAATACATATGCATCCAACACAGGAGCACCTCAGTTTATAAGGGAAATGTTAACAGACATAAAGGAAGAAATTAACAGTAACACAATAATAGTGGGAGACTTTAATACCCCATTGACATCAATGGAAAGATCATTCAGACAGAAAAGCAGTAAGAAAACATTGGCCTGAAATGACACATTAGACCAGATGAACTTAATTGGTATTTATAGGGCATTCCATCTGAAAGCAGTAGAACACATTCTTTTCAACTGCACATGGAATATTCTCCAGGATAAATTACATGGTAGGCCACAAAGCAAGCCTTGGTAAATTTAACAAATTTGAAATCATATCAAGCATCTTTTATGACCACAACACTATGAGATTAGAAATCAACTATGAGAAAAAAACTGAAAAAAACACAAACACCTGGAGGCTAAACAATATGCTACTTAACAACCAATGGATCACAAAATATTCCAAAGAATAAATCAAAAAATACCCAGAGATAAATCAAAATGAAAACATGACAATCCAAAACATATAGGATGCAGCAAAATCAGTTCTAACAATAAAATTTACAATGACACAAGCTTACCCCAGGAAATAAGAAAAAACTCAAATAAACAACTAGAGAAAGAAGAATGAACAAAACCCAAAGTTAGTAGGAGGAAAGAAATCATAAAGATAAAAGTAGAAATAGAGAATAAAAAAACAATAGAAAAGATCAATTAAACTAAAAGCTAGTTCTTTGAAAAGATAAACAAAATTGATGAACATTTAGCCAGACTCATCCAAAAAAAAAAGGGGGGGGTGGGGGGGGTGGGGGAGAAGGCCCAAACCAATAAAGTCAGAAACAAAAAAGGAGAAGTTAAAACCCATACCACAGAAATACATAAGATCATAAGAGGTTACTATGAGCAACCATACACCAATAAAGTGGACAACCTAGAAGTAATGGACAACTTCTTAAAAAGTTACAATCTCCCAAGACTGGACCAGGAAGGAATAGAAAATTAGAAGAGAACAATAAACAGCACTGACATTTAAAAAGTCATTTAAAAACTCCTAACAAACAAAAGTCCAGAAGCAAATCGCTTCACAGGCAAATTCTACCAAACATTTAGAGAAGAGTTAACACCTATCCTTCAGAAACTATTTCAAAACACAGCAGAGGTAGGAACACTTCCAAACGCATTCTATGGGACTGCCATCACCCAAAACCAGACAAAGATATCACCAAAACCAGAAAATACATCACAAAAAAAGTAAAATTAAAGGCCAGTATCACTGATGAATATAGATGAAGAAATCCTCAACAAATACTAGCTCTAATGCTACACAGAAGGATCACATACCATGAGCAAGTGGGATTTACCCCAGGGATGCAAGGATTTTTCAATATCTGGAAATCACTGTGAAACATTACATTCACAAATTGAAGAATAAAAACCATATGATCATCTCAATAGATGCAGAAAAAGCTTTTCATAAAATTCAATATCCATTTATGATAAAAACATCCCAGAATTGGGCACAGAGGGAACGTACCTCAACATAATAAAGGCCATAAATGACAAACCTACAGCTAACATCATACTCAATGGCAAAAGTAAAAAGCATTTCCTCTAGATCAGGAACAAGACAAAGATGCACTCTCACCTCTTTTATTCAACATAGTTTTGGAAGTACTAGCCAAAGCAATCAGAAAAGAAAAGAAATAAAAGGAATCCAAGTTGGAAAAGAAGTAAAACAGTCGTTGTTTGCAAATGACATGATACTATACATAGAAAATCCTGAAGACACTACCAGAAAGCTAACAGCAAATCACTGAATTCAGAAAACTTGCAGGGTACAAAATTAATACGCAGAAATCTGTTGCATTTCTATACACTAACATTGAACTATCAAAAGAGAAACAAAGGAAACAATTCCATTTACTATTGCATAAAAAGGATAAAATACCTAGGAATAAACCTACCTAAGGAGGCAAAATATCCGTACTCTGAAAACTTTGATAAGACACTGATAAAGAAACTGAAGCCAACACAAACAGATGGAAAGATTTACCACATTCATGAATTGGAAGAATCAATATTGTTAAAATGGCCACACTACCCAAGGCAATATACAGATTCAATGCAATTCTTATCAAATTACCAATGGCATTTTTCACAGAACGGGACAAATAATTTTAATATTTTAATGGAAACACAAAAGACCTAGAATAGCCAAAGCACTCTTGACAAAAAAGAACAGAGCTGGAGGAATCAAGCTCCCTGGCTTCAGACTATACTCCAGTGCTACAGTGGTCAAAACAATATGGTATTGACACAAAACAGACACAGATCAATAGGACAGGGTAGAAAGGCCACAGATCAACCCACACACCCTTCTACACTGTTGGTGAGATTGTAAATTGATGCAGCCACCATGGAGAACAATATGGAGGTTCCTTAAAAAACTAAAAATAGAGTTACCGTATGATCCAGCAATCCCACTCTTGGACATATATCCTGAGAAAACTCCAATTCAAAAAGAAACATGCATTCTAAAGACCTAAACAAGCAATTCCCCAAGGAAGAAATACAAATGATCAATAGGCACATGAAAAAATGCTCAATATCACTAATTATCAGAGAAATGCAAATCAAAACTACAATGAGGTATCACCTCACACCAGTCAGAATGGCCATCATTCAAAAGTCCACAAATGACAAATGCTGAAGAGGCTGTGGAGAAAAGGGAACCCTCCTACACTGCTGGTGGGAATGCAGTTTGGTGCAGCTGCTGTGGAAAACAGTATGGAGATTCCTCAAGAGACTAGGAATAGACTTACCATATGACCCAGGAATCCCGCTCCTGGGCATATATCCAGAAGGAACCCTACTTCAAAAAGACACCTATACCCCGATGTTTATAGCAGCACTATTCACAATAGCCCAGATGTGGAGACAGCCTAAATGTCCATCAACAGATGACTGGATAAAGAAGAGGTGGTATATTTATACAATGGAATACTATTCAGCCATAAAAACCACCAACATAATGTCATTTGCAGCAACATGGATGTTCCTGGAGAATGTCATTCTAAGTGAAGTAAGCCAGAAAGAGAAAGAAAAATACCATATGAGATTGCTCATATGTGGAATCTAAAACAAAACAAAACAAAACAAAACATAAATACAAAACAGAAATAGACTCATAGACATAGAATACAAACTTGTGGTTGCCAAGGAGGTGGGGGGTGGGAAGGGACAGAATGGGATTTCAAAACGCAGAATAAACAAGATTATACTGTATAGCACAGGGAAATATATACAAGATCTTGTGGTAACTCACAGCAAAAGAAAATGTGACAATGAATGTATGTATGTTCATGTATAACTGAAAAATTTTGCTCTACACTGGAATTTGACTCAACATTGTAAAATGACTATAACTCAATTAAAAATGTTTAAAAAAAAAAAAGAAGAAGGATGCTGGAGAAGGCAAAATTTCCATCATTTAAAAAGTGGGAGAAGCTCTATTATTTAAAAAGTGGGCAAACACCAGTAAGCCTTTGCATGTTCAGTGATGAAATACGTGGCTGTGAAGGGTGGGTTGTGCTTGGTTTCCCGTCATGTGCTCTTTAAACATGTGCTCTGTGCCAACCTGTTATCTCTAGGCCCCTTAAAGGATGCCAAAAGCCCAAGGAAACTCATATTGAAGTTATGTTTAAATCCTCTGAGATTTATTAGACTAATGTCTAAAACTTATCAAGAGAACTCCACTTCCGTCCTCACTGATTTCTGGTTTATCACAAATCCCCACAGCTGCAATTACTTTAAGATTATACACTGATTCTGTATAACCCACCTCTGATGATGAATTTTGCACACATCCTGCTCCTTGACCTCAGTGCTTTCCTTTGGAAAGGCTTCCAACATTTAATCTTTCATTCCTCCTACATTCTGCTCCAGCCCTACTGGACTGACCATCAGGTAAGGGCAACAAAAACAATGCACAAATGGAGAGGAACTTAGATAGGGTGAGAAGATAGGAGAAAAGCAGAAACATTTTCAGAAAGAAAGAATACATAAGATGGTTCTTGCACTCAACATAACTTGCAACTAAGTAGAGAATATGTATAACGAACACTAGACAATATAAAAATGGCAAAAAGTGAAAATATCGAGTGTTTTCTGAACTCTGACCTAGTATGTTGATGTTTTGGTAGGAAGGGCACCTTTTGGATCACAGAAGCACTGAACACGTTTTCTGTGGGAGAAGGCTGGGTGGGCAGGGACATGGCTAAGTGCTGTTCTAGCAGTGTGGTTGCAAGTCGAACACATTCTTTAGTCTAAAGGAGAACGTGCGCTCTGTGTCCTCTGCTTCTCATATAAGACATTAGAGCGTGTTGTGTTATCATGAAAAAAGGAAAAGATGATTTCAAGGCCTGCAGCTTCTTCTGTTACTCTGAGTAAACCATTTAACTGTTCTGAAGCTCAGATTTTTTTTATTTAAAGAGATGAAAACTTAATAATTATTAGAATAAAATGTGATGAGATCATGTATGTTAATATGTAGGAGGGTTGAATAAATGAACAAGTAGGGCTTATCTTCCTGTAAAAGTAGTATATTTACAACCAACCGGCGTATTAATTATTCACTTCAGGTTAAAGCTTGGTCAGTATTAAGAGAGAAATTTTATGACGTCTCTTTTAGGGCAAATAAACTGAAACCCAATCTGACTCTGTCAGGCATGGCCATAACACTAAGTTGGATATCGGACTGTATAGGGTTGTGGATACAGCCAGACATACATGAAATTATATAAAAATATGATTAAAACAGCATAAATCCACATAGGTATCTCTTCTATTTTCAAAGAACTGAAGCTCTGTAGGACCCATGCTCTGAGTAGCAATAAAAAAATGATTCCGTTTACCTGCCAATTCTCCGTCACAATGTCTTAATCTTACTGAATGACAGTAATCCCATATCTTGTCTGTCACCACTGATCGTGAGATAATGAGCTGACCTTGAAATAGGTAGCCTAGACCAGAAATGCTGAATATCTGTCTGTTAGAAAAATGAATAATGGGTATGTTCAAGAGATGGGCAGTTCCTGGACAGGGACAAGGTAAATGTGGGTAGTCAAACGCTCTGTCCTTGAGGACAAGGCCTGCCTGCCCAGACAGGCTGTGAAGGCAGGAGGGAGACAGCAAATCATGAGGATGACTAACTCAGGTCACCAGAAGGATCCCTAATCAGCTGGTTTGGCTTTTAAAGAACAAAAACGAATAAGAAACAGATAACTAGCCATCCTTGATAAAAGTAAAAGAAATGAGGTAGCTGATAGCAACTACTTCATCACAGAACTGAGGTTCACAGGTCAAAGTTATTAAGTTAATTTGATTGACAAGCATTAGTTAAATTTTTAATTAAAAGTTCAAAATCACCATAAACCCATGGTCTTTTTATTTCATATCATCATGTTCATTGTGTCCCAATAGTGCAGGCAGGTCTGCTGTTAACCATTTTAGTTGCCATTTTAAGTGTTCATAATAATGGAACATACTATTTGAAATTTTAAGCATTCTATTTTTTTAAGGTTCATTAAGCACAGACGCTTCTAGTCGTTGTTATAGTACATAGGTCAAGAATTGGTACCTTTATTTTGAAGGTGATATTTTTCTCTGTTATCTATTGCCAAAGCAGAATGGAATGAGTTAATATCAGCTTTTGAAAAATAAGCATGATGACTTGAAAAAGTTACAGTTAATGCTCTATCTAAATAAGAAAATGTTACGGTAAAAACATATTAAAATGTGTATTGAAGGAATGTAAAGATTAACTGTCCATTTCCAGTCATAAATAATTAGTAAAATAAAAATTAAAATATAAACATTAATTAAAGATAATTTTATTATGAAGCAACATTACATATTTGCTTCCCAAATCTTTGATACATATTTTTAACAAATTCCACATAGCAAAACTTCCACACAGAAAAAGAATGAAAAACAACTGATGGGTATGGTGAGTAGATTGATAACATAGCTATAAATATCAATACTAGTTTATCCATAGCGTGACTGACAGAACTGCAGCTTAATTTTTATTTGGAGAAGAAAATCAGAGTGAGTGTTCTATCTGTCCTGTAATGTTTTAGCCTTGTCTTTATATAACGTTCCCAATTTCACCAGGGTCCTTGGGCCCGTAAGTCTTATCAGTAAAGAGGATTCAGGGGACCACAACATGAAATGACTCAGCACTGACTTAGAAGAGACATATGAAATCCCCTGGTATAGATTCTTTATTTTATGGGTAAAAGTTATTTGCTGATTTTTGCCAAAAAAAAAAAAAAAAAAAAACCTCTAGACTCAGAAGGTCTTCATTCACTTTTTTCGATACAAAAATAATTCTACATTTCCCTTGGGAATTTCACCCCCTACTATCAATGCATGAGTTTCTGGTGGCCAAAGTCTAACTCTCCTCAGCTCCAGGAAGGGGAGTTATTTGGCTTAAGCCATCTTCCTGGTCAGGGTGATTTAACCAGGTAGATGTTTTAAGCACCATCAGTGAGTGGTGCTCATCTCTATTCTTTCTCCCACAAGTTCAACAACATTGCTAAACACAAACAAAAGCAAACAAACCAACCAAAAAACTAAAAATCATGAGGCAGAGACTCATGTTCCAGAAACCTGCAGTGGATACACAGTATGAGAAAAAAAAATTTAATCTTTGCAAACTACTGAGATTTTGGGGGCTGTTTGTTATTATATCATATATATGTTAGCTTAAGCTGACTGACTCAGGGAGTGAGGTAAAATATGTCCCAAACTGAACTCCTCTATGTTCTCTGAAAATCTTTTATACTTACAGTCTGGCTTGTGTCAGTTTATGTTAATGCAGAGTCTCTCTTGGCCAAAAACCTCTGTGTGATCTTTCAGGCCCCGCTACAGACAGTTAGCGAAGTTTCACCTGGCAGGACTTGGGGGAAAGCTGCCCTCCCCACGACAGACGTGGAGCGCAGCCTGTGCATTGCAGTCTCCGCAAGGGAGTTGCAATCAAGGACTCAGCCTTCCCTGGTGGCCTACAGCCTCACACTTCCTCCTAGCCCAGGTGCCTCCCTTCTCAGCGCCCTCAGCCATGGCCTTCCCCGGTGTCTCTACCAAGGCCTCTTTATTGAGGGGAGTGGGGGGAACCTGAAGATACTTTCCCCCTCTCTGACTCAGTATCTAACACTTTTTCATTCCCAGGGCTACCCTCACTCTGTTCTGGGACCCCTGGGTCTGTAAAATGATAGGAGCCTTTTGTTGGGGATCCTTCATCAGCGAGGTGACCCCATATCTGCGCTGACCCCTCTGCCCTCCGCGGGGAGCCACTCCGTGGAGGAGAGCGGAACCTCTGGGAAACGCATCTTCTGCTCTTTAGCCTCGTGTGAGGCTTACGTGGCTGTGGTGACGGAAGCCCTGATGGTTCCCTTCATTTCGCTTTGCTGTCTTATCAGGCTGCTATGACACCTGGGCGCTCACTCCCTCCAGCTCAGTTCATCCCCTAACAGTGACAACAGTCCACAAATAGCACTGAGTTGTTTTTGACTCCTTTGCTTTTTCTCATTCTCACATCCAACTCATCAGGGAGTAACATTGGAGTGTATTCAGAAAGTGGTCCTGATCAGCTGCATCACACTCCTGCTGTCCCTGAGGGCCCTGCAACATCACTTCTCGCCTGGATTAGCGTTGTGTAATTGTAGCCCTACCGTTCTCTGGATTCCAACTGTTGTCTCTTCTCAAAATAATAGAGAGATCCTGTGAAAATATGTCAGCTCATGCTCTTTCTAGCAAAACCCTGCAACAGCTTCTCAGTTCCCTAAGAATAAGAGCTCACATCCTCACAGTGGTCGACAAAGCACTGAATGATCCGCACCCCTGCTCCTTGTCACCTCTCTGACCTTGTCTTACTCCTGCTTCCCTGTCCATAACTGGTCTGCTCCCAGGGAACTGCTTGCTACCTTTCTCACCTCTTCCAGGGCCTTACACAGATGGCACTTTCTCAGTGAGGCCTCCTCCCATCACATTATTTAGAATAGCATTATAGACACCCCACCCTTCTTATATGGCTCCACTTTTCTGTCTTTCAGTAGTTTGTATCATTTTATGTTATGTTGTGTATTTTAGCTATTAGTTGTTTTTATTGCCTCTTCGCTCTGACCAAGAAGGTAAACTTACATAGATTGAAAGTGTTTCTTCACTATGTTTTCTTCACTAATAAAGTCCGAGTCCTAGAACAGCTATTGGCACAGAATAAGCGCTCAATAAGCATTTTTCAGCGAATGAATGAATTATTTAAAATTCTATCTGTAAACAGACAAAAAAAGGATGAGTCTGTGTTATGCTTTGGAAGCCTCGAGTTATTGCTCCACTCTAAATACTTCATGTAGATTCAGTGTCCCCTGGGCTGCCATATGCTCTACCCGCATGTGACTCCCCCAGTGAAGAATCATACCATTCTCAGGGGGTGGGTGTAGCTCAATTGGTAGAGTGTATGCTTAGCATGAACAAAGTCCTGGGTTCAGTCTCCAGTATCTCCATCAAATAAGTAATTGAATAAACGTAATTACCCCCCCCTCAAAAAACAAAGCAAAACCAAACCAACATGAAAATGAATAAATGTATGTTCGTGTATGACTGAAGCATTGTGCTGCACACTAGAAACTGACACAACATTGTAAACTGACTATACTTTAATAAAAACATATATTAAAAATTAAAAATAAAATGTAAAAAGTAAAGAAAATGTAAAACAAGTATTTAGTGAAATATTTAATATTTAATAAAGTATTTAATGAGTTAGTAATAATATTTAATATATTGCAACTCTGTCCAAAAGCATTACACTTTATTTGAACAAGGTTACAAGAAAGGAAATAGACTGTTAAGAGAATAAAATTATGTTAAAAGAAAATAAGAAAAACAGCAACATGAAGTGTAAACTTTAACACACCGACGTAATTCAGGAGCAAAAAAATTGCACGGTGGTCAGGATTCCAGTTCTCTGCCTGGTTCCTTCATTCTGTCAAGCATGTATGAATTCCTTAATCTATTTTGGGTGTTTTCCATGCTGTAGGCACTAACATAGGCGCTGGAACTTCCCAGGTACACAAACCAGACCCAGTCCCCTCCCCTCATGGAGCTTACATTCCATTATCCTTGTTGTTGAAGGAGACATGACAGAAACATTCATAAGTAAAGTGTTTTCCATAAATGCTTGGCCAGTCAGCAGTCTCTTGGGATGCAAGGGACCAGTGTCCTGGTGGGTTCCAACGTGGCCAGGCCAGCGCAGCTGCCTGCTTGGCTCTCCAGCAGTGGGCACCTAACATGGACACTTTTAAATCTCCCGTCCCTCTGCCCTCTGTCCCAGGGTGAATGGACACGGTCCTTGAAACCACCTTGGCTGAGCCCAGGCCAGGCACACAGCCCACCACCTGCTGTCTATCCCCCCGGGCTCAGCCACCCCCCCACCCCCCCCACCGCCGCCAGTATTAATGCTGCAGGTCCGTGTGCCCAGTGCCTCCGCCCTAGGGGTCCCGATCACCATCTGGGCCATCAACCACCCAAGGCCCATAGGCCAGTCAGTGATGGGCAATCAGGGACCACCCTGACCCGCTGGCTTAGACTAGGCACAGAGAGCCAGGATCAGGGTGCGCGGGAATTGGAACCGCCTCCAGCCGGTCCAGTGGAGCCCTGTAGTGTCTGACTCTAGCTGTACTGGATCCCCAACTGGGGGCAGTCTTATAGTGAATGGAGCCAGACTTCCCTGCCCGACCCAGGGGTGAGGGGTAAGGGGGGTCAGCTCTAGGTAGGGGTGCACTTGGAGAGGGGGGGATCCCGTGGTAAGGGGGGACAGTCTGAGGAGTAAGGGGCTGGTTGGAGTGGAACTGACCAAGTTGAGGGGAGACAGAGGCCATTTGGGGATGTTGGGGGTCCTAGTGAAGCATGAGGGGTGAGCTTGGGGTGTGGGGGCCATAGCTTAGTATCTGGCAGGGTGGAGATTGGGGATGGAGAACTCGGTATGAGAAGGAGCCCTGTCTTGGGGGTATGGTGGGAGACTGGGCCTGGCTGGGGGTGGGGGGGACAGTAACTGGGTGGGAGGGCAGGTGGAGAGGAGCTGTGGGGTGTCGTCTGACCCGGGGCCTTTGGTGGTTTTGGCTGCGTTCCGGGACCTGGTCGGTGCCAGAGTGGGAGCTTTGCTGCTTTGGTGATGGAGAACCGCCCCAACTGTCCAGACTGGCCAGGCCCTGTACAGCAGGAGCCCCAGCCCGAGGGTCCGCGCTTCCCGCGCGAGGAGGAGGGGCGCGCTCGCGCGGACGCACAAGCACGCGGATGCGGGAACCCACCCAGAGCGTGTGGAAGCCAGGCGGGAGCGGGGCGCTCCTGCGACCTGCTCCCGAGGAAGAAGGCGGCCGGGGCACTGGGCTGCCGCCTGCCGTCGCCTCCGCTGCCGCCGTCGTGCAGGTAAGGGGTTGCTGGTGGGGGCTCGCAGGTCGGGGAGCCTGCGGGTGAGGCATGGGCTGCGCCGTTGGGGAGGCGCACAGGTAGGGGTGCGTGGCTGAGGCCCGGGCCACACGGCCCGTTTGGACCCTGGGGCGGGTGCCATTATTTGCCAGTATTGTAAACCAAGGCAGAGTTCACTTCCCCAACCCTTCTACAACTTACTGCACGCTTGAGCTCTTGATGTAAACATAGCTACTCCTACTCCTGTAAAATGTCCTGACTCTTTGAAACGATCCTATGTGTTATTTTGATTAATTTCATTGCATACTGTTTAGCGCACCAGAGACTCACAACAATATTATTAAACTCCAACCTAATAAATGCAAGCACTTAGCAGAGAATAGACAAAAAAGGCATGGCTACTGCTAAACAGGCGGCAGGAGTCTGATGGAAGAAGCCTCCTGGAGGGAGCAAACCTTTGCACTAAGGGTGGAAGGTTGAACTGTCAATAGGCAGACAGAAGTCAAAGAGAATCACTAGGCACAAAGAACAGGACATGGAAAGGCGCAGAGATGTGGAGAAGTTTGGGCTACTGAAGGAACAGAGAGTTTCTAAAGCGTAAGGAGAAATGATGGAAAATGAAACTTGAATGTTCCGTTCGGGCCTGATGAGAAAGGGCCTGGTGATTTGTGCCCACAGGTTCTGCGTGTTTATCCAGGAGGAAACAATCAGTGAATGGACAACCAGAAACCTTCATCACTGGATCTTACATCTTAGAGGGTTTCTTCTCCTGAGAAGCTCTTGAAGATTTGGAAGCATTTACTGCTACCTCATGGCTAAAGTCAAACAAAAGCTGTATACACGTAGAGTCTAGGACTCGGGAGGAAGTAGCCGGGCCTTGCATGATGCTGGGTCACAGTGGGCCATCTCCCAGACTCCCTGTGAAATCCCAGTGCCCCTCAAGCACGACAGGTGACCGTGGCAATGAGTTTAAACAGAACGTGCGACTCTGGCAGGATTCCCCTGTGTCTCTGGACGCCTCTCTGAGATTCCCCCATGCCGAGCACATGCTTGTCATACAGGAAATGCTGGGTGAGCATTTGACAGATGAATCCTGACAGTGAAGAAACAACCCGAGACCCTTAAACACGGGACTCTTTGACTGGCTGGTGGGTCATCGAGTCGGCTCAGTGACTCACCACCATCTTTTTTGCAACATGAAAATTAGGGGAAAAAATTAGAAAACAATCAGAGCGCACCTTGCTCTGGAAAAGTAAGTACCACTGTGAGAAGGTTTTGTTTCTGTTAGATGTGCTCATGTAGGAGGATGTGTGTGTGTGTGATGGTTGGTAACAATATGTTTCCTACCTTGTGTCATGGCCAAAAAGTGACTCCAGGGTAGAGCGTGTTAGGTGAACAACTTCACCTGAGCTTTTCTGGCTTACCCCTTCTCAAATACCCTGAAGAGTCAGTCACGGGTCCTTAGTTGGTGGCTAGGATGACACGGACAGGAGGCATTCCCTGCAGTAACTCTTGAGCCTCATTAAAACTCATGGAACACCTCGCCCTCGTCTCACCAGCCACAGCCACATCGCACCTGAGCATTGTGATGCCGGTGACCCTGTGGCTCAGCAGGAAGTGACCTGCACCTGCAGTGTGGAAGCTCTGTCATCTTCAGCCGGGTGTGACATTGCCTTATGAGGAGGCACACACTGGAAGTAAAAAGACACCTACCCAGGACTTCAGTCTGTTTTCTATAGAAATATATCTTCTTATCACCACATAAGGTTTCTTCTTTGTTTCTGATTATAACTATGGTGTTGCCATCTTTGAAAAGGAAGAGGAGGCAGGGTCCCTGTTATGCGCCAAGTCCTGTGCTACTGATCGCCCCACACACTGTCTTCATTAGAATCTCGACTGCTCAACAATTAGATCAGCGGATACCACTATTATTTTCAAATTGTGCCTAATCTCTGTCTTCTGGGTTTACTGCAGTCAGTCTTCCCTCTGGGCCTACAGGCAACTTTCTGTCTGAAATCTTAAATCTGGTAACCATAGTAATGAAGCAGAGAGGAGGGGAGATCTTGGAAATGCAGTACAGATACTCAAAAAAAAAAAAATCCACAAACAAACCCAAACCCTCCATTATTTTCCATTTTCCTTTTCCTAATTTTTTTTTGCAAGAGTTGTTTACAAGAAGCTATAGTTGGAGTGAACAAATGCTTGCAGGGAAGAGAGAAGAGAGCAAGGGCATAGATGGTCACAGAACTAAATAATAACCCAGAAGAACGGAGCATAGATGGTGTTTCTCATCACTTCACTGCTTTGAAAGTCCCTGGGAGAAGCAATAGGAAAGTGCCTCTGGATGGTTTACAGTGTTCATCTGCTTCTACAACTGCCAATTTTAAAACAGAATTTACAGTCCATACTCATCAAAGAAGACTTGGCTTACCAGGATTATTCAAATTCCAAAAGCATTGACTCCTCACTCTCTGAGCTGCTTTCAGCAGAAATTGAACAGTGGGAGGGAAGAAAGAGGAGAAAGAAAGAAGGGGCTATTTGAAAGAGTGATGTTATTACATGGAACTGCTAGGCTGTCAAAACTGGCTATAATAAAGATAGGCCTCCACAAACGTGTTATGTAGACCTCTAAAAATACACCCATTCTGTGCCTAATTCTTTATATAATATGAGGTTACACGTTGCTATTTGGATTTTTGTAATTATTCTATAAGTCTATATTTTATCTATTCCATATTAGAATCTTCTTCAAAATTATAACAGCAGCAAAGGACTTGATGCTTAAATGAAACCCTTAGAAATGATGAAGTAAAATATTCTGCAAGTCAAAGATAACCAAAAAAGAATACACCTAAACCAAACTATCACTGTGGGTTACATTAGAGCAGGATTTCTCAAAATGGTTTCAGAATGACTAGAAACTTCCAGGAGGTCAAGGAGGGTCATAGCAGGGCACAGCTTATTGAATACATCTTCCTGCACTTGGGTCAGTGTCTTCAGTGTGGTTTGCCCTCCCAGACTTCTTACCTTAGCAGTTTCCATACACAGTCAGAGACTCCCACAACTAGAAGGTACCCAAACAGCCATCTCATCCCTAAGCCACATGTTACACCAATACCCAACATCTCCACCAAATGATTAAACACTTGAACTCATTACCTTCCAGGACGTGGTGCCCCATGTTCAGTCACAGAGTTGTTAAAAGTTCTTCCTCATATTGAGTTGAAGTCCGTCTCCCTGTAACATCAGCCAATTATTTCTGATTAGCAACCGTGAGCCATGAGTACAGATGCTCTCCACCCCTCTGGAAACACCTGTCGCATGAGCCAGGCTCATCTGTTTTCAAGGCCAGCCTCTTGTTCCTTCTGTTTCCTCATGCGGTGCGCTTTCAGGGACTTTCAGGACCCTGGCAGGGTTCCCTTGCCCCTTACCCTGCTCTCAGGCTGTCCTGTTTGTACCTCCTATGCTTTTCCTATCCAATGACTCAAGGACAACAGTCCACCAACTGGGATCTCAATGACATTCTCTCTTTCAGGAATTTGAACGAAGAGCACTCTCATCAGATGAGAGTAAGGAGTTAGGCTGAAAAGGTTCCCACAGGGTTGAGGTTGGGGCGGCCCAGTTGGAATATGCATAAGTAAAGGCATCTGAAAGGAGAAACGCAGAAATGGGAGAGAATAACAGCCCTGAGAGATTGAGAATATCTCATTTCCTGCCTTGCCTGCCGGCGTTCCTGGACCGGGTAGCCTGGCTTACACCAGCATCAATGCCATCATTGCTAACGTTACTGAGTACGTACTATAAGACTGGCACTGTTATAAGCCCTTAATGTGCATCAGCTCACTGAATCCTTTCAAAACCCATATGAAGGAGATGCCCTGACTCCCCCTGCACTACAGAAGGGACTGAGTGACTTCCCCAGCTCCCACACTGCTTAGTGGCAGACCTGGGAAACCAGGAGTTCTGGATCCAGAACCCAGGCTTCTTACCTTTCCAGGGCACTGCTCCTCTATCCTTGGAGACACATGAGATTTTCTTACAATATTTTTAGAGTAATTTCTTAAAGAAATTCCCCATTTATTTAAGCTATCATGAGCAGGTTTCTGTCCTTTGTAACAAATCCTCCCTGATTGAGATATAGGAAGATTAAAAGATATTAATGCCTGGCCGAATGGCACAGACAAGTGTCTTTGAGCTGCTCTGTAGCTGCAGTAAAAAAGCAGGCTCAGTTAACCAAAGAGGCTGCCGTTACATTCACTTTTCTGTAACATATCTGTAATATTCATGTATCTCTTACAGAGGCAGTGCATTCCATGGTATTATTACAGAAAAATGCCATCTAACTTTCCTTTAATTACTCTAGCCTGACACCATCTCTTCCATAGTATCCTGTGGCCTGTCCATTCCTTTCCCATAGCAGGTATCAAATCATATTGCATTCACTGCATCAGGGATCCCAAACCTCAGCATTATTGACATTTGAAGCTAGACGATTGATGCTTTGTAGTGGGGGACCGCCCTGTGCACTGTAGGATGTTCAGCAGTATCCTAGCAGATCCACTAGATGCCAGGAGCACCCTCTCCCCCACTGTGACAACCAAAACTGTCTCCACACATTGCCCAATGTCCTCTAGGGGACAAAAACACTCTTAGTTGAGAACCACTGGTCTACATGTTCTAGACCCCCTCCACAAATCCCACACTGACTTCAAGGGCAAGACTGTCTTTTTTACCCTTATTTCTTTACAACGCTTGGTACATTATGATGCTCAATAAATCTTAATTAAAGAAAGCCATTAGTAACTTGCATTAAAATGGTGTTTTGTACTTCTAAGTCTGGAGTACCTGTACACTTGTATCAGGCTGGGTTTAGTCAGGAACAGAGAGAGATTATACATACTACTAGGATAAGGGGTTTATTATAGGATTACGGTTTTTATGAATACAAGAGTAACTGGGGAATAACGGTCTGGAAGGCTTTAGTCAGAAGACAACTTGAAGCTGAAGCTCTGGAGGAAAAGCAGGTGTTCACAGGGAAATCTGAGAAGCTACAATGTCCAGCCTCAAAAGTGGGATCATAAAATGGGAGCCCACAGAAAGGTCTGGAATCCCACTGTGTCTAACAAAGCAGCCTCATCTGACCCCCACAGACCCCCGCAAAATAACGGCCTCTTCTCCCTTCTACCTTCCAAATCTCCCAAACTCCTCTCACTGGCCACCCCTTACCGGGAACCAATCAAGGAGGGGATTCTGGGA
The DNA here is from genome assembly GCF_048773025.1 of Camelus bactrianus. Lineage (NCBI taxonomy): Eukaryota > Metazoa > Chordata > Mammalia > Artiodactyla > Camelidae > Camelus > Camelus bactrianus. Next base: position 5,314,961 of record NC_133560.1, on the reverse strand, counting down.
AACGTAGTTCTTCCCAGCCTTAGGCAGACACTTCAGGAGTGACTGCGCCAGGTAAACAACAGATAACCTCACACAATAACCACTTCTTGGCACCAGGTGTGTATGTTATATATAAAGATCAAAGCATGAAAAATGGTCTGAGGCATTTGGCAGTCACAGTCACCCAAGTCAGAAAGCAAGAGGAGGGAGGGTGTAGCTCAGTGGTAGAGCCCAGGCTTAGCATGCACAAGGTCTTGGGTTCAATCCCCAGTACCTCTGTTAAAAAAAAATTAAATAAATAAATAACCCCAATTACCTCCCCCCTTCCCAGAAAAAGGAAGAATCTTTTTTTTTTTTTTTAAAAGCAAGTAAATGCTTGATATGATTTGCTGTTGCTGCTATTGGCATTGCTTTCGGTCCGGCAGTAGACTCATCCTCTGATCACCTGTCCCCTCCGGTTTGTGCTGTGGAGACAGTCTCAACATTCACTTTGTCTGCACCCTGAACAGATGGAAAACTATGTTAATAATCAAACAGCTCACACTCCAGATGGAAGATGTTCACCTTCGTGCTTCTTAGAATTTAGTGTGTCTTCTGAGCATTCTAGCCCAACCAGAATTGACAGAGACTACTAAGAAAGAATTTCCACGTGCCAGGCATGGCTCCCCTCTTGAGGAATGGAACCCTCACAACCATGTCGCTGATTTCAAAACTACCCTCTAGGACTTTGGCTGACATTAAGTGAAAACATTTCTGCTCTACAGATTTTGAGCCCAAAGTCAAACAATTATTTTAAAATAATTACTTCCCATCCATTAAAAATATGGTGCTATAGGTGACGCGTGGTACAAAATAGAATGAAGTGTATATTTCACTTTAGAAAATAGCAGATTCAAAACATACATTTAAAGGACCAACACTTCAACGTGGCCCAGGAAGTCTAAGATATTTACCCTCTGGCCCTTCACAGAAAAAGTTTGCTGACACCTGGGCTAGAGGAGGAAGAGCAAGAGTTGAGATCTGAGAGGTGGAGGCGACATTACAGGCACGTGTCTCTTACTGAGGTGACAGGCACTGGGGTTTTGATCTGACCTGACTCTCACTGTAACAGGATCCTTCCAGCTGCTGTACTGAGAAGAGACGTTATTGCCGGCAGGGAGGATCTAGAAGCTGGGGCACCAGGTAGAACGCTATCGCTAGAATTCTGGTGGGAATGATTCTGCTGAGCCACCGTCGGGTCGCTCAGACCAGCATGGCACGTAGTGGGTGGTAGGAAGTGACTAGATTCTGGCTTGGAGACTGAGCTGGTTGGACTTCCCGGCACTAGATGTGTGGCATGGCCCCACAGAGGTGCAGGGGAGGCTGGAAAGCACAGTCTCCTCATGTGTATGTGGGTGAGCAGCTAAGCAGGGCTTCTTAAGAAGGGGCGATTTTGCCCCACAAAAGACATGTGGAAATGTCTGCAGACATTTTTCATTGTCACATCTGTGGAGGAGGGAGGCTACTGGCTTCTAGTGGGTAGAGGTCAGGGAGGCTGCTAAATGTCCTAAGATACACAACGCAGTTACGTACAACAAAAATAATTCCCTGGCCCCCAGTATCAGTAGTACTATAGTTAAGCAACTCTGAGCTCAAGAAAGACCCACCACCGGAAGAAGAAAGAAAGATGGGCTTTCGTGGATAATCAGGAGTCTTAGCCCAGCTCAACGCCCGACGCCCCAACCCCTGCAAGGCACCTGCAGGCTGCGGCAACCCCAGTTCTGGGATCCCAGCTCAGAGCGCAGCTGAGTTGTCTGCCCTTGCTTGTCCACGTATTCCCCCCTGTTATTGCAGGTGAGCTTTGTCCTGAATAAGAAACCCTGCTAGCTTTTCTTTTTATACAGAAGCTTGTGAAAATAACATGTGTGACTGAGGCAATGAAAGCGAGTTTGTGTAAAGATAGCTAAATGGTGCAGAGCACCACAGGGCAGGTATTAATTGGTTTTAAGAGATTTGTGAAGAAAAATGTTCCATTAATTAAAATTTCAAGACTTAAAACTCATGCTTGGTGATGACCATGGATTTACAGGAATTTAACTCTCTTCACCAAACCCAAATGGAGGGCATATGAATTCAAATACCCTTAATGTTTTACAAATACTCCTTAGTCTTTGCTATGGGTAACAATTGATAAGGTCCATTTATTTGGCGAAATGTTTGCATATATATAATACATACTGGCTTTTCATTTACCTAGCTTTATTATTTTGATTTGCAAATAGATGCACAAATGGAAAAAATTCTCTGCATTCTGGAATGTTTGTCTTTTCCATTTATTTTCTTTGCAAATATATATGCATTTTTTTGCTAAGATTGTTAATAAGATAGATGTAATTTTACATATTTTCACACTATCTGGGCTGCTCACTAGCTTATCACTGAGCTGAAAAAATGGACAGTGTTTCACATATAGATCAAAAATACCTCACTTCTTGAGTGGCATTGTTGAGTTTAGGCTTGCCCTGATTTTATAGAAATTCAATATGCAAAAACAAACCACACAATACAGAAGCAAGGAAGCATTTTTCATATTATGAAATGCCCGTTTTTCTACCATTCATTTAAGAAGCATTTACCTTATATGTAGGATTCAACACAGTGAGCTTTAGCCAAGTATTGTTCTGGGTACTGGGGCTATCAATACATGCAAACTGGGTCCTTGTGCTTGAAGGTTACGTAAGAGAGGCTGACAGGTAAACAGCTGATTTTAAAGTATGATGCAGCAGGTTCCATTACGGAGGCATGTAACCAGGTGCTACAGGAGCCATGGCCCAGGCTCAGGGGTCAAAGAAAGGCATCCTGAATGGGATGATGACAAGAGTGGAGGCTTGAAGGACATGCAGAAACTCACTGGGTGAAGAGAAGAGAGTGGTATTCTATGCAAAGGGAGGCAACTGACTAAAGCCAAAGACCATGAAACCCTGTGAGAGAAGTAGGTATAAGGCAGGACATAGGGGTCCTTGAATGTCACACAAAGGAATTTGGCAGTTGTCATTAAGGAGATGAGAAGCTGTTGAAAAGTATTAAGCCAGTAATGGAGGCAATGCGTCAATGGCATTCCCTCAATCTCACTAAAGCAGAAAGCAGGGCTGGCTTCAAAATTTTTGGGACTCAGGGCAAAATGAAAACGTAGGGGCGCTTGTTCAAAAATCATTATGAATTTCAAGATGGCTACAGCAAAGCATAGGACCAAGTATAGGACCCTTCTAAGCACTGGGCACTGTATGGCTGCACAGTCTGCATGCCGACAAAGCCAACCCTAGCAGAAGGTATCAGAGCAGGGGGAGGAAGAAGGCATTAAGACCCTTATTTGCATACTGTCTAGTCTATGGTTGGGAAGAAAGTCTTAAACCTATCAACCAGCTAGAGATTAGTCTCAAGGCCAGCATTTAGTCCTATACTCAAACTCAGAAAATGGCCCAATGGCTAATTCATTTTAAAGAGGAAATGGAAGAGCAAAAAAGTTGAGGAGCTGTCCTAAACTCACAAATGTAGGAGGTAGTAAAGATGAGAATCTAATCCAAGCCTTTCAGATTCTATCCCAGCGTTTCCTCTGCTCCTCTACAATGTCAAGGCTATTGAGTCTGTTGCAAAAGGGATAGGATGGAAGTTTTTTGGGCAAAACTGATCCAGGGGCCACAGAAAGGACTACAATTGGCAAAGAAAGGGAGATCAGCTGGGGGACAATCGCTGTCCCCTCCTTTCCCCCCAGGAGAACGTCCTTTCCGAGACCTTTCTCAGAATCAAGAGGATCATTTCAAGCACAGCTTTGGACGCATGGGCCCAGCATTATAGGAGGGAATAGGGCTACAGACATGACTTGGGCACACTCCCGTGAGCTTACGCTTTGGTGAGTGGAGACAGTAGTGGAAATCAGCTATCATAATCCCTGTCTACCTATTTAACAAGATTGGGAAGCAAAAAAATTTAAATAATAATAAGAAAGTTGGAAATGAATTCTAAAAACCAATAGGTAGCCATAGAGTCTTTTTCAGATTAAGGGAATCCTAGATGATTTGCACACTGCCTTGTATATCTCAGCAGTATTACCATTGATACCCTCACCAACTCTCAAGGGCTCAGGCTCATCTGAGCTCCAGTAAACCTTTGCATGCATCTTAACAAGCTCTCTCATATTATTCTCTATTTAGTTCTCCATGCCCCTCCTCCAAAACCCAAGGTCTTACTCATCTTTTGCTCCCTTGGTTCTTAAAATAAAGCTCCAAACGGGCAGCATGGTTTGCAAGGCCCTGTGTGATCTAGCCCCTGGTCACTTCGGAAACTTTGTCTCACCCTACTCTCTCCCTGCATTCCAGGAGCCGTCCTACCATCTCTCCGTTGCAGCAAACCTTCCCATCTCAGACATCTCCCAATTCTGCCTTCCCCTCTTTAATGCCTCTCATTTTTCAGATCTCTAATGAAATATCACTTCCTCAGGGAAAAGCTTCGCCTATCTGCCGGAGTTGACCAGAACCCCCATTAATAAGTTCTCACGGCATCCTATAATTTTCCTTCAGAGCCCTTGGCATAATTAGTAATTATCTAGTCATGTGATTCTTTTATGCATGTTTGTCTTCACCTCATGGTTGGGAACTACCTGTATGCAAGAGTCGGATCCTGTTTTGCTCGCCACTGGATCCCCGGCAAATGGCAAAGTGCCAGGCATCTCCTCAGGCCTCTTCCAAGCACTCAACTTAAAACATCCATTTATCTGCCACTCATCTCTCAAGTCTCCTACCTTGAGTGTTTTTCTTCAAAGAATCCATCATGATCTATGTGTGTGTGTCCATGTATGTGCAAATGTGTGGGAGTGTCTTGCGTGTATATATGTGTATATATGTTTAAGGATGAGTGTGGGTGTCTGTGTGTGTGCACCTGATTTCTCTACTTGTTACTCTTTCCCCATTAGAATACAGACTCCAAAAAAGGAGGGATTTCATCTCCTTGTTTAGTGCTGTATCCTCACCACATACCTGGCACATAATACATGCTCAAAGAATTATTTGTTGGAAATATGGATACATAAATGGCAAGTTCCTTCTTCAAAAATCAATCATGGGATGGAGGGATAAATTGGGAGTTTGAGAATAGCAGATACACACTACTACATATAAAAGAGATAAATAAGGTCCCTACTGTATAGCATAGGGAACTATATTCAATACCTTATAATAGTCTATGATGAAAAAGAATATGAAAAGGAATATATTTATATGTATATGTATAGCTGAATCACTATGTTGTAAACCAGAAATTAACACAACATTGTAAACCGACTATACTTCAATTAAAAAATCAATCATAATGATATCCTGCATTGAAAAAGAAATGATCCATTGATAGTTTTCTTTTGGAAAAAATGCTATTCACTGTCTGCCCCCAAATGATACTGTGACAATTTTAATTCATTTCACCACATGTCTTTAAGCAACAAGGGGTTATATTTGATTTACTTTATTTCAAATTTGTTCTACAAAGTTCAGTCAGATTTTTCATCCATAATCTTTTTTTTCTTTTTTAATAAAGGTACTAGAGATTGAACCCAGGACCTTGCCCATGCTAAGCACGGACTCTAGCACTGAACTACATCCATCCCCCTTCATCCATAATCTTGAATGGAAGCCATTTAGAGTTTGAAAGGGACAAATTCATTAAAACCAAAGACTTCCAGAGTCTTAGGAATCAGACAGTTTGGGGATTAGACAGCCCTGATTTGAATTTCAGCTTCAACATTTATTAGCAATGTAACTTCAGGAAGCCACAGAACTTCTCTGAGTCTCAGTTTCCTCTGAAAGTATGTGATTTGCAGGGACGGTTTGGTGATAGGACTGACTGTGGTTTTAAGTGCATGGTATATAGCCATAATCAATAAATGATCAATGTTTATTATTCATATCTACTCCCAAGTCCCTGTGATACAGAGGAGGAAATTGAGGCCACAAGAATTAAGAATTTCTCAAGGCCATCCCTCTTCCCCAAGTCTAGGTGATAGAAATTGGCAGGCCTTCGATTAAGCACCATCCAGCCTTCATTTGCTCAGGGGACTTTTTTGGTAAAAACCTGCTCGTGTCTGGACTCACACTGTTTCCTAAGGAGGGCTGAGGACTCCATTATGTCCTTGTATTGATTGACGTTCCCTACAACCTTCAGTTCCAACAGAGCCACTTCCTATTCCAACAGAAGAGCAAAGATTCAATCAGAGAAACGGGATGAGAAATGGGATGGAAAGAGTTTTCCCCTACCTCAGTTTCCAGGAGTCCTTTTATTTCCTCCTTTCTAGGACATAAAAGAAAAACTGGAAATACGGGTCTCACTAAAATCTTTCATTTTATAAATACCATATTCTTTACTTTGACTGAAGTTACTTGCTTATAACAAATATTTCAGTAGAATGTAATTCTTGTGAGCTTTCGGTTCAATTTCACATCTAGACAAGAGTTATCCCAAACACAGGAATTAGTAAATTTTACAATAAGTCAAACTGACGGGTAAGACAAATAAAATAAGATGTTAGGTCTCAAATGAATGGCACGGTGCCACGGCAGCGCTTCATATAGCAGACAGGATTTAAGGAGATTTTATCCAAGTGGAGTACAGAAAATTGCATGTATTGAAACTGTGACCGTAGGATTCACTTTCTGTGGGAATTTAGTCACTGAATCACAAAACAGTGAGCTAGACGTACTTACAGCTCAAAGTTACTGAAGATGGCGGGTCAGCAGCAATAATCAAGCAATTGGTTTTGTAACTAATTAGAAGAAATGGAGAACTATATGCCTAAAATTCTTTCCTCACTGAGAGGATCAAACTGACTCTCCCTGTGAACACAATCAACTAAGCTGTGCCTACAAATTGCTCTTTATTTTAGCTTCAGTTTATCCATGACTCAGGCTCATCTCCATTTTGCCCTCATATAGGAATCTTGCCATATTACCATAACATTTTATTCTGAACCTGCTATAAAGGCAATTAGTCACTCATTATAACACAAAATTTCAAATTGGTTGCAATTATGTTTTCTGAATCAAAACCATACACTTTGACGTGGGTAATTCAAGGTTCCATATTTACAATGCATTGAATGAGTCATAATGGTAAATAAGAAAACCCTTAAACTAACATTCATATCTCCTGCACATGAAAAATTAAATTGATAATTTCTACGTATGACAGATTTATTTTTGTGGTAGAGAATGTTGAAGAATTGATTTAATTAGGCAGAGCTATGCTCAGAAGCATAATTTGAAATACTGTTGAATGAATGAGGAAAGTATTTTCAAGCACAGAGAAAACTCTTAAAATTCTTTTTGCTCATTATTCAACAAACATTTATTAAGCACCCACAGTTTGCACAGCAACGTATGACGTCATAATAACCTAACTTGGCATCGTTCTATTCTAGTTCTGCTAGTTAACTGAATGAGTTCATCTCATCAGCTGTCCAATCATAGTATGTGAAGAAAGACTTCAGAAATTAAATGAATGAGTCAGTCTGGAGAGAAACATGGACGTGTGTATTTAGGTTTCCTTTTGTTTTACGTGCTAAAAACAGGTTACTAGCTAACCACTTCTATTACTTTAGAAGCTCAGGAATCTTAAAAGAATCTTCTCTCACTCAGGCAGTCAACTATATACTTAATCACGATTTTCTAAATGTTTATAGAAGTGTGGACAGCAATTTGTAAGATTCTGTAGATATGGAAGGAAATACAGCACAGTAAATAGAGGCAGGTAAGGGGAAATGTATTTTGAGTGATGGTTTCCACTTGAAAAGTAATCTTAGATTTAATAATTAGCATAGGTTCAGCATTTTAGAGCTGAATATTAGAGCTGATCTGGGCCACTGATTTGCAACCTTTTGCATTAGAGTCACCTGATTTTTTTAAAAATATGGATTCTCAGTTTTCATTCCCAGTGATTCAGATTCAGTTGATCTGGAAGGGGCTGGAGGAGGCAGGCATACATACACTTGTGAAAGTTACTGAGCAGCCAAAGCTGAGGCCCACAGATCTAGTCCAGCCTCAACATTTGACATGAGGTCTCCGAGCCCTTGAAAGAATACACATCTTGTTTGTCTATACAGTCAACACAGCTTATTACCCTTGGAGCCAGGCCTAGAACCCAAATAGTCCAATTTCTAGTCTAGGTCTTTCTCTACTAAACCAATTGGCACCATTGCCACTTTTCTCACACATTGGTGAAGATCAAATTACCAGTTAGTAATAGGTAGAAAGTCTAAGATTGCTTATAGCTCATGTGACTATCACGTCCCCTTCTAGTGATCTCTGGGCTTCCTTTCTTGCTAAGTATGGACTAAGTCTCCCAATGGCACTGTAATGATTAATATATCTGTTTATTCCACATTTTCAAAAATTTCACTTAGCTGAAACTTTTGCACCCATAAAATATATCATTCACATTTTAGGACAAAGAAAATATATGCAATATTTGAATCAGAGTCCAGTTGAAGTCGTCATTATTGGGCTTATAAAGCTGGTCCTTGGAAGTACTCTAACGCCAGCTTCCTTATATGACAATGCCTTTAGGTTGGCCACACCCACTGGGTTCTGAAAGCTCCACGGAGGTAGGGCTCTTGTCCAACTTCAGCTGTCTCTCAGCACCTAGCAAAATGCTTGCCATAGACTCAGTACTCAACAGAGCATCCTGAACCAACTTGTGGAGGACAATCCCATGTGAATAAAAGCACTGGGCAGATGGTTTTATAAAGGAGTATTTTCACAGTTACTTTATTAGAAGAGCTTTGTTTGGCCTGATTTTCCTGACAGCAATGTGTCCTTGCTATATACCATTTGGATTACAGTTGGCCTCTCTCTCGTTAATAGTATGTTAAAAGTCCTATATTCAGTATATCTTTTATATGTGTGAAGGCACAAATGAGGTACAATAAACACTGATGAAATAAAATTAATACCAAGTTTATTGTCCCTTGGAAAATATAACCAAATTAATTAATACAATATTATTCTCTGGCAAGAGAAAGAGTGCAGCGCCTTTGGTGACTCAAAGGGGTGGCATAGTATTGTAGAGAGCAGTAACCTAGTTGCAGCAGCAGAAGATTCAATTGCTGGCTATTGAGAACTAAATTTTTCTTAAGGGGGTCATTTCAATCCTACCTTTTCAACCTCTTCATTTTGACCCAAACGCACACCCCATTTCCACACATTTGTTTCTACTGGGGGTATTTTCTCTTACCATAAGGTTATAGTTTTTCAGTCTTTTATCTAATTCATGTAGAAATAATCAACACAAAATACCACTGACATCAGCTAAAATGACACGTTTAAATATGGCAGAGACGAATAACCCACCAAAGAAGAAAGGTAAAAACTGACACTGAAAAATTAGCCATAGTAGAAATATTCAACACCAAACAATGAATATTTTATTTCTGCTGTATAACTGGGATGAACTAGAGGGCTAGTGGGGAAAAAGGTATCCATTTAAGGGGTTAATCTGAGATCAAATATTAACATTAAAGCCAACATTAATGGAAAAAACTGGCCTATGAATGGGCCACAATACTGTAAGTTTCTAGCTCAGGGCCAGGTACATAGCAGGGATTCAGTAAATGCTTTGTTGAATGAATGAATGGGTAAATGAATTAATGAGTCAGTGAGTGAATGAGCGCATGGTCCTCTTCAAAGATTTAGAGTATAACGTTGGGATTTGGAGAGTTGGCTTTAAAACAGTCCATTCAAAGCTGTGGATGAATAAACTAGATTTTGGGAAAGTGAGTGCTGAATACAATGAGGTGTTTCTGGTTGTTAATTAATTAAAATGACCAGAGTCATTATTCTTACCTTTAATTTCTCAGCCTAAAAAGTTAATGAACTGTAGCTGTTCTAAGAGCAATTGAGTTGAACTTGAAAGAGAACTCCCAGTTTCAAAAGCTTCCCACGCTACCAGTTGACTGTGATTTATCTTTTTCCTTCTGAAGAATTTTAAGCATCTTTCATCCGATTTGACTGACAACCAATCTGTGCGTCCTCTGTCTTTATTCTTCCAGGAAGAAGATGTTACTCGTGAGAGTCGTTTTAATTTCAGCGGTTATGGGATGGGTCACTGCCTCCAAGTGAAAGATGGAACAGCTGTCAAGGCCACACCTGCCAACCAGCTCCCACAACCCCCCAAAGATGCAGATGCCATCAAGAAGAAGTTTGTGGACCGGGCAAAAAGGATTGACACGATATCTCGAGCTGCCTTCCCATTGGCCTTCCTCATTTTCAACATCTTTTACTGGATCACATACAAGATAATTCGGCATGAAGATGTCCACAAGAAACAGATGTGCCCTTCAGACCCTCGGACTTCTTGCCTAACTCTTGCGCTTGTAAATACACAGTGAAATTGTCTTTATATCACTTTGACAGAGGAGCCACATTGGGGAGGGGGGAGGGAGGATCATGGGGGCGGGTTTCCTGGCACCTACGTGAATAAAGATAAGTTATCCGGGCAATGAAGGAAAATGTTTGCACAAAATTAAGGTGTCGCAGAATCACGTGAGCATAATTCCCTTCATAGTCTTTAGCACTGTTCTTTCAGATGATGCATTAATTAGACATGATAAGCAAGGTCAAGTACTTGAGGGCTATTTGTCTTTTGGTTTGTTTGGTTTTGACTAATTCGGGTACTGAAAAGTTAGCTTAAAACAAACACACGCGTGCGTGTATGCACACACACACACAAAAGGAAAATGCTTACCATCTGACCATACTGACTAGCCTATCGTGAGTTGAGGACCAAACTTTTTCAGGAAAATGCTGCCTCGTTTTTAAAACAAGCCTCCCAAGCTACGTTCTTTACAATGTCTGTAATTACTTTTGTGGGTCATCAATAATTTCTACTTATCGAGAAAACAACAACAAAAATAAAAACCACTCACAAAGAAGAGATTTCTACTTTAATGTCTGTGTAGGTGTGCATTTTAATATTATTTTTCTTTCCTAGATGTAATTTTGGGATTTGAATTGTGTGTTGTGAAATTGATTTGATGGTATACTCTCTTAAAAAGAAATGCCCATTTTCTTTTAGATCCAAGTTAGCGCACTACTTTTTTTTTTTTGCTTTGACTATATTTACATGCAATTAAGTGCTCAAGTGTGACTTAGCCACTGCAGCCTCTCAGCCACAGTATTTATGGAGGTGATGTGTCCTGAACGACGTAGGTCATATTAGCCTGACCTTCCCATTTCTGCTCTCATTGTAGGTGTAACTATTAGTCCTAATGTCAACTGACTCATGATTTCTACTGTCAATCCAAGTGAACATTGTTTTAAATATCCTTAACTAACTTAAAGAATTTTAAAATTGTACTGTGATTTTCATAACCCATTGCCTTTTTGGCACCAGAGCTACGTGGTTTGAATCCTGGCTACATGTTTTAAGTAAGAAAAAAAAAAAAAAGACGTATTTTTGCTTACTCAGATTAAAGACAACCTGTAAAAATATACTGAAAAAATTAAATTTTACATGTGCTGTAAAAGGGGTTATCAAAATATTTGTCCAATTTCAATAAAGCTAAGTGTGCCACAGAAGTTCTCTAAGAGTCTTCCAATTTTTGCACTAGGATGTAAATAATTTAGATGTCAATGGTAACTTGGATTGTTGTCTCTGCTCTTCCTCATAAACTCGAAGCACTTACATAGCTATTATACTTTCATTGTACTATAACAGTAGTTTACGGAATCCCCATAAAGAAAGAAAAAAATAAGTTATTCTCACTGTAGAAATGGGGAAATGGAGACATGGAAGTGTTAGTAGTCACTGCGAGCAGAATCTAATACTAGGTACTTCATACGAGATATGGAAAACTTCCAAGAGCACTGAGGAATCACAAAATACCAAAGTGAAAAGAAATTTAAAAGACCAACCTGTCCACCTACCCATTTTGATTTTGTCAGGAATGGAGTTCCATAATGAAAAAAAAAAAAAAATTCTGAGAATCCCAGTGAAATAAAGGTAATTCATCTTGGCCCTTGCAGATTTCCCTTAACCAAAGATATCCATGGTAAAATTTTCAGGAAGATGTGGATTCATAAGTTGATGAATGGTCTTTTAAACCTAGCCAAATATTGAATCATTTCCATAGAGAGGAATATCACAGAAGGGCTAAAAGCATGAACTTTGGAGACAGAAAGACTAGCTCGGCCTCCTATCAAGAGTATTATCTTGGATAAGTTACCTGACTTTTCTGATTGGCTCCTATTTCATAGGGTTTTAAGAGGATGAACTGCGAAAAATGCAAGCAAAGCTATTAGCTCAGTGTCTAAGACAGAGTAAATTCTCAATAACTAACAGATAATAATAAAAGTAGCAGTATTATTATGAATAGCACTACACTGGGCAAGAAGTTACATAATTCCTAGCCTTGGCAAGATTAAGGTCATGCTTTCTGCCTCATTGCCAAACCACTGTTTCTGTCTTATTGCTTACTCCTTTCCGGACAAGGGAGGCAAAGTATTTGATTGGTCTCAATTCTCTTTCTCCCACTGAAAAATAGTACAACTGAGTCTAAAATGTCAAAGATGGGCCTGAGCCATAAGAGTTCTAGGAAGAGCCCTGATGCTACATAGGGTGGGATGGGGAGGCACCTTGAGGGAAAATCCCAAGCTAAATGAACACGTCTAATCAAAGTGTGTACCATATAGTTTTCAGGGGGATGTGGCCCCCACGTTAGAAAAATTGAAAAATAATCACCTCTAAACATATCTGCCAGGCACTCAAGTAGGTAAAGGCACCCTGGATGGCCAAAGGGGTTCTTGACTTTCCTCTAATTCTAGTCCACATTCAGTGGAAAGATCTCTTGAATTTGGGTCATATAAATAAAATAAAGTCTCAGGGAAAAGATTTTGAGCACAACATAGTCTAGCAAAATAGATAATTTCCCTATAATGTTATTGGGGATTTTATTTAGGATGTTTTTTTCTCACAATAGTATGTGAAAGAAAATAGTTCAAGAGTAAAATCATGGCTCCGAGGAAGAGAACTTACTACCAGTTTTCATTAGATGGGAATCTTCTGGAAGAAAGTGTTTACGTTTCCATGGGTTCTCTGCACTGCCTGCCAAAGCTCAAATGCTCAATGAATATTATTACTATTACTGGGGACAAGCTGGTGAAAGAGGATATGCTGTGCCTGTTGACAAAGTTATACAAGTTTTTCCCAACCAAGCAATGACATGCAGTAACCAACCATTGCTACCATTTTGCAGATAATGGATTACTGGGGGATTTGTCTTTTAAACATTTTTCAATTACTGCCACTTGGTTTTTAGAACAGATTGAGATGATTTAAGGCTTAAGACTCTTCATGGCATTCTCAAACACCTCGGTCCAAAACAGATGCTACAGACCAGACTGACTGGAGATTTTTAAAAAATCCTTCCAAACAGTATTAGCATTAAACCTCCCATCTATGCCGCTAAAGAGAACTGCCAAATTCTGAAAACAATTTTTCCATAAAGATTAAATGAATATAATTTTACATTTTGCTTGCTCCATTAATATCAAACAAGTAGGTTCTAAACAAAACACAGCACAAATTCCATATTTTATGATTCACACTTTAGAAAAGAAAAAAAAAACTATTCAGAATACTTTTTAGGATTTTTGCATCTCCTAGTTTGAGCCTGAAGCCAATTTGTGGAATAAATGTAAGTCATGCATGTATATGCCAAATACTCTTCTTTAATCTTTTAAACTCTGCTTTCAACTTTTTCTTATTTTCACCAATTGGGGTTCATTTTTTTTTCTTTTTTTAAGTATAAATTGAATGATTCAAGTAATGCATGCTCTTCATAGATCATGAAGTAGAAGAACTAACCACCACGACTTCATATTCATACAGTTTGATATATTTCAACATATCAATAAGTTTTGACATCTACAACAGCACTCAATTCTAATCATCATCCAAAGTAGCCAGATCACAAGGAGTCAATATCCATCCTTTGGTCAAAAGATAAACAGAAGCGCCATGAGTTAGACACCTCAGCCAAATCACTTATCATATCAGAGGCTGAACATTTGGCATAATTTGTTTCTAACTCCTTTTACTATAACCACATTGTCTAGGAAAATAAAAACCTGGAAAGCAAAAGGTCATGGTACTACTGACCCACCCTCATGGATGACAAAATAATTTGGAAATAAATTGGTAAAGGACAGCAGACAATAGAATATTTCCATTGAAAATGCCTAAGAGAAATAGCTCAAATGCTGCATACAGCAGTAAGAACATCTTCATCGAGAGGAAATACCTTGTGTTATTGAATGGCCCAAAAGGTCCTGGAGTTGAAAAAACTACCAACGGAGTTCAATTTAGAAGGTGTTTATTTCCACTTTTGAAGGAGGGAAAATGACCTTTGCATTGTCACACATGCCCCCACATAAGAAAAGATGCAATATTCTTACTTTGGTGCAAATGCATTTTAAAAATAACAATTAACATGGTTTCCCTCCAGCTGAGGGTAGTGTGTGTTAGATGTTTTTAGACCATGAGCCAGCATTTAGAAAGTACACTATTACTTTGCAAAAATGATACATCAATAGGTGAATGGATCTTCAAAGAGGAGAGCAAAACTCGGGGATGTTCCTTGTGAAGAGTGTGCCACACTGGCCTTCTTCCTGAAGGACCTAGGGCTGGTCATGGAATGGACAGCTCAGTCAGTCCTCATGCAGACTGAAGCCTCAGCAGAAGCACCAGGTTCTCTAAAAGGATAGAATTAAGAGCCAGGAGACCCTTCATATGCAAGGATTAGAAATAACCAAGACTTCATCAGCTTCAATGGATAATCATTTCTTAAGCTATCCCTGCTTTCCAAGGAGACAGATTTAGAGTCAGGGTAATGAGAAAGGGAGGACAGATAAAAGGAAGACAGTAGTGAGAAAGTTCCTTTCAAGGCATAAATCAGATCATGTCACTCTGCTTTAAACCGCCAATGGCCTCCCATCTTAGAGAATAAACCAGAATCTTCACTGTGGCATCATGATTTGACCGCACCTCCTCTCCCACCTCCCTCTCCCCACTTCTCTCCCTCCAGGCTTACTGCCCAGGACTTAAACATGCCAACCACACTTCTACCTCAGAGCCTTTGCACTTGCTATTTCTTCTGCCTGGCACCTTCTTTCCCTAGACCAGGAGCTGTCAAACTTTTTAAGGCCAGACAGTAAACTGGTTAGGCTTTGCAGACGGTATGGTCTCTTCTGCAACTACTGAACTCTGTTCTTATGGTATGAAAACAATATGTAAACCAATGAATGTGGCTGTGTTCCAATAAAACTTTATTTACAAAAGTGACAGGCCAGACTTAGCCCATGGGCAGTACTTTGCCAGCCCCTGCTCTAAATACGTTCAGGGCTTACTCACTCATTTAATTCAGGACTCTGCTTGAACGTCTCCTTCTCAGAGAAGCTTTCTCTAACCACCCTATAGAAACTAGTACCTCCAACCATTTATACTGTTTCCCGTTCCTGCCTTATATTTTGCGTAGCATTTGTCACCTTCCAATTTACGCTTTTATGTGTTTATTGTCATACACACACACACACACACACACACTTGAAGGACAGCTTCATGTGAGTAAGTAGAAACACAGGTTCAATGTTGTACTCCTAAGGTCTAGATCTGTACCCGGCACTTACTAGGTGTTAAATCAATATAGTATTTGTTCAATGAATATTGAATAGTTAATACTTATTAAGGAGTTAATTGCATGTTGCATGAGAGGCTTAGAGATAGAACTAAGGCATCTAATACTAGCCAGTTAGATAAAAATTGCAGTCAAAACTCGAGCACATTTTGGGAATTGCACTAGATTCAGATTTTCCAAAGTGTGTTCTGAAAAACCCTAGTTCTATGAATCTTTACTTGACACATTAGCAGCTCTACCTGTACTGAGTTTTTGTAGTTTTCCATGGACCTTTTTCTTTTTCTCTTTTTTAAGCAGAAGACATGGGCCTTCTAAGTCATGGAGTTTTGAGGGGGGTCTCCTGCATTACAGACATCTTTACATACTTCCCTTTACTCCCACTGTAGAGCAGCAACTCGATTTCCCCTTGATAGTCAGGCTCGATCACCCCAGCTAGTACAGAAACCCCCTTCTTTGCCTGCTGACTGCTCTAGGAGGAGCCTGAGATGCCAGGTGGCAGTTCAATTTCCACTTCCATTGTGGTGTCACTTGGAGGAAGCAGAGGCAGAGATTCTAGAAAAGACTGTAGATTTGAGCTTTCTATATAAATATTCCTGAAGTATAATTTTCAAAAAGATAAAAATCATGGAGGGAGGGTATAGCTCAGTAGTACAGTGTATGCTTGGCATGCAAGAGGTCCTGGGTTCAAGCCCCAGTAACCCCAGAAATAAATAAATAAACCCAATCCCCCCCCCAAAAAAAGCAAAAAATATTTTACAAAGATAAAATCATGACTCTAGCACAAATATAAAATTAACATGTGTCAAAAATCATATTTAACTTATCAGTTGATTTTTTTAAAAAATCAGTAAAATGTTAAAACCAGTCCCAAAAGAATTTGAGAAGTTAGGTATTTATAAGCACTATTAGGATAAAGTTTTCTGGGCTAGAAACAAAACTGACTGATGTCCAACAGGGTCATTAACAGTAACATTTGGAGTTATCTCTTCTTTGGGCAGAAATTATTTGCATCTCTACAGGACAAAATTCTGCAAGTTTACCTCTGCTTCTAGTGGACTGGCCCACATAATACAATGTCAACCCCAGCACTGCACTGGAAAAGCACCTGTAATCTTTTTTTTTTTTTTTTTTTGGGTCTATTACCTATTAATATACTTTAACAGGACCAAGACATGGAGCGTTAAAGTGACATGCCCCATATCACACAGCATGTTAATGTAACTTGGGGTTCAGAAACCAAAATCCCCTGAATCCTATCTTGGTTCCTTTCTAAATACTGCCATCAGCTTTCCCCCCACATATCTTAAGTAGAAAAAGTTAGAAAGGGAAGTTTCTCTCCTTCAAGTTATTCTACCTTCATGTGATTCTTTGCCCATTCTTCTAGAAGGAAGGTGGCATGGTTGTGAAGGCATAGTTTGTGGAGTCAGGTCTGAGTTCAAATTCTCCCTTGGTCTCATATTTGCAGGGTGCCCTTGTGCAAAGCTTTAATGCCCCAGTACTGAAGATATTGCAAACTATGTATAACATAATAATAGCTACCACCTTCTAGTTTCCCTTCCTACCCACCTTCAACTAATAATGTTTTATTTCACTAATGACATCATTCAGAATCTATCACCTGGGAATGAAGGCTATTCTTGTGTGGTCTACCTCAACTATTACAACTTTAAATTATCATCTAAACATCAAAAAGCCTGACAAAGTGACAAGACCATATCTAGAGACGGTCTGAAGAAACTTCTTTGGTAAAAGGGGACAGTAGAGTTTTTGTTTCATTTTGACCTAATACAGGAAGGAAAACATTTTCCTTATTCAAATGTTCAAAACTTTAAGTTGGCATACCAGGGCCAGTGGGTGGAAGTGATTAGGAGGACTTCTGCTATATATAACTGACGTTCATGCCACAGCAGTACAGTTTAAAAATTGCTGTCACATAAATTCTGCCAGATCATCCCCTGATCACAGAAATGGTGGCCTTGGGCAAGTTTCTCTCACAGCCTCAGTTTATGTTCTTGTAAAACAGAGAAGAATGGCTTCCCATCAGAGACCCTAGCATGGAGCAAGCCATCATCACCAGCACCAGCAGCGGCAGCATCGCTGCCATCATTACCATCATCATCATCACTGTCATCATTTGAGGGATAAGGAAACTGAAACATAGCACAGTTAAGGGACTGGTTCACTGTCACAGAGGCAGATCCAGCCATCGTTTACCAGCTGTATATCTCTAGGCAATGTCTGTGGAATAAGATGATGATATTTGCTCCACCTACCCATAGTTCAGGGCTGCTGTGAGAAGAAAAAGAAACCACAAATGTCAAAAGCATCTGGAAATGATTTTATGGATGGGGAAAGTAGGGCATAGGGAGGTAAAGTAACTTGCCAAGGGCACACAGCCTATAAATGTCACAGCCAAGATTCAAACTCAGTCAGTCATTTTGCATAATCCATGCTCTTATTCACATTATATTGCTTCTTCAATATAAAAAATGTATCTTGATGGATATAAATTTATATACAATTGTATACACATAATTATCATGACAGACAGACAAAATATATATTTTGTATACTTATTTCTGGTAGATTTTCTCATGTCATTTAAAATTATTTGTTTCCTTCTCCATTTCCCCTACCAGCCTCTAACACTTTCAAGGGCACCATTTTAATTTCCAAGGAGTGCTGTAACAAATTATCAAACTGGGTGCCTTAAAGCAGCAGAAATGTATGCTTTCACAATTCTGAAGGCTGAAGTATGAAATTAAGCTGTAATAGGGCCACGTTTCCTCTGAAGGCTCTAGGGAAGAATCCTTCCTTGCCTCTTGGCTTCTCGTGTTGCTGGCAATCCTTGGCATTCCTTGGCCTACAGCCACATCACTCCAATTTCTGCCTCCATCTTCATACGGCCATCTTCTCTTTGGGTATCTCTCTCTAAATCTCTCTCTCCTTATAAGAACACCTTATAGGGCCCACCTTAATCCAGTATGACCTTATCTTTTTTCATTGAAGTATAGTTGATTTACAATATTATGTCAGTTTCAGGTATATAGCATAGTGATTCAATATTTTTAAAGATATACTCCATTAAAAGTTATCACAAAATAATGGCTTTAAGTCCCTGTGCTGTAAAATACATCCTTGTTGCTTATCTATTTTATACACAGTAGTTTGTATTTCTTAATTCCATACCCCTATCTTCCCCCTCTCCCCACCGCTCTCCCCACTGGCAACCACTAGTTTGTCTTCTACATCTGTGAGTCTATTTCTATTCTGCTATATACATTCATTTATTTTATCTTTTAGATTCCACATATAAGTAATATCATATGACGCTTGTCTTTGACATTTCACTAAGCATAATATTCTCGAGGTCCATCCATGTTGCTGCAAAGGGCAGAATTTCATTTTTTTATGTGGCTGACATATATATATACACACACACACACACACATACACACACACACATACATACACCCACCACATCTTTATCCATCCATCTGTTGATAGACACTTGGGTTGCTTCCATATCTCGGCTATTGTAAACAGTGCTGCTCTGAACACAGGGGTGCATGTATCTTTTAGAATTAGTGTTTTCATTTTTTCCAAGTATATGCCCAAGAGTGGAACTGCTGGATCATATGGTAGTTCTATTTTTAGTTTTTTGAGGAACCTCCACACTGTTCTCCATAGTGGCTGCACCAAGTTACATTCCCACTAACAGTGTACAAGGGTTCCATTTCTCCACACCCTCACCAATGTAAGTTATTTTTTGATGAAAGCCATTCTGACAGATGTGAGGTGATATCTCACTGTGGTTTTGATTTGCATTTCTCCGATGATTAGCAATGTTGAGCATTTTTTCATGTGCCTGATAGCCATCTGTATGTCTTCTATGGAGAAATGTCTATTCAGGTCTTCTGTCCTTTTTTTGATTGAGTTGTCTTTTTTTTTATATTGACTTGTATGAGCTATTTATATATTTTGGATATTAAACCCTTGTCAGTCATATTATTTGCAAATATTTTCTCCCATTCCATAGGTTGTCTTTTCGTTTTGTTGATGGTTTCCTTAACTGTGCAAATGCTTTTAAATTTAATTAGGTCCCACTTGTTTATTTTTGCTTTTGTTTCCTTTGCCTTAGGAGACAGATTCAAAAAATATTTTTGCAATTTATGTCAGAGTGTTCTGCCTGTTTTCCTCTAGGAGTTTCATAGTATCTAGTCTTACATTTAGGTCTTTAGTCCATTCTGAGTTTATTCTTGTGTATGGTATTAGAGAATGCTCTAATTTCATTCTTTTACATGTAGCTGTCCTATTTTCCCAGAAACACTTATTGAAGAGATTGTCTTTTCTCCACTGTATATTCTTGCCTCCTTTGTCATAGATTAACTGACCACAGGTGTGTGGGCTTATTGTGAGATCTCTGTTCTGTTCCATTGATCTATCTGTCTGTTTTTGTGCCAGTACCATTCTGTTTTGATTAGTATAGCTTTGGGTATAATCTGAAGTCAAGGCAGGGGATACCTCCAGCTGTGTTCTTTTTTTCTCAAGATTGCTTTGGCAATTTGAGGTATTTTGTGATGCCATATAAATTTTAGGATTATTTGTTCTTTTTAAAAATTTTTTAATCTTTTTTATTTTAGTGGGAGGGAGATAATTAGATTTATTTATTTATTTGTTTATTATTAGAGGAAGTACTGGGGATTGAACCCAGGACCTCATGCTTACTAAGCATGCACTCCACCACTTAAGCTATACCCTCCCCCTGGATTATTTGTTCTTGTTCTGTGAAAAACATCATGCTATTTTGATAGGGATTGCATTAAATCTGTAGATGGCTTTGGGTAGTAGAGCCACTTCAGCAATATTCTTCCAGTCCAAGAGCACAGGATGTCTTTCCATTTCTTTGTATCATCTTCAATTTCCTTCATCAACGCTTTATAGTTTTCAGAGTATAGGTCACTATGACCTCATCTTAACTAATTATATCTACAAAGATCCAATTTCCAAGTAAGTTCACAATCTGAGGTTCTTAGTGGATATGAATTTTGGGGGAACACTATTAACCCAGTACAGGCACCAACTGTGTTTAATTTTTACAGCCTTCTAGGCACCTCGCCCAGTGTAAGGTACATACAGATTCAGCCAGATACAGCTTAGTGGTTGAGCATGCAGGTGCTGGAGTGAGACTGCCTGGATCAAATGTTAGTTCCACGCTTACTAGCTGTGAGCCTCAGGGCAAAGTTTCCAAACTCTCTATGCATTGAAGTCCTAATGTGTAAATAGTACTTATTTCACAGAGTTCTAATGAGATTTAAATTCATCAATTCATGTCAAGTGCTTAGAACAATCATTAGCCCCGTAACAAGCATTCAACAAATAGTATTAGCATTATTTTTAGCCAACAAACACAATGAATATTTGTTAAATAAAACAATGAAATCAAGGAGTGTCAGAAAGCACTGAAAACAGCTTACATTTAAGCTGTTAATATTATAAAATATTTTCACATCAGCCTTTTCTCTCTGCATGGTCTTTTTTAGAGCATCAGTGAACATTCAATTTAAAAGAAAGAAGGGCTGTAGGAGCAAAGAAGGTGAAAAGAAAAAGCTTTCTCTTCCTTCTCCCTCAGGGGGAAAAAATTCAAAAGAGCCAAGGAGAAGCAGTATTATTTGTAAGAGACCAATGCTAGGAAAATGGAAATGCTTTTCTGAAAGGAAGTAGAAGATTAATACCTGGAGGGTCTAAACTGTAATTATGGTATTGATCTCAGGAAAGCCTTGGATGGATCTACTTATTTTTCCTATTTTGCTCACCATTGTCATTAAAATGGGCTCACACGTAAGGGTCTGCAGACTGCAAATATCTCAACATCACACATCAAGACAGGCAAAAAAAGTCCTGTTAGTGGGTCCTGGGAGGTATCAAAGTGACATTCAGTATTTGGTGTTCCCACTAGTTCCCTCTTACCAGGAATTTTCTTAGTGGTTTTGGGGACTAATGTAACAAGCTGTTAATGAAGTGGCAAGGCAACATCAGGCTGCAAATCAACCTGAAGTTACCGTGTCCTGGCTCTATCCAGCCTGTGGGTTGACTGACCTCAGATTAAAAATGAATTAAGGCTGATTTACATCTTTCCTCTCTAGCCCCATTGAGGAGGTGAACTTTTTTTGATTCCAGATGTATCTCCTCAGCTTCTTTCCCTTCCAAGCTGTTCAGAATCCATCAACAATAGTCACCTTTCCTACTTGGTTGGACAAACACAGCCCAGTGTTTTGCTGGGAGCCTCTGATGGCCTCCAAACCCAACAAAAGCATTGAAACTGATGACTGGGAGCTCTGGATTGTTAAAAAACAGTCTTAACTCATCATAAATATATAAGGGGTACTTTGGGGCAGTTGGTGGACGAGTTGGAGATGTTCTTGAGGCCTTGTGGGGATCTGATTCTGTGGATCTACTTTTACTAAGTCATTCAGTGAAAACTCTTAATGTTCCATGTCCTCCTTCACTGAAAATCTACACCAGCTGCAGAGAGTTTAAAATGGCTGGATCTTATTCTGGAATGGGAATGAGGAATGAGGCTGGAGAGAAAGGCAGAGATGAAACAATGAAGGCACATGCCTATTTAAGGATCTTGGGATTTCTCCTATGTAACGGTACGCCATTGTGAGGTTGTGAGCAGTGGAAGAACATGAGCGATTTTGCATTTCAGAACGTAATTCTGGCTGTAGAGTACAGAGGAAATCAGATGAAGATGAGAGAGGGGTGGTGGCTTAAGGTTTGGAACTAAATATCCCTGCTGTAACCTGACGAGGTCCGTCTACTGCTGAACAGAACCTACGCAAAGGAGGAAAACTGCTGGTCAAGACAAAGACAGAAACAAAATGGAACCTAGAAATTTGTATAAAAATTTTGGCTAGTTAAAATTTATCAAAATCTGCCATGTGACCAGCTGAAAATTCAGCAACATTCCGATTCTGGTTACAATCCAGAGTTAAGCAGAGTACGCGAAACAGTAAGGATATGATCACTCTGTGGTTAAGAACACAAGATTTAGCATCGGACAGGACTGAGTTCAAGTCTCTAATGTGTCACTTTCTGTTCCTTTTTGTTTCTGTGCCTTTGATGTGTTGCTTCATCTCTCACATTCTCAGTGTCCCCATCTATAATGACAATAATGGCAGGCACACCTGATTTGCAACGCCACTGTGAGATTCATGCACGTGAAGTGTTAGAACCTATAATACAGGGTTTGTGGCGAGGATCTTGTCCCCCAAACTCAGGGATCTCTTTCCATGTAGGGGGAACTCACTGGGGTATTTCTTCTGGCCACTCTCAGCCCCTCCCTGGAAAGGAAAAGTGACTGAATCTGACTGTGGAGTTTGAAAGTGTGCTCCTGCCCCCTCTTCTCTCCTTTCTCTTAGGGGACGGCCGATCTTCCAAAATTACATGTCGTGCTCTGGTCTTGCCATAGCTTTCAACATAATGGAAATGTTTTCTATAAAGGAAATGTTTTCAGCATTTTCCTTTGGGGGAAAGCCTACAGTTCTCCAGAACAACGTATGACTCAACAGATAAGTCTGAATAATTCTACAGAGCAAAATTTTAGAGCCTGCTCGCCCACAGATGTAAATCACATTTTCTAATATCAGCACTATTTATAATAAAAGTGACACAGGTATACCACGCAGAATGTATCTTTGGTTAATGTTTTCTCAGGAAAATGTCTCTTGATTTTCAGTAGACAAACTTCACGTGAGTACTTTTCAGGGGAATGAGGGTTGTATTAAATAATTACATTTATGCCTTAAAAAATCAATACAACCTTTTTAACAAGAGCATGCGGGAAACATCTCAAGCTTCACTCCTAATACAATTGGCATTTAGAATAAATCAAATTTGGATGGATCAGAAGCACACATAGATATTTTGAAGTTGCCCAGAGTGTCAACAGAGGGGATTTGTGGCTAAGATGCTGTTGGCATTAAGAAAGACCTTATTGTAGGTAAAGCAATTACTTGTTAACAATCATATTAATTATTTGGTGCCAAGGAAGCAATGTTTTAAGCAACTTACTTCATGTTATGACACTTTGTTCTTTACATATGGGCATTTTCATGTGTTTTAGTTGGTTGAGGGTTTGGGTTGACTGGTAATACATAGTAATTTTTCCTATTTAAAATAACTGGGAAAGGACTCCTTTAGCATCTTGTGCAGAACACCTAATTTCATTAACAGAAAACCAATTATTAAGCAGGAGATGTTTGCAGCTGGGCCTCCCATCTGCCTCACCTCTTCATCTGATTTTTTCAATTAATTCACAACTGAATGGAAAAAGCAGATGGCTGTTCGTTGGTCTCCACTAATAAATAGAATATGACAAAGTGATAGGATGTCACTTCTGGGATCGGGTTACAAAAGACTGTGATTTCAGTCTTGCTCTCTCTGATTCTTACTGCTTACTTGCTCTAAAGAAGCAAGTGGCCGTGTTTTGAACTGCCCTATGGAGAGGCCTACGTGGCAAGGAATTGAGGGAGTCCTATGGCTGACACCCAGCAAGAAACTGAAGCCCTTTAGATCTATGAGGCCTACAAGAAACTGAATCCTGCCAGCAAGCATATAAATGAGCTTAGAAACAAATCCTCCACCATTTGAGCCTTGAGATGATTGCAGTCCTGGCCAGCATTTTGATTGCAGCCTTTTAAAAGAGTCTGAGCCAGGGGACCCAGCTAAGCCCTGCACAGATTCCTCACCCACAGAAACTGCACAATAATAAATGTTAGTTGTATTAAGCTGCTAAGTTCTAAGGCAATCTGTTGTGCCACAGTAGATAACTAATACATTCAGTAAATGTATGCTGATGAAAGAACAAATGCATGACTTAATTATTCCCCAAAGAGCTCAGCTGATTTGGCTCCTTAAGTACTTACTGCTAGGAAACCGAGCAAGACTTTCTGAATCTGCTCTGGTGTTTATGGAAACGAAATAGGGCATGCGCCCAAAACTTGGTTGGATCCCATCAGTGTAAAGCAAGCCTAAATTCAGAGAATTTCTGTCTGGAAGGGAACACTGAGGTCATTGGCCAAATGCCCGCATTTTATAGAAATGGAAACTGAGGCTGAGAAGAGCTAAGTGACTTGCCCAGGGCCACAGGGTCCATGGAGGTGGCATACTAGATCCAGGACTTCTGATTCCCTCTCCAGGGCTCTTCTCCAGCATCCCATGGCAGTGTTTAGAGGACAGGAGTATCAGAAGGGCTGGGGAACCCTGAATATACAAAGTAAGGTTCAAGCAGGGCTTGGAAGAATGGTAGGGTTAGGGAAGGCACTACACATAAGGGGTACATGACAGAAAAACAGTGATGGGACTTTGTCTCCTGAAAATCAAAATCTCCAGGGTTTGGTCAATTATTCTGAAGGTCAAATGAAAGCTAAGGATGGAGAGGCCTTGTAAAGAAATGGCACCTACAAGGAGGAAAGGTCAGCAGAGAAAAAAGGACAAATCCTGATGGACAGGCAAACCAAGGAAGGAATATTTGCATGAGACTTTATGGCAGGCAGCCCGAGTGAATCTGGAAGTAAGAAAAATGGCTGGGCAGGGGAGGGGGAACTGGACGAAGGCAGTCAAAAGCTACAAACTTCCAGTTCTGAGATAAATAAGTACTAGGGATGTGATGTACAACATGATTAATATACTTAACACCGCTGTGTGTTATATATGAAAGTTGTTAAGAGGATAAACCCTACGAGTTCTCATCACAAGGAAAATAATCTTTTCTCTATTTCCTTAATTTTCTATGTGAGATGATGGATATTCACTAAACTTGTAATCATTTCAAGACGTATGTATGTCAAATCATTATGCTGTACACCTTAGACCTACACAGTGCTGTATGTCAATTATATCTCAGCAAAACTGGAAGAAAAAAAAAGGAAGATGGGTGGGCAGGAAGAGATAGTGAGTGTCAGAATGTGGGAAACTTGCCAGTTTCACAGTCTTGAAGTAGAAGGAAAGCGGAAGGGCTTACTCCTATAGACAGAGGGTGCGGATCCGGAGCTAAAACGTGCCAAAAGCCCTGATCTTGCGGCATCTGCATCGTCACTACATGACCATATGGCTGCAGGATGGGGCTAGGTAGTGATCAGTCTCCACAGCTGTACGAAACAGCCCTGTGATGGGCTAATTCAGCTCTGGGAACTAACATGTAAAATAAGGCCACAAGAAGCCAACTTTAAAGAAATGACTGAGAAATTGATTTCTTTTAGTGACTCATTCTTCAGACCCAGACTGAAGAATCCCAAATGTAACAGCCTACCATAATGAGGTCCGGTAGATTCTGCGATAATTACCTGGCTTCTGACGCGGACACTGAGGCATCAGAGAGGAGTCAAAAGGACAGTGGACTGGAGTCACAAGTCTGGTTTCTAGTTCAGCGTGACTGAACCTCTCTGCACTTCATTTTCTTCAACTGCCCAACAGAGACAGTAAAAGCTGCCTGTCCTATGCCACAAAGCTCCCAGGAGGGTTGAAGTTTGAAAAGCACAAAAGAGCTGTACAAATTCATGGCTATATATAAAAAAGGTTCTACTAAATTTCCCATTGTTGCCATGAAAAGGCCTTTCTTCATTCTGCAATGGCTTTCTTCACAAAGAACAAAGAGGGTCAAAGGCTAAATTACATTAGATTACATCACATTGTCACAGCACACGCAATAAATAATGGGGCTGACGATGATTCACAAAGATAATCAGATCAAGGCCCTGCCAAAGCAGAGTGTTCAACTCCCACGATTCTGGCCGGTAAGAGGAGGCAGGGAAGTAAGTCTTGAGGGTTTCAGCCATGGAAGAAGTACCAGAATCCAAATGATGGAAGCAGGAGGAAATGGTGGGATAAGCCTGGAGATTCCCCATGTGTATTAGTTAACGTAATGATAGCCGCTATAACAGATAAGCCCCCAAATCTCAGAGACTTTACACAATAGAAGTTTATCATTCTCCCCTCTTGCAAAGTCCAAATGGGCATTTCTGACAGGCAGGTAGCTTTCCTCTCTTCCAAGCCATGATTTGGGACCCAGGCTCCCTTGATGGCTTCAGCATCACCATGGGCTTAAAGGCCTATACTGAATTATCCGTGTCTGTCTAGTATGCAAAAAAAGGTAGGGAGGAGAAGGAACACCGGCTTTCAACTACTCATGCCTGGAGATGACACACATCACTATGATGCACATGCCTGTGGTGAGAACTCGTCACATGGTCCCACTAGATACAAGCAGGATAGGAAATATAGTTCCTGCTTTGCCAGCAACAACGCAACACTGCAATAGGGGAGCTCAAATCTTAGGGAAACAGGTAGCATCTCTGCTCACTGGGGAACAGAGAGAACACAGCTCTCTACCACTTTGCATCCTTTCCTTTTCCCAGCATTTCTAGGCAATACACACATCGGAGGTTTTTATAGGTAGAAGTGTTACCAATAAAATAAATAGCATTGCTTAGAAAGCACTGCTGTTTATCCTTAAATCATATGGAAATAGTCTGGCATGGTTCTAAATCTGAGATCAGAAGCTTATGGGAGGGCAAATTTTTTTTTTTAAGTTTGAAGGCTTTGAAGTCAAGTTAGGCTGGATTCTAATCTCCGCTCTAGCCCATACAGTAAGGAAACTTGCACAATTTATTTAACCCTTCTGAATCTCAGTGCCTCCAGCAGCAGCACAAGCTCAAATAATAAGATCCTGCCAGGACCATAAAAGGTATTTGCAAAATAGCGCCTCCCACAGCATCTACTGGAGTGGGACACATACATCCCCTATGGCCACCCGGCAATTCCATTCCCAGATATACACCCATCACATACACAAATTTACCAAAAGTCAAGTACCAGAAAGTTCAGAGCAGCAGTGTTCATAAGAGCTAAAACATAAAAAACATACATATGCCCACCAAGAACAGACTGGACAAACAGATTGCAGTATATCTTACATGCAATGCTACACAGCGATGAAAATGAATAAACTACAACTACGTGCACCAATACGGATGAATCTCACACATACTAAGCCAAAGTTATAAGTACACCTACTGTGTGATTCCATTTATAAACAGTTCCAGACTGATGAAATGAATATGCGGTCAAAAGTTCCAATGATGGTCCCTCAGAGGGGATTACTGAAGGGGTGCAGAGTGAGAACGGCTGGTATTGTTCTCTTCTGGAATGAGGGTGGGGGGCTGGTTACAAAGTGCATTCAGTTGGTGAAAATTCATTAATTTACCTCAATAAAAAGTTTTTTAAATCGCATTCTTCCCCAGAGAGACTTGCATTGCTCACGAGTGTGCCACCAGCCTTTGAAAGGTGGCAAAAAAATGAAAAGGAGCAGAAGAGAAATGTGAAAGTAAGCCCAAAAGAGGGAGGAGAGGTGGGGAGGATGCCTAATAAGGCTACAGAGGTATCTACCACTTTTCTAGAACCTGCCATTTTGTGTTACGTGTCCCAAATCCCTGACAATAACAAAAGGGTCCAGGACACTTTCCCACAGTGACACTGGCATTCTTGTTTGGGCTAAGTTTTATTGTTGCTAAAAATACAAGTCTTCCCTATGGGCAATCCACTACATGTCTTCCAGATTACAACGTGTCTTTCTGTTCCATATGCCACCCTGTCATTTCTGTCATTGTGATTCTTCTCTCCTGCGTCATTCTGGGGAGCGAGGGCTATATGTATGTGTGTCTATTGGGGGAGGGAGGGTGCTGATCCTTACTAATCCCAGTCCTGGCAATCTGTATCACTCACCCTCATCACCAGTGAGGGCTCCCAACTTCATGATCATGCAAAAAGCCTTCTCTGCTAATATCCCCCCCAGGGAGCCTAGCCTCTACAGGGGCAGCCATGTGATAACTTCAGCCTGTGCTCACTACACTTCTACGTATTTAATGAGACAGCCATCCATACCCATAAATACACGGCATGTGTAGTTATCACATAATAACAAAGGGTCAGTACGATCACAGCACTTGAAGTCATTGATCAACACATTTGCTTTCATTTTATGAGTATTTTATAAATGTTTGCCTCAGTAAGAACCTTAAAAGATCACCTTCCCATGTACTCTAGAAAGAACAGTGAGGCCAAGAGAGTTGGATAACTTGCTTTGAAACATAAAGATAGCTGTGGCAGAACCAAGACAAAAATCCAGATTTTCTGCCCCCTCTCCACCATCCTTTTCACTAACCCCATGCCTTTATAGGGCTTCTGTTTATCTCCACATGTCCTGGGCATAGAATGAACATGATTCTAGCATTCTCCATTTCCTGTTTCAACCAGAAGCCCCAGATCTGATGTCTACGTAAATAAGTCTCTTGGCTTTTGCCTTAGACAAATACACTGACATAACGTTGTTAGGGAGTTTCTGAGGAAAGCTTTGTCAGTTAATTTTTTATTTCCTCAATTGTTGAGTTTTGTCTTTTTACTTTTTTGAAATATTTCTAAACTTAAAGATACAAGAATAGTATAAAGAACTTCTATATAACTTTACCCACACTGATCAATTTTTAACATTGGTCACAGCGGCTTCATATTCTCTCTTCCTCCTCCCCCCCCACCACACACACACACTCATACATTATTATTATTATGTATTCTTTGAGAGAGATTATTATTGTTATTTTTCTCTGAGACTAGGTTGCATAAATCATGTCACTTTACCTCCTAGCACTTCAGTGCCTATTTCCTAAGAGAAAAGATATTTTCTTACATAACCACAATATAAAGATCAATGTTAAGAAAATTAACACTGTCACAATACCCTTATCTAGTCTATTGCTCATATTCCCACTTTTTCAGTTTTCCCATTAATGCCTTTTAGAGTGTTTCCACCACCCCATCTGGGACCCCGTCCAGTATGACATACTACATTTGATTTTCACACCTCTTTACTCTCCTCCAATCTGGAACGTTTCTTTAGTCTTTCTTTTCTTTCATGATACTGACATTTTTGAAAAATGTAGGCCTTTTTTGGTCATAGAATGTCCTTTGATTTAGATTGTACCAATTAGTTTTCCTACATGATAAATCACCCTTAAACAGAAGCTTACAGCAAAAATTTATTACAATAAAAATTTATCATTTCGCATAATTTGTGGGACAGCCAAATGACCCTTACGGTTTGGGCCACCTGGGCTGCGGCAGGTGGTCTAGGACGACCTCCCTCACGTGTCTGGCAGTTGGCTGAATAGGAGCTGGGGTGAGAAGGATGACTTAGCTCCGTGTCTTTCATCATCTCAGCAGGCTAAGCCGGGCTCATTCCTGCGATGGGCCGCAGTTCCCACGCTCAGCAAGAGCACGAGCCCCAAGGCACACATGCTCTCCAAGCTTCCTGTGCATCACAGCTGTTCACGTCCCACTGGCCAAAGGAGGTCCCAAGTCCAGCCTGGAGTCAGTGTGGGAGAGCATGCCCATACATCATGCATACAAGAAGTGGGACATCGGTGGACATTTTTACAAGCTACCACAGCAGCTAAATGCAGGGGATAAAATTGTCTTTTTTTTTAAGGAAGAAAATATGCTATTAATGGAAGAAATGAGAAGGCAAGACAGAAGCCTCCAAAATAGCGAGATATGAACACTTAAATTTATAACCTTGAAAGACTGTGAAATCAAGATGCCACGGCAGTGAGGGAAAAGGGCCTGTAACAAGCTGACTGGGAAAGGGTCCGTCACCCAGCTTTTTTGTATTGCTCAAAGGGGTCACATTTAAAAGCCTGTAAAAGAACTGCAGGGCTCACCCTCTGAAGCTCTAATGCACTTAACATAAACAACTGAACGCCAGAGAGTCCCGTGCCGAGTAATAGGTCCGTGTTATAAGAAAACAACAAGTAGGGAATGAGGAAAAGGGAAAGCGATGCCCTCTCTCCCTGCCGGGCAACGGCAGTGAAGACCGGGACTGCTAAGTGTGCTCTACAGCAGGGGAGGCCTCAAAATATCAAGCTGACCTTTTTTTTTCCCCAAGAAAATATGGAAATCTAGACTTCAATGTGAAATTCCCAGATTTGCAAATGTTGGTTTAAGTATTTTTCAGAGGACAAATTTCACAGGCTGAGTTTGGCCCAAGGGCCATGAATCTGAAAACCTGACTCTTCTAATCAAAAATCAAAAAAAACAAAACCAGACTATAAGAACAGAGAGGGTTTAAACACTGAATACGTGAAACGCTTACTCGACCCCTTAGAGATACAACACCTCTCTTACTGTGGCTGTGCAAAATGTACTTCCACTTATGCTCAACAAGGACAAGACTTAGCATCATTTATATTGCATGGACACAGCTTCACGCTGGGTAACTAGCGTTTTTAGCGTGATATATCACATACAGCACAGATGACGGAACTGTGCGACACTGGCGTAGGCAGACATCCAAGAGGTAACGGAAACTGACAAAGGATAAGACCATCACACAACTTCTGAAGCCAAAAGCCTGCGTTTCTTTCTTACTTAAGGGAAGGAGAGTTTTGCCAGTCACGCAGTCGCCCTGAGGAAAACAAACTGCTGATTTAGAGGATGGGTTTGTTTTGAGGTTACATTTGTCAAAGAGACAGGAGGGGTCCGCTTAGAGACACATTCAGAGTCAGAAGCCTTCCACCAGCTGACTGCCAACGTGTGAGATGGTCACTGATTGGCTGCCTTTCAGAGAGTAATCAGTGACAGACAAAAACACTTTTAGATCCTGTTCTGGGGTTTGATTTTACCATGGCTAGAGAACGGGCTGTCTTTCCCTGGGAGGGTGGGGGCTGTTGTGAATGATCAGAACTCTGGAGAACAACGGGGGACACTGCAAGGGTTCGATGCACGGCTTCACGTGGCCACGGATGCCCCTTCACAATGGGCTCTGAGCTTATTGCAGCGTGGGGCGCGGCTCTCCACGACATCACGGCTGCCCAAGCCTAAGTCAGGGCCACTTCTCATCTTGGCCTACGAAGAGGTCTGTCAGCCAAAGCCCGCAGGTCTTGCTCGTCTGAAAGGCAACGCTCCCGCCCTCATGAACTACAGAAGCTCTAAGTCCCGAGAAAGGCATTTTGTTAAAAACATAATCTCTCTGACTGCCCCAACACTAGGACAAAAGAGGAGAATAAGACCAAGTGTGGGATATTGAAGAGGAACAGAAGGGGAAAGGAAAAAAGAAAACAAAAGGTAAAGGTAGTCTTGTGTTTTATACAACGATGTTTGGAATCAGAGAACAGATTTACATTCAGGCAGCTTACAGCGTTCATTTCTGTATACTGCTGATGAGAGAGTTCCTGAATCACACGACTCACCTTTTTTTCTTGGTGATATCATGTCCCTAGCTTTCAGTAAAATAGGATGTGGGGTATCTCTTTAGAAATATGAAGCCCGGGTTAGATCGCATGTGAGCTCCCTCTATCCTGACTTCCCATGTAAAGAGGGTCATGGTCAGTCACAGAGAACTGGAAGGTCTCCCAAAAGGACCACGGGCAGTAGGGGAGCCAGGATGAACCTTGCTGGCTGTTCAGTGACAAATGACAACACCATGTATTTCAATCGGTCTTACATCTACCTAACCCTGGCAGGTGGAAATTTCTCTCCGCTTTTCACAAAACTGATGGGATGTAAGGAATGACTTTGAAAGCTACATGACAAGAGAATGTGTTGTTTCCCGTAAATGCTCGTTCATCCATTCATTCCACAAACACTGAGCATTAACTAAAGGCATAGACTTCAGAGTACAACAAAATTTATCCCTGTGCTCAAAGCACCATAACCTTAAAAGGAGAAAAAGACCCAGATAAATTTACATACCAGGTGAGTAGAGATAGGACCAGTGCCTGAAGGAGGGAGGTATCTGAATAAGTAACATTCCCTGTGGGCACTGAGAATTCACTGAGGTGATGTGTGAACTGGATCTGGGAGGAAAAGAAAAGGTTTGCCAGGTAAAGGAAACTGCACGTCCAGGGCCCCATCAGAGATTCACTTTGGGTGAACCATAGGATGAAGGTTCTTGACGGGAAATGGAAATTTTAAGGTAGGTCTGGCCTTGGATTTGGCCACAGATTCTTAGTTACGACACCAAAAGCACAAGCAACAAAGGAAAAAACCAGATTAATTGGAGTTCATTCGAACTGAAAACTTTTGTTCATCAAAGGACACTATGAAGAAGGTGAAAAGACAACTTACAGAATGGGAGAAAATATCTTTAAATCATATACATGATTAGGGTCTCATATCCAGAACATATAGAGAACTCTTAATAACAAAAAAAGACAAATCTATGGGTAAATGGGCGAAGGGCTTGAATAGACATTTCTTTTAAAAAAAGAGACTAATGGCCAATAAGTACATGAAAGGATGCTCAGCATCATTAGTCATTAAGGAAATGCCAGTCAAAACCACAATGAGGCCTGTAAAGACAGTCTCTTCAGCAAATGGTGTTGGGAAAACTGGACAGCAGCATGTAAAACAATGAAGCTAGAACACTCCCTTACACCATACACAAAAATCAACTCAAGATGGATCAAAGACTTAAACATAAGACAAGATACACTAAACCTCCTAGAGGAAAATATAGGCAAAACATTATCTGACATACATCTCAAAAATTTTCTCCTAGAAGAAATAAAAGCAAGAATAAACAAATGGGACCTAATGAAACTTACAAGCTTCTGCACAGCAAAGGAAACCATAAGTAAAACAAAAAGACAACCTATGGAATGGGGAAAAAACTTTTGCAAATGAAACCAACAAAAGCTTGATCTCCAGAATATATAAGCAACTCATACGACTTAATAAGAAGAAAATAAACAACCCAATCCAAAAATGGGCAGAAGACCTAAACAAGCAATTCTCCAAGGAAGACATACAAATGATCAATAGGCACATGAAAAAATGCTCAGTATCACTAATTATCAGAGAAATGCAAATCAAAACTACAATGAGGTGTCACCTCACACCAGTCAGAATGGCCATGATTCAAAAATCCACAAATGACAAATGCTGGAGAGGCTGTGGAGAAAAGGGAGCCCTCCTATACTGCTGGTGGGAATGCAGTTTGGTGCAGCCACTGTGGAAAACAGTATGGAGATTCATCAAAAGACTAGGAATAGACTTACCGTATGACCCAGGAATCCCACTCCTGGGCATATATCCAGAAGGAACCCTACTTCAAAATGACACTTGCACCCCAATGTTCATAGCAGCATTATTTACAATAGCCAAGACATGGAAACAGCCTCAATGTCCATCAACAGATGGCTGGATAAAGAAGAAGTGGTATATTTATACAATGGAATACTACTCAGCCATAAAAACCGAGAACATAACGCCATTTGCAGCAACATGGATGTTCCTGGAGAATGTCATTCTATGTGAAGTAAGCCAGAAAAAGAAAAATACCATATAAGAGCGCTCATATGTGGAATCTAAAAAAAGAAAAAAACAAACAAAGCATAAATACAAAACAGAAATAGACTCACAGACATAGAATATAAACTTGTGGTTGCCAAGGGGGCGGGGGGTGGGAAGAGATAGACTGGGATTTCAAAACTGTAGAACAGATAAACAAGATTATACTGTATAGCACAGGGAAATATATACAAGATCTTATGGTAGCTCAGAGAAAAAAATGTGACAATGAATATATACATGTTCATGTATAACTGAAAAATTGTGCTCTACACTGGAATTTAACACAACATTGTAAAATGATTATAAATCAATAAAAAAAAATTCAAAATAACCCCACAATGAAGTACCACTTCATGTGCACTAGGATGGCTGTAATCAAAAAAACAGAAAATAGCAAATGTTGACAATGATGTGCAGACATTGGAACCATCATATATTGCTGGTGGGAATGTTAAATGGTGCAGCCCCTGTGGAAAACAAGTGTGGCAGTTCCGCAAAAAGTTAAACATAGAGTTACTATATGATCTGCCAACTCCACTCCA
The DNA here is from genome assembly GCF_048773025.1 of Camelus bactrianus. Taxonomy (NCBI): domain Eukaryota; kingdom Metazoa; phylum Chordata; class Mammalia; order Artiodactyla; family Camelidae; genus Camelus; species Camelus bactrianus. The sequence goes on along the minus strand of NC_133560.1, from coordinate 5,280,323 downwards.
GGTATATATCCAAAAGAATTGAAAGCAGGTATTCAAATAAAAACTTGTGCACAAATATTTGTAGCACCATTATTCATAATCACCAAAAGCTAGAAACAACTGAAATGTCCATTAACTAATAAATGGATTAAAAATATGTAGCATACCCATACAATGGAATATTATTAAACAGCTACACACACACACACACACACACACACACACACAGATCCTTACAGAGGTAATCTTAAAAGGCTTAAAGAGTAACACAGCAGTTTAGTATTCGAGAAAGAGTCTAGATAATTGTAAATAAGTCACAGGAGGGGGAATGGTGACAGGGAGATCAACTGCAAATGATTGCAGAGATGATGAGGGTTTGAATTAAGGCGTGGCAGCAGAAGTGAAGAGGCTGGCATGAGATAAGCTTTTGAAATAGAATGGATAGCGGTTCATGATCGGGTCCAGGGGTGAGAGATTATAAGGAGCTGGGGACACGCTGCTGGTTGATGGTAGCATTACCCAGGCTGTGATAATACCAGGGTCGGGTTTGAGGGGAGTCCTGAAACTTGAGCATCTGCAGACTGCGGGAGGGTGTGCAGACAATGGACTTGCAGAGTGACCTTGAGATGTGGGCAAAGACTGAGCTTTCAGAAGGCTAAGAAACAACTGCTTCTTCTGACCAGCCCCAAGGAAAGTGGGTCCATTCTGGCCCACGCGTCTCATCACTTTTCAGAACAGCAATCCTAGGTTTTATAGAACAGGCAGCAACAATCTCAGAAACTCTAAGAGTGAATCCTGATTGTGCTACAGATGGAATGAAAGTGTCAAAAACACACTACTTCCTGGATATATGAAGAAAATGAAGTGGAGAAGAAAGCACGGGCAAGGATGTCAGCTGGGGTCATTCTGCTGGAGTCATTCAAGGGACGCCGAGTGCCTGAAATTGCCTGAAAGAAATTTTTCCTTTCTGCACAAACCAGCAGTTTATGCAGAAAGATAAAACTGATCCTGAAAGGGTTTTCTGAGATAGAATGGACGGGATTTAGCGAATGGTGGAAAGACTATGACAGAAGCGGGAAAATGAGTGGAGCATGGCGGGGGTGGAGACACAGGGAACAGACATGAAACAGGTTTCAGACAGGTACAGTTCCTGCTGGAGAGGACACACACATGCCTATTTAGAGAGTTAGCTTCTCATAAGAAAGTGAAGGAGGGGGCACTCTGAAGGTGTGCACAGTGTAGACGTAATGGCTAAGCTTGGGTGGGGACGGATGAAGACAGCACAATGGGGGAAGCCCAGTCATAACGTGGGGAAAGGACCATTCTGCATGGAACTGGCTCCCGTGTATGGAGGAGGGTATGTTGACCGCACCTGTCTAACCAGAGAGAACCAAGGATGCATTTCCATTATGAAAGCACTGAAATCATGCTTCTCTTTACTCCGGTGGAAGGCCCCATTCCGATAGGCTTTTCCTGTTTTCTTTGCAGTAGCATTTGCAGAGTGTATGCCTATGACAGGAGTGTGTGTTAGCCAGCCAAAGAAAACCAGCAAGTCCACCAGCCTCCTCATCCCTTTGTGAAAATTGCCAGCTAAGTCTTCTGGCTGATACAGGAAAAAAACAGAGATTAAATGCAAGGTCTTTTACTTCAGAGAACATCGACACCAGACTCCAAGAGCAAATATTTTTGTGGTTCAGGACTATTGAAACAGCAGTCAGTTTTTCTCCCCGCACCAGGCTTGCCTCCTTTCAATGCATTCTCTAAAACGTAGCCAGGAAAACATATTTCAAATGAAGTCTGATCTTTTACTTACTCTAAGCCTTTAAATGGCTCCTCAGGATAAAGTCAAATTCAAATGTGGCTCACAGGGCAGTGAGCAATCTAGTACGCACTTAACTGTCTGACACCGGTTTAGATTATTCCCTGCTCTGAACACCCGGATTTAGAGGGCGGTCTGAACCAAGCTTGGAAAGGTAGCTTAGTTCCCTGTAAGCAACATTAGATGCTCCACTCCTTGATTTCAGAAGTCCAATGCCTTGATCCTATGATCCAATTCCACTCTTAGGTATCCACTCAACATGCGTGGCTGCTCACCAAAGCCACGCACGAGGACATTCACAGCAGCACTATGTATTTAACAGCTCCCATTGGGAAACAACCCAGATCACCCAGATGAATGTGAATAAATGTCGTATCTTCTTAAAGGGGCCTACTATGCAACCACGAGACAGAAGTGACTGCAATGCTGTGCAACAACATATATGAATCTCACAAACAGAACACTGGGGAGGGGGGAATCAGGTACAGAGAGCATTTACTGTATTAGACCAAGTATATGAAGGACAAATACAATCAAAACCAAACTACGGTGTTACAAATCAGGACAGGGTTACCCTTGCAGAGAAAAAGGGCAGGTTACTCTCTAGAATGGGACACGGGGGCTTCTGGGAGGCAGGGAATACTGTTTACTGATCTGAGCAATAGCTGCATGGGTGTTTGCTTTGTGAGATTTGTCAGGGTGCACACTGAGGATTTATGCACTTTTTCTGTTTACAGAATGGTTTACACTTTTGAAAAATTCTCTGCCTTCATACTCATCTACTCTTTGCACCTAAATAACTTGCTCTTCCAACTTTCAGTAGCACTTCCTCCAGAAGCCCTTTCCCAAATTCCTAGACTATTTTATTTAAGCTCACCCTGCTGTGTGCTCGAAGTCCCCCATTGTTCACCAGTCCTAACAACTTACCACATGTAATTACAACTACTTGTTGAACCAAGGTTTTGCAAATTGGCTTTATATCTCTTTGCAGGCACATTGTGAGAGTGCACACATTTTAACAGAGGGCACGTGAAGGGAGGAAGATTGAATAAGACGCTCCCAGAGGTAGACTGTCAGCCCCAATGCAGCGCAGAAGATAAAAGTGTGAACTAGTTATCTACTGCTTTGTAACAAATGACCACTCATTTAGCAGCTTGAACCAGCACGTGGTTATTCTCTCACAGTTTTCATGCATCACAAGTCCAGGTGCAGACTGGCCGGGTCCTCCATTTGGGGGTCTCATAATCAAGGCTACAGTCAAGGTGTCGCCAGGGCTGCACTCCTTTCAGGAGTCCCGGGGTCCTCTCCAAAGCTCACCCGGTTGTTGGTCGCACTTAGTCCTCGCCACTGTCAGACTGAGATCCCCGCTTTCTTGCTAACGGACAGCCAAGAGCCACCGTCTACTCCTAGGAGCCACCCATCTTCCTTGTCACGGAGCCTCGAGCAGACTTCTCAGCATGGCGGCTGCTTCAAGGCCAGCAAGGGAGAGTCTCTGACTAAGAAGGGACTCATATAACGTAAAAGAATGAGGAAAATACAATCCCATTGCCTTTGCCATACCACGTAACCTAATCGAGGCAGTGCCATCTCCTCACCTTTGTCATATTCTGTGGCCTAGAAGAAAGTCCTGGCTTCTGTTCACATGCAAGAGGAGGGTGCTATATAAGGGCATAACTCATGAAGGGTTACCTTAGAATTCAGCCTACCACAAGAGGGTAATATTTGGAGATTAAGGAAGATTTTACTAACTGCCCTGAAACCCCACATTGGAGATGTGGGAACCAGCCTCCAAGATGGCACCCTATGATGAGACACTTGTATCATCCCCTCCCACACTGTATCAGAGTTGGTCTATGTGACCAACAGAAATTGGCAGAAATGATGACAATGTGACTTCGGAGGCTCGATCATAAAAGACAATGTAGTTTCTACTTCTCTGCCACTCGTTCTCGGGAAGGCTGGCCACCATGCCATGAGGACACTAAAACACCCACATAGCAAGGAATTGAGACCTACTGCCAATAAAGTTGTCAGGTACAAAAAGAATGCCAGTTAAATTTGAACTTCCGACACACAATGAATAACAGTTTAGTGTAAGTATGTCCCAAATACTGCTTATGGCATTCTTACACTGCAAAATTATTCACTGTTTGTCTGAAATTCAAATTTAACTGGGCATCCAGGGTTTTGTTTTTGTGTTTGTTTGTTTTCCAAAATCTGCTAACTTTATCTGCCAACAGACATGTGAATGAAACGAACTCCTCAACCCAGCTTCAATCAAATCTTCATCTGACTGCAGCCAAAGCTGACATCTTGATTGTAACCTTGGGAGAGACCCTGAACCAGAACCTCTTGGCTAAGCTGCTTCTTAATTTGTGACCCACAGAAAGTGCAATCATATATGCTCATTATTTAAAACCACTAAGTTTGGGGAGCAATTTGTTACACAGTAAATAATGACTAATATGGTCAATAACTATCTACCCATTATCTTGGCCAATCAGCCTGTCTCCTTTATGAGACACAATAATTGAGAATGGTTCCATCATTTAAGAAGCCAACCCCCTTCTCCAGGTGAAGAGTAAGAAGATAGCTCAGAGATGACAGTTAAGTTTGTCATTTATTAATGAAATGCCTCAGTATCTATTTGATTGAATCTAATCTATCAAACAGGACCTCTTTGTTAGGGAAGTCAGAAGGCATTTTTGGTTGTTCTTGCTTACTGAAGTTGGCAACAGCAGCTTCAACGTAACAAAGCCTGACAGCTTGATTCAGCTCGAAAATGCTGAATGACAGGCGAGTGATGGCTGTTGTAAATATAAGGTCCTGCAGTTCCTTGAGCAAAGATGGGAATGGGCAATGCACATCAGACAACTGAGGGACCCGCCAGTGTCCACTCTGCCGCTGGAGGAACGGAAAGACGTTTAAAAATGATTTACACATTGTTAAACATGTAGCTGGAAAGAAGGGAAGAAATGGGGAAACAAAGGATCTTATGAGCCACGGTTCTCAACTTGGGGAGATTTTGCCCCTCAGTGGACACTTGGCATTTTCTGAAGACATTCTTCATTGTCAAAGTGGGGGACAGAGGTGGTAGTAGCTACTGGCATCTAGTGAGTAGAATCCAGGGATTCTTCTAAACACCCTACAATGCACAGGAGCGCCCCACACAGCAAACAATCATCTGACCCAAAACGCCATTACTGCCAAGGTTGAGAAATCCTGTTCAAGAGAGGTATCAGTGAGCTATTTGTTGTACTGACAAGTCAGATTGCTGTAATTCTCTGGTACTCAGAAAATCTCTCCTCTGACAACATTTAGTTCATTGATCTACACTCTTTCATTTATTCATTCCATTTTCATTCAGATACATTTATTTGTTCATTCAGTAAATTTTTATCGAGTGCCAGGTGCTCTGGGAAAAACTCATCCGTATACGAAAATCCATTCAACCATGACATAAATTAGTAAGCACCTGGAAGTGATATGGGGGATGAATCAAATTTGGGTTCTTCCCTCAAAAAAAATAAAATAAAAATTTTAGTTAATACTAAATGCAAATGAAAAACAAAGTGGAAAAAAAATGAAGCTAAACTCAGCTGACTAAACAATCAAAGCTTCATGTAATTCCAATAATGGGGAATTTTCTTCAAACAAACATATAAAGAGCAGTTGTCACAAGCCTGTAGGCTAGGTGAGTGCATCACTGGGCTAATGTGTGACACTAGCTGGCCATGTGTCTTTTCACTGATTCACCTTCAATTTTCCTTATTCTTCTATGGCATATAGTAATTTACAAAGAGGTTAAAAAAAAAGGCATTTAAAAAAATAGAAATCGAGACATATGGCATGAATGTCTACAAAACCAGTGCACACAGGAACAGTGGACCTGGGTAAAGGGTCATATTGGTAGGACCAATAAATAAAGAATAGTAAGAACACAAAGAAAAAAAATAGCAATCGAGTGAAACTGGAAACTTCGGTGATGAGTGGAGTCAGCTCTAGGATATACACATGCCTCGCACAAAACTTCAGCTCAGAAGACACTCTGAACAAACATTTCAAGTCAGCAAAGGCGAGGGTCTGTGCGTGCTCTGAACACACTCTGTATGAAAGGTGAAGTATCATAATAGCGCTATTCGAATCAGAAAATGAGAGTATCTGGGAGTCCTGGAAGAGGTTTCAAAGGCAAGAAAGGCAAAGGTATAGTCATATGGCAGTCTGACTGACGTGCAGGATGCGGGGAGGAACATGAGGAAGGGACACCTGTGGAAAGGCCACGACTACAGTTTAGAGGGTATTCAATGCTCAGTAAGACCCGCACATCCAAACAGAGGCATGGAGGAGGGAGGGAAAGAGGGAAAACATCGTTTATATTGTTCGGTACTACTTGAATTAAAATCCTCTTTATATCACCTCACACCTGCGAGAATGGTTATTACCAAAAAGGTGATAAGTGTCAGCAAGGGTGTGAAGAAACGGGAACCCTGGGCACTGTTGGTGGGAATGCAAACTGGTACAGCTGCTATGGAGGACAGTATGGAAGTTCCTCAAAAAATTAAAAATAGAACCACTGTTTGATCCAGCAACCTCAATTCTGGGTATATATCCAAAGGAAATGAAATCAGTATCGCCAGATCTCCGCACTTCCATGTCCACTGCAGTATTATTCACAAAAGCCAAGATATGGATGCAAGCTAAATGTCCACTGACAGATGAATGAATAAAGAAAATGTGTTATATATACAGAGTGTAATATTATGTAGCCATAAAAAAGAAGGAAATCCTGCCACTTGTGACAACATAGATGGACCTGGAGAACATATGTTCAGTGAAATAAGCCAGACACAGAAAGAGAAATACTGTATTCTCACTTACATGTGGGGTCTAAAAGAGTCAAACTCAGAAACAGAGTAGAACAGTAGTTGCCAAGGACTGAGGGGAGGGGAAATAGGGAGATGCTGGTCAAAGGATACAAACTTTCAGCATAAGAGGAATAAGTTCTAGGGACCTAATGTACAGCCTGCTGACTATAGTTAGTAATGCTGTACTGTATCCTTGAAATGTGCTAAAAAAAAAAAAAGTAGATTTTAAGTGTTCGCACCACACACCAAAAAATGGCAACCATGTGAGGTGATGGATGTGTTAATTAACTTGACTGTGGTGACGTCTCACAATGTACATGTATATTGAATCATTACATTCTATATCGTAAACATATAAAATTTTTGTCAATTATACCTCAATAAAACTGGGAGGGAGGGACTATCTTTAGCAAAATGGGATGTCCTGGCTCTCATAACCAGCAAGAGTGTGATTCTAGTTAGAGATGCTCAAAGCTGAAGGTCCAGGACACCAGAACACTAGGTAGGTGTCAGCTTTCTCCTTTTTTCACTCTGTTCTCTATGAAATAAAACCATCGTTGCTTACAACTCTGGGTTCACAACCTCACACATCTATGCCCAATGAGATTCCCAGTTCAGAGGGATCCCAGGGAAAGAGTCTGACTGGCCTGACCTGAGTCACAGATCCATCTGTTGAACCAACTACCAGGGCGTGATGAGACTCTTCATTTAATGGCCCTCAACCGAAGCATATGATTAGACTGAGATAGAAGCAATCACTCAAAAGAAGGAAGGTAAATAAAGATCTGACAAAACAATCCATGCCTACAACCTAAATGTCCAAAATGGCAGAAGGGTTTGATAAATTAGGGTATGTCAATAGAAAAGAATATTAAGCAGCCATTAAAAAATTTAAATTATGTTTTATAAGTTTAACAAGATCCCAATGAATGCAAATATTTTCTGTCGAGAATTACATAAGCTAATCATAAAGTTAAATGAGAAAATAGACAAGACTGGGCACAGACCTGAAAAATAATAAAAGCCATGAAGAATGACAAGTGCTGTTAGAAATTAAAACATATTTCTCATGGCACGTAATTTTAAAATATGGAACTAGCGCACAGCTGGAAATGTCAATGTAACTGACTAGCCTAGAATTATGGGAGAGAAATACAAATGGGATTGAGCATACGATAGAAGGGGTATCTCAAACTTGTTGGGTAAAGTTGGACTTTTTAATCAATGGTGTACGGACAATTCGGTAGCCCTGCGGGAAAAGATGAAGTTGGCTCCACACTTCACATTGTGCCCTCAAATCAAGTCCAAATGCATCAATGATTTCAAGGTAAAAGTTTGAAATCTTACAAGTACTAGAGAGAAGAAAAGGACAAATTTCTCTATAACCTGGGGATAGGAAAACTTTCCTATGATTCATGGGAAGTATATAACTCAGAGGAAGAGAACAAATGTTTCAATACATATTTTCTTTCCTATCCTTTCACAAGTAGCTAACAATCAGATTCCTAAAGCCCTGGCCATGCCTCTACATTATCTATAGACTAGAACATTTCCTTGTGGGACCCTCCTTAATTTCCACTCTGTTATTTCCATGCATCTAACCCAATCTTTTTATTTTGGTATCAGCTTTCATAATTTGCTTCAAATATTTTGAAAGAGGGTAAGTATGAAAAAGAAAATAAATGAATGAAAAAAAAAAAAGAGAAGAAGGAGCTGAGAAGAATCAGAATAAAGCAAAGGGAGAAAGCATACTAACTATAAAAGTTGATATAATGGCCATAAATATTCATCACATTAGAATCAGAGGTTCCTAGAAGCTGGAGCATGAAGGGAAAATGAGGCTACATATATTTAGCTTTCATTAAGGAGAGTGAATATCAGGAAATACAGAATTTTCCTGGCACTGTAATCTCAAAGAAATTAAAACCTTATAAGGACTAACAATGCCCAACTCCCAGGGTTGTTAAGTGAATTAAGTATACATAAAAGCCTTGATCAACTGCAAAGTATTATTTTACACTAATTAACATATAACTCTCTTTTCTATACTTTCAGATTTTCCTCCTGCCAATCCCTCCCCCGCTCTCCTTCCTCTGTCTTTCAACACAGTCGAGGCTTGGTCAGTCAGGGTGCCTGGAAGAGGGGACCTACGGAAGAATGAGGCTGAGTCAGAACATAGCATTCCGAGGATACCCGGGAATCCTGGTGCTGATAGGAAGCAGCAAAGAAAGGGAGATGCCTATTCCGGACCAGTTCAGCGGGCCAGAAAAGAGCCTAGCTTGTAGACAAATCCTAAACCAGGAGAACTGCTTTTTCTTCACAGTGGAGTCTCGGTTTGAGCTGCTCTGGAGTCACCAAGGGAATTGAGACTGTCTGGGTGTGTCTGTGGGCCGAGTGGGTTGAGTCTGCCAGAAATCTCTTTTTTGGTTGGTTTGTTTGTGGAATTAAGGGGCCTCTTGGGACAAAACCTACGAAAACAAAAGAAAAAAATCCTGCATAACCAGCTTGATCCAGATACCCGGTTACAGTGATCAGAGAGCTGGGGCTATTTTGAATACTGCATGAAGTCGGTGAGCATTAGCTCTAGCCAGCATCTACTACTGCACACATGTCTGCCTTACGGAGGGCGCCTCGCCACATTCATTACAAACTCTATGAAACTCCCGGGCACAAGAAGCTGCTACACAGAGGATGACAGAGAAAAGAGAGATTCTCCATCCTCCCCACACCAGATCGCCAGGCAAGAGGAGCAGTGTACGGCGGCCAGGACTCCAGTGGCCACAAACTCAGCTGGGAGGAGGCAGAGCCTGAGATCAGCTGGCCCGAAACTGGTGATTTGTTTGTAGGCACATTTTATATCCCCTGGTAGCTCTCGAAGCCATGTGGGGTGGGGGACAAGGAGATGGTGAGGGCCCTGCCACTGCAGGAAAGGGGGAAATGAAAAGAGGTTTCCTTGTGATGTGAGAAGGTACATATCATCAGCTTGGATGTAGTATCTTTTCAGAGCGCTTTTCAGTTCAACAATGATCAAGCAAACAGTTTGGACTAATCAGAGGGAAAATGCCTACCTGCTTCAAGTTGTCAAGAGCATCCATCTGCTGGGCATCTGGCCACGGTGGCTGGGAGGACAGCTGAGCACAGAGCACTAGGCCATTTCAAATCTTGGCTCTGTCAGAAACAAGCAGTGAAACTTGGAACTTGGACCAGTAACTCTTAGGGATAAAGTTCTTTGTCTATAAAATAAGGAGGCTGGACCAGAACAATGACTTACAAACAGTACTGAATGGAAGTCTCCAGTCTACAAAGTGCCTTAGCTGAGAGGGGAGCCCTGAGGGCTGGCCGGGGACAGCCCAAGAACCCCGCTTCTCCAAAAGCAATGGCTTCTGTGTGTGTCTGTTTCACCAGTCCGGGCTGCTTAGTTGTTATAAAGTTTGACAACCACATAACCAGACTAACCTTGTTATTCATGAGAAACACCAAAATAAAGCTGTGAGAACGGATCGATGTTAGCAAGAGAGGGGGTGTTTATCTTGCAGATGTGCCACTCTGAACTGAATAAGGACCTGGAGCAAAACGGGACTTGCTAATACAAGGCAGGGAGACCTGCCACCTGGGTCACGCTGGCTCGGCTTTTGGGCAGTCAGAGGGATGAAGCTGGAGGAATGGGTCGGGAAAAGAAATAGAAGGAGGGAGAAAGATCAGAGGACTCCTGAGCACCCATGTGAGGTAGGCTCAGAGGAGCCGGGAGGGGCTTGGAGGGCACTGGCCAGGCAACACTGGCCCTGTCTGCTGCTCTCTGCAGGGATTTCTGCTTTACCGCAAGAAATAGGTGATTTCCGGAGCTGTGCCAGGCACCGCTGGGTCTAAAAGTAGGTTTACAAAAATAAAACCAATCATCATAATGCTGGAATACTTAAAGGTTTACAAACCCAAATCCCGAAGATTCAAAAGCCTCTCTTAAATGAAGGTCTGTTGCAGTGAAAATGAGCTGGTTTTTCGCAGGTGTCCACCTATCAGGGGGCCTACTGAGAGAGGTTTCTCAGCAGTTACCCATCATCACTTTGGGAATGCTTGAAAACAGCAAATTATTTTTTGAGGACGAGAAAGTAATGACTTTGTTCAAATGCCTGAGATTATAATTTGCAATGCTCAATATTTCTTTTTTCAATTCTATCTGCCCCTAATACACATATAAATATTCAGCAGTGAAAACTGAATTAAGGGGATAATTAGTGGATGAGTCCAAAGTCACAATTACAGTAATTCGACGATTTCAATTACTCTGGCGTTCTCTTTGACAAGGAGGACTGAAACAAGCTGAAATTGGAACCCATAGATCATACAGAGATAAGATTACTGGATGGCATTTTGTATGGAAATATTCACTCCGAAGTATGCCTCATTAGAATCACAGTCACAAAACCCTGTCAATCTTTCCCTCTAAATAAGAGATTGACACATCCTGTCCTACCCAATAACACATTCTATTCCTCCTGTCCCCAGTAAAACGTTACCTATGAAACGATCAACCATTATCCAATATCCTCATTTGCGAATGGCAGCTTCTCAAACACCAGGTGGAGCAAGGCAGTCTGCATTCAAATCCTGACTCCTTCAGAAACTCAAGATACGATATATGTGAGCTCTCTGGGTCTCTGAGAATCACATGGTGCTCAAAGCATGGCTTCTTTTTGCATTTGGAATATGCAAGGCTCCTCTCTTTTACCTTCCCCAATGTCCAAAACAAAGCAAAACAAAGCAGCAACAATCAAAACATGAAAACAAAAACGATGCATGAAAAATTGTATTATTTAAAGAGGGAAAGGAGGAAAGCATTTCCAGCATTTAAAAGAGATTGCTGTTATTCAACCTACATAGTTTCCAAGATTGAAATCAACTCTGCACAGCTCCCAGGAATTTCTTTAACCCAGTGGTTCTCAACTAGTAGTGATTTTGCTCCTGAGGGGACATTTGGCAATGTCTGGTGACATTTTTGGTTGTCACAACTGGAGGGAGTGCTATTAGGATGCACTGGGTAGAGATCAAGGATGCTGCTAAATACCCTACAGTGCACAGGGCAACCCCCATCATCACAAAGAATTATCTAGCCCAAAATGTCAATAGAGGTTGGAAAGTCCTGCTATTAACCCAACTACAAATGATGCATCATGGGTAATGGTGCTTAACTGTACTGAATAGAGACGCTCATAATTCATTCCATACGTCATAAAATAGAGACTAATTCTAGATGATGGTTAGGAGAGCACAGAGGTGCCAGAGACCGGCAAAGTGGGACAATTTCAGACTTGACCTGTATGGAAGACCTACTGTGTGCTAGTTGCGTATAACAATGCTCATTTAAAGAAGCCCAGTCTAAGAGACTCAGAGAAGTTTAGACATACGACAAAGATTCCTTGGTTGGGTAGGGAGCCAAGATTCACAAGCAGGGCTGTTGCCTTCTAGTGGTATTTGGAAGGAGAAGGTAGTACCTGTCACGTGATGCTAGAGGAACTGATGGGAGAGAAACTGAGACCCCTCTTATCACTTCTGTGCACCTTCCCTAGCTTCAGTGTGATTCTGCTTGTAACAGCTTGTACCTGTGATCTTGTTTAGAAGATGACTTTGGATGCTTAGAGCCACTTTGCCCGTATGCACAGAAAGTCCCCAGTGGCCAAGATTCCACTTCCCCTGAGCAGCACTTAGCCAGTAACTCAGAGCCCTGAGGGTATAAAAGTCTAGGTCCTGTTCCTCAAGGCAAGAGAAAGGCTGAGAAGTAACTCAAACTCCAGAGTTCCCCTGAGGGGTGAGGCTGGGGAACCCCATGTGGGACTTGGCCCGCCACCCGACCCTTCCCCAGCCTGCATGCCCCATCCCCTCGCCGCTTCCTCCTGAGAGCACTTCCGTAAAAAATCACTTGCACACAAATCCTTGTCTCTAAGTCTGCTTCTGGGGGCCCCTCATACATCAGAAGAGGTAACGTGGCGGCCACAGAGGTTAGGGATGCTTCTCAGAGTAAAAGGATATTTACCTGGAGGACAGTGGGAGATAAGTTCAGAGACACAGGCTGCACCTACCAGGAGCCTAACTAAGGAATCTGGACACAGCCTGTGAGCAACGGAAAACTATTAACAACTTTTTTCAGTAAGGGAGAACATTCCACATGAAGCTGAATTGGCTACATTAATAAACCTTAGTTGATACTAAACGTAATATATTGGTTATTTTCCAAGTGCATTACTAAGTAATGGGAAACTTGCAAGTATAGCAAAATATAATAAAGGAACATGAAAAATTCTTAGGTGTTGATTACTTTCTATGTACAAAGGGGCTTTGTGCTCTAAATACACATGAATAGATCAAATGACTTTGAACCATGATTATGGCCAGCCATGAAAAGGAGGCTTGTTTCCCTGTGGCCTGGGACCGCTTTTTACAAAATGAAACACTTCTCTCTACAACAAGTTCCATTTCTTTTTTTTTTTTTTTACAAGTTCAATTTCTAACATGAAACAGGAGAACTACTTGGGATCTCATAAAAGTATGGTCATTTACTGTTGGTTTAGTATTGAATATTTCCTACCTGCTTACTGTGGGCCAAGCACTTAATAGATTATTTAAGAAGTAAATATTAAAGTTAAATATTGAAATCATCTTCTGGGTTTTTTAACTATGTTCTGTACATATAACCAGAAGAGAGTTTTCTACAACATTAAATCTTAGTCTGAGGTCTAAAAAGTAGGTTATTCATGATAACTGGGTAGAAATTCTGCCCAGCTTTTTAAATGCCCAAAACATTCTGAAATAAATGATTTTGATATAACATGAAAACTTAGATTTTAGCCTATACTTGATAACGCTGCAATTCAATTTTAGTAGAACATTTATTGCCCAGATCCATGGGGGAAGCCAGCTTTTACTGGAAAGAGTTGGACAGTGATTATTTGAGGCTTTGTAGGCCAGATGGTTTCTGTCATAATTACTCAATCCCGCCCTGCAGTGCAACAGCAGCTGTAGGCAATACATAAATTAATGGGTGTAGCTGTGTTTCAATAAAACTTTACAGACATTGAAATATAATTTTCATATCATTCTCATGTGTCACAAAATATTCTTATTTTGATTTTTTTGCAACCATTTAAAAATGTGAGAATCCTTCTTAGCTCACTAGCGGGCTACCTAAAAACAGGCAGTGGGATGGGTTCAGTCCAAGAACCTGGCTCTCCGGTTTGGAGTTTCCCCAAAGCAGGACAGAGGCAAAGGCTTGGGGCGCAGGTACGGGAGGTGACCCCAGGAAGCAGGACTAAAGGAACATGGGGCAAGAAAGAGAGAGGCTGGAAGAGAGAAAAAGAACAACAAAGGATGTGTTATTGTGTCAGTTTTGAGGGCAGCAGGGCTCCATCCCACTGGAGACCCTCTGAGAAAGGGGTGGGGAGGGCCTCAGACACGTACCTCTGAAGGATGGGAGGCCACTCCGGATGGTGGAGCTGAACTTAAAGAGGGAAGAACAAAAACCTCATGTGCCTAAGCGTTCACCTGAAGGCACAGACTGAAATCAAAGATTTTCTATAACATGCTTTAAAACCTTTTATCTCATACAGCAGTAAAAATAAAATATCCAAAAATCTAACTCAGACTGTGAGTCTGATCAAATCCAAGTGTGCTGCCGGAATTACAGTACCAGTTGGATTCATATCCCCTGCCAGGTCTCTGATGTGCGTGATGGCAGTGACCTGGAAAGAGGGCAATTCCAGCAATTTGAATGCAAATATCTGGAACACTTTGAGGAATACCCTGAATCCCCAAGCCCCCATGAAGTGCTTCCCACTGGCCATCCTGTGTCTGCAGAGCAGGTCTCCTCCCCCTGTTTAGAGAAACTCTCACCTCCTGACCTGAGCATGTGCCCTTGTGGAACAAAGGTCATATTATGTACCCAACTCATTGTCACTGTCGCTCAGGCAGTAACTAGAATCAGATCCCAGCATGCCCTGAGAGAGAAGCTGAGTGTGGAATCAAACTAGGGAAGGGAAGGCTTATATGATGGATACCTTCAGGAATTTGTTAAACGATAAGAACAAAAATCAGGGGGATGTTTGTGAGAACAGACTGTGAGCACTGTGAACCCAAAGGGAAGAATATATGAAGAATGAAAAGGAATGTATTTCACAATAAAAGTAATGTATATTTCAGTACAGAAATGCTGGGGCATGACTACAGGAGAAGGTACTCTGGAGAGATCTGGCACTTGCCCCGACCACGTGAATGCAACAGCTACAAACGCGCACGGATGCAGACGTACTACGGTAGCAATGCCTGCCTGTGTGAGTATTAGCTTCCTGTTGCTGCTGTAACAACCACAAACTCGGTGGCTTTTTAAAACCACACAAATGTGTTCTCTTAAAATTGTGGAGGTCAGAAGCCTGAAATTGTCCTCCCTGGGTGAAGATCAAGGTGTTGGCAAGATGGCTTTCCTTTCTGAAGGCTCCAGAGGAGAATTCATTCCCTTGCCTTTTCTGCCTTCCAGAAGCTGCCTGCATTCCTTGACTTACGGCCCCCTTCTCCATCATCAAAGCTAGCAATCATATCACTTCACCCTCTGCGTATTCATCACATCTCCTTCTTCAACTTTCCTGCCTCCCTCTTTCCCTTTTTAAGACCCTTGTGATTACACTGGGCCCCCCTTCAGGTAATCCAGGACAGTCGCTCCATTTCAAAACCCTTAATTTAATCACATCTGCAAAGTCCCTTCTGCCATGTGCAATAACACTTTCACGGGTTCCAGCGTTTAGCAGTATCATCAATTGTTGAAGTTTTCCAGCTTTTCACAGTATATCCAGGCTAGAGTACCCACTTCTCGGAGCCTTTTGGCTCCTTCTTCTGCCATCTGCTATGGTAATTCTGCCATTTTTACTTGACTTGGTGCAGGCCATTGTTTTCCTCCAGCTTCCCAGAGCCATGCCAATTGCGTGCCTGCATGGTCTCCTTGCATCCTTGCCAGGGTGCCCAATCCTGCATCCCAGGAGAGTGCTCCCAAATCAGTACACTCTCTTTGGTCCAAGCTTTTGCTCCCTCCTCCTGAATCTCAAGATGCAGTACCACAGTTCTCTTCCGGATCCTCACAGCAGATGTCGGCTAGATCCTGCAGCAACTTTGGGACACAGTCTCCTTCCTCCCTCGGAAGGCCAGCCCTTCTCTGGCAGGGTTATGTTGTGACATCACCCTAATTTATCCCCTAGTTGGCTGCAGGAGATAAAAGCACTCTATCCTGGTTTGCCACCGTTGAAAGTGTTAACAATCCTAGAGCTACTATATGCCAGAAGCTGTGAGAGTTTCATTGCCCCAGAGTAATAGGGCCCTGCTTGCCAGCTACCTGGTGGGTAATCCACCCTCCAAATCCCATTTTAGAGCGAGCTTCCTCAGATCTCTCTTGGCACCAAATCTCTTAGTGTAGGAGTGTTCTTGGGAACACATGTAAGGGTGTGAGGAAAGCAAGCCTGGGCACAAAGAGAGGCTAATCGCAATGTGGGTACACCACCAGCCTCAGCTGAGCCCACGTGGAGCGTCCTGAAGCTGAGACGGCCCTTTAAATCGCCCTGCCTGGAGGCGAGGGGGCCAGGGCTTTCTCCTCCTGCCCTCCCGGGGAAGGGATGCGACCCTTGTGAGGTGGTTCTCTTCAGCCAAGGGCAATTCCCGAAAAGGGACCCCCGCTCCTGGCAGCTGGGGGGACTGGTGCTTCAGTCCTGAAGAAAAACCTGGGTGATACACAGCAGCATCCGCGACAGGGCGATGGCAAAAAAAAGGGGGGTTTAAAAAGCCTCACCCCAGCAGCTTTGATAGGCTGAGAGGTCATTTCCTGCCCTCCGGGGGGAGGCTGTGGCATCTTGGACTTGTCATCAAAAAATGGTGGGGGTCTGGTCCTTCTTGTCATCAGCTGCCAAGAATGGAACCTGACAAATCAAAGAACCTCTCTGAAAGGAAATAAACTATTTTTTAACTCCTATTTGTACTAACGTCTGTTTCAGCTACTCTCTCTTCGGCCCTCGTGGCCAGGGAAAGGCGCAGAGGACAAGCGTGCCTCGACTGAGCCCCTCCACGTCCCTGATAAGAAAGCGAGGGGAAAGAGCCCCACGGGAGCAGGCAGGAAGCAGGCTGCGGTCAAACTGTCCAAGAAGCGGCAACGTAACTTGTCCTGGGCCTCCACTGGTATCAGGAAGTTCATTGCCACCTGAGAGCACCACGAGGCCAGCCTCGCCCTGCCTACCACCTCCTTCATGCCGAGCTCTCCAGGTCTGTGACGCCAGAAGGATCTGTCCGGAACCCAATGATAATATATTTCATAGACCATGGGTTTAAAGGTCAATGAGATAAATGATGTGGAATGTCAGCATGCAAAACGCTCCAGTGAAGAAAGTGGGTCAAAGGCAAAATGGGGATTGTGACTCTGAGGAGAGGTAACTTTTCTATATCACTACGCAGTGAATTTGCTGGGAGAACCAGCCTCACCTAGGCTTGGGGATCCATGAGGGGAAGTCAGAGAAGTCAATACAAGAAGAGAGAGGGAAAAAAAAAGCCACCATTTTCCTCAGTATTTAAAGTATTCTCTCATCTGTGAGACTTGTTCAGTTCTTGCTTTCCTCATGAAAAGTCACTTAAAACATGTATGATGTAACCCATGTTCACAGCGGCATTATTCACAATAGCTAAAATGTAGGCTCAACCCAGGTATCCATTGTCAGATGAATGGATACACATACTATGGATTATTACTCAGCCTTAACAAGGAAGGAAATTCTGCAAAATGCTGCAACATGGGTGAAACTTTAGGCCATTATGCTAAGGGAAATAAGCTAGTCACAAAAACACAAATACTGTATGATTTCACTTACATGAGGGACTTAGAGTAGTCAGATCCATAAAGACAGAAAGTATAATGGTGATTCCAGGAGCTGGGAGGGAGGGGAGAACAGCGGGTTACTGCTTAACGGGTACAGAGTTTCAGTTTTACAAGATGAAAAGAGTTACAGGGATGGATGGTGGTGATGGTCGCACAACAATGCGAACGTATTTAATACCACTGAACTGTGCACTTAAAAATGGTTAACATGGTAAATTTTATGTTACATGTATTTTACTACAAATTTTTTTAAAATAAAGCATATATGAAACAAAGAGAATCAAGAAAAGGAAGCAAAGGAGTTAAATCTCTAAATTAAAAATAAAAGAAAGTTAATTCGCTCATTTTGAAGCTTTTTTTTTTTTAATAAACTCACTCAGAATCAACAATAGAAAGGGAAAATAAATGAAACAGATGAGACTTTAAATGAGATCAGGAATAAGACAGGAGAAAGCCAAAAGAAAAAAAAACAGTAATAATCCACTGAGATAAGTAACAGAAACAGAAGTTGAAGATGGTATGGTTAAAATGAAACTGAAAACTTTTTGGTTAAAAGGTGAATTTAAGAATTATTAGCAGGGGGGAAAAAAGGGGGGGAATCTGGCTAGATTGGGTCAGAGGTGAAGTCCTAGGTGAGGCCATGGGGCTGGAGCTGCATTTGGCTGCAGGAGCAGGAATATGCCCCACACGGACTGGGATCCCAGGAAGCCGGTATCAGGGTCTAGACAGGAAAACAGACACCATGCCAGGTTAACAGAAAAGACTTAACCTAGAGAATTGACTGACCTGGTGTCAGCGAAATGATAAGACAAAAGGAAGAAACAGAAGCAGCAACTCATCCCTATATGAGGTGAGAATGATTGGGATTTAAAGGTTTGGAGGATGAGCCCCATGGAATTGGAAGCCAGGCCTGGGGGCATGGGTGGAAGGGGTGGGCACTGCCCTGCTGGTCTTCGCGACTCTGAGGGGTACAATGGGGCTAGTTCTGGGAGTGTGGCAAGTACTAAAACCAGCTGCCACTGTCAGAGTGCAGAACCACTGCTGTAGTGACACTGTCAGAAAAGAGAAGTGAACAGAAAGGAACAAGTCCCTTCTCCTCCTAACTTTGAAGTCTCCCTCTAGGGCCCCCTACTGGCAGAGCCTAATAGGGCATCAGCTGGCAAAGGGTTGCAAAGTCCCATTCTCAGCATGGTAAGACACAGTGCTGTCCAGTCTGGTTGTCACTTGTCACAAGTAGCTATTTAAGTTTTAATTTAAATACATGAAAACTAAATAAAATGTAAAATTCCGTTCCTCAGTTGCACTAGCTACATTTGGAGCGCCCAAGAGCCACACGTGGCTAGTGGCTACCATGTTGGACAGCACAGCTGTGGGGGATGGTGAGTCCTTTACTAAATCACATAAGAAGGAACACAATTCATCTTGGTAAGTTTCACCTTCTATGTTGTATCTGCAAACCCAAAGAAGCCATCTATACCCTAGCAAAGCTGATCTTTCTTCAAACAAATAATGGTATTACGCCATTAAAAAAGGACTTTTCTTGAATTTGATGGTGGTGGTG
Source organism: Camelus bactrianus (assembly GCF_048773025.1). NCBI lineage: Eukaryota > Metazoa > Chordata > Mammalia > Artiodactyla > Camelidae > Camelus > Camelus bactrianus. Next base: position 5,261,208 of record NC_133560.1, on the reverse strand, counting down.
GTGGTATGGCAATATTTTATTGAGCATTTACATTGAGAGCCAGGTCCTGTGCCAAGGATTTTGGTTTCAGTATTCCATTTCATAACACAGCACAATGAGCTAAGTACTTTTTTGAGCCCATCTTACAGACATAGAACCTGGAACTGACAGTGGGCAAGGAACCTGTCAAAGCCACATGGCTGACTGCAGAGCCCTTGACGTGACCTCTGGAATATAGTGTTTCAGGCTGTCAAAGAGAGCTGACATTTCACAAGGAGGAGATTTTATTTGCTTGCCATTGTTCAGCAGAACATTATTTCCTCAGAAAAAAATAATAAAGCGGACAAAGAAAACCAACAATTAAGAAGAGTACTTAATAACATAAGGAATTATGACAATGAAGGTAATTTCACTTTCATAAAATTCCCTCCCTACAGACTTGCAACAACCCAACAGGAAGAGAGAAAGGTTCTTTCTGGTTTTATGATGAGTCATGATACTCCATCAGATTCAGTGTTTAGAAATATCGTGGATTGAACCCTTCACCTTTTGGTTATGATGGTTGTAAGATGATTGCTTAATTGATGAGTGCAGACCAAAGCTCCATGTGCCGTCATTCTTGACAGCATTAACACTGCAGCTATCTAAGCTACGTCAACAGAGACCACAGGATCCAGACACGGCTGGGTCGGTCATTAGCTTTGTGATATTGGAGTAGTCATGACGTTTCTCTAAGTCTCTGTTTCCTTACCTTATAGGGATGTTGCGGGATTAAATTAGATCATGGATATATGTAAACAATCTGGAACATTCTTTGACATGTCTAACTGTGCTCTTATTAATGGATTTTAGGTGGCCCTCTAACAGAAGGCAAAAGAGACAGAAACAATTGTTTCTTGTCTCTTAAGCATGTATACATTCATTTGTTCACTCAACAAATGTTTGTCAAATGCCTACTATGGTCACTACTCTGGGTTCTTGGGATATATCAACCAACACACCAGACAAAAATCTGTGCCATTATGGAGCTAACATTATATCTATTTAGCACCTATTCTATGAAAGACATTAACCTTATTTGTCACAAATATAAATAGGAATTTTCCCTGTCTTTAAGAAGTTTATATTCCATTACCTTAAAAGCTTACAAAACACCCTCTAAAAGGAACATTTATTAGCATACAAAGTATCCCTGATATCTGGAATTAAACGTGTTAAGGGGGAAAAATGCTAATTTAGATATAAGAGAATCTATGGTCCAGCTCCATCTCTGCTTCTAACTTTCTATATTATCATTTATACTCTGTGAGCTTCCGTTTTTCTCACCTGCCAAAGTGAGAGTAGGTATTTTCAGCAGTAAAGTTATATTTTCTTTATGTCTATTATAATCATACTAGCAAGACAGGGCACAGTTATGAAGACCAGAAAAATACACTTTTCATAGTTAATGCCATAATCACAGGCACTACTATCATGTATAACTTAAACTGAGATGCAGCCTTCTAGGGGACTATTTTTCCTACTGAAGATAGCAAAAGCGGCTGTTTGGATGGTCTCAAAAGCAGAGTCTGAGACAAAGACATAATCTCAGCAAAGCACTGATAATCTATCTGAGAGGGGACCCCAAGAAGCTGTACTAAGAGAAGGGAGCTGTGAGACGAGGGAGAATGCCAGTGTCAGGCACACTCATGAAGTTGCTGCTTTAGCAATTAGGACGCAGTCTCATCAGGACTTCTGAGCAAAGACAAAATACCTGCCAGAATAATCCACGCAAAGGAGAGGAGGCTGGTGCACCTCTCACAGGGTCCCAGCCCTGACTGATGGAGGATTGCCCCAAGGATGTCAAGGGCCTCACCTCCTGAGCCCAGCAGACTTCCACAGCTTCAGCGTTGAGAAGGCCAAGAGACAGAAGGCAAGTCCAAGGTGTGATGCTGCCGTGGGTTAGACTGTGTTTCCTGCTCCCCCACTCAAAACTTTACATGTTGGAGTTCTAACCCCCAGCACATCAGAAATGTGACATTATTCGAAGAGAGGTTTTGACAGAGGTAATCAAATTCAAACGAGGTCACTCGGGCAGGCCCTAACCCAGTATGACGGGCATCCTTGGAAAAGGGGGGAAACCTGCACACAGACATAAGCACACAAGGAAACTATCATGTGAGGACTGGCGTTCTGCTGCCACAGACCAAGGAACTGCCAGGTGCGAGGAGAGAAACCTGGGACGACCCTCCCCTGGCACCTTAGGAGGGCGTGTGGCCTGTCAACACCTTGACCTCGCATGTCTAGTCTCCAGAACCGTGAGAGATTCACGGTACTTTGTTCCTGCAGGCTTGGCACACTAGTACAGTGTCATGCTGAGTCTGGGCGGGCAAGGAACTGTGCAACCCAGCTGTGGCAGAAGTTAGAAGCAGGCAAGGGAGCTGACATGGGCCCTAAAGACGTCTCTGACAGAGTCCCTAGACAGTGGACACGCTGAGGCTAAGAGATTACCCTGTTGCTTCTCAGCTCCCCGTAAAGAAAGGGTGTGAAAGCTACAACCCACGATGGCTAGAACTAGAACCCAGACTGTCAAAAGGTGTGCTCTGTGTGTTCATTAAACTTGAAGCGATGATAAAGCCGCCTATTATCCTCTCAATTGGTAACACGCCTTTTCTTGCTAAGGCAGCCATTGAGATTCCATGTCCTCTTTTCTATGAACCAATTACACTTGTTAACACATTTGAAAACAGGACATTTTAACAGCCTGGTTTCTAGAGCAGCCTCCGTTCCTCGTAGGGTAAGAATGACAAAAACAAAAAATGGATGACAACTGTGTTACAACTATAAAAATCTTACATTTATATTCATAATATTTTACATTGGGAAAGGTTTAAAAATTGTAATGAATTCACTAAAATGTGTCACAGAACTGCCGAGGAAATTGGGAGCATGGGTTTTTGCTTGAAATCTGAGGTTCTTTAACTGGGTCAGGAATATCTTCCTAAAAGCACTGTTCTCAGACACTGTCATTTTGTACTTTCCTTCCAAAAGCATCAATCTCAAAAGAAATATGTGCACAAATTAGTGAGAGGAGTTTTTTCAAGACACTGTATGTGTTGGGTCTGAAGAAAAAGCAAGACTCTCCATGGAAGTCAGTTACTTTTTCATGCCCCACTTTGATTAGAACCTGACTCTCCCTTCTCACCTGACTGACCTACCCCTTCCTGAAGCTAAGCAACTTTCTGGGATGAATATATACATTGAATCCTGTTGGCCAACAGAAATGGGAGCTGGGTTTCAATATCAATGCCCCATTTTTTTTTAAAAAATTAGGCAGATTGCCTCCTTGTAAAAGGAGTTGTAATTTGTCAAGAGTTAAAAACACAAAAAGTAAGTTGGAAGTAATCTAGACACTTGGTCACAAATAAGATTTCCATTTATAATACTGTAAATTAAAAAAGGAATGTGCCATTTAGGGCCTATGTTGGATAAGGAATTTAAAGCAAAGACTTTTTTCTAGCATGAAGTTCTCACTACTTCTTTTTTTTTTTCAGTTTTCTTGAGATATAATTGATATATAACATTGTGTAAGTATAAGGTATACAATGTGATGATTTGATACATGTATATATTACAAAGTGGTTACCACGATAAGCTTATTCAACACATCCTTCACCTGACATAATTACCATTTTGTTGTTATTGTTATGGTGAGAACATTAAAGCTCTGCTCTCTTGGCAACTTCAAGTATAAAATATGGTATTGATAATGACAGTCACCATTAGACCCCCAGAACTCATTCATCTTATAACTGGAAGTTTATACTCTTTGACCAACATCCCCCCATTTTTTCCACCCCTTAGCCCCTGACAACCACCATTCCACTCCCTGTTTCTGTGAGTTTAATGTTTTCAGGCTCCACATATAAAGGAGATTGTACAGTGTCTTTCTCTGTCTGACTTATTTCACTTAACATAACGTTGTCAAGGTCTATCCACGTTGTCACAAATGGCAAGATTTCCCTCTTTCTTATGGTTGATAATATGCACTGTATATACATGTAACACAATTTTCTTATCCATTCATCAATGGACATTTAGCTTGTTTTGAAAGTGAGATATTAAATTCCCCTACTGTTATTTATTGTTTGTTGTCTATTACTCTCTTCAGATGTTAGCATTTGCTTGATATATTTAGGTACTCCAACATTGGGTTGATGTATATTTGCAATTGTTATACTCTCTTGATGAATTGGTCCCTTTTTTATTCTATAATGACCTTGTCTCTCATTGCAGCATTTGACTTGAAGACTATTTCACCTGCTGTAAGTACAGATACCTTGGCCTTTTTTTTTTTCAGTTTCTATTTTCATGGAATATCTTTGTCTATCCCCTCACTTTCAGCTTATCTGTGTACTTGAAGCTGGAGTCTCTTGTAGGCAGCATCTAGTTGGGTTCTGTCTTTTTATCCATTCAGCCACTCTGTACCTTTTGACTGGAGAATTTAATCCACTTACATTTAAAGGAATTACTGATAGGTAAGGACTTACTACTGCCATCTTGTTGTTTTCTGGCTGTTTTGTATTTCCTTCCTCCCTTTCTTCCTCTCTTACTGTCTTCCTATGTGAACTGGTAATTTTCCATGTTGGTATACTTTGATTCTCTTCTCTCAATCTTACGTGGATCTACGAAGGATTTTCCTTTGTGGTTACCCTGAGGCTTACTTGAAACACCTTATAGATATAACAGTCTATTTTAAGCTGATAAGAGCTTGACTATGATCACAAAACTCTTATCCTTTTACTCCCACCCCTACTTTTTATGCTTTTGATGTCACAATTTATATCTTTTTATACTGTGTATCCATTAACAACTTATCATAGCTGTATCTATTTTTAACACTTTTGTCCTTTAACCTTTATACTAGAGTTAAGTGGTTAACACCCTACCGTATTATAGTATCAGAGTACTTGAATCTGACTATCAATGTGTTGCATATTTGCACGTGTTTTCATATTACTTGTTAGTGCACATTCATTTCAGCTTGAAGAGTTCCTTTTAGCATTTCCTGTAAGGCAGGTCTAGTGGTGATGAGCTCCCTCAGCTCAGGGAAAAATCTCTATCTCACTTTCATTTCCAAAGGACAACTTTGCTGGGTAAAGTATTCTCGGCTGGCAGAATTTTTTTTCTTTCAGTACTTTGATTATATCATCCCATTCTCTCTTGGTCTGAAAGGTTTTTGCTGAATAATCCACTGATAGCCTTATGAGGGTTCACTTACATGAGAGAATTTTTTTCTTTTGCTGTTTAAAAATTCTCTTTCTCTTTGACTTTGGATAGTTTTATTATAATGTGATTTGGAGAGGATCATTTTGGATTGAAATCTTGAGGTATCTATTAGCTTCATGAACTTGAAATTCCAAGTTTCTCCTCAGGTTTGGGAAGTTCTCAGCCATTATTTCTTTTTTTTTTTTTTTCCCTTACTGAAGTATAGTCAGTTAAAATGTGTCACTTTCTGGTGTACAGCATAACGTTCCAGTCATGCATATACATACATGTATTCATTTTCATATTCTTTTTCAGTAAAGGTTATTACAAGATATTGAATATAGTTCCCCATGCTATACGGAAGAAATTTGTTTTTCATCTATTTTTATATATAGGGCTAACATTTGCAAATCTCAAACTCCCAAATTTATCCCTTCCCACCCCCATTCCCCCAGTAACCATAAGATTGTTTACTATGTCCGCGAGTCTCTTTCTGTTTTGTAGATGAGTTCATTAGTGTCCTCTTCTTCTCTTTTTTTTAGAGTCCACATATAAGTGATATCATATGGTATTTTTCTTTCTCCTTATGTCAGCCATTCTTTCTTTAAATAAGCTTTCTATCCCTTTCTCCCTCTTTTATTCTTCTGGGACTCCAATGATGCATAGATTATTTCTCTTAATGGTGCCCCTAAAGACCATAGGCTTCCTTCATTTATTTTCATTCCTTTTTCTTTTTGTTCCTCTGATAAGATAATTTCAAATGATTTGTCTTTGAACTGGCTGATGCTTTCTCCTCTTGGTCCTGTCTGCTGTTGAAACTCTCTACTGAATTTCAGTTCAGACATTGTTTTCTTTCAGCTCCAAAATTTGTTTGATTCTTTTATTTTTTTCCTGTCTTTTCGTTGAACTTCTAATTTTGTTCTTGTATTATTTTATTTCATTAAATTGATTATATGGGTTGTTTTATAGTTCTCTGAGCATTTTTAGAACAATTATTTTTAACTTAGTGGGACAATTCCTGTATTTTCACTTCTTTGGGGTCAGTTACTGGAGGTTTACTGTGTTCCTTTGGTGAAGTCGTGTTTCCCTGAACCTTTGTAATCCCTGAAGACTTCCACAGGTGTCTGCACATCTGAAGACACAGTCAGCTCTTCCAGACTTTATGGGCTGATGTTAGTAAGGAAAGACCTTCATCTGTGGATGGGGGCATGCTGGAGTATGCTGTGACCTTGGGCCTAGTGTTTCAAGGTGCCAGGTGCAGAGGTAAGTGGTAACTCTGGGGCTGGGGGGGTTGTGGTGACTTAGTGGTTCTGGGTACTGGGGTTCATAGCATCAACAACTGCACAGTCTTTGGTGAGCACTGTGGGGGATCCATAGAGGCTACACAGGGAATATTGGGATCCTCTGGGACACTGTTACTAATGTGTCTTGTGTATAATCAGATGAGTGACTTGCTTCTGTTTACATGGAGCCTGGCAATGATCCAGGTTGAAGAGTCAAGAGTCAGAACCAAGGCAGAAGAAGTGGGGAGGAAGAGGACAGGTTATAATTTTAAAGGCAGAATCAACAGTTTGTTGACTGACAGCCCCCGGGGATGAAGACAGAGAGAGTGGAAAATGAAAGATGAAAGATAATGCAAAGGTTTTTAGGTTGGGTGACTGAGTGATATTGCTGTGAATTAAACTAGAGAACACCAGAGGAGAAAGGATGAAAGGGAAGACAGTGAGTCAAGCAACTGTGTTGAAGATGCCTTAATGAGATATCTTTGAGATATGCTGTTGGAATCACGGATTTGGATCTAAGGAGAAGAGTGGGGCTACATATATTTGGAATCATCTGTGAATACGGAAGGCAAAGAAACTGCCACCATAATAAATGTTTTCAAAATTATCTATTGTCCACGACAACTCTGGCTGTACATTATTTTTACTGATGAGGATACTGAGATTCTGAAAGACCAAATAATTTCCTCAAAGCCACATAGCTAATAATAGCAGAACCAGCATTCAACTAATTCTAGGAAACTTTTTAAAAATAACTTTTATTACAATTCTTATTTATTTGTGGGGGTATGTATGTATGTATGTATGTATGTACTTTAATGGAGGCACTGGGGATTGAACCCAGGACCTCATGCATGCTAAGCACGTGCTCTACCACCGAGCTCTATCCTCCCTCCTCAACTAAACCTAAATACAAAGTCTATGCTCTTTCCTCTGTCTCACTGACCCTCTCTAAGTAATGGTAGTGATTGACTCTTCCATGAAAAGCCTATAGGGTAAGGAGATAATAGGCACCGTATTGGATGTGATGGAAAAATCAAACATAGTCAGTTTGTAGTGCACATTCCAAGGCGAACGTAATAAATAATGTGATTGAGAGAGACGATGGCCACCTTATGATTTTCACACCTAATAACGGCTGTTACTCTGCTTCCTAGGGAAAATTGCATTAGGCTCTTTGAGTGAATGTGACTTTCTGACTTTGTAAAATAAAGAGAAATCAAGAACACTTAAGCAGCAATAAAAGAAAGGGTGTCTCAGATCTGCAGCTTCTCAGTTTCAATATGATGCTTTCAATGCTGTCAAGTGGCCATTAGGTTGTCAAATTGGTAGTTGACCACCAATCAGACACATTCCTATTTTAACTTTAATACCACTGTAGCTTCTTTTACTACACCTCTAGAGAAGAGGCTCTAACTTCCATCTTGGTTTTTATTCTCAACAAAATGAAATACAAATTTTGGGGTAGACAATGAAGGAGTGACTCTATTCTTCATTAAATGCTTCAGTATTTGAAAAATTAATGCATTCACTCATATTTTCAATGACTCTCCACTAACAAGACACTGCCCTTGCCTTCTTGGAGACTGCACTTCTGCTGGGGAAAGAGTTCAATCTTTAAGTGCAAATCATGAGTAGTGTCAATGAGGAGAAGCCAGAAGAGAGGGAGTGGGGAGGATGCAGACCAGTCCTTGTGGAGAGGAGGAGATGATGCACTGTAGAGCACAACTGGAAATCTTAGCCTGTGAAAAAAGAGGACAGCCACTCTTCAACAAGAACAGCCAGAGGAGAGGGAAGACTGGGTATAAAAGCAGTTCGATGACAAGAAAATTAATGGAACTTGTGTCTAGTGGCTTCTATTATTTTTCCTGTGCAATTTCCTTCTGAAAATCAAGAGGCAAGGTTCAAGCCAGCAGGAAAATTTAGAACAATATTATGTCTTTCATAGGGCTTTTACCATGTCCTAAACACAAAGATGCCTACACCCAAACATGAGATAACAGAATTACTGGAGCTGGGAAGTCAATTTTGAGTGCAGAGACAAGGACCGGGCCAACGTAAAACGGCCCAGGTATGAAACTCACTGATGGGAGAGTTTGCTTGGACATAAGGGTGAAATTGGAAAATATTGAGAAGCAAAGAAAAGTTGCTGCTTCACCTAGACATCTGACAGGCCCCGTACAATATAAATAAGTGCTCAGGATTCTTTTGAGGACCTAAAAGGCAGGTATTTCACGATTTTTTACTGGTAGAAAAGTAAGGCTGTACTCCTTAAGTTTGGCTGCACACTGGAATCACCTAGTGTGGTAGCAATCTATTTCTACATAACAAACTGCCACAAAACTTAGTAGCTTAAAACGAAGAACACTTATTATCCCACATGGTTTCTGGATCAGGAATTTGGGAATGGCTTAGTAAGGGGTTCCAGCTCAGCATCTCTCATGAGGCTGCAGTCAAGATGCCAGATCAGGCAGCACTCATCTGAAAGCTTGACTGGGGCTTCCAAGATGGCTCACTCACACGGCTATTGGCAGAAGGCTGTATTAGTCAAGTTTCTCCAAAGAGGAACCAATGGGATATAAATATATATAAAAAAAGGAACTGGCTTACATTTTATGGAGGCTGAGAAGTCCCCAAATCGGCAGTCAGCCAGCCTGAGACCCAGGAGAGGCAATGTTATAGTTCCAATCCCAGTACAAAAGCCCAAGAGCCAGGGGAGCCGATGGTGTCAGTTCTGATCCCAAAGCCAGCAGGCTGGAGACCCAAGAATACAAGTTTCAGTTCAAGTCTGAAGGCAGAAAGACTGATGTCCCAGCTCAAATTAGGCAAGAGGAGTTCCCTCTTAGTCTTTTTGTTGCATTCAAGTCTTCAGTTGATTGCATGAGGCCCATCCACATTAAGAAGAAATTCTGTCTCAAGACTGGAACATCAACTCTTGCCTGAGTTTCCATCCTGCCAAACTAGACAGAGAGACAGACAGATAGATAGATAGACACACAGACAGAGACAGATATACAGATGTACAGAATATAGATATACAGATATGGATATTTAGATATATATATATATCTTACTAGTTCTATTTCTTTGGAGATCCCTGGCTGATGTAAATTTGGTACTTGGAAGTGGGATGCTGCTGTAACAAATACCTGAAAATGTGGAAATGGGTTTGGAGTTGGGGAATTTTGAGATGCTTGATACAAAAAGCCTAGATTGCCTTGAAGAGACGCAGGAACATGGACATTAAAAGTTATCCCGGCAAAGGCTAATATGGAAGTGGGGAACACAGTAGAGAAAGCTCCTGTCATCCCAGAGAATGCATATATCATCATGAATAGACTGCTGGCAGGAATATGAGCACTAAAGGTCGCAGATGGAAATGAGGAAGCTGTCACTGGACACTGGAGGAAAGGCAGTCTTTGTGTTTAAAGTGGCAAAACACTTGGGTGGACTGTATCCTAGAGTTTTATAGAAAGTAGAACTTATCAGCGAGGAGGTAACCAAGCAAAGCATGAAAGGTGTTCTCTGCTGCTTATAATAAAATGCCAAAGGAAAGGAATAAATTGAGAAAGAACTGATAAGCAAAAAGGGACCAGCACATGATGATCTGGACATTTTTCAGCCTATTCAAATAGCAGGAAAAGCTGAGAAAGTGTGCTCTGCAGAGAGTGTGGCCGGACAACAGTTTGTTAAAGAGACTGGACCTGTGATTTATGGACCCACTCAGCTGTCACAGCAGAAGCAGGAATAGACATGGGGTTATCCAGGAAGGGGCCGTGGAGGATGCTCCTGTCTAACGGGTCATATTCCTGTGAATTTCACCGGAATACTGACATGCTTTTGAGAATTTTATAGCAGCAAAACCACTGTCAGCCTGGACTGAGAGGGACAGAGAGGAGAATACCATGTGAAGGCAAGGAAAATGCCATGTGAAGATGGAGGCTGAGATTGGAATGACACATGGACAAGCCAAGGATTGCTGGAAATCACCAGAAGTTAGGAAGAGGCAAGCAAAGATCCTCCCCGAGGGCCTGCAGAGAGAACATGGCCTTGCTGACACCTTGATTTCATACCTCCAGCCTCCAGACCTGTGGAAAGACATTTCTATTGTTTTAAGCCACGCAGTGTGTGGTACTTTGTTATAAGTTCTAGAAAATGAAGAGTGGATGTGTGGAAAATAGATACTAGCTAAGGTCTCCTCTTGCACTGGACCTGCATATATTCAGTACCTGCTCCAGGGAACAACAGAGAAGTGTTTTAATTTAATAAACAGATTAGATTAGATTAGATTAACTAAATAATTTCATTATTTAGTTGGCTTAAGACAGATTTGGAAGTTATACTACTTGTCATTTTGCCTTGTTTACATCTACCTTGATCTCTAATTTCCTTTTCCCCTCTCACATTGTTGTGAAGATAGCGAACAATATTTTTGCATGTGAAATCCAATGGAATAAACAACAGTGTTCCCTTGACAAACATGAGTGCTCATTAGTAAGGGATTTAAATTCTGCCCGGGCTTTGTTTACACACTCAGCCACTAATTGTCAGTCAGTCTGATAGGCACGGGGAACAACCACGCAGTGGAAATTACCAAAGCAGAAGCCCCACACTGATGAGACTGACACCCGATGCGGGTGCTGGAAGCCGCCTCAACTGGTGGAGCCACGGTGTAGATTTCCAAATCCCTATGACCAAGGTTGCTGGGACCAAACAGCCATCGGCTGTTCCAGGTTCTGAGTTTGTGCTCGGTTAATCAGGCTGCTTTATTCAGCTTTTGGGAGTCAAAATTGAGCTACACTGCACACTTCTTTCAGTTCTTTAAAGCTGCAAGGAATTCTCTTCCTCAGCTGGATGCTCATCTCCCCTGTCATGCACGGCTCCCTCCCACAAACAGCTGTGTCTTGCGAGGGCATCTGGGACTGTGGCCATCTTCATCCGTGTACAAGCGTGCACCTGAGTGGAAGAGGGGCAGGTCTGGCAACAGGGTTCCTCAGAATAGGGATCGTGACCCACTGGTGAATTGTAAAATCATCCGATGGGTCATAACCAGAATTTTTAAAAAACAAGATAGAACAGGATAGACTAACTAGAATACAAAATATGAGAATGTCCTTCAGTGCTTTTATCACCCCCTTTTTGAAGTCATGACTAGCAGACTGTTGGGGTTTATCTCATCGTTCGTTCTTTCAGGGGATTTCTCTTGTTCTTTTAATTGGGAGTGGTTCCTCTGCTTTTTCATTTTACTTATATTTCTGTGAAATTGACACCACATTGTAAACTGACTATATGTCAATAAATTTGTTTTTTAATTTTGTGAACATAAAAAAAGTATCAGAATGCCTGACACATAGGAAAGGTAACCATTTCGTGAACCTTTTTCTTCACTTGTTTTTCCACATATGTATGTGCATGTGTTTATGTGTATGAGAGCATAACAAAGCCGTATATCCTTCTGGGGGGGGATTATGTTTCTGAAAGTTTGAAAAATATAGCTCTAGGCATAATCATGATTTCCCAATTCCTTTCAGTTTAAAATGACTGCTAGCCCCTTGCCCCATTAACACATCCATCCCTCCTCCACTTCTTTTTATTAACACCATGTCCCCAGGCCAACAGCACTGGTGGCTGCTAGGGAAAAAAAAAAAAAAAAAGAATTCTGAAGACTCCAGTCCCTGGGAAATACAAACAAAAGGGCAAAACGGACCACGAGAAGAGCTCTGGGGCTTATTCTCCTTCAAGAGCCCTGTGATTTCCTTGAAACCTTGGGACTGAGGCCACCTGACTCATCTTCCTCCCTTCTTGTGGCTATTTAGGCACTAGGGTCAAAGATAAATGGATCATGGCTCCTCCTTAAGATGCTCCTAGATTGATAGCAAAGAAGGACATTTCAGATAGTATCATTGTAAGGTAATGCTGTAAATGCCCTGGTTAGGGTGAGGTTAAGAAAAACTAGGCAGCTGCTACCAAGGGTAAGATGTTCTTAAAAGGTAACGAGGAGTTTCCTAGGCAGAGGAGAGGAGGAAGGCCACTCCAGCCAGAGAGAACGGAATATGCCGGGTACGTGAAAGGAACAGCAAGTCCATGGAGCTTGGTATGTCATAGGACGGCATGGCATCATACCATATGGATGAAACATTGGGTCACAGGGCAGAATGTTGGCCTAGAGAGTCAGGAGGAAAGGCAGAGACCAGGTCAGAGGGGGAAAGCTTTGGCAGTTATACTAGAGACTTCAGACACTATCCTGTAGTCATGGGAAATGACTGAGGGGTCTCAAGCTGGAATAAAGCAATCAGATTTGCAACACACAAGGGTCATTTTGTAAGGACAACAAGGCCAACTGCTGACATAAGGGGTGGTAAGCTTTCGGAGGCAGTAAAGTTTGACAGAACGCTATGACCATAGATCAGGTAAGATATGGTGGGGACCTTAATTAAAGTGGTGGGAAAGCAGAGGAGAAAACAGAAATAAGAGGTTGAAGAGATAGAATCAAGAGAATGTGGAGACTGGTAAAGAAGCAAGAGGAGCCCTGGTTACTCCCATCCTTCTCGACTGGGTGTCTGCATGGGTGGTGGTACCATCCGTTAGGACAGGAACTGCGGGAGGAGAAGCAACACTGGGGAGAGAGAAAAAATGCAGTTTGGGCTACACTGAATTAATGTGACTGTAGAACATCTAAACGCATTAGGATACTAGATAACTGAATGTGGTACCCTCTTTCTTTTGTTTTCTAAGCTGAAATGCAAACAACCCAAGAAACGTATAGGCCTTCAGTCAATTAACCCTTTCCTTTAAAGTCACCAGGCCGTGGTTTCTACTATGGTCCTTGGAAAGGTATTTCAGAAGGAGAAAAGATTCAGTACGCGGCAAATACAGGAAATTCTGGAAAAATTAGGGCACCGATGCTGGTATCTTCAGATTTAGGTAGTACTGAGACTTGAATAAATTCTCTTCATTCCACCGTGTGAAAACCAAGCTTCATTTTGAGAGCCAAGACATCTGCACTGGTGGCAAAGAATCAGTCACGAATTTGCCTCTGACTCCAAGAAAGCTACTGTTTTGTAGACATCAAAAGGATGTGGTTACGAATCACTCAGCCTTGAGCTCTCCCAAAGGGAGTGATGTTTATTCCTAGGGACAAGGTGTGCAGATCACCCAGGGATTTCGAGATCTGCCTGTCAATCAACCACAGGCACAGGCGGTGCTGGGGCAAAGCAGAGACGCTACTTGGATTTCAGCAATAAACTTGGTGCCAGAAAATGTAACTGCAGAACCAGACTGCAGTTGAATCTGCTACCTTTAAGACTTCAGGAATTCCTTTCCCCACCCAGCATTTTAAAATAATCACTGTGTATTTCTTCACCAATGAAGAAATTGTAGTTTGAAATGTCTGAGTCAAATTACTTAGTAGGACTTTGGGTGTGTGCACCTGGCGCAGGGGCACGGGTGGGGTGTAGCACAGGAGTGTTAGGGAGGAGAAGAAACTCTTGCCAAGCTTTTTTGCGGAAGCAGTAGGGTGGGGAACGGAGGGACACCATGTAGTATCAATAAACTTAAAACAAGAAAAATTAAAGTGTCAGAAGTGAAAATTTAGCACGTTTCTGGCTTCAAATACCATGCTGTTTTTCATCCCCAGGCATACAGAGATAACAGATATAACCCTGCTGATGCGGGTTAGATTTTACCCTCTTTTCCAAGTTCATTACTCGCCTCAATCCCTCTGCAGATTGTTAAAGAACTACCAGTCCCTGCCAGTCGTGGGGGGTGGTGCTTGAAGAAAGCAGAGCAAACTCAAAATGTTAGGGCCAGCTTCTTGGCTCCAAGCTAATTCACAGAGCTAAGAAATCAAAAAATCAAAGGCTGTAGTTTGTCCAAATGGACTCGACTTCTGCTTCCCTCATCAACAGTGCAGTCCTGGTACCACGCAAGCTCCAGTCCTGACTTTTAGTGGCTTTTTGGTGTCACTCCATCCACTCCAACTCCACAGGCTTAAATTCTACCTACTGTCTCTTCCTTCCCGGCCTACTAGCCACCACTTCTCACTTTTGTCTCTGAACCCATCCTTCCTGAATTCTCCTGATCCTCAAAAAGGTAGATGTGTGAATCTCACTCGCAGGCTACATGATTCACTCTGAGACACCCACTTTTCACCTCCTGATTTACACTTGTGCTGCCACAACGTCATGACCCCGAGGAACAATCAAAACCAAGCATGCCAAATCCGTGGGTGCCGGCGTCTGGGGATCTACAGCTTCCTACTCAGCATCTTCAAGAGGGTACCACTGGTACCTCAGACTAACCATGGGCATAACCGCACCCACGGTTTCCTGCGGCCCCACCTCAAAGTGCTCCTCCTTCCTCATTCCCTTACCTCGGCGAGCACACCATCACCCCTACGCTGCTCAAGCCAGGCTCATCCTCGCACTGACTCATCTGCCCAAACAGCTGCCAAGCCCCTTCAGTGCCACCCTCTCAATAGCTCTCAAATCCATTTCACTCCATTACCCACCTCAGCCCACACATTTTATATTTCTTCCTGGCATGAAAGTCTTATTACTGCTCTCTCTCACTCCACTCTATGGCCCTGTGACCCAACCTAGAGTGATCTTTCTAGAATGTAGTTTTGGACATGACATTCTGTTCCTTTACGTCTTTCAAAAGCTTCCTTCTGCCCTCATAATACTTCCCAAGAGCCTCCATTATATGGCCCATTCTGACCACTCCAAGCCCGCTGGCTACAACTCAACAACTCTCCTGTGCTCTGACATGCCACGTCTCCTTCCCATGAAGCTGTCTACTCCTTATGCTCCTCATGTGCCTTGATACCTCATATTGCTTCCTCCTTGTTCTAGAAATTAGGAACTCCCATTTCTAACAAATGCACTAGATTAAAGAAAACAAGAATCTGAAAGTATACGTTTTCAAAGGGCATCTACCCAGAGGAGATGGCCTTTGTTTGGCAGAATGTCTAGCTGAAGTTTACAAAATAAAAAAGCAAGACAAGGGTTGAGTTAAAGACGAGAAAAGTCAAAGTGTAGTCCATACTGGAGCAAGGGAATTATGGGCCTCAGAGGAGCTGGGTGACGAGAGTCTGATGGAGGTGGAGTGAGAGCCCTGAGAAACAGGGAAGGGGAGATGCTAGGAGAGCATGAAAATGAAGGAGCCCAGTGTCCTGGTGACGACTGCAGCTGGGAAAGAAAGACACCCACTGACCAATTCTCGGTAATGAGGGTGGCCAAGGGACTGTGGAGAACTGGAGTGCCCATGAGCCAATCTTACACGGCTCGTCGTGCCTAGTCTGCGTTGCGGTCCCTCTCTGTTACCCTGAACCTTCCATCAGAATCTGTGACAACAGCCCTCTGTCCCAGCACAGAGCAGTGCCCCATACCAGAAGTGATGGACACACGCAGAGGCCACTGCTGGTGTAGAGACAACAGCAGCCACTAGAGAGCAGGGGGCGAAAGGGGAGCAGGCCACAGGGCGGACTGACCATGAGAAAGTCAGATGCATGGTACAGCCCGGACGCTGGTCAGCATGGGAGACTTTCTACCGCCTGAGGGAGTGCACCTCAGAGTGGTTTATGTGACGTCAGAGGAAAAGGAGACAAAGTACCCCGAGGCGAAAAGAACTGAGGATTTCCAGACCACTGACCCTTGGGTTACAGTCACAGCTCATGCAATAAAGTTATAGGATTGCTATGAAGTAAATAAATACTTTTGAGTAAGTAAAAAAAAATGCAATAATAAATATGTTAGATATAAGTTAAATACTTAGAAGGGGGTGGGTAGAAATCACACTGGATTTGAGACATAAAGTAACACTACAGGAGTACTGATGATAACTTAGAAAGAAAAGATTGGTGTTCAGTCTCTGGATCCTTAACTTACAAAAAAAGGGAATTGTTTCCAACAGGTCAGAGAAATTATGCCAGGGGTTTGAGTCAAATTAGGAAGCAAGAGAGCATGAAGTGTGTGGAAGGGAAGAGGGAGGAGTTGATTAGTATTGTCCTAGAATTTTCACAATCTCTGATCTCGAAATTCAGCAAACCAAATAAAATTTACATTATATCTTATACAACAGAATTTATATACTAAGCAGGTAAAAGTTACCAAGCTTGAGATGTCACAATTCACGACATATTTTAATGTCAATAGAAATCATTTCTGACATAAAATGTATTTTCAAAGCCTTAAAAAAATATTTCTTCACATAGAGAGCCAGCAATTATATGTGAGAACATTTGGTGCTTACTGCAGAGTCACTGGAGTTTTACAGAGACTGACAACTCTCTAGGACCTCAATGCTAATCAGAATTTGAGGCAGCGGTGTGAATGAACATGTAGTGGAATATTCATATATCCTGATTCCCAAGGCAGAAGCAACACCCCAGAAATTTGGAGGCTCAAGAATTCCTCCAGTGCTTGCCAATTAACTTGGATGTATTAGTCCGGATAAGTTAGAATATGCTACAACCATCATTCCAAAATTCTCACGACTCTAGCACAATAGGAGATTAGTCCTTACTCATACAAAGTCTTCAGCAGCTCTGGGAGCCTGGGCAGGACGGCTGTTCTCCACAAACTGGAGCAGTTTCCCACGGTGCTTAGATGCTGCGCGTTCTCCACACCGACAGACACTGCCGTGGCTGCTGAGGTCTAGGATGAGAGCATGGAAAACCATGAACTTGCTTCCATCCATACTTCAGGTTTCACTCACAGGACTACACCTGAATTCAAGAAGCATGTGCTCACCACCGTCACCCTCACCCTGAAACGGAGGATAAGAAATCTTGCTGGCAAGTATTAGTGATGTCTACTATAGCTATGTAGCAGATCTTTAGACTTTTACTTGTATTCCTATAGATAAAATGAAAATGTTTCCAGGTATTTCAAGCAGCAGCAGCTCTTTGTCATCTTCTTTCCACTGGTTCCTTGCTTCAGCATGGTGTGACCAGGAGAAAAAACAGAATAAAAACATAGACTTCACATACATTATTTAGTTTAATCCAATCCACAGGACTAGCCAAGGGCTAAGAGCTTTCTTTTACACAGTGTGGGGTTTCTCAGCCTCTGCTGGGTCATTCTTGGGAGCTGCCCTGTATTGCAGGATATGTAGCAGCATCCCTGGTCTCGAACTACAGCATCTCTCCCACTTCAGCTCGGAGAAACAAAAATGTCTCCAGACATTGTCAAATTCCTCTGCGGGAGGGGGTAAAATTATTCCGGTTTGAGAACCACTTTTCTATTTGCTTCCTTTGACTGTCAGAAGTGTTTAGATCATCTAACACATGATCTAACGCAGGACAGAGGAAGGCGAGAAATAGACCAAAGACAACACACTTGCTCCCAGATCTACCACAGAGACTTTGAGCAAGTCTCTGACCCTTTCTTTACCTTCTCCGTAACAGGGGGAGAGTAGTGTCACTTGGCTCACAAGCTTACTGTAAGAATTAAATGAGACATAAAATAACCCATTCCTTTCTCTCTGTTGGTTTTTTCAGGGGCAGGAGAGCAGGTAATTAGGTTTATTTATTTTTAAATTTTTTAATGGAGGTACTGGGTATTGAACCCAGGACCTTGTGCATGCTAAGCAGCTACTCTACCACTGAGCTATACCCTCCCCCCTTCTCTCTGTTCTGGGAAACTACTTCTGTATACATCCAGTTCCTATATATACACAGGGTCTATTTCTGGCCTATCTTTTCTGTTCTCTTGTCTCTTAGCATATTCCTGCAAGAGTTCCTCACAATGCTGGTTCACCATTGTTATTATTAAGCCCTCTATTACCTGTCGGCGACTTGTCTGGGAAAGTCGGCCATCAGGAGAGGAGCTGGAAACTGAGAGGTGGAGAAAAAGGCCTACAGAATCCTTGCACTGAAGCTCAGATACTCTCCCCATTGTTAAGTTCCCTAAGGCTATTCAGATGGTTTCTGCATTATTTCCTCTTCAGCCCCCGCACCACTTGCACCTCACACGAGGGACAGACACCCGGTCGACGGTTGCTGAGGGATGAAATGACCTCTTTCAGACCTAAGTCAAACAAGCTTACCATTACTGGCTTTCCCCACATCACCCGAGGTTAAGAAGCCCAGATTATGTGGGATGAGGACAGGGAAGGTACTAATACAGGCAGGACTGGCGTCAGCAGTAAGTGACAGGTGACAGTCTGACATTAAATGAGGAAATTAAAGGGCAGACATTAATTAAAAAACAAAAACCATATGCTCTGGAGAGTAAGCAGTCAGACACATTACAATAACCCCTTGGCTGCATTACACTGTCAGTGCATAATAATTGACATCCCTAATGATGACTCTGACATTTTTAAAAATGCTAATTTCTGTTCAGCCTGTTCCATTTTAAAAATTCAGAGTAGTATGTAAGACATTTCAGAAAGATTTCCATCGTGGACTTATAAAATATGTGATTTGCAACATACCTTAGAGCTTACCTAATTTATTTTATAGACGAAGAAAGTTCCAGAAAGGTGAAGTGTACTTGTCCAAAATCAGGTGCCCAGAGAGGCAGGATTGGAACTAAACGCTTGCTGACTCTGTGGCAAATTCTTTTTCCACTCCAGCACATCTTCAAAAATATAAATTTTTTCTTTAGTTAATTAAAATTGCACAGTTTAATATTTGGCAACTCAACAAGGGTACAAGTCAAATATGCGGAATTTTCCTGCACTGGTCCTTACTGGCCTTTTTGTTGCTCAAAAAGTAGTTTAAACCTGGGGGATGTGTCAGATGAAGGAGAAAGCTTAATGCTTAACTCAAGTGGCTGAACTTTCTAGAAGGGAAGGGAAGATTTACATGCTAGAAGTCAGAACAATGCAGAGTGGTGTGGAATGTGGCAATGAATCTGAGTATGTGGAAACTGCCTCTGGGTGCTCTGGGAATCAAGAGATAGGAAACATCAACCCACAGCATGCGGTCACAGACGGCAGAGGGGTAGGGTGGGACAGGTCATCTGAGCTGAACCGAGAGGATATGCAGACTTTGGAAAAGAAAACAAGGATGTTCCAAATGCAAAGAACAATGTTAGAAAACACTAGAAGGGGGTTGAAGCCTGGATCACATTTTCTAAACCATTCATTCAAACAGGTTATCTAACAATTATGAGTTATTTATACAGATAGAGGGGCACTTATAGGAAATACTAAAAATTTAGCCAGCCCTGGAAAATCTAAGTTGAAGGGAGAACACGGAAAATGGCTCAATGGTTCTAGAACAGCACTATCTGATAGAAATATAATACATGATACACAATTTAAAATTTTCTAGTAGCCCCATTAAAAGAAAGCAAAAAAGCAACAGATTAAATTCACTTTTAAGATATATTTTATCTAACGCAATATATCTAAAATGTTATTATTTCAGTATGTACTCAATATACAAAAATTATTAATGTGATAGTTTACATTCTGTTACTCATACTAAGTCTCAGAAATCTAATGTGCATTTCATACTTACAACAGACCTCAATTTGGATGCTAAATTCACCAGCAATATTTGATCTGCATTTAGACACTGTCAAATTTACAACTGAAAAGATGAATTCAGTTACCCAAGATGCTCCAAATACATATACATAAAAGGTTTCCCACAACTGAATCAAACATCAAAAATCATTTTCTGTTAAGATTCACAGCTACCCTGACAAAACTGCCTCAGTTTTTAAATTTAAAAGCCAAACAATTAAAATTAAATGAATTAAAAGTTGGATTGCTCAGGCCTACAGGGCAAATTTCGAAGGTTCAATTATACATATGGCTAGTGGCTCTGTGTTGGGCCGCGCAGGTCTATAAGTGGCTTTCAGGAGTGGAAAGCAGGGTTGCTGGGTGACATACATCCCTTGGATGGTTGACATAGAGCTCCTGGAGAGAGTCCGCATATGAGCCAGTACATTCACTGGGGCCACTCTGTACCACCCGCCAAGAAGAAAGGAGATATCGAGATGTCTAGGGCCACTAATCTGCAACAGACTAGAGAAAACAAACAGAAAACAGCAAAGTCAGGAAGACCAGCGGACAGTTTACTGTAGTAAGTAAAGTGTGAAGTAACGAGGACCGGAACTGGAGGTAGGAGGAGGAATGAGGGGGAGACGATAGTCCGAGAGGCTGTTTGTTGGATGGAGGAACTGACAAGACTGAAGACTAGATGGACACGGAAGAAGGGCCACCATCTGAAGACCTCAGAGGGATCTGGGTTTTCTCTGCCTGTTTCGTGTTTTGTTTGGGTTTTTGTTCTGTGCACTTTTTTTCCTCTTCTCTCTTCTACGTGCATTCAATAGGGAAAATTATTTTCCACAGTGGTTTTCAGTTCGTGGATTCTTGAGGTGGAACACTTGGGAATGCAAAGGGTCTATTATTAAAAAGGAGAAGAGGAGAAGAGAGGAGGGGAGGGGAAGGGGAGGCGCAGAGAGGGAGGTGAGAAGGAGAGAGAGAGGGGAGAGGGGTTTGCTCCACGGCTTCATCCACTCGCCCAACATCTATTGAGACAAAGGCCTAGGTGTTCGCATGCCAGATACAAGTGAGGTGGGCCATCCTGGAGGAGTGCACTGCGAGTGTCGCAGCCAGGCCTGAACCCCAGACAGCCTCAGCCTGCAGCAGGGTCTCTGTCCTACACCACAATGGAGTAGGAGTCACTGGCGGGGTTCTGGCCTTGGAGACAGGCCAGTCTAAACTGCATTCTTTTTCTTGAAGTTTCATCCACCACTTCTAAAAACGCCCTTCAAGGAAGATCTTACTTTTACCACCACTAACAAAGTAATTACAATCAGATCTTAAAGGGAAAAGAAAAGGTGGGACTGCGTAGAGTCAGGATGATGGGAAAATCTCCTCTACAGTAGTGACGGTGCCGGAGGTAACACAGGGCTTTGGGGAGCGAAGTTGGCGTCAGTCCCCCATCTATTAGTTGCTGTAAAAAGATGGGTGCGGAAGTATAGAAAAGACATAAATTATGACTCAAGAAAATTCGGAGGACATTCAGTTCAATATGAACTGATGATATGTTATACCACTTAACTGTGGAAAGGAATAGTGCTCAGACTGAATTAGGATAAAAAAGTCTGACTTTGTAAACTTCTCTTTCCATAGAAATGTCACAATATTTTCCATTAAGAATCAAAGGGACCACCATATTTTCACCTGCTCTAATACAGACTTTTATACTATCCTGGTGAACAATTGCGATTTTACATTTGTTAGTTATGAAACTTCAATTTCCCCTGCTTTGTAATTTGGAGGAATGTTTAGCATTCTGGGTTCAAACTGTGAAACACAATAGAGAACACTGCCCATCTTAGAAACATAATTCCTTTCACTACATAGCTGACTTCAAAAAAAGACCTTTAAAGGAGGAATTTATTCATTAAACCTCACCATTTGCATAAAACAATGCTGTCCCTCAATTCAGTCCTTACTTCTTTCCCTCCAAATTTTTCATAAAATTTCATAAAAGTCAGTCTCATTAACTTCACTCTCTCAGTGATACATCAGAGAACCATGGAACATGCAGTAACATAAAGCAGTTGCCTGGGGTGTCTCTCTTCCTCCTCCACTTGACATTTCTCACACATCATTCACGTGGACTTTCCGGCGCCCTTACACAACATCTACTCTTTTGGAGAAATCTACTTGCATTTTTTTGATGCGTGAACACATCTGTCCATGCCAGTCCTTCAGGGAAGGAATAGCATGCATACCTTTGTATCTCTGGAGATTACCCCAGTAACGGGTCTAGGAAACACCCAATATTTGTGTAAGAAATCAAGAATGGATATATAAATGAACAAGCAGATGACTGAATTATAAGAACTGGATCCAGAGCTGGAATTCTTATTAGCTGTATTACCTTGAGTAACTCATTCCACCTCTCTGAGCTTCAATTTCTTTATCACAATAAAGAGAAATAGCAGACAGCCTAGTGGACATCGCAGGGCATTGAAAAGCATCACATATGATAATATGTGTGAAAGCTCCTGATAAATGGTAAACTACTGATAGACTGGGATTTCAAAATTGTAGAACAGATAAGATTATACTGTATAGCACAGGGAAATATATACAAGATCTTATGGTAGCTCACAGAGAAAAAAAATGTGACAGTGAATATATATATATATATGTTCATGTATAATTAAAAAATTGTGCTCTACACTGGAATTTGACACAACATTGTAAATGATTATAAATCAATCAAAAATGTTTAAAAAAATAAAAAATAAATAAAAATGACTTTTTAAAGTTAAAAAAATGGTAAACTACTATGCAAATGTTAGTTATTGTCTGGGGTCTGGAAAAAGATATAAAACCCTAGCCAAGTATAGCACAGGGATAGGCAGCGAATTCCACACGGTTGGGAACGTTGTCACTGTTCACCTAGATCTCAAAACAAAATCGTGAGAAACATTCTTGACTCCTCCTTCTCCTTCAATCCTAATACCCAACTGGAACCAGTGCTACCTGTTTCACCATCCCTGAGCTCAATACAGACAGAAACAATTATAAATTCAAGACTCCATTCCTGCTGGTAGTAGCAAGTCCATTTCCTCCCTCTGTATCACATCTCATAATAGGCCATGACCTCCAGGGCTTACCTAATCAATGGGGTGGGATCAGGGTAGAAAGGATGGTCTTGGTTCTTCATACAAATACCAAGGGAAGACCCAACTAGAGAATGGCTATTGAAAAGCGTTCTTCCACAGTTTTGCTGTTGTAAACAACTTCTGTACAGCTGACTGCTGCTGGATCAAGAGCCCATCTCAGGCTACAAGGAGTGCCACATCATGTACCATAAAAGCTCGGGACCTTAGGTCTAGAGAAGCCTCCAGGACCAACCACAGATTATGCCTACACCAGCCCTTCTCAATAAACTCCAAGATCCCTGTCTTGGTCCCTGTTCACCAGCCCCCTTTCTTCAGTCATTGTATTTACAGAATCCCACTGCCTGTCTGATGTCAGAAGAGGTCTTTCTGGCCTATGTTTACAGGACTGCCTAACTTTGAATCTTGGGAAGCAGGTACGGAGTTCCCATATCCTGCCCCTTACTGAACAACGGGGGGGGCCTTCTCCTCTGGTCCTTACATAACCAAAGGAGTTCAGTCGATTTCACAGAACGATGACGATCAGTTTCAAGGAGGCCGTCCTCCACGGGCACTCCATTCAATATCTGCCTTAACAGGCAGTCTATTACACAAGCAGTCACAGAGTTCTGCCATTTTGAATGCCAAGGTATTTCTCAGTTCCATTCATTTGCCTTGCCACCACCTCGTTCAGGCCACATCTTCCACCGGGATAATTGTGACAGCTTCCTAACCCTGCCTGCGTAGTATCATTTCGTTCCAGTCCATTTCCTAAACAGTAGCCAGAGCACTCTTTCCAAATGCAAATCAGATCGTGTCACCTCCTGGTTCAAAACAAGTCAGATGTTTCCCACTGGCCTCCTAGTGAACCCCTACTGTGATTTTACAAGGCCTTCACGATCTGGCCCCTTCTTACTTCTCCAGCTTTGCATGTCATCTTCCTCTGCCTCCCCCAGTGCTCACCAATCCCTTTGCTTCTTTCCTAGTCCTGTCTTCTCATCTCCCCAAAGGAGTTTCTTGCTGATTCCTGAACCTCTATGACCTGGTTTGCAAGAGTAGAGAATGGCCCCAAGAAGAAGAGAACAAAAATGCCAGGATATTCTGATTTCTTCTCACTTTGAAAGAACACCTCCCCTTCAATTTTTCTATTAAGCTGCTCTGGGCTTCTCCTACATAAGCTGGTGGTAGGTCGTGGTCACTGAATCTGTCTCTTAGGTGATTAAGTCATCACCTATCTTTAGAATGACTAGACAGTTGACACCCTCTGACCTCAGCTCTGTGGGCTTTGTGGGACCCCCTCCCCACCCCCAGACAGTAAAAACAGCCCCATTTAATATCACTTTACAGTAGTTTAAACATAGCCTGGTTATGTGACTATATGAATTTGTAGCAGATCAAAAGAAAACCTTCTGGAATAATCATTTGTTAAAATAATTAGGTTATATATGTCATAAATTATATTAAATGCTTTATCTCAGTCTATGTTATGTTCTGTGCCAAGTCATATGTCATAACTATTTATCAGCTGTATGACAGAGGGTTAATTTGTTAGAGGGCAGCATTTTCTGAATACATATTTTAAAATATAATGAAAACATGAAATTAGACAAATAAATGCCTTTTTTCCTGCTTTACTGGCTTTTATCAAGTTTATACCCTCAGCATGGAGCTTCACTTTTCATATGATTTTTTTCTCTCTCTCTCTCAAGGGCTTTCTGTAAATGAGATATGTAACCTATTACTGAAATGTGGTACAAACGTAGTGTATTTCAACTAAGTTAATGTGACAGTTTCTTACCTAAAAATATTTTAGCCATTATAGGCATTATGGAATTTTGAGAATCAAACCTATTTATGGAAAAATATCTTAATTTTCTATATCTGCTTTTATCTTTATAGCAATAAAGGGAATTTGTAATAGACCAAACTCATTGCACTTTTAGTAATGCAATGAGTAGGATATTTTAGGCACTCCAAATTCATATCTGAAATTCTAGATCAATATTAACTTCAAAAAATGTTCAGATTCTCATCTCTTTTGTCTTAACGTATTAGTGAAATTCCTATTTTGAAGAGAATTACATAACTAAGAATGCATACAAAAAAGCATTTTTAAAAATTTTAAAATTTGAGATCATTTTAGACTTCTGAAGGATTGCAAAAATAGCGTTGATTTCCTGGATACTATTCCCCCAACTTCTCCGTATGTTAACTTCTTATGTAACTATAATAAAATGTATTTTAATAATAAAAACACTATTTTCATATAAAGTTTGAGATAGCTGAGATTACTGCCGTCTATCTTTTGCAGTTATCTTTGTTAGGTTTAAACTTCAAGAAGGTAAAATCTAGGTTGAGGTCTAACTGGATTTGTACCCTAACAAAGGCTGTTTATTACCACTGTTCTGCATTTACTGGTTCACTTACTTTTGATATTAAATTGTATTAGGGTTTATTCATTTATGTGACCTCCTATGGTCACATTTCTATTCCGTACCTTCTATGGACTAAACTCTTATGAAGTCCCTGCCCTCAGTGAGTTTCCCTTCTAATTAGGAAACCAAAGAAAGACAAAACAAATAAGATGGGCAATTACAGTACCAATGTGATGGATGTTACAATACAAAAAAGTTAGTTCAACAGTTGTGGGAGCATGTAAAACATGACTCTAACCTAGTCTCAGGGATCAGCAAAGACTTTTTCAGTGAAGTGGCTTTAAATTGTGACATAAAGGAGAATTAGGAAACATACCAGTAAAGAAAGGAGGGAAGATAATTTCAGGCTGGGAAACAAGATCGGGAAAGGCTGGGAGATGAGAGGTAGAGGAGCAAGGTTGGAGAAAGAGAGGGAGAGGGAGAGAAACTGGTTAGTATTTGCCAGAAATGGAAAGCAAATCAGGAGGACAGGACTAGGAAAGAAGCAAAGGGATTGGTGAGCAGTGGGGGAGGCAGAGGAAGATGACATGCAAAGCTGGAGAAGTAAGAAGGGGCCAGATCGTGAAGGCCTTGTAAAATCACAGTAGGGGTTCACTAGGAGGCCAGTGGGAAACATCTGACTTGTTTTGAACCAGGAGGTGACACGATCTGATTTGCATTTGGAAAGAGTGCTCTGGCTACTGTTTAGGAAATGGACTGGAACGAAATGATACTACGCAGGCAGGGTTAGGAAGCTGTCACAATTATCCCGGTGGAAGATGTGGCCTGAACGAGGTGGTGGCAAGGCAAATGAATGGAACTGAGAAATACCTTGGCATTCAAAATGGCAGAACTCTGTGACTGCTTGTGTAATAGACTGCCTGTTAAGGCAGATACTGAATGGAGTGCCCGTGGAGGACGGCCTCCTTGAAACTGATCGTCATCGTTCTGTGAAATCGACTGAACTCCTTTGGTTATGTAAGGACCAGAGGAGAAGGCCCCCCCGTTGTTCAGTAAGGGGCAGGATATGGGAACTCCGTACCTGCTTCCCAAGATTCAAAGAGTAGGAGTTAAAGGGGAGGCAGAGGAAGTTGTTTCTCACGCTGGTCGTGGAATGTGGCAGCGCCAAGGCCTCCAAGAGCTGTCTGAATAGCTCACAGAAACATGCTGTGAGATGAAGAGCTTGCAGTCGCCTCAGCATGCTGTGACACAGGTGCCTAGACTGCGCTAAGGCCACTTGGGGGGGATTGCTCTTTGCCTTGAATCTTGACAGCAGAAGCCAGCCGGGACAGCAGAGTGAGTGGAGGCCCAGAATACAGTCTAGTCCCCTCCCTCACTGCTGGTCTGCAGAACTGGGGGCCGGCCTGAGCGGAGAAGAGGGGCAATCTTTCAGTTAAATGTGTTAACAGTTTACGCTTTTTAATTGCAGTATAGTCGGTTTACGATGTTGCATTAGTTTCTGGTGTACAGCCACAGAGATTGAGTTATACATATATATTATTTTTCTTTCCTTTATTTATATATTTATTATTTTTCATATTCTTTTCCATTACAGTTTAATACAAGATACTAAATGTAGTTCCCTGTGCTATACAGTAGGACTTCGTTGTTTATCTATTTTATATATAGCAGTTTGTATCTGCTAAACCCAAACTCCCAATTTATCCCTCCACCCACCCCCTTCCCCCATGGTAACCATAAGTTTGTTTTCTATGTCTAACAGTTAACATTTTAAACGTAAATGTATTCATCTTGTTAGACAAAATAAACACTATAAAAAGATCATCAGTGAAAAATCTTACTCTCACTTCTGTTCCAGTCATCTAATTCTCCATAAGAGGTTATTATTATTATTAGTTTCTGAATTAGTTTCTTACGGCTACTGTAACAAATTACCATAAACTTGATGGCTTAACAGAAATCTATTCTGTCAAACTCTGGATGCCAGAAGTCTCCATTTAGTGTCACTGCCAGGAAATCAAGGTGTCAGCTGGGCCACGCTCACTGCAGAGGCTCCAGAAGAGACTCTGCTCCTTGCCCCTTCCAGCTCCTCGTGGCTGCTAGCATCCTTTGACCTTTGACTACATCACTCTATTCCCTGCCTTCTCCTCTGCTGCATCTGTAGTCACTCTCCGTCTCTCTCCTATAGGGATACCTGTGACGGCATTTAAAGCCCACCCACATCACCCAGGATAATCTCCTCAATCACATCTTTTGCCATATAAGGTAACAGTCACAGGTCCCAGAGGTTAGGAAGTGGCTATATCTTTAGGATCCATTATTGAGCCTGCCAGTTTCTGATGCATCTCTCCAGATAGAAGCAAATGCAAGCACACAGGAAAATACACTCATGGTTTGTTTTTTTTTTTTTTTTCACTTTCTAACACAAAAGGTAATTTACTGTACACAGTTCTGCATCTTGCTTTACTGACTGAACAATATATGTTGAGATCTTTCCATATCACTGCAGAGAGCACATCCTCCATTTTTACGAGTGCATAAAATACCACTGAATGGACGTATGCGATTTATTTAACCATTCCCTTCCAGTTTTCATTTGTTTGCCATTACAAACAATGTCAAAGTAAATACATACACACAGATACGTACCCATACATATATATACATGTTTGCAAATATATTTTGGGATAAATTCCTAGAAGCTCTTCGTCAAAGAGCATAAGCATTTGCAACTTTGTTGAGGTATCACCAAATTCTCCATGTCCTTGATGGCAAAAGGTATTGTTAAAGAACATTTAAATCTGTGCCAATTCACAAAATATTCTCTGACATAAATCGTAGCAATGTTTTCTTGGGTCAGTCTCCCAAGGCAATAGAAACAAAAGCAAAAATAAATAAATGGGACCTAACCAAACTTACAAGATTTTGCATAGCAAAGGAAACCATAAACAAAACAAAGACAACCTACAGACTGGGAGAAAATATTTGCAAATGACTGACAAGGGCTTAATTTCCAGAATATACAAACAGCTCATATAACTCAGTAACAAAAAATCCAAATAACCCAATCAAAAACTGGGCAAAAGACCTAAAAAGACTTTTCTTCAAAGAAGACATTTAGACAGCCAACAGGCATATGAAAAGATGCTCAACATCGCTAATTATTAGAGAAATGCAAAACAAAACGACAATGAAGTATCACCTCACAAGGATCAGAATGGCCATCATCAAAAAATCTATACATAATAAATACTGGAGAGGGTATAGAGAAAAGAGAACCCTCTTACACTACTGGTGGGAAGGTAAATTGGTGCAGCCTCTATGGAAAACATTTCGGAGGTTCCTTAAAAAACTAAAAATACAGTTATTATATAATCCAGCAATGCCACTCCTGGGCATATACACCTACAAAACTAATTTGAAAAGATACATGCACAACAATGTTCACAGTGGTACTATTTACAATAGCCAAGACATGGAAGCAACCTAAGTGTCCATCAACAGATGAATGGATAAAGAAAATGGGGTATATCTATATTACATATTATATATATAATGGAATACTACTCAACCATAAAAAAGAATGAAATAACTGGAATTTGACACAATATTGTAAAATGACCATAATTCAATTAAAAAATAAAGAATAAAGAAACAATCCCCTTTAAAATAGCACCCAAAGTAATAAAATACCTAGGAATAAATCTAAACAAGGAGGTGAAAGAATTATACACAGAAAACTATAAACCATTGATGAAGGAAATTAAAGACGACTTTAAAAAATGGAAAGACATCGCATGCTCCTGGATTGGAAGAATCAATATTGTTAAAATGGTCACACTGCCCAAGGCAATCTACAGATTTAATGCAATCCCTATCAAATTACCCAGGACATATTTCACAGAACTAGAAATCATAGTAAAATTTATATGGAACCACAGAAGACCTAGAATTGCCAAAGCATTACTGAAGAAAAAGAAAGAGGCTGGAGGAATAACTCTCCCAGACTTCAGACAATACTACAGAGCTACAGTCATCAAGACAGCATGGTATTGGTACAGAAACAGATATATAGACCAATGGAACAGAACAGAGAGCCCAGAAATGAACCCACAAACTTTTGGTCAACTAATCTTCGACAAAGGAGGCAAGAATATACAATGGAATAAAGACAGTCTCTTCAGCAAATGGTGTTGGGAAAACTGGACAGCAGCATGTAAAACAATGAAGCTAGAACACTACCTTACACCATACACAAAAATCAACTCAAAATGGATCAAAGACTTAAACATAAGACAAGATACAATAAACCACCTACAAGAAAATATAGGAAAAACATTATCTGACATACATCTCAAAAATGTTCTCCTAGGGCAGTCTACCCAAGCAATAGAAATAAAAGCAATAAACAAATGGGACCTAATGAAACTTACAAGCTTCTGCACAGCAAAGGAAACCATAAGTAAAACAAAAAGACAACCTATGGAATGGGAGAAAATTTTTGCAAACGAAACTGACAAAGGCTTGATCTCCAGAATATATAAGCAGCTCATACGACTTAATAAGAAAAAAACAAACAACCCAATCCAAAAATGGGCAAAAGACCTAAACAAGCAATTTTCCAAGGAAGAAATACAAATGATCAACTGGCACATGAAAAAATGTTCAATATCACTAATTATCAGAGAAATGCAAATCAAAACTACAATGAGGTATCATCTCACACCAGTCAGAATGGCCATGATTCAAAAATCCACAAATGACAAATGCTGGAGAGGCTGTGGAGAAAAGGGAACCCTCCTACACTGCTGGTGGCAATACAGTTTGGGGCAGCCACTGTGGAAAACAGTATGGAGATTCCTCAAAAGACTAGGAATAGACTTACTGTATGACCCAGGAATCCCACTCCTGGGCATATACCCAGAAGGAACCCTATTTCAAAATGACACCTGCACCCCAATGTTCATAGCAGCACTATTCACAATAGCCCGGACGTGGAGACAGCCTAAATGTCCAGCAACAGATGACTGGATAAAGAAGAAGTGGTATATTTATACAATGGAATACTACTCAGCCATAAGAACCGACAACATAACACCATATGCAGCAACATGGATGTTCCTGGAGAATGTCATTCTAAGTGAAGTAAGCCAGAAAAGAAAGAAAAATACCATGTGAGATCGCTCATATGTGGAATCTAAAAAACAAAACAAAACAAAACAAAACAAAACAAAACATAAATACAAAACAGAAACAGACTCAGACATAGAATACAAACTTGTGGTTGCCAAGGGGGTGGGGGGTGGGAAGGGACAGACTGGGATTTCAAAATGTAGAATAGATAAACAAGATTATACTGTATAGCACAGGGAAATATATACAAGATCTCATGGTAGTTCATAGAGAAAAAAATGTGACAATGAATATATATATGTTCATGTATAACTGAAAAATTGTGCTCTACACTGGAATTTGACACAACGTTGTAAAATGATTATAACTCAATAAAAAATTTTTTTTAAATGTAAAGCCATTTAAGTAGAATACATCATAGAATTTAAAATAAATAAATAAATAAATGTTTTTAAAAATTAAAAATAAATAAAAAAGAATGAAATAATGCCATTAGCAGCAACAAAGATGGCCCTAGAGATAATCACAGTAAGTGAAGTGAGTCAAAGACAAACATGTATCACTTATATGTGGAATGTAAAATATGATACAAATGAACTTATTTACAAAACAGAAACAGACTTACAGACATAGAAAACAAACTGATGGTTACCAAAGTGGGGAGGGGGAAGGGATCAATTAGGAGTTTAGGATTAGCAGATACAAACTACTATATATAAAGCAGATAAACAACAAGGTCCTGCTGTATAGCCCAGGGAACTATACAGTATCTTGTAATAAACTATAATTGAAAAGAATATGAAAAATAATATATATGTATAACTGAATCTCTTTGTGTAACCAGAAACTAACACATTATAAATTGACTATACTTCAACGATAAATAAATAAATAAATAAATAAATAAATAAATAAATAAATAAATTTGTGCCAGTTCAGTCAATGGAAATTATTTCGGTGAATTGCTTATGCACGTGTGAATATGATTTTTAAGAGTTGCAGAATATTCCATCATATGAATGAAACAAATTCTAAAATCATTTTTCCTATTGCTAGACATTTCATTTTTTATTGTTTGAAACAGTGCAATGATCATCTCTGAGCATGTGTCTTTTTCCACATACTGGATTGCTTTCTTACAGTAAATTTCTAGCAGTGCCCACGCTCAAAGACTTTGAGTACCTAAGGTCTTTGATACATAATGCAAAATGACTTTGCAGAAAAGTTTTACCTGTTTTATTTTCACCAGTACCATATGAGGGGCAGATATCAGAGTCTTAATTGCAGTTAATTATAGAAATTGCTTGTAAGTAAGCATTTATAAGTCTTTTGGGTTCTTGGACCCAATTTCAATGTGGGGGTGGGGTGGGGATTTACCCACATCTCCAACAAACAGTTCTATAGACACCAACTTAGTGTCCTACAATTCAGCTCAATTCTGATGCCTATCTAACCAGAGACAGCATCAGACTCCACAGCTTAAGGGTTCACTTGTACCAGACAGCCCGCCCTCTTGCTTCAGATGCCAGGTGCAAGGCCAGGTTGCTATCTGAACTCTGACCAAAGGGCTACATATCAGACTTTCCTATGACTCCTCCTTGGGTTCGATTAATTTGCTCGAACAACTCACAGAACTCAGGAAACCTATTTACTCACTAGATTACCAGCGCCACTCTCTCCAAATTCCCACATGTTCATCAACCTGGAAGGTCTCAAACTCAGTCCTTTGGGTCTTTATGGAGGCTTCATGACCTAGGCATGAGTGATTAAATCACTGACAGTTGGTGACTGAATCTAATCTCAAGCCCCTCTCCTCCCCTCCCAGAGGGTGAGATTGCAAATTCCAAACCTCTAGGCACAAGGCTGGTCCCTCTGGCAACCCGCCTCCATCTTTAGGTGCAGCCCAATGGTCACCTCATTAACATAACAAAACACAATTTTGTAACTCTCATTATAGGAAATTCCAAGGGTTTCAGGAGATCAGTGCCTGAAATGAGGACCTAATACAGTTGACCCTTGAACAATGCAGGGATTGGACAGGCTGGCCCTCTTCAAAGTCAAAAATCCAAGGATAACTTATAGTCGGCCCTCCATATCCCTGTTCCTTAACACTTGGATTGAACCAGCCGAGGATCTTGTAATCCTGTAATATCTATTATGGAAAAAAAATCCACGTGTAAGTTCAAACCTGTGTTGTTCCAGCGTCAATTGTATATGTGTGTGTATATATACATATATATACATACACGTATATACACATTATATATATTTCTT
This sequence comes from Camelus bactrianus, assembly GCF_048773025.1. NCBI lineage: Eukaryota > Metazoa > Chordata > Mammalia > Artiodactyla > Camelidae > Camelus > Camelus bactrianus. The sequence continues at coordinate 5,228,334 of NC_133560.1, read as the reverse complement.
ATATATCACATCACAACATGTAAGGAGTTTTAACTCAGGGATAATATTAGCAACAACTACAGCAAAATAACAATACAGACACTTATTGGGCGTTTATCACTTGCCAGGTGTTTTCCTGCACATGTTATATGCATTCTGTCATTTATGATCTCCCATTCTACAGTGGAAACTGAGGAGAGTCCAGTTTCTGGCCAAAAACCTACGTGTGATTTTTCAGGCCCAACCAGAGACAGTTAAAAGACTTTACCTGGCAGGCCTCACATTAGAGGGGTGGAGGAGGAAAGCTGCCCACCACAGCAGACAGTGCACAACCAATCCAATGCCACTCTCTGAAGGGAGCTGCAGTCCAGGACTCAGGTCCCTGAATGGCCATGTTCTTAATACTTGTAAGTACCTGCATTCCTAGCCCAGGCACCCTCATTGAGAGGCCTCCTTATCTGGGGCCTGCTCTCTCTGCTCTCACTTACACTATAGCACTAGGAGAGTAAATACTTGAATGGCTACCTTTATTTTGGCTTAATGTCTTAATCATCTACTCCCACACCTGGTAGCTCAGCTCTCTCCAGCTCCGCTGAGCTCCAGACAGAAACTGAGGCCTGTGGACGTTAAGTTAACTAGCACAAATATTCCAAGCTAGTAAGTGGTGGATCCCAGATTTGAACCCAGACTGTTTTCTAAAATAAGAATAATACACATGATTAGCTGAGAGTAATTAAACCCACAATGAGCCATTCCACGCAGAGTTCACAAAATGGTAAACTTTACCTTAAGACTTGCTACTCATTGCAAGTAATTCACAGGGTTTTGGTGTTAATTTTTGGTCTGAACCCTTCTGAAGCTGTGTGTGGTTGAGGGAAATTACTCTTTCCTGGTTCGACAAACTCTGGAAGAATCTAATTAACTATATTTCTAGGTTTGCTTCCCTCTAATGACTGCAAAATGTTGCTTGCTCTTTTTACCTGAAAAGAATGATTTCTCACTCATAAGAACCATGGTGGTTTTTCTTTGTGAAAATGGGGATGACATTATATTTGGTGTTAACTTTATACCCGAGTATATTCTTTAGTTTCTGGACAACATGTAACCAAAAACTAATTCTGTTCTTACTATCTGCAGATTAATATCACTATGCTAGCCTGCTTTGGGTTAATGTTGGCATGCCTTATCATTATCCACCCTTCTACTTTTTACCCTTCCATATCTTATTACTTAAAGTGTATCTCTTGTATGCAGGACAGACAAATCTAAACTAAGAGATATACAAATAACACTAACAACTTGTTCCTTTTATCAGGAATATTCAATCCATTTACATTAAATGTAATTACTGATATAGGGTTTATATCTACCATCTTACTATTTGTTTCCTATTTGGCCCATCTGGTTTATGTTCCCTCTTCCCTTTTCACTTGCCTTCTTTTTAATTAATAAAAATTTTGCTACTCTTTCCTTACGTTGTTGTTTTATCAGTAATTTTTTTTATCAAGGTAAATTTACATAAAATAAGGTGCACAGATTTTAAAGGTATAGTTTGATGATTTTTAACAAATGTATACACTTATGTAACCAGCACTCCAATCAAGATACAGAAATTTTTCATTATCCCAGAAAGTTTCCATGCACCTTTCTAGTTAACATCTTCCCCTGCCAGGGATTAATTTTGTCTGTTCTAGAACTTCATGTAAGTGAAAGCATAAAGTATTTACTCTTTTATGTTTTTGTTCCATATACCATTGTTTATGAGATTAATCCATGGCATTGTTCCTTTTAATTTCTGAGTAGTATTCCATGGAAGGGATACAATACTATAATTTGCTTACCAGTTCTCCTACTGAAGGACATCTGAATTGTCTACTTCAGGGTTTATTCCAATAAAGCCACATGAACACTGGTGTACAGGAGTTTTGAGGGATATATTTAAATTTTATTTTGAGTAGGTACCTAGTAGTGGACTTGCTAAGCCATCCAGACATCTCTTAACTTGTAGTGTTTAACTTATTGATTACAACATGCTCTTAGGGGTTATTACAGCCTCATATAAACTATATTTTTTTCATTTTCCTGATGTGTTTACAACCTAATACTCTTAATAATCCATTTACCCTCCAGACTGCTTTGTAATTGGTATCATGCATTTTATATTATTATTTTAAAATACTTTATTTGCTTATTTTTGGGGGGAGGAGGTAATTTGATTTACTTATTTATTTTTAGAGGAGGTACTGGGGATTGAACCCAGGACTTCATGCATGCTAAGCATGTGGTCTACCACTTGAGCTATACCCTCCTCCCCTTTATTTCCTTATTTTTGACACAAAAAAAATTACGTATTTTTAAGGTACACACTGTGCTATTTTGATACATTGTGAAGTGATTACCACAATCTAATTATTATATCCATTATCTCCTTTTTTATGGTGACAGCACTTGAGATCCACTCTCCATAAATTTCAAATATATATTAACTAGTCACTACGTTGTACACTATGCTCCCAGAATTTATTCATCTTATAATTGAAAGTTTGTACCCTCTGATCAGATACCTCTCCTTTTCCTCCACCTCCCCCAACCTCTAGTACACAACAATCTACTCTCTGACGCTATTTCAACTTTTTTTTCTTTTTTAAATTTTACACGTAAGTTAAATCATGTGACATTTGTCTTTGTCTGGCTTATGTCACTTAGCATAATGTCCTCTAGGTTGTCCATGTTATCACAAATGGCAGGATTCCCTTCTTTTTTAAGGCTGAATAATATTCGTTTATGTATATACAATACATTTTCTTTATTCACTCATCCATCAATGGACACTTAAGCTGTATCTGTATCTTGCCTGCTATGAATAATGCTGAAAGGAACATGGGATTGCAGATGTTCTTCGAGATACTGATTTTATATCCTTTGAATATGTACCCAGAAGTGGGAATTGCTGGATATGAATTATTTAATTTTTAATTAAATTTAACTTCTATTTTGAATTTTTTGAGAAAATTCCATACTGTCTTCCATAGTGGCCGTACCAATTTTCATTCCCACCAACAATGCACTTGCTTTTCCAATTTAGAATTTTGGTGTCCCAATTTACATCTTTTTATATTGTGTATCCAATAACAAATTATTGTAGCTATATTTATTTTTAATACTTTTGTCATTTAACCTTTACATTAAAGTTACATGATTTAAAGTCCACCATTACAATATTAGTGTATTCTGAATTTGGCTATGTATTTACCTTAACCAGTAAGTTCTATAGTTTCATAGGATTTCATGTTACTTTTTTTTGCCCTTTCTTTTCAACTTTAAGAACTTGCTTTAGCATTTCTTACAAGGTATGTCTAGTCGTGGTGAACTCCTTCAGCTTTTGTTTGCCTGGGAATACGATGATCTCTCCTTCAAAGATTCCTAAAGTTCAGTTTTGCTGGGCAAAGTATTCTTGGCTGACAGTTTTTTTCTTTTAGCAATTTGAGAATGTCATCCCCCTCTTTCCTGGCTTACAAGGTTTCTGATGAGAAATCTACTGATAGCCTTATGGTGGGGGGTGGGGGTGGGGGGTGGTTTCTCTTGTATGTGATGAGCTGTTTGTCTCTTGCTGCTCTTGGCTTCTCTGGAAAGATGCACTCTTTGGTTTTCTTTTTTGACCGTTTCAGTATGTCTCAGTGAAGTCTTTGCTGGGTTAAACCTAATTGAGGGCCTTTAACCTTCATGTACCTGGATGTCCTTATCTTTCTCCAAATTTGGGAAGTTTTCAGCCATTATTTAAATAAGCTTTCTGCTCCTTTCTCTCTTCTCCTCCTGAGATTTCTATAATGCGGATATTGTTTGGTTTGATGTTGTCCTGTAGGTTCGCTTCATTCCTTTTCATTTTTTTTTTCTCCTCTGATTGGATAGTTTCAAATGACCTGTCTTCTAGTTCATTGATCCTCTCTTCTCTTGATCAAGTTTGCTGTTGAAGCTCTCTATGGAACTTTAAAATTTTGATCACTGTATTCCTCAGCTCCAAAATTTGGCCTTTTTAATGTTTTATCTGTTTGCTTAACTCATTTTGTTCTGGTACCCTTTCCTTGATTTTGTTAAATTGTCAATCTATGTTCTCTTGTAGCTCTCTGAGCTTTAGAACAATTATTTTGAACTCTTTGTCAGGCAATTTGTGGATCTCCACTTCTTTGGGATCAGTTACTGAAAGTTTACTGTATTCCTTTGGTGGTGTCATGTTTCCCAAACTCATTGTGATCCATGGAACCTTGTGTATGTGTCTGGGCGTTTGAAGAAGGATTAACCTCTTCCACATTCTATGGACTGATTTTGGTTAGAAAAAAACCTTCAGTTGTGGGTCAGGGCATGTTGGTGCATGCCGGTGCATGCCGCGGCCCTTGGTCTAGTGGTGTGAGGTGCCAAATGTGAGGGCATGTAGTGCCTCTGGGTCTGCCGGGGGGTGCACTGTGTCTCTTCCTTGTTCCTAGCCATCTCCAGATGTCTCAGCTATGCCAGCCTCTGGGTGGGCTGAAATGAAGTGGGTCTTTTGTGCAAGTGCCCTGAAAGTCTGGGTAAGCTGGTCACTCACCCCTTTCTTGTTCTCCCAGCAAAGGAATTATCTTGGGCCAGGGAGCGCCCACTTGGCACGGAGCAGTGTTAACCTGGCACTGAGATGATGCAGGCAAAATGAAACTGTTCTTTCTACCCTTTTTTAAAAATGAAGTTATTCTCAGGCTTTTGGTCCACTGTGTTGCTAAAGCTTCTTAAGTGGACTCCTAAGTGCTCCCAGAGCTATTTTAATTTGTGGATAGCTAATTCTGTTCTTTGTGGGGGGGACGGGCAGGGGCTTCAGTCTCCTGCTCTGCCATCTTGATAATGTCACTCACCTGTTGTCATACATTATAATTCTAAAAATAATTTAATTTAAACTCAAAACACAACAATTATTGTTTTGTACAATACTGATTCATGTATATTTACTCACTATATAACTTTTCATATGTTCTTCATTCCCTCCTGCAGTTTCTTTTCTTGTTGTGTCAAATTCCAGTGTAGAGCACAATTTTTCAGTTACACATGAACATACATATATTCACTGTCACATTTTTTTTCATTGTGAGCCTCCACAAGATCTTGTATATATTCCACGTTTCCATATAGTGTCATTTTGTTCCTGCCTGTAGAAATCTCTTTAATGTTTTTTAGAGCAGGCCTGCTGGCAGTCCTTGTCTGAAAATGTCTGTATTTTATCTTCATTTTTGAAGCAAATTTTCACTTCACATAGAACTGTAGGCTCAGTTATTTTCCATAAGCAGTTTAAAGTTGAAATTCCATTGCTTTCTGGGTTTCAACTGTTTCTGATTAAGACATTGGCTGTTAGTTATCGTCTCACTCTTTTGAAGGCAATGTATTGCTCTTCTCTAACCCCTTTCTGATTTTGTAATTGACTTTGTCTTTATGAGCTGTTATTCCATGATGAACCTAAGTGTGGTTTCCTACTTGCTTGTGTCCACAAGTTGACGTCTATCATCAATTTTAAACAGATTCTAAACGATTATCTCTTCAAATATTGCTTTTGCCTCATTCTTTCTTCTTTTCCTCCAAATTCCAATTACGTGAATGGTAAACCATTTGAGTATGTCTTACTTGACTCTTACCTTTTTTCCGCCTTTTCTTTCTCTTCTTCAGCCTATTTTTTAATGACCCATATCACAGTTCACTAATCCTACATTCTGCTATATCCCCTCTCCTGTCAAACTCATAGGTTGGGCTTTATATTTCACATACTGCATTTTTCAGTTCTAAACTTTCCACTTGATTATTGTTTAAATACTCCAATTGTTTTAAACTTTCTATCCTTCATCTATTTTGTTATTTTCCTCTATTTTAAATATATATTTTTTAGAGTTCTTATCAGCTAACTTCAATATGGGCAACATCTATGGATCTGCACCTATTCTTTTCCTCTTAAATATCAGTCACACAGTCTTGCCTTTTTGCATATCTAGAAATTATTCTGTTGCAGTGCCCTAAAGTGTGTCTAGAAGAACCACAGAAGTTCCATGGAAAAGAAGGTTTCCCTTTAATTTCATTAAGTAACTAAGGTGAGTAGCTAATGACCTCAATCCAGTCAGAAACTGAACTTGATCTGGGATCTGCTGCATGTTTAGTAAGACCCAGTCTCCTTCTGGTATGTTCTTGCTCCTAGATCCTGGAAATACAATCTCTTCAGCCCTAGAAGCTAACAGACAGTTCTGACCTTCAGAAGCTTTCAGCTTTCTTTAGCCTCCTACTTCATTCAGCCTCAAAACTTGGCAAATGTCTTTAAGAGGAAACGCGCTGTGTTTGACATAGAGCTCTTCCCTGGCAGCACTGCACAATAGAAAGATATTTCAGTCTGTGTTTTAGAAGATTTTGTGCTAGCTCCTCCATTTCTTGTGTAGCCATAGAACTATGAAAATATCCCAAGGTGAAAACTGTGTGCTTTTACAGCCCCTTACTATTACATTTGTCACTACAGCACCAAGCAACTGCTAAAAGGCTGCTGACGTCTCTGCCCTCAAGCAGAAGCCCTTTGTCTGAAACAAGCCTAATCTACAGCCTGTCCTCAGATAAACAAAGGGCTGGCAATTATCAAGTTACCTGGGAACAGTTTCCCCTTTTCTGTAATTTTACACCATCCAGTCCTTGTTTCCACAGCTCTCTGAATCCTTTAAAATGTGATTTTTGTAGTGTATTCAGTTTTCTTTGGTGGGAGAGAGGGCCAGTGGCAACATATTTCATTTCACTATTACATGAAAGTCCAGTTTTATCAATGCAGGTTTTTGTTTCTTTGGTGGGCTTTTTCTTTTCTTTTTTTGCTTATTGTGTGAAGTTGCACGTTGTTAAATGTTTATTTGCATTTTTTCCATTAATTTTGTTTGTTTCTTTGTCCTTCTTTCTATTGATACTTTCCATTTACCATTTTCAAGATATTTTTTCTGCATAGTAGAAATTAGAACTTATTTTGAGTTATACCACAAATAATGTTTTTCCAGTGTTATCTTTTGACTTCTTTTTTAATAAATTTTTGTTCTTTTTATGTAACTGAATTTTATGGCTTCTGGATTTTGTGAAATAGATTGATAAGTCTTTTCAACTCTAAGTTAACAAGGAATTTATCCCTTGTTTTCATCTAATTTTTGTTTCCTTTTTTTCCTTCCAGTTTTATTACGTAGAATTATTACTTTGACTGCACATACACATTATATTGCACATAAATACATACAAACAGTATACTGCACATTTTTTTAGTTTTCATATATGTACTAATTTTTGTATCTAAGAATGGAGTAGATCTTCAGCTTTTTAAACTTACATAGTTATCAAAGGAATAAAGCCAACTACAAAATAAGAAACAACAGAATGTAGTAATCCAATCATAAAGGACAGTCAAATGTGCTTACACATATTCACGAAATCAACATAATAATTAGTTCAGTTATGTCATTATTATTTTTTTTTTTAGATTCTTTATATAAATGATGCCATATAGCATTGTTCTTTCTCTTTCCAGCCCACTTCACTTTGAATGACAGTCTTCAGGTTCATCCATATTGCTGCAAATGGCATTATTTTCTTCTTTTTTATGGCTGAGCAGTGTTCCATTGTATAAATACACCACAGCTTCTTTGTCCAGTCATCTGTTGATGGACATTTGGGTTGTTTCCATGTCTTGGCTATTGTAAATAGTGCTGATATGAACATTGGGGTGCATGTGTCTTTTTGAATTTTATTTTTCTCTGGATATATGCCCAGGAGTGGGATTGCTGGATCATGTGGTAAGTCTATTTTCAGTTTTTTTAAGGAACCTCTATACTGTCCTTCATAGTGGCTGCACCATTCTACATTCCCACCAATGGTGTAGGAGGGTTCTCTTTTCTCCATACCCTGTCCAGGATATACTGTTTGTGGACTTTTCAATGATGGCCATTCTGGCTGGTGTGAAGTGATATCTCACTGTAGTTTTGATCTGCATTTCTCTGACAATTAGCGATGCTGAGCACTTTTTCATGTGCTTATTGGCCATTTGTATGTATTCATTGGAGAATTGCTTGTTTAGGTCTTCTGTCCATTTTTGGATTGGGTTGCTTGTTTCTTTTATATTAAGGTGTAGGAGCTGTTCATATATTTTGGAAATTAGTCCCTTATCAGTCACATCACTTGCAAATATTTTCTCCCATTCTGTAAGTTGTCTTTTCATTTTGTTGATGGTATCCTTAGCTGTGAAAAAGCTTTTAAGTTTAATTAGATCCCGTTTGTTTATTTTTGCTTTTAATTCCAATACTCCAGGAGCTGGTTCAAAAAATACATTGCTGTAATATATATCCACAAATGTTTTGCCTATGTTTTCCTCTAGTTTTATAGTATCTGGTCTTACATTTAGGTCTTTAATCCATTTTTGAGTTTATTTTTATACAGGGTTTTAGAGAATGTTCTAATTTCAGTCTTTTACAGGTAGCTTGTCCAGTTTTCCCAGCACCACTTATTGAAGAGATTGTCTTTTCTCCATTGTATATTCTTGCCTCCTTTGTCATAGATTAATTGACCACATGCGTGTGGGTTTATTTCTGGACTTTCTATCCTGTTCCATTGATCTATGTGTCTGTTTCTGTGCCAGTACCATATTGTTTTCATTACTGTAGCTTTGTAGCATAGCCTGAAGTCAGGGAGCACGATTCCCACAGCTCCATTCTTCTTTTGTAGGATTGTTTTGTCTATTTGAGGTCTTTTGTGTTTCCATACAAATTTTAACTTTTTTTATTCCAGCTCTGTGAAGAATGTCATTGGTATCTTGATAGAGACTGCACTGAATCTGTAAATTGCCTTGGGCAGTATGGCCATTTTAACATTATTGATTCTTCCAATCCAAGAACACAATATACCTTTCCATTTGTTTATGTCATCTTCAATTTCCCTCGTAAGTGTCTTATAGTTTTTGGCATACAGGTATTTTGCCTCCTTGGGTAGGTTTATTCCCAGGTATTTTATTCTTTTTGGCATGATGGTAAATGGTATCATTTCCTTAATTTCCCTTTCTGCTATTTCATTGTTAGTGTATAGAAATGCAACTGACTTCTGCATATTAATTTTGGATCCCGCTACTTTACCATATTCATTGATGAGTTCTAGTAATTTCCTGGTTGCTTCTTCAGGGTTTTCTACGTATAGTATCAGGTCATCTGCAAACAGTGACAGTTTTACTTCTTCGTTTCCAATTTGGATTCCTTTTTCTTTTTCTTCTCTGATGGCTATGGCTAAGACTTCCAAAACTATGTTGAATAAAAGTGGTGAGAGTGAGCATCCTTGTCTTTTTCCTGATCTTAGAGGAAATGCTTTCAGCTTTTCCCCATTAAGTATGATGTTAGCTGTAGGTTTGTCATATATGGCCCTTATTATGTTGAGGTAAGTTCCGTCTATGCCCACTTTCTGGAGAGTTTTGATCATAAATGGGTGTCGAATTTTATCAAAAGCTTTTTCTGTGTCTATTGAGAGTATCATATGGTTTTTATTCTTCAATTTGTTAATGTGGTGTATCACGTTGATTGATTTGCATATATTGAAAAATCCCTGCATGCCTGGGATAAATCCAACTTGATCATGATGTATGATCCTTTTAATGCATTGTTAAGAGTCAATTTGCTAGTAATTTGTTGAGGATTTTTGAATCTATATTCATAAGTGAAACTGGCTTATAATTTTCTTTTTTTGTGATATCCTTGTCTGGTTTCAGTATCAGGGTGGCCACCTGCCAACATAAATTCCAACAAAACTTCCCATCTATGATTCCTAAACATTGATCCACTGACTAGTGTCAGTCCATAAGTTTCCATTGCTGTGTTGTACAATAAGACTGAGAAAAATAAAGACAACGTAGTGATTTATTAATGAGACCAAATTTATTCAGTTTAAATTATTTGTATTCTATGATTACACATTTAGCATCCATATATTCTGTTTTATGAAATGATGGTGGCATGGGTGCCATTGTTTAACATCCTTACATGGCAAAAAGTTATCAAATCTATGCTGGTCTCCCCAGTTTTGAAAACTACACCCACTCACATGATCAAAGGCTGGGAACCAGTGATAGAAGAATTAAGTACAAGCAACCTAATATGATACATGATATGGAAAACCTCCCCTACCTCAAACACACAAACACACTGAGGTTGGCTCTTTACTTAAATTTCTTAAAACTACATTTCATTCACTTTTTTCTTTTTAGAAAAAATGTACACTAATATCAGTTAAGCACAAATTATGTGCAAAGTACTATGCCCGATGGGATACAAAGGTGATCAAGACAGAAAATGGGCCCTGCCCATAAAGAAGTTAAGAGCACTGGGGGGGAGGGGGTTACATTTTGGACTCAACAGCCCTGATTTCAAATCGGAGTTAACTATAGTACCTGCCTATAATTAGTTAGCTATTAAATTATAATTACAGCCACTGAAAAGAAGTATAGAGTACTACTAAAGTATGTACCAGGGGAACTTGACCTGGTCTTCGAGGGTCAGAGGTTTCCATGAGGAAGTGAATTCAGAACTGAGATTTGAAGGATGAATGAGCATGAAACTGCATGAATGGGAGACTAGGAATGAAGAGACAGCAGCACAGATAATAGGAACAGTATGTGCAGAATTTGATATGGGAAGCAAAAGGCTATGCTTGAAGAACAGATGGGATGTCAGTGACTAGTGCCCACAAGGACAGGTAGACTCACTAGGTAGATCACTAGGTAGATCAGATGACACTGTATCTTAACACATCACATATGGATTTTGATATTTACTCTAAAAGTAAAGGGAAGCCACTGAATGAACACTGAAACAATGGAAAGATAATGACAGAATCTTATAATGATGGAATCTTATACTTTAGCACTAAGAACCATCTGCTTACAGTCCTAAGCAAACATCATGCTGGTTTGTTTTTTTTTTTTTTCCATTTTCCTTTATAATGACCTACTCTTCTTCTTCCTAAAGATCCTTGATTTCATAACTTTTAAAACTAACGTAATGGATAACTGGGTAATAAGTGTTATATTAGTTTCCTAGGGCCGCTGAAATAAAAGGCCACAAACTGAGTGGTTTAAAACTACAGAAATCTGGTTCATAGCTCTGGAGGTGACAAGTCTGAAATCGAGATGTATGCAGGGGCATCCTCCCTCTGGAATCTGTAGGGGAATCCTTCCTTGCCTCTTCCTAGCTTCTGGTGACTTGCTGGCAATCTTTAGCATCCCTTGGCTTGCAGCTATGTAAGTCCAATCTCTGCCTACATTGTCACACTGCTTTCTCCCTGTTGCTGTCTTCACATCTTCTTATAAGGACACCAGCCACACTGGATTAGGAGCCTACCCCACTCCAGTATGACCTCATCTCAACCTAACTAATCACATCTGTAACAGCCCTATTTCCAAACAAAGTCACATTCTGAGATACTAAGGTTTAGGACCTCAGCATATCTTTGGTGGGGGCGTGGGTGGAGGGGAGCACAATTCAACCCATAACAAATGCCTACAGAAAAACATTTCAGTAGTAGTAAGCAGTGAAGTCTCCCTCTCATAATCTAAGCCAATCAACACACGATATTCAAACGACCATAGGCCATATTAAGACTGAATATGGGTAGTAAGACATGAGGGGAGATTTCCTTTACATAGAAAAATCTGTGAAGCTGTGCCCCCTGAAATGGTCAAGTGGATTTGCTGCTTGTTGTAAAGCACTGGCTCTGGCTTGTACATCAAAATCCTCTGGGTAATTTTTAAACTGATGCCAAGGCCCAAGGCAGAAACCAGACCAACTGGATCAGAATCTTTGGGGTGCAGCTTAAGATAAGTAAACCCCTTTAACAAGTCCTCAGTTGATTCTTATCAACAACCATGGCTGAGAATTATTCGTGTAAAGCAAGAGCTAGGCAGAGGTAGAGGGCGTATTCATGTGTGATGTGTAAAGACTTTCACTTTCACAAGATGACAAGTTCTAGAGGTCTACTGCGCAACAGTGTGAATATACTTACCACTACTGAACTGTACACTTAAAAACGATTAAGACGGTAAACTTAATATTATACATTTACCACAATAGGTAAAATAATTCAGAAAGTCAATTTAAAATTTAACATACACAGATATGGTATTTTAATTCTGAGAACAAATTTTATTTCTAAAAGGGTTCTGAATATAATTATTTTATGGGTCCACCAATATAGTAAAACCAATTTTTCGATCAATGAATATTTCAAAATTGCATGATTTAAATATTTTAGACCCCTTTTTAGTGTCCCAAGTGATCTAGTTTGAACGTCTTTCTTTGTGTATACATATCTCTCTAGGCCTTTCTTCATGGGGCAGCAACAGGTCTGCTGGATGATCCCTGAATCATCAGGCAAAATTCCAGTATGTTATAATACCACTGTAATCCACAACCACCCCAACATGAATACCCTTAAAATCTATCAGATCCTTAAAGAGTCCTGTTATGCAAAATCACCAACTCCTGCTCTCAGATGGTGTCCCTAACGGGTATAGTGCCCCATAAGGGTATTCCCATGAAACCCCAGGAATACTTCTATGAATTATCTCAGTGTAGCATATAACTCTGTGCTACTGTCTCTCCCATTAAGGCTGCAAGCTCTCTGAAAGCTGCGAAAAGTCATGTTTATCTTTATATCCCTAGCACCTACTTATAAGCCTGGGCATGACAGTGTATTCAATGAAATGTCAACAAACACATGACTGGATGAAAGATCTCTGTATCCACGTCCACTTCATACACCACTGAATTTTCAAACAGATGAAATGTTTTCTACAGGCACATCATTTGGAAGGATTCACACACACAAAGGGTAAAAAAAGAAAACTGAATTCCACCCCTTTTCTTCTCAAGTGATGTACTCATCTGGAATAAAGATGCAAGTTTTCTAGTCTAATGTTTCCTGGAATTGTAAGCTCTACTGCAGTGATTCCCAGTCAATGACAAATACTTCAGAGAATTTCAAGACCTCCTAGAGATGTCTCAAAGAGAAGTTACTCAATGGTTGTTTAAAGAAATGACACTTTCTTTTAAGAAACCCCAAAATATGAATGATCAATGGTAAATGCAATAATTCTGGACAGTGATGGCTCTAACAAAGACAACTGAAAGGAGACAGGGAAGAGAGACTCAGGTTATCTAGATACAGTTAGAAGCAGTAGTCAAGAGATAAAAGTCAGGTTGGGGCCATCAGTCAACTCTAAGGACTTGTTCATTACAGGATTTAACATAACATGGCTCACAGCAAAGGAAACATTGACAAAATGAAAAGACAATCTACTGAATAGGATAAAATATTTGCAAATAATATGAATGAAAAGAGGTTAATAACCAAAATATATAAACAGCTGATACAAATCATTAAAAAGAAAGTTCATAAGAAATGAGCAGAAGACCTGAATAGACATTTCTCCAAAGAGGACATGCAGATGGCTAACAGGCTCATGAAAAGATGCTCAATATAGCTAATTATCAGAGAAATGCAAATCAAAACCATAAGATATTCCCTCACACCTGCCAGATGGTTATAATCAAAAAAATCTACAAATAGCAAATGTTGGTGAGGATATGAAGAAAAAGGAACCATTGTACACTTGGTGGGAATGTAAGTTGGTGCAGCCACTATGGAAGACAGTATGGAGGTTTCTAAAAAAACTAAAAATAGAACTACTATATGACCCAGCAATTCCACTCTTGGATATGTATCTGAAACAACCAAAACCACTAATTCGAAAGGATACATGCACCCCAATTTTCATAGCAGCAATATTTACAATTGCCAAGACATGGAAACAATCTAACTGTCCATCAACAGATGAATGGATAAAGAAGACATGGGGTGTGTGTGTGTGTGTGTGTGTGTGTGTGTGTGTGTACACAGTGGACTATTACTCAGCCGTAAAAAGAATGAAATTTTGCCATTTGCAGCAACATGGTGGACTTGGAGGGTATTATGCTAAGTGAAATAAGTCAGAGAAAGACAAATACTATATTTTACTTATAATGTGGAATCTGAAAAATGCAACAAACTAGTATATAACACAAAAGAAGCAGACTCAGAGATAACAGAGAACTAGTGGTTACCAGTGGGGAGAGGGAAGAGGTGAGGGGCAATATAGGGGTAGGAGATTAAGAAGTACAAAGTATTAAGTATAAAATAAGCTATAAGGATATATTGTACAACACAGGGAATATAGCCAGTATTTTATAACTATAAATGGAGTATAACCTTTAAAAATTGTGAATCACTATATTGTACACCAGTAACATATAATATTGTATGTCAACTGTACTTCAATAAATAATATTGAAAAAAGATGACATGGCCCACATTTCCTCTGATATCTCAATATTAATAAATTTATACTTCTATTCAATTGCACATTTTTTGCAAATTTTTAAAATAACTGTATTTTGTTAATATTAAATTATCAGAAGACACAGCACTGTTTTATCAAACTGACTTTTTAAGTCAAATGGCATAGCAGTGGAAGAGCAAAGGTCCTGGAGCTACACTGGATTTGAATCTTGGCTCTGTTCCTTACTAACTATATGACCTTGGGAATATTATTTAACATGTGTGGGTCTCAGTTTCTTGGTCTGTAAATAAGAGATCATGAAAAGTACACATCTTACAGCAGCACTGTGTAACAGAACTTGCTGAGATTTTGCAAATGTCCTATTTTGTACTGCCCAAATCGTAGCCACTAGCCACATGTGGCTATTGAGCATCTGAAATGTGGCTAGTGCAGCTAACTGAAGTTTTAATTTAATTTTAATTCACTTAAATGTAAATTTAAATAGCCAAACATGACTAGTGGCAATGTCTTGGAAAGCAGAGTTTTATAGGGTTGTAAGCATCTTACAGGCTAAGCATTCATATCAATGTCTGGCACAAAATGATCCATAGATGTTCACTATTGCTATTTCCCACCATGTCACATTATAGAAAACTGGTATGCGAGTGTGGATTACCGCTTTCTTCAACGCTTTTCCTAAATTTTGTCTAATTATTCTTCCTACTGTTTATAATTCTAGGCTCCTTCTTTCCCCTTCCAGGTGGCACTGGCTTCAGGAAACACCAGACCAGTCTGCACACACAGCCCCACCTCGTCTTGGTGGGCCCAGCACATGCACCACACGTACACTTGCTCTGAAGATTTTGCAGACTGCCAAGAACATACTTGGTTCTGTCTCCCTTCAGATGCTCAGCGCTACCCCCACTCCCAATGTTTTTACTCCTTTTACCAGCATCTTTCAAGTGTTAGTGTATATCCATTTCCTGTTTGGATAACTTATTAAGAGGATTTTATTATCACACCTGACATAACCAAATGACTTAGTCATTCTACACCTTAAAATATCTCATCAGGCTTACAAAGACTACACTGAGTATCTCCATCATCTTGATTTTTTTTTATGAAGTTAGAGTGAAGTCTGGACAGCTTATCTTTTGCTCCCTAGTATATATTAAAAGGCAACCACTCAAGTTCTGGCACATATTTGTTGTCTTCGAAAAGGATACAAACTTTTAATCAATAAGGCCCTGCATGTCTTTTGATATAGCAATACTGCCCTATTTCCAAAACAGTCCCATAATATCAAATTCATTTTTCTTAGCACAAAGACTCCTAGAGCAATCAAAATTGGTAAAGATTTCTTCCTCTTCCTATTGGAGAAGATACAGTTGAGAATATGAGAAAAGTTGTCAGAAGAGAATTGCAAGCTTGAATTCTTCCGCTATCTAAGAAATACAATAGATATGGCCCCTACATTTATAATTCTATATTCTAAAACAGGAAATATGAAGAAATAGGTTAAATAATCTGACATGTACCACTAAGCGAATGAGGAAGGCATAATTAACCAAGTGTAATACCAGAGGAAAGCTAAGGAATAAAGAAAAGATGAAGGCTTTTTAAAAATATATATCTTATCTCAGATATAAACCACTATCAGGTATGAACTAATTTGAGTTGTAAACTTAAAAGAATAAAAAACACAGGAAAGTGGCCTAATGAGCCACAGTCCAGAAATGAACCGGGGTTGGGGGGAGGCTCTTCCTTTTTTCTTTTCCCCAAAACTAACAGCTTTCTATTGAATATAGTTGATTTACAATGTTGTGTTAGTTTCAGGTGTACAGCAGAGTGAGTCAGTTCCCCTCATCTTCTTTTAGCAGGTACAAGCACCCTGTTTCTACAGTAAACTCTTCCTGTCCTGGGACTGCACGTCTGAGCAGTTTTGTTCTCTGGGATTCTATATTCCATTTCTAACAGTGAGAAATTATTTCAGCTGCAAGTAATAGAAACCTTGATTTCTGTTACAAGGAATTTTTTTTGAAATAAGAGGCAGTCCCAGGAATGGGTGAAATTCAGGTTTGAGTCAGCAGCACAGTAAAACAATTTTGCAGTCTACAGTGGCAAATTCATTCTAAAGCCGAACTTCCTGTGATTATAACTCTCAACTTTTTAAGTTATGGCCACCTACTTCCAGCAGGATAGGAAGAGCCTCCTCCTAGTCAGACTAAAGGGAAGGACTCGGTCCAACTAGGCCCAATTTAAGTTTGTACCCATCCCAGAGTACCAGCTGCCAGGGAAATGTCTCGTACTAACTGGCTTAGACTAGTCAGGACTCACCTCTGCAACTGGAGACAGAGTCCACTTGTGCAATCACATGAACGGTGGAAAGGAAGTTTCTTGAGCAAAATGAGAGTTCTGGTATGAGAAAAGGAGGAAAGTGATGCAGAACAGGTAATCAACAGAGTGCATCACACTTCTCTCCCACTCCTGACGGACTTGGTATCTAGAGTGAAGTGCTTTCTTCAGCTGGTCACGAAGAGTATGCTTTACTGGCCATAACATGACTTCTACTTTTGGGTAAGGGACTGCTGCTGTGGGGAAATGGATAATTCAAGATGAAGTTAAAGATGCTGAAGAATTATTTTCCTAGCTGAACTCAGGAGTGTTGTGTTGCCCTGTAGCGAGGCATACGGGTACTTCTGTCCCGTGCAGATGCTCCCAAGTGTAGCCCAGGGAAAAACCTGCATAGGGAGGGCCAGAGAGGTGTCTGACCTTCTGCCCTTATGAACATTCACTACCTGAATAGTGCCGGCTACCCTACTGAACAGAAAGGCAAGACAGGATTATTGAAGTAAGGTTCTAGAAAGTGGCCACACTGTGAGCACTGTGAAGATACTCAACATAGCAAGATTTGATAGGATGGAGTTTGATAGGCTTGCTGAGGCAGTAAGCACTTGATGTAACAGATCCAGGAAACTCAGAAAGTGAAAAAAGGACAAATCTTTGAAGGACTGAATTAAACACATGGTTTATGGATCAGCATTCTTTCTATGACATCACACTCTCTTCTTTAGCAGTAAAAGCCTACAGTTCCCCAGACGGGATTGCCCAAGAACAAGCTTTCACTCAATTCTGAGGATGGAAAGTAATGTTTTCATAATTTGAATACAAGAGAAAGGATACCTTTCAATACCTGGCATTGCCAAGTTTTAGGGGGGAAAAAAGGTAAGAAAGCTTTGCTGTTATTGGGAAGGGCAGGCAAAGAAATAAGTTAATTTGATCTTTTCCTTTCTGAGACTGATAAAAAACTGAGCAGTCAATTCTATGTGGTATAAAGAGAAGTTACCAGGACAACAAAAGATTCACTAATATATTATTAGAATTCTTAACGGGTCTGCTGATTTTGAAAAAATCTGTAACAAGTGCATAGGATCCAGTTGCTTGCATGTACTCGCTTAATTTGGTTTAGCATCTTTTTTTCATACTGGGGACAACACTAATGGGCTGCTATGAAGGATTAAACCATACATCTGTGTAGATACGGATGTGTGTGTGCGTGCGTGTGTGTGTGTGCGCGAGCGCACGCCTACTTTCAAGCCTACTCACTGGTATGGAGTTGATAGTCAATACATGTTACATTTCTTCCCCCTTTCCTCAACCTGGTCACCAAACTGAATAACGTGCAGCCGAAGCTGGCTTGCACATATTCCTAAATTAAGGGATCAGGAGGCCAACGCAGAGTTTTGTGTCTGAAAACTGTGGAGGGCTCTGCTCCAAAACAAAATTGATTTCCACTTAAGCCGTGTGGATTTGGGAGGACAGGTTCTTGAGGGGAGCGCCAGATTCACGATGAAGCGGTCAGAGGAATGGGATTTCAGAGGGAAATGCAACTGAATCAGGAGGGCACGGCAACCACATCACTTCCTTAAACTCTGGCTTCTCTAGCCTGTAGTTCAGTAGGAAAGTTTTGCTGGAGTACAAAGCTCACTTGTAAAGCGGGCATTTGGTACGTATAGATTAATACCCTTCAGTGCTCTTATAAATAAAAAATAAGCAAGATCAGTTTTTAAAAACTATCCTAGCTTTCATACAGATAGACTATTACAATTAAATTCTGTTTAGTCTTTTGACAGCCTCCATTTTACAATTTAGTTCCTATATTTTTGAGTTGGTTGTTCTTTCAGAACATGTCATGGGCAGTTGCACTATATCTACTGACACATGCTGGATCCAGATTTCCACAATTAATCCTGACATTATCACATTTCCATTTCCAGAAAGTCTGAAATATTTTCCATTGACATTTCATAGAAATAGAGCTATAGAGCTCTCTCTCAATTTGCAATGGATTACTAAAAAAGGAGGTAGCATATTATACGACAACCATAAAAACCGAGACGAGGCAATAATAACGGATATTCTCTAAAACCCACTTGCATCCCCAGAACATTAGGGACAAGGACTTCTAAGGCACGGGGGGGGGGGGGTTAGTGCTTCATTACTGCAAGCATAAAATGCCACTTCCTATAATCATCTTTACTTCTTTCAACTGAGATAGAAACTTTCATCTCAAGTACTTAAGGATTTTAGAGCAAAAAGGATCGGTAACATTCCTTTTGGCTCATATCTTTTTGTGTCTTTTCCTTTCTCCTGACATTCTCTTATTACTCCAGATTCTTATTTCTCCAAAAAGGAAAGAGAATAGACTGAATTTTTATCCCTTTGAAATGCCTCATTGGAC
Source organism: Camelus bactrianus (assembly GCF_048773025.1). Taxonomy (NCBI): domain Eukaryota; kingdom Metazoa; phylum Chordata; class Mammalia; order Artiodactyla; family Camelidae; genus Camelus; species Camelus bactrianus. The sequence continues at coordinate 5,209,246 of NC_133560.1, read as the reverse complement.
CCCTTAAAAATCACCTAACTGAAATGAATTTTCATTTATTTTTCAATTTCTCAGTCCCTAAGGAGTACCATATTCTTTAAGTTATTTTAGTCATAATTTAATGTTTTAGCTTTGCCTAGCATTGGGATTTCAGATGGCTTAAAGGCGTTTTCAGTTTTTTAAATAGAGTGGCCTATGAAGTATGCTTAGCCTTCTGAAAGAGATGCTTTTCAGAGAAATGCCCTAAAATTTTCACATTCCTATGAACTTACACAATTTCAGAGAAGCTTTCTAATAAAATTTACTTTAACAAGGGTTTCCAACATTTTCATTTTAATGGTCTCACCTAGAGACTCTGCCATTTAAATTTCCATAGGGGCCTGATGTTTACAGAAACTTCTGAATCCTGACAACCTTGTTTGTCTGTTTGAAGCTGATTTTTATATGCTAGGTTTTATTAAGCAGAATATAATAAAAGGGCTATTTAACTTTTTTGAAGATTTAGAACAAAATACCGTTACATCACTTGTCTCTTCACTTAAGTGGTAACTTGGAGGCAGGATTTCTCCACCTCAGCATTACTCACATTTGAGGCTGGATCATTCTTTGCTGTAGAGCTGTCCTGTGCAGGGCAGGAAGTTCGGCAGCATCCTTGTCTCACCCACGAGATTGGAATAGCACCCCTCTCCCGCCCTCCCCACCTCCACTACTTCTGACAACCAAAAATATCCCTGGACATAGCCATAAGCCTCTGGGAGGCAAAATAGGTCCAGTTGAGAAGTGCTGCTCTAAGGCATGCTATTGTGTGCATCTTCAAAACCAAATATTCTACAGTAAGCCTCAATCTTTATTTTTACAGAGGAGGCATATAATGTAAAATGAAAACAAGTAGAACCAAAACCTTCTGACAGGGAAAAATATTCTAAAACGTAATCAAATTGAGATTGTAATTATACATCAGTCAGTTTCTGGGCAGCAAGGTCTGATTTCAGCTGAACCTCAGCTAATTTCAAAGTTATTTCTCTATAAAGGGCACCACTCACTTTTAGGTTCATCCCCAACGTTTCCTTCTTTTCTCTCTGAAGTTCTTTTCTGTAGAGATGGATGCTTTCCTCTGATAAAGCAGCCACATCACCACTACTCTTTTCTTGGCTTGCTTCACACCTCTGCACCGAGCTGCTTTCAACCTTAACTATGGCAGAAGAAAGAGAACCAAGGGTAACCAATTCCTTCTCCAAAGCTAATGCCAAATGATCAATTAGGAAATCCTCACTTCCTAATTTTAGATTTTTGAAGAAACTGTTTATAGGTAGAACTCTGCTGAGATTATGAAGGCACTGGAACAAAATTGTTTGATTCCTGGAATGAAAAAATCAAACACACTATTAGAAAACTCAGAAGAGCACAAAACAGTCATATACAACATACCATAGTAATCAATCAATCTTCATTTATAAACCCTCCAGTGATGAACAGAACCAATAATGCATGCATGTGGGCACTGATACAATTCAGACTGTAGCAACTAAGTACAGGTGGCCCCATGTTTGGGTGAATCTGCAGATGTGGAATCCACAGATATGGAGGGCAGACTGTACTATGCCATTTTATAGAAGGGGCTTGAGCATCTGTGGATTTTGGCATCCACCAGGATCCTGGAATCAATCCTCTGTAGATACAGAGGAACAACTATATACATATGCTCAATCAACTCAGTTAATATTCATCAGGTTGCTTCCTGATTACATTTTCTCGGAGTAGTAAGATCAAAACTGTATTTTTAAAATTTCATTGTTGGGGAGAGGTGAGAGGAACCCTTAAAATAATTATTAGGCCAAAAACAAACATAAAATTAAAACAGCTTCAGCTCCTAAATGAGACCACCTGTCCACTCGTGCTGTACCAGGTGATGACCTAGACATGTCCCACAATGGTACACAACACTACTGCGGGGATCCCTGCTGGACCACCCCCCTATACACACACACTTCCCTGGACCAATTCCAGCTTGATGTGCATTACCTGGAATAGACTATTAAAGTCCCTTCAAATGGTGTTCTTTGTCTCCAGTTGAAAAGTGTCCCATAGAAACTTCCTGGCCTTTTACAAAAGTACATTTCTGGAAATTCTTTGATTACTTCACATTCCATGTGTTCTAAGAGCCACACCTTCACTGAAGTCAGAGCATAGCTGGGTGATGTGATTTGAAAACAAGTTTCGCGCAATGCAGCGAGAAGTGCGAAGAGATCTTCCGTGTGTTCTACAACAAAAACACGTCACAAGCACTGTCATCAAACCCTGGCCATTACCACATCAAGGGAGTTCTTAAAATTTTCTGATTCGATTAGGTATATGATTAAAAAGGACCTACAAAAATTACCTAGAAGTTTCTTCTTTGGAAACGTCAGCAGGTATTTCCCACTTGAAAGATCTTCTAGACTGAAACAAATTCTGCCACACTGAACGCAACGAGCTTCAGAATAATTACCATTCTCTCTCTCTTTAATTTGTAGCAGCACAATGCAACAAAAATTACTGAACGCTAAAAGTGGTGACAGAGATGTTACAGCAGTAATCATTTGTATACAGTCTTTCTCCAAGGGTTGTTCACAAACAACACTTTCCTCTTTCCCTTCCTCTTCCTCACTACCAACACTCATCTTGATTCTTTTTACCTCTGATCCTATTTCACATGGCACTGGGGAAGAATTCCTACTCAACGTGATCACCCTATTTTGACACTTAATAAGCGGAAAGCTGGAGTTATGGGCCTGATCCATTGACAGCGATAAAGTCACAAGACTTGAGGACCTGTAAAAAATACAGCTCAGTTTAGTCTACAAGCTCATTCTTTAAAATCAAACAGATGATTAAAGGTCATACAAACACAACAAAAAATTTTTATTCTCTCCTTTCCCAGGAATTATCATTTCAAATGTATAGTGTATCAGAAAATTAAGTGTAAAAACCAAACACATTTTTAAAGATCCTGTAATAGCACTTCTCTTGAAACAGGAAAGCAAAAACACTGTAAATATGCTGGACTTTAGGAAAGTAATTTGTAAGAAAAAGGAAAGGTAAAATAATGCTTGTATTTTATTTTTGAGGTAGATTTTTCTCTTTTCCTCTTAAACATGGGAAAAAGTACTCATTTTTTAAAAGAGTTAATTTGGTAATCATTTAGAATGAAATACCTCTAAAGTAAAAATTGTATTTTATACTCCTCCAAATGATGTGAATGAAATCTGCATTTTAATACAGAATATCATTTACCCATCAACAATAATATTGTCTTGGATATATTATTTAAACTAATTTCATGTGTTTCTGTTTCTATTTAATATGGCTACCAGAACAGTGAAGGTTACTTATGGGGCATGCATTATACTTCTGTTGGCCAGTGCTATTCCAGGGCATCAAGATGATGTTAGCATGTTAGAATTTACTTACAGCTTCAAAGAAGATGTGGTTTTCACTCCAACAACCAAGCTATCTTCTATTACACGATACCATATCTTCTCTACTAGCTGTTCTGGATCTTGAAAATTGCCTGATAACTTTTCATCAAAGGTATTGGCAGGATTTTCTTCTTTACCACAAAGAGTAACAAGACATTCCTTATAGAAAAATATGTTTAAATAACTGATTACAAAAAAAAAAACCGGCCAAATGTAGCAAGACTAAAAACATAACGTAAAGCAGCTTTAGGCTAGGCATTATGGCAGACATATTTTAAAATACATTAACATCTACAATATATACAATAGATTATATATAATTCACTAAAATAAAATTTATAAAACATATAATTAACTATGACTCAGATCATGAAGCACGACCTGATTGTAAAGAAGGCTCTGAGTATCCAACACAGAGCCAGCGGGGATGGAAACCTGAAGTCAAGTCCACTTTGAGAAATAATCTGACAATATGTGCCCAAGGCATGCTGAAAACAATCCAGTCTTTGTCAGTGACTTAAACTAAACTTAATAACTGTAAATTTTTGTATGAATAACATTGATTAAACTATCTTTGGACTGCTGATCAATTACAGCTAAAATTTTTTTCTTTAAGTCCAGGCCATACTCATTCATTTCCACACACATGGATTTATAATACAAATGAAAATAGGAGAAATAGTGATAACTAATAATACACGACACTTATTAAATGTTTACTATATGTCAGGCATTGTTCTAAATGCCATTCACATATCCATTTGTTTAACCATCTCAATAACCCTAATGCCCTAGGTCAGTAGTATTATTTTCTACATTTTCCAGGTAAGGAAAACTGAGGCACAGGGAGGTTAAGTACCTCACCCTCGGACGCCCAGTGAGCAACAGGCAGAACTGGGATCTGAACCAAAGCCAATTGGTTCCAGAGCCCATGATCTATATTAACCATTTGTCTATACTCCTCCTTTATGTGGTAATTACTGAAAAAAAATATGAGTACTTGTACTATAGTGAACTCAACAAGTTCCTAGGAATCTGATGCTTCTGCCAGTAGCTGTGAGATTTGAGGCCGACTATCCACCTAAAACCTGCAGAAATTTTTATTAGCTGCCAGAATTGCTTTTAAAGTTAAGAATGTAAAGGGCCTAAAATGGTGCCTTGCACAGAGTGGTTTCAATGCAGTAAGTTCTAACATTTCTTCCCCTTTTCTAATACTGGTAAAATCGCTGGGGTCAAGTAGGGAAGAGAAATGGGAAGACTTTAAATAATGACTTTCAACAATGACTTGCATGACGTTTCCCAGGAGATTAGAACAGTAATACAGGAATGCAACATGATGTGCTCTTGTCTTACATTAACGGAATCATACTTTGGGGTGAAACCCTCATATTGCTAAGGCTGAAATACAGACACAAGGCATAGACTATTACAAGAATGGTAAATCTTAGAGTCAGTGACTTGAGGGAATAAAATGCAACATCAAATTTCTCTATGTCCAGCTTTTCCTGATTTATTTGAATTTTGGTATGCTGTCTTTTTCTGTATGGAACTAATGGGCATAAATACTGTTTGTTATGAAGTCAAAGAAGTTTTTGCTAACTTCTACATTACCATACTGGCATAAGGAACTGCAAGGTACCTGAAGAGGCTCTTATGATGGTCAACCACCAAACAAAACAAGAGTAAAATTATAAAAAGCATATGTAAGGACTAAAAAAGCACAGCAACTTAGGGACATTAGTAACTAGAGTAATAAATATCCTTAGAAATGAACCATGCAAGAGACTAAAAGAACAATTATTATATTAGTGATGAAATTATGGCACCATTAAAACAAGGTTAAATAATATTCAACATATTCTGTTTCAGAAGTCAGAAAACATAGTCACCCCTTGAACAACACAACTTTAAACTGTATGGTCCACTTATATGTGGATTTTTTCAAGAGTAAATACTTCAGTACTACACGATCCACAGTTCGTTGAATCTGCGGATGGGGAACTGGAGATACAGAGGGCTAAGTATAAAGTTATTCATGAATTTTCAACTGAGTGGAGGGTTGGCACCCCTCACCCCCATGTTGTCCATGGATTAACTGTAATCCATCCATGAGTAATTTCTATCTAAACCACACAAATAAAAAAGTTTAATAGTTAAATCTTTTTAAACAAAAAGGACTTGTTTCCCAAGGTTACTGATAACTGAGATTTTAATATCCCACAGAATAAGAATAATTGCAAACTGGTAAAACACTGGCTTCTTAACCAAATAGTTTTCAATGTCATAGAAGCCCACCATTATAATCCCTGCCACTCTGCTTCTTGATCCATTGAGCAGGATTGTCTAATATATTCCAACATTCCAATTTAAATATCACTTCAGTATCTTGTAGATTTCCAATTCATAAAATGATGAAATGGTCACATGATTCATTTTACCTCGTCTGTACTTGACGCACTATCATCTTTCCCTTGAAACAGGTTCATTAAAGCTTTGTAAGATTTTGAAATAATTTTTTCCTTAAGCAAGAGATGCTGCTGAAATTCGTGAATAGAAATGAAACCAACCTGTAAAGGATAAAGAAGAATCACCGCCAGAGACATAAATTTCAAATGAAACCCAATATACCATTAATTCACTAAGTATTTTCTCCAAACTTGCTTATTAATTCATTTTCTGTAGAAAAGCAAAGACTACTTCTCAGAGCAAAACTGTTTTAATTATAAATTTTAAGTCTCTAATTACAAAGGAAAATAACAGCAAATAATTACAATAGTTTATGGATCAAATTGAGAGAATGCCAATGTATTTGCATCTGTTTCCCTACTGAGTTAAGTAATGAATCAATATGAATATGAATGAGTTCTAATCAATATGAATAAAAGTCAAGGCCTACAAGCATTCCTGCCCCAACAAGAAAACTGATTTTCTTGTTGAAATAACTCTGCTTCAAAAAGCAGAAGGTACCATTATGAATAGAAATGCTCACTTTTGATTTGATACTCCTTGAAATCCTTTGTTCATATAACCTTTATAGTAAAATTTTAAAGATAACACATAACAGATCCAAAATTGTCACAAGTTTATCTTGTGCTAATAAACTCAGGGCTGGGGTCAACTCTTAATCACTGGGTGGCGGGGGGACTGGCTCTGAACTGGGCAAAGGGCAAATGGCTCCTTTTATTGTAGCAGGTAAACAAATTTCAGTACGAAGGATGAAACATTCATGAAATATATTTTGCTCCTGAAAATTTAAAAAGAGTTGCATCATTGAGCTACTAGAAACCATTTCACTTCACATGGATATCTGAGACTGTTTAAGTATTAATTCAGCTTTTAATATAACATGTTTTTCGAGACTGAAAAAACAAAATGCATCCTGTATTTTGTCTTTCTTTTAAATTACATTTTAAGGCAGGTACATTCTTTTTCTTTTTATCAATGAATTATCAGTTGGAGAGTGAAGACTGAGTTCAATCTTACCTCGTTGCACAAGGTATGTAAAGCGTCTAGCTAATACTTTAAAACCACATCTGACCTAGTTCTGTGGGCACCACATCATTCACACTCCATCACTCACTGGCTGAGTGATTCAGGACTGAGGGGATGGGAGATGGACCTGTCTGAGGAGGAGGGCCAAACCTGAGGCTGCTGGAGGGGCAGGGAGTGGAAGACAGGGCTGTGGACAGACTGACAACGAGGCCATGAAATTACGTGTTCTCTCTTCCTTGCTTCCTTCAACTCCAGGAATAAACGCCGAGTCACTAGACTACTTCAATATTTTATGCTATTATAAGTTTCGTTATAAAACTATGAAAATATGCCCATGATAAACCATTTAAACAACATAAAAAGACATCTCACCTTCCCTTCCTAGACCCTCAATCCCATTTGCACAGCCATAAGATTATTTACCTTTCCAGAACTTTTCCATGTATATGTTAAGGAATGCTTTCATTCTCCTCCCCATAAACAAATAAAACCCACCCCAAATCAAATATAGGCACATACTGCACTGCCTGTCACCAAAACTTGCTTTCTAATTCTTACTGTGATCTCTTGCATACATGCAGAAGAATGCACAAGACAAAAAAAAAAAAAAAAAACAAGCGTACAGACGAACAGTGAAGTCCACACCCATGTAACCACATCCGAGTCAAAAAAGCAGCCCCTCAGGAGCAGCATGTGGGTCCTCCCCAATCACCAAATTGTCCCCACCGCAGGCAATGCTACCCTGGCCTTTCAAGATGACTTCCTTGCTTGTCCTCACAATGTTACCATCATTATATCAACTTCTAAAGAATATGTTCAGTTTGTGTGTGTGCGTGTTGCTTCCTAGCCTTTCATGAATGGAACTGTTCTGTATGGACTTGGGTTTCAAGTCATCCATCTGTCGTGAGTAGCTACAGCTCACTTGTTTCATTGCTCTATATTATTCCATCAGCTCACTCGACCAGTTGCCCTGTCCAGTATCCCATTGCTACACATCTGGGTTACGCCCAGTTGGGGAGTATTACAAACAATGCTGCTGTGAACATCCCTGTACCTAGGCCCGAGTTTCTCCAGGGTCCCAGTTTCTCCTCATCCCCTCCAACAAGCAGCTGGAGAATAAACGTCACAGGGGAAAGACCAGTGAGCCGAACTCTAGTTTCAGCTCTGCAAGTCACCTAACGTTTCTGGCTCTCCATTTGTTTCCGTATTTGCAAAATTGGGGAGAGGGTAGATTTGTTCAGCTCTAAAAGGACTTCCGATGCTTAGAAATGTTTGTATCCACACTGAGAGCTAGTGGTAACATGTGGATATTTGAAATAAAATGGACACTCCGCTACCCCTTATTCCGGGCCTGCCCTCAGTTCCTTTCGTATTTTCCTTCTTTGTCTCTGGGCTACCTTCTGGATAATTTTTCTAACAGTCTGGTTTGTTTATTTGTTTCACATCTCTTTAAATCAACTGTTCAACTCATCTGTTGAGTTTTTCCTTTTAATTTCAATGTGCTTCTAGTTTTATGATATTTGGTTATTTTTTGTGTGTGAAAAATTAATCATGATGCTTTGTTTCTTTATGTGCTTATTCTGTGGGTGGCTCATTTTCTTTAAAAAATTACTTCTGAGATCTAGAAGAGGCCTAGGATAAACCTGTGTTTTGAAAGAGGACTCGATGTAGTTTCTGCCAGGTTAGGGCACTCCTGCTTCAGGTTAAGTACAAATGCTCCTAGGGCAAGAGCAGCATCGTGTTGTGCTTCTCTCTCTGGGTTCCAGCCTTTAGGGTTTGGCCTGCTAATTTATTCTTATATTCTCAGCTTTTTGAAGCTTTGAAGATTTTTGAAACCTATTTCAACTCTTATTTTAAGTTGCTTTTATCAGGAGAGTTGATTCAAATACATTAAGTGACATATTACCAGAAGTGGAATTTCTGAAAGTCATGCTTTCATAAATTTAATTGTTTTAGCATCATTTAAAAATCAGTATAAAGAGTTGCCTTATTCTTTTTGACAGCTGCATATTATTCTGTGGCTCATTTATATCATAATTTATTTACCATGCTCCTAATGATGGAAATTAAGATTTTGACTGAATTTTATTTATAAATACTACATAAACATTCCTGTAAAATTAGTTTTGCTTACATGTATGAATATATCCTTAGAACAGATTTCTAGAAGTGAAATTGCAAGAGTAAAAAGATACGTGCAGTTCATATTTTAATAGTTATAACAAGTTCCCTTCTGAGGCGGTCGGCCCACTTTACATATTCAACAATACTGTTTTAGAATGTATATTTATATTAAGAAAATTAATCCTTTGTCACATGTTACAATTTCTTTTTACATAATTTATTTTTTATTTATTTTACTTTGTTCAGAGCACCACAGTTTTAATGTAATCAACCTTCTCCGTTATAGTTCTATATCCATTACGATGTTTTATTTACCTAATGTTCACATTCACATCTACTATGCCTTCAATAAGCATTTAGTGAATTCACTTTAATATTAAAATACTTGCAAAAAAACCTTCTAAAGGGCCTGCAAATCATAAATATTTACTATTTGGCCCTTTACAAAAAACGTTTGCCAGGGATAGAGGAAAAAGATGAATGACAACACAAGGAAACTGACAAATCCATTAGCGTCACTTTTTTAAAAAGGGAGAGAAGGCATTATTCTAGATTAAAAAAACAATGAAACATATAATAATCAAGTGTAAGTGTAAACTCTGATTGGATCCTTAAAAAGGTAGCTATATAAAACATTCTGTGGCAATTGAAGCCATCTGAATATGGACTGAATAGTAAATAAGATTAAGAGATTATTACACTAAATTTCCAAGTACAATAATGGTGTCAGGGTTACACAGGAGAATGTCCCTATTTTTTAGGAGACTCCTGCTAAAATACTGAGGAGTGAAGTATTACAATATTCACAACTTTCAAACGGTTCTGCAGAAATGTACATATACATGCACATACACACATAACAGCACAAACAGATACAGCAAATACAATTTTTTAAAAAGTAACAACAGCTGAATCTATGCGGGGACTAGAGATAAGCACTGCACTATTCTCTGAACTTTTCAATATATGCCAAAATGTTTATGAATGAAAAAAGGCAGGTTACATGAGAACATGCATCTTATAATCACATTTCCATGTAAACGTGCATATATTCATTAAAAACATCTACAAGAATATGTAAGGCAAAGTGTTAAAACAGGTTATATCTCAGTAGTGGAATCATAGGTAATTATTAGTTTCTTTTTAATATTTCTTTGCACAGTCTGAGTATTTTACAGGGAATGCTCATTACCTTCATACATTAGGAAAAAATCAAAAACTTTAAAAGAGAGCTTTGCATGGAAAACTTAAAAGTAAACTGTTAATCTTTGGAACATGTCACAATTCATCATATTTGCTGCTCCTTTACAAGAGTAATGGTATACTGATCCTAAAAACTAGGAGTCAAAAGTCAGCTTCTTATATGCTATCTTATGAGGCTTACTAAATTTATACAATCTTACTACAAAAAGGAATCATTTTCAGATGGTATATTTATAAGAAATGTCATAATAGTTTTTACAGAGGTACCAGAAAAGTTAATAGATCCTTTGAAATACAAGTTTCCCCACCATCTGAAAGTAGAACACGCCTATGAAACCTTTTGTAATCCATTATGAAATGATGTAAAGCGAAAAAGCAATTACCTTAGGACACTCTTGCTAAGGGATGCACAGAATAAATGGAGATAAGGCACAGATGCTCACAGACACAGGTCAAATCTATGGCGGCTGGATGCTGAGATGCTGAGTGCAGTTCCCAGGAAGGAGCTGGGTGGGGCCACTCTCGCTGCTCGGGATGCGCGCTGCCTCTCTAACAGCTCCTTGCAAAGCAAATCACTTTTTGCCTTTTTTCCTAAAAGCAAAACTCCTCCTCCGGTTTCTTTCAGTTAGCAAGAACAGGTGCTAATGCAGATCTTTCGTAAAAGCTAAGTGGCAGAAAGCAAAGTGGCCGTAAAGCGAACTTCCAAAAAGCGGGGGATACCTGTACCACTTCTTTCCCCCTCAATCAGTGAGTTGTTTATACTTTAAGCTCTTTAAATGTTCAATCCTTCATTTAGAATAGCACTAATCCAAAAAGGCAAAAGCAAAAAGCAAACATAGACACTAACTTTCAATCTTCTTTCCAGAGGTGGAATCACCAAATAACAATTCGCTTGCTTGTCATCAAGTAAATCATCTTCATTGCAATCCAAAGTTTCACTCTAATAAATAAAACAATACATTATAACTGAAATTTAGAAATAAACTGAAATTTCTTAAGATTAAGAAAATATAATACAAAAAACAATACAAGTTTATCCAAAAGGCGGTGTGCCACAATACACTGTTAGATAAAAGATACATATTTTCCCCATCATCTTCTTGTAAATGGGAAAATAGAAACTATTATTACCACTATTACCACCCACCTAAAGTTTGCATACTGATTCAAAAAGTATCAGCTTACTAGGTGTTTATAAAATTCCGTAACTAGAGAAAATAAGAATTATACTCATTTTAATAACGCAAGAAAAGCCCTGAGGCTCAGAGATATTTTATATAGATATGAAACTTACAGGGTAGTATTTCCCTTATGCTCAAGATCTTAAAATATCATGAACTGTTACTTTTTTTAATAAAGCAGTTTCACTTCACTGTATTCCTTAATTAATCCAATATTATGTTTATTGGTATAAAATGTGCCTTTTGGAAGCAAAGATAATTTACAGTATTATTGTCACTTGAGTGAACACCAGATATATTATGTTCCAAATTTATATCAAAAGGAGTCAATTTGTAAAACATTTGTTGAAAGGAGAGTCATATTATTTAGAAGATTCAATGTATGTATTTTCAAAGTTCAACAAGTTTACTTTTAAGTATGAAATCAAAAATATTGAAAGGGTAGGTCAAAAGCTTTGAAGTGCTCAAATTTTCTAAAATGTTCTTAAAGTAATGTATAAAAAGTACACGGAACTTACTGAATAGTTTAAGTTGTCAAGGTTCGTTATTTTAAAAGAACTCAGGCAATCTGAATTCAAGGAGTCCCTGAAAAGTAGCAGTACTTGTTCAGTTCCAACTCCAAGAAAGTCATCTATCAGTACTGAGCTAATTTTCTCCCACTTAGCAGCAACCTGAAAGAGAGTGGTAAAGAAGGAATAAAGGAAGAAAAAAAGTCAGATGTAAAATAAGCTAAATCCTTTTGTTGCATGTAGTTCTAATTTGTCATCTTCAATCTTACAAACAAGTAATGAAAATGTTACTGCAAACACTAAAAACTAAAATAAAATACAGATATTGGGGGATCAGAAAACATAAGGAATCATAAATTTATAAATAGCAAGGTAATTAAATTTAATATTTTATCAACATTTGTCCAGGGATTGTCATGTTCCTGATTTCTTTATTAAAATTTTATTATAACTTATAAATTCTAACACTTCTTATGACTAGCTCTAGTGAAGATTCTTTCTCTAACGGGTTAATTTAAGGACGACCCTCATTCCCATAATCCTTAGTGGATGTATGTTTATGATCAAACCAATTACACAAGGTATTCAGTTACTTTAGATAGTCAGAAGGTACTAGCAAACACTTTAAGAGCTCTTAAAGCAGAATAACCTTTAAGGGTCCATAGGAAATTAATTTATACCCTAAACTCTTATAGGAGAGAACATAGCCATTATCAAGGGCACAGCAGGGGAGCGATCTTAAAACAGTGGGGCACCTAGAACCGTCCTAGCCTAATGGAATGACTTGATAAGCTTATACCAGAACGCAAGACCCCACGTTTTAAACAGAAGACAACTTCTTAAAGGTCCATAAAGCTGAAAGCTTCCAGACTAGTCCCCTAGAAAATTAACACCATGGGGGGCAGATACCCTTTCTCCATCAGGCAGAAAAGCTGAAACTCCCACTCAGACCCCTAGGAGCACAGGTACATCATCCTCTAGATGATAGACGGCGGCCTGCATTAAAGCACAAATGTGAGACTCTTCAAGTCTATGTGATCAAATGCCAGACTTTCCCCTATAAGGTTAATTCCAAAGCAGTGACTTATGCAGGAAGAAAGCTTATTTGTAAACCCATATCCTCCCTTCCTCCCACCACTCACCCCTGAGTATTGTGGAGTATGATAAACTATGCGAAGAAACATTGGTAGGAATGTGCTCAGCACACAAACACCATAGAGCTGTGCGCTGAGGCACGCACACACACTCACAACCTATAGCTCTAGAATAGCACTGTCCAAAAGAAATTAGAGGTGAGCCACAAGTGCAAGGCACATATATAATTTTAAAATTTCCAGTAGCCAATAATAAGAAGATTCTCTAGTAGCATTAAAAAAAAAAGGTGAAACTGATTTTATGCTAGTTAATCTATATAAAACATCATCATTTCAATTCAATATAACCAACAAAAATTAATAAGATATTTCACTCCCATCTTTTACTAAGCCTTTGAAATCTGGTGTGTATTTGACATGGCTAGCACATTCTAATTCAGACTAGCTACACACACTTATGGTCACCAGAGGGGAAAGGG